>NC_142147.1:16287500-16912500 GCF_024610735.1 Ursus americanus | reverse complement strand
GATGTACTGTATGGTGACTAACATAACATAATAAAAAATTATTTAAAAACAAAAACAAAATGTAGTCAGTCAATCAGAAGGTAGAAAGAAAATAAAACTGAGAGTCAATTCCCTGGATTCTAACCAAGTTTTATTTTTGTATTTGACTTCACAGAATGCAGAGAGGAGGAAATACGACAGAATACATAGAAGTATTTGGAAATACTTCAGGAAAAAAAAAACAATACAACTGAAAACATTGTTATTATGTAGAAGCTAAGTATAACTCAGTCTATATTCCATCATTCTAAACTGAAGAGCAAGTAAGCTAAACTTAAACAACATTTAAATTAGATTAATGTGCACAAAGGTTGGTAGTATGAAATATATGTCTAATTTTCATTTTACAGTTGAAGTCTAGCCTTCTCTCACTGTGTTATTAAATTCAATTAAAAATATTCCATCTGCTACTAAAAGTAACCATTTCTTCTTTTAAAAGATAATTATTAGAAACATACCTTCATTTTTAATGAATGTTAAATGTTAACATACACTACAATAAGTGCATATTTGTTTTATCTACTACCCATAGGCAAGGTAATTTTAAACTACTTTTAGGACTACTATAAAAAAAGAATATCTAGAATTCTTAGTGGCCCTTAGATTTCAAGATACATATGTTCTAAAGTCCAAGGTCAGTAGAAAAAGAAATAAAGAGCAGAGCAGAAACAGATAACATAGAGACTGAAAGAAAAAAAAAAAAAATCAATGAAGCCAAGAGTGTGTTCTTTGAAAAGATAAATAAAATTAACAAACCCTTAGCCAGACTCATCAGGGGGGAAAAAATCCAAATAAATAAAATCAAAAAGTGAGAGAGGAGAAATAACAACTGATGTCACAGAAACACAAAGGATTATAAGAGAATACTATGAAAAAATATATGCCAACAAACTGGGGAAACTAGAAATGGTTGAATTCCTAGAAACATACTACCTTCTAAAACTGAACCAGAAAGAAACAGAAAATCTGAATAGACCAAATGCAAGAAACAAAACTGAACCAATAATCAAAAGAACTACCAAAAGATAAAAGTCCAGGACCAGGTGGATTCACAAGTCAAGTCTACCAGACATTTAAAGAAGAGTTAATACCTATTCTCTCCTAACTATTGCAAAAATGAGAAGAAAAAGAAAAGCTTCCAAATACATTCTATGAAGCCAGGGTTACCCTGATATGAAAACCAGAAAAAGACACCACAAAAAAAGAAAACTACAGGCCAGTATCTCTGATGAATACAGATGCAAAAATCTTAAATAAAATATTAGCATACAACATACAAAAATACATTAAAAAGACCATTCACCATGATCAGGTGGGATTTATTCCTGGGATGATTCAACATTTTCCCATCAATCAACAGCATACACCACAACAGCAAATGAAGGATAAAAATCATACGATCATGTCAATCACAGGAAAAAACATTTGACAAGATTCAACATCCACTCATGATAAAAAACTCTCAACAGAATGCATTAGATGGAACATACTCAATATAATAACGGCCTGATACGAAAAACACAACTACCATCATCCTCAAGGGTGAAAAACTGTGAGCTTCTCCTCTAAGATCAGGAACAAGACAAAGATGTCCACCCTCATCACTTTATTCAACATAGTACTAGTGGTCCTAGGCATAGCAGTTGGACAAGATAAAGAAATGGGGCATTGATATTGGTAAAGAAGAAGTTAAACTGTCACTATTTGTGGACCTGATATTACACTTAGAAAGTCCTAAAGACTCCACCAAAAAACTATTAGAAGAAACAATTTCACTAAAGTGGCAGGATACACAACACCCAGAAATTGGTAGCATTTCTACACACTGACAATGAAGTCACAGAAACAGAAATTAGAAAAACAACACCAGTTATAATTATACCAAAAAGAATAAAATACCTAGGAATAAACTTAGAGAGATGGAAGACCTGTACTCTGAAAACTATAAAATGCTGATGAAAGAAATTGAAGATAACACAAATGTAAAGATATTCCATGCTCATGGATTGGAAGAATGAATATTGTCAATATGCCCATATTATACAAAGCCATCTACAGATTCAACACTATCCCTATCAAAATACCAACAGCATTTTTCACCAAAGTAGAACAATTAATACTAAAATTTATATGGAATCACAGAAGACCTCAAATAGCTAAAATGATCCTCAGAAAGAACAAATCTGGAGGCATAGTAATTCCAGATTTCGAGATAAAATACAAAGCCGTAGTAATCAGAACAGTATGGTACTGATGAACAGAGACACATAGATTAATAGAACAGAGTAGAAAACCCAGAAATAAACTCAGAACTATATGGTCAAATAATCTATAAAAAGGAAGCAAAAAATATACAATGGGAAAAAGACAGTCTTTTCAATAAATTGTGCTGAGAAAACTGGACAGCTACATGTAAAAGAATGAAAAACTGGACCACTTTCCAACATCATACACAAAAATAAACTCAAAACAAATTAAAGACCTGAATGTGTAACCTAAAACCATAAAAGTCCTAGAAGAGAACAAAGGCAATAATTTTTCTGACATCAGCCATGGCAACATTTTCCCAGATACATCTCCTAAGGCAAAGGAAACAAAAGCAAAAATAAACTATTGGGACTACATCAAAATAAAAAGCTTTTGCACAATAAGGGAAACCATCAACAAACCAAGAAGACAACCTACTGAATGGGAGAAGATATTTTCAAGTGATATATTCAGTAAGAGATTAATATCCAAAATATATCAAGAACTCATACAACTCAGCACCAAAAAAACAAACAATCCAAGTAAAAAATGGGCAGAGGACCTGAATAGACAGGGTTTTTTTTTCCCTCCAAAAGACATACAGATGACCAAAGAATATGAAAAGATGTTCAACATCACTAATCATCAGGGAAATAGGACTCAAAACCACAGTGAGGTATCATATCACGCCTCTTAGAATGGCTACAATCAAGAAGACAAGAAACAAGTGCTGATGAAGATGTGGGGGAAAAAAAAACAAAAACGGAATTTCTGTGCACTGTTGGTGGGGATGTAAATTGGTACAGCCACTCTAGAAAACAGTATGGAGAGTCCTCAAAAAATTAAAAATAGAAACACCATATGATCCAATAACTCCACGACTGGGTATTTACCCAGAAAAAGTAAGAACGGTAACTTAAAAAGATATATGCACACCCTAGGTTTACTGCAGCATTATTTACAATAGCTAAGACATGGAAGCAATGGATAAATGGATAAAGAAAATGTAGCATATATACACAAAGGATGATTACATAGCCATTAAAAAGGATGAGATCATATCGTCTAAGACAAGATGGATGCTCTTAGAGGGTATTATGCTAAATGAAATAAGTCAGACTGACAAAGACAAATATCACATGATTCCACTCATGAATGGAATCTTAAAAAAAATGAATAAACAAACAAAAAGCTGAATCAGAACTATGAATACAGAGAACAAACTGATGGCTGCCAAGGGGGATGCAGATGGGAATTGGGCAAAACAAGTGAAGGGGAGAGGAAGAGACAGGCCTCCAGTTATGAAATGAGTAAGTCACAAGAAAGAAAAGCAGAGCATAAGGAATACAGTCAATGATACTATAATAGCAATGGAAAGGGACAGATGGTAGCTAGACTTGTGGTGAACACACTATAATGCTTAAACTTGTCAAATTACTAAGGTGCACACCTGAAACTAAATAAGGTTGTGTGTCAACAATACTCAAAAAATGATAAGTATTTCTTGTATTTGATATGGAACTTGATACATGTCCTGGTTTGTATTCCGTTTTATTTTCATTTTTCCAAGGCTAAAATAAAGACTACTTTATGCTGGCAGTGGATTTGTTTATCATATACTTTAAAAAAAGGATGAGCAAGATGGAAATAGCTTTCAAGTGGCTTAGAATTAATCTTATGTTCAAGAAAAACTGAACAGATATAAACATGTAAAAAGATTTTATATATAGTGAATAATTCTGTATTGCATATTTGAAAGTTGCTAAGACAATAGACCTTAAAAGTTCTCACCACAAGAAATAATTTATAACCATGTATGGGAACGAATGTTAACTAGACTTACTGTGGTGATCATTTGACAATATATACAAGTATCAGATCATTCTGTTGTACACCTAAAACTAAGAAAAATGTTATATGTCAATATAACTTCAATTGAAAAACAGATTTTGAGGGAACTTATCTTACATTGGAATTGCATCACAAACTAGGATATTAAAATATTGGTTGTGCTTTTCCAGGTATCTGCAATTGTGCTTTTTGCATTTTGGAGAATTCTCTGTTATCCAGATTTTTTTTTTTTAAGGAAATGGAATAGTCAGTGGTATTCTATTAATGCCAAGTAATTGTTTTCATGTTTCCTTTTTCTCCAATCTAAATATTTCACCTTTCTATTTTTCTAAAGGCAGTGTGAGGTCCACAGGAGGAAGTCTATAGCTTTTATCTTGACTTATGATGATAAAAGTTTAGGCTCACAGCTTGTTGCCCACTCCTCTGATAGAATGCAGCCTACAGCAATGTTCAAAGACAGGTTATCCATAGCCGAATGTAGTTTGATTTTAGTAGTAAACATAGCCTACATTTGAACATATTAAATTTAGGTTCAAGGTGCACAGAATAGACAATAAGACTATTCCAACACATAATATGTTTTCCAATTAACTCTGTGCCTAAGACCTTTGGTTTTTTCCCCCTCAATCCTTAGGCAGTTAAACTCCATATACAATGGTCAATATACACTATAAACATATCGATGAAATATTTAGCCTGGATGCAAATGTTATGACATTAATTCTTCTAGAAAATAGCTTTCTTGAAAGTTCCATACCTGGCAGACACTATTGTGAGGGGCAAAGTCTACAACAGTCTCAACCCTTTTCAGGTGGATGATCTAGGAAAACAGATAAACATGCAAATTATAAATAATGAAGCGGGTTACACTGGGTAAGTGCAGGATGCTATGAAATAACATAGCTAAGTATCGTACAGCTTCTCTGAAGTAATATTATATTTGAGAGTCTAAAGAAGGAATCAGCCAAGCAAAGTAGAAGGAAGACGACTCTTGTCAGAAGACCCTGAGAACTTGAAGGTACCTGGTACAAGGTGTGGTGTTGATCAAGAGGAGGCAAGATCTTGCTGAACCTTATAGGCCATTAAACTGAACCTCTGGAAAGTCAGTAGCAGGAAGACAACAGATCGATTTAGAGTTCCTCTCTTTATGCTGTGGATAAGAGAGTGCACCCAAGTTGGCAAGAATGGAAGCAGGACAACCAAAAGAGACACTTACTGGAACTGTGTAATGGCAGTGGAGATGGAGAAGAATGGACTGTTTGGAACATGTCTGTGTTTTGTAAATGGGTAAGTGAGTAGCATAAATATTCTTTGAATAAACTCAGAAAAGCCTAAAAATCATACTGACAACCAAAAACGTTAAAGAAACCCTCCAAGATGAACGACAATAAGAGATGAAATTAACATTCTATCCTCTGCAAAGGCATCGTGGCATCACAACCTTGTATCGACAGAGTGAGCTCTCGCTTCTCCTTAGTATGTACTTCTATACCACTCTATAACCGTACTACTCTGTAATCTAGAGTAATGATGCACTTTCATGTTTGCCACCCCCACAAAGGTCTCAGTCATGCCTACCCTCCTCCTGCCTTGCTATCCAGCTCCGTAAACAGTACCTTTCACCCACTAAAATTTTCAACACATGTGAACAGGTGGAATAAATGAATGACAGTCTCTACGTCAAACAACAAGGAATAAATGTGATTTAACAGAGTTGTTACCAAACAAGTCATATGAAATAGGAACTCTCTCATCTCTGCAATCCTCCTAATTTAGAAGAAATAGGTTATTCCAAAAAAAAAGAAAAAAAGCACAGCTACAAAACAGATACAGCAGTGATGACTGCATGGGAACTTGACAGAAGATGACTATAAGACATTAGTAATGCTCAAAATAGCATCATTAAAACATTGACCAAAGTGACTGTTTAGAATTTTAAGGGTAAAACAAACCAGATGATAGAAAAACTATATGATTAAATTAGATATTCTAGAGAAATGAAATTTTTCTCTCTTAACCATTGGTAGAATGTTCTTTGCTGTTTGTAGTTATGCATCTTAAGATTGCTTTCAACTCCCTTAAGTTATAAAGATTATTAAGACTCAGAAAATACTCAAAATATAAAGACAATAGCAATAAACTTCTGATAAAAGTTTGTTGCCGAAACTTATTTCTAAAGAAACAACCTAGACAGTCCCTTACTTCACAACACAATGTGATCCTAGATCCATGGTTAAGTCTTATGTTTTAAAAGCAACTCCATTCCCAGATGCCTAAAATGTGATTTTATATATCTTAATTAAAACTCACATTTCAACCATCATCTCTAATTTTTTTTTCTGAAGTTTACAAGTCTTATTTTTGTTAATATGGCTTTACAGAATAAACACAAAATTGAATGACTTAATCTGAAGGGATCTCTGCTTTCAGCATATAAAATAATTTCCTTCTCTGTTTAATTTTTTAGATGTTTTCCTTCACATTACAAAGGGGAAAAAAAGCAAATCACATAGATATTTAGATAATTCTGCAAGTACCTATTTCCAGGCAAAAATGGAAACATTATGGAATTTAAGCTGAGTCAACTGATGTGCAAATATCTGTAGTTCCTTTAAAAATGGCTGTTTAGGGACGCCTAGGCGGCTCAGTTGGTTAATCGTCTTCCTTCGGCTCAGGTCATGATCCCAGGGCCTTGGGATCGAGTCCCACATTGGGCTTTGGGCTCATCAGGGAGCCCGCTTCTCCCTCTGCCTACTGCTCCCCCAGTTTATGCTCTCTGTGTCAAATAAATAAATATTTTTTAAAAAATGGTTGTTTAGTGGCAGAGAGAAGAACAGGTGCGTTTGAAATGAACAATTCAATTGAAAGTTGAGAATATTTGAACTTCGCAGGGGCTGCGTGTGGTATATCCCATTCCAGCAAAACTGCTGAGATGATCCCTTCATTCGCTGCTTGAGCCACCAAATTTCGTCTCTTTCAAGAACCACTAGTTATCCAATTAAACCCTCCAGTTTTACCAATGGCAAGGGTGGCAGAGTATCTCTGGGAAATTGAGTGATTATAGATTATGTTAATTATATTAAACCATATTATTTAATTTTAGTATTAATAGTATTAATTCTAATACTGTATATGACATATAGTGACTGCAAGGCATTACTCTAAGACAGAGTACTCTAAGACCAAAGCTAACACCTACCTCTACCTTTCAAATACGTGGACAGAATGGGCAGGGAGGGTCATGTAGAGATCACTTATCACCATTTCAGAAAAACACCAGATAAATTTTATGTTGTGTTAAGAACTAGTTATCTTCTTGAGCAATATAATCACATGGCAATGTATAGCAATAAAACTTACACCGGGGCATTAGTGGGCATGGAGAAGTGGCCAGATGATATTTATGAACATCACTCTGACCAGCAGAATGTTTCAGGGATGCATTGGCCATCACAACAGGGCATTCAACTCAAAGAAACCAGATTGTGTTTATTCACTACTATCTTCCACATCTAACCAACAGTCTGCAGAGATGCTATCTGCATTTCTCCCCAGCCACTGAACCAACTCCTCACATAGTTGAGTTTTCCTTCCTGATCTATTTTCACAAAAAAAAGATATTTAGATATTTGCAATAAGAACGATTTCAGGCAACTTTATCTACTTAGGACAATAGAGCTGCAGGGAAACTGCCTTTGCCCAAATAAACTTTCCCAAAGGCCTCCCTAAAAGAGGATTAGAGACTCTTTATGTAAATCCCTAAATAACCTTATGTAGAAACTCACCAGAACAAGGATAAACATCAAAACCTACTCCTACCATGTCTTTTGCTGAGGACCTGGCACTCACTAGTATCCCAGCCCTTAAGCAAATGGAGATGAGATTTTATGGCGATGCCTGTCACTACACTAGCACCTGGGGTACAAAGAAAGGCAATTCAAATGTGTCTCCTTCTCCCAGGGTGCTTATGTCCCCAGTCCTTCATCCTTTCCATTTATCTCCACCATTTATTTGCTATTTTTAACAACCATTTCTTTTTCCAATTTCTTAACAAAATTATCATCTATAGACCTTTCTCTGGCTCCTTGGTCAACATTACTAATATATGTTGGGGTATAAATTAGTATCCATTCTCAAAAGAAAAGGCCACTATCAGATAGTCAACAACCAGAGGCAGTGGAACTCATTTAGAATAAATTGTATCCAGCTACCCAAGCAGGTATTAAATAGTAAGCCTGTCTGCAGAAAGAGAATAAAAAAAGATATAAGAAGTGTGAAGGATCTGTTGAAACACAGTTGTAAGCATCATGCAGTAACTGTGAATGGCTGAGAAATCACAGGAGTTTAATAGACCTGCTGGGCATATCTAAGGAGAGGAATGACTTTTTTCTTTGAACAAAGTAGTTGCCTATGTCTGAAAGCACCATGAGGTCTAGGGGTTGGGACTGAAAACTTTTAACAATATAAAAAAATAAAAAACCATTTAAAGTCTAAGATGAGAAAAGAAAACCGTCTTTTATTGTTATCCTCAGCCACAATACTCATAGTAATAACAGTAAGAAGAAAAAGATTAATTTACATTAGTCACTATTTTTATGAAAGCTATCTTATTATGCGTTAAAAAAACACTTATGTTCTTTTCATATTAGTATTAAATAAAACACTTCTAATCAAAGTGACTGGTGCAAAAGGAAAAATGTTTTCTTATGCAATGGAAAGGCTTCAGGTATGGCTGACTCCAGGCATGTAACCAATGCCATCAGAACTCAGATTTTTTTGCTCTCTTCTCTTGCATGCGGTTCCATTTACAGACCAGCTTTCCCCCTTATACTGGCAGAAGCTGCAAGCAACTCCAGATATCAAATCTATCTTCTCATCAAGACCCAAAGAGAGCTCCTGATTCTTTTACTTAAAGGTGTTACAACTGAATTCCAGTAGCCCTGATTATCCTTCCTTGGGTCACTTGCCCAACACTAAGCCAATGCCTTGCTGAGCCTGGCCTGATGTCTACCGCACCTGACTTACGTGGAAGAGGAAAGGGGGATTCAACATGGAAGTTGGAATGGTGCTACGAGTTTGGGTGAATAATTGCTAGATAGTCACGGATACCCTCTAATCTCTCTGTCGGAAAGAAATAGAAAAAGAGGAATTTGGGACTTAGATCTGAAGGATGCCAAATCCAGACCAGGAACCGATGTTTAAGAAATACTTACATGCAAGAGTAATTGCACAGTACTCTCTTATGAAGTACACAGTTAAAACGAGAGTAAAGAGGGCTTAAAGAATTAAAGAATAATCTCCCACCAAGTTCTGTTTGTTTTGATGAGGACTGAGTTATACCAATATAGTATGACTCATAGGACTGGGGAGAGAAAAGTGAACAGAAAAGGAATAAATGAATATTGCATATCTCAGTCCTCACAACTAACTTCCTGAATGTATCTGTTTTATCAAAATTTCAGAGGTGAGAAAATAGAAGATAAGAGAAGTAATGTAAAGTCCCTAAATAACCCAGCTAGGAAGTGTAGAGCTAGAATTTGAACCTATATTGGTTTGATTCTAAAGCAATTTCTAAGGGAAACCTTAGAACTAAGGTCCACATCCTACTAATCAAAGTATTGAAAACCGTTTAGCTTTTCATCCTTTCTGATGGCTGAGTAATATTCCAGTGTATACATGAACCACATCTTCTTTATCCATTCACCTGTTGAAGGGCATCTTGGCTCCTTCCAGTCTGGCTATTGTGGACATCGCTATGAACATTGGGGTGCAGGCACCCCTTCTTTTCACTACATCTGTACTATACCTTGGCTAATTGATTTTAAATTAAAAAAAAAAAAGCTTCCATTTTGTAAAAAAAGAAGAAGAAGAAGGAGGAGAGAGAGAGAAAGATAGGAAAATGTTTAGCTAAAGTGTTTACATTAAAGTGTTTCCCAGGGGCTCCTGGGTGGCTGAGTCGGTTAAGCACCCAATTCTTGGTTTCAGCTCAGGTCGTGATCTCAGGGTCATGATCTCAGGGTCATGCTATGGAACCTCGTATGGGGCTCCAAGTTCAGCGCAGAGTCTGCTTAAGACTCTCCCTCTGCGCCTCCCCCCACATGATGCATGTTCTTTCTCAAATAAATAAATAAATAAATACATCTTAAAGTATCTTCCAAATACAAGATTTTCAAAACCATGAGAAAGTTCTCAGGTTCAAGTACCCAGCAAAAAAAGGATAGTGCTTTGGTAAATTCATCCTGGTTATGAAGAAATGTGTCATTAAGGCAGAAAAGGTAATGATCTACATGCTAAGGTGAAAAAGGTTACTGGCTAGCAATCAGTGACCTGTTTATGTGTGTACAGATCAGATACAGAAAAAACTTCAGCACTTTTCAAACAGGATTCATAATTAAGAGGGACGGAATCCCATTTTGCCTCAAGATACAATAAACTGAGATTGAGAATTTGAATTTTTTTGAATTTTTCAAAACCGAACTCTCTGGGAAATGCCAGGAATATGATTATTTAGAATGTGACTGTCGTTGCCTCATGTTACACAGCATTCAGTTCCCTCTCTCCCTCCCATCTTTTCTGTGGCTAATGTGAGGGAATATTTGAAATGTGAAAAATAACCTTATTTTTTTCTATCCCTGATGGTGTTAGCATATGGCTTTAGCATTTGGTGCCATCCTTTTCACCCTCCTACTATTTATTTATTTTAATCACTACTCGTGATTAGTAAAAAGAAGGTCTCTGAGAGTCTATTCCTGGCTATATTCTCACTCCCAGTTTGGCCTCAGATCATTTGATTTCCCTTAGCTGCAGAGACTGCCATCTTTAAATGAGCATAATGTTACTCACCAGTTGAATGAAATCCTTAAAAATGATAGTTCCTTATATTTTAAGAGAGTTTCTATTATCTGTGGATTTTTTTTTTCCTCCCTAAGATCCAAAACCATCTGTGCCTTCTCGTTTATGACCAAGACTTTTTTGAGTTTTGAATTTGCTTAGAGCTGACAAAACACAACATCTGGATTTCAATTCAAGGAGGAAGGCTCATTTGAAAGCTTTTTAATGCCCCTGGACCACAATGAGATCAAATTGAAGAACATTTTTTTATGAGTTGAGTGCAAATGAATTAGAAACATGTGGATTAAATTTCTCTTAAACCTCAAAGGGAATTTAAATATTAAGGAAAAGTGCTTTGCAAACTGCTTCTTGGCTTCTGCCAAAGTCAGAACACTTGAAAAAAGAGTTGGTGATATCTACTGAATCTAAATGTACCCAGCATTTTCTTCTGTGGTGTATAAAGGACATTTTGATCTTTGAATAAAAGGGAATATAACTAAAGATTTGCAAGTTTCATATCCAATCATGCTTAATCTTCAGGCTAAAATAAGCCTATTGCTAGAATTCAGTCTTTTTTTTAACAGCTCCTTGTTTTGTGTTAACAATATCGCAGAATATAAGTGAATGACATAATTATACTGAAGTAACACAAAAATTTTGTAGTCATTTCATGTGCTTTATTTCAGAGATGGGAGAAACTGATTAACAGGTATTAATTTGTTTCAAATTTGTGAGTACCTAAGTCTTTCCATTTCAAGTCAGGGTTATTTTGTTGGGTTTTAAACTTTTCTGATTAATAGAAAATCACCCCCACCACCCCACCCACTCACATACATATTAGTCTCAAGCATGCATTGCATAGCCAATATTTGTCAAAACAACATGTGTGCATTTATGGGTGTGTGTGCACAGAGATGTGAAGAAACAGTGTTACTAGTTCCTCAGCTCGCTTCAAGTGACCCTGAGGCTCCTGGACAGTCAGATGAAGTAATTCTTCAATTACTTGCAGGGAAAACTCTGCCATGACCGTGGACCTGAGTGCAGTCCCTGTAAACGACAGCTCTGAAGAGGGCAGACTGAGGGGAGCAGTCATCGTTGCAGGAGCTGCAATTTCCCCAATTTCCTGAGTTGGAAGCAGCTTAAAATGATCCTTTGCTGGTAGCCACAAAGTCTGGCAATGACGAGGAGTAATTCTCCCCTTCTGCCCTTTCCTCAGAATGCCTTGATCTACTCTTATCCTGAGGGTAACCAATGTCATGACATGTCTGCAGCCTTCCTTATCACCACTGCTAATAACTTCCCGCCTGGAGACAGCACCATGAGCACAATTTTAAATAGTCTCTTCTGGCACAAAATGATTTTGTAAAGCAGACTCTGTCGTTGAGGCAAATACTCACAAATGTGCCAGCGATAACTCTAGAAGTCACTTGACGACATTAAGATAAAACCTTATTACTGACAACTCTCTTTTTTCCCCCCTCCTACTGCATCTTACATTTTAACATAAGACCTTCAGAGACATCCTTGCACTACCAGTCTCTCTACTCCTCTACTCGGGATAAGGCTAAAGAATGCAGTTGTTAATCTGAGAAAAGAAGTCCCATAGACAAACATGCTCCAAGAAAACAAGGAAAGCTGGGGAGTTGGGGTTGGAAAGGGGTCAGTCAAAACAAATGCTCCCAAATTATGCAAAAAAAAAAAAAAAAAAGAGAGAGAGAGAGAGAGAGAGAGAAATAGCCTCAGAAGATAAAGATGCATTTTGTGAATAATAAAGCTGATATTTAATCTACTACAGTAAAATGTACAAATGGGCTCGTTTAGCCTCTGCCTCACCTGAAGAAAATCTACAAAGACAAAATGAGCAGGTTCAGAGCCTCCCTCTTATGGGGTATAAAGTACTAAAGGAAAAAGAGTAGAACAGCCCCATTCAAATGATAAAGCAAACAAAAATTCTTCAAGGGGTAAGGAGTAAGCATGGATCAAGAAAATAGGTCAGTTTAGGGGGAAATGCCTTCTTCCAGAAAGCAGAAAAGTGAAAATGCACACACATACACCTATGAATTTTGGTAAAACTTACCATTTCCATACATTTGCTAGGAATAATGTGTTGGGTTAAAACGAACAAACACACAAAAACAAGTATTGCAAAATATTCCTGACCAATTCCAATGCAATAATTGATTTGATTAACCCCTTTATTAAGGTATCTGAAATGATCCATGTCCTTTCTTATGCTGCCCAGGGTATTCATTAAAGGAAATGCTATATTTCTTTTTATTTATATTTTATAAAATTTCTCTGGAGTTCAGATCTTCACAGCATGTGCTTAGTTACAATTAATAGGGAAAGTGTGTTCTGTGCAATTGGAAAGCCACATTCTAGTAGTTTCTGATTTCTCACTCCACCCTGACACTCTTGTCCCTTGTGAAAAATCGCAGGAGAAAAATTTTATGTCATCGCTGTCAGGGTAACTGTAGAGCGTTTCTTAATGCCTGTTCCTGTGAAAAAGTGGTTTCCCATCATTTGTTTAAGTCCCAACTTCAACACTACACAATGAAGGGGTGTGTGTGTGTATGCGTAGGTGTATGTATGTATATACATAAATTTTGGAACTGGCAAACATTTTTCTGCGAGTATTAACCAATAATAAAATGAACAAATAAGCAATGAATGAATATCAATGGGAACATTAAGGTAATTACTAAAAATAATCCACATACCATCTTTTGTCCCCAATATGGAGTATTATAGACATTTGATAATATAATTTTATTATTAAAGGCATCACTTATTAAAATTGAGTATAATGTTAATATTACAATTATGGAATCAGAAAAATGATTTGTTGGCATGATTCCAAAATCCATATAACTACAAGGCTCTCATTTATTCATTGCTTCACTAAACAATCATTCTTTTAGATTATTCATATACATATATATATATATATAGAGAGAGAGAGAGAGAGACAGACAGACAGATACCCAGAGAGAGAAGCAGAGCACAGGGGGTAGGGGCAGAGGAAGAAGGAGAGAGAGAGAATCTTAAGCAGGCTTCGTGCCCACGCAGGGCCTCATGCCAGGCTCAAACTCACAACCCCAAGATCATGACCTGGGTCAAAAATCAAGAGTCAGAGGCTTAACTGAGTGAGCCACCCAGGTGCCCCTGAACAACCATTTTTTAAAGGCCATATGAGGTGGAAGAACATAGTACATGAGGAAGACACAGTCTACACTGACAGAATAATAGAGAGGCAATATCTAACTTTTATTGGCCACTAATTATGGTAGCCATTGGCTAACCACTTTATATGGTGCCTGACCTAACTATTAGAAGAATGCTACAAGGGAGACACTATTATTAGTCTTAATTTACAACTGAGAAAACTGAAGCACACATAGGTTAAATACTTTACCCCAACGTCACACAAGTAAGAATGATCAGAGAGAGAGTTTTTATTCAGATCCTATCTCTGGAACTCTCAATCACCATGCCCTAGTGCACTGGTAACAGAAATCTAAAATATTTCACTCATTTTTAATATATTGAGCTAAACCACAGAAAACAGAGATGGCCAAATATCTTAGTGCAGCTGCCTTCACTAGGCAGTTAGAAAGCCTCTTTCTGGCATCTAATTTAAAATGTATAATTTCTTGTGCAATGTGCTCTGTTGGTGGCATGGACTGTGCATAGTTATATGAAGAGTCTTGGCAGGACAAGGCGTGTCGATTGTCTGGGACTCATACATAATTACAGTGATGTAAGCTCGAGCTGCTCTTCAATGCGCCCCATGCTCACCTCCAAACACGCTGCTAGTCAACTTACCAGCTGTGGCAATTATTTGACATACTTTATTACCTAAAAGAACTGTATTTTGTTTGAGCTATTCCTGTTATCTGGATTTCTTTAAACCTTTAATATGGCGTCTGCTATAGTGTGAGACCTCCAGCATAATCACATACTAATTTTTGTTGTCTCTTTCTTCCTAGCACGCATGTTAACACTTTGTAGAGAAAGCATGATCTTTGATACAAGATTGAATTTCACTTTCTCGATTTTTTTTTTCCACTCAAGCTGCACAAAGAGGAAACAAAAGCAGCAGCAGCAGCAAAACGAGGAGGAGAGGGAAGAAGAGGAGATAATGATGGAGGAGGAGGAGGAGGAACTACTTTTTAAGATTTATTAAGTTCCTAATAGCAAAGGATAGACTGATCAATGAAGTTTATATTTCATATGCATCCAGCAAAGGCTAAGCATTCTTTAGAACCCCTTGAGATATAACCTCTTCCGGGAAGATCCCCACGACAATTCCTGCCTATCCACTAATGATGATCACTGCCTCATACGTATTTTCTCCATAAGGCTCACACTACTCTGTTATCTGTTTGTTAGCTATCTTTCCTACAAGACTGTGAACTCCTTGGAGGCAGTAGATGTGTCTTACTTATCCTTTTAACTCTTTGTTCCACCTTAAGGATTTGGCAAGTTATTGTAGCTCAAGAGAGGATTGTTTAAATGAAGGATGTAAGTCAGCATCCTGTAGACACAGTCTTAGTAAATGTTTCAAAATGTTTTCCATAAAACATTCTCCTGAAATTTTACATTTGTCATGTGTTGGAGGTTTGAAGGAAAGGCAAAAATAGGAAAAATTAAAGAAAAATAAAATGGATAATTTTTTTTTATTGTAATCTACCTGCCAGGTATTCTGCAAAGTGTTTCAAGGATTGCCTCCATTTACCCTCCCAACAACCTCATGCAAAGAGAACTTTTATCATATACACCTGATAGAACAGGAAACTGAGATGCACATGATTTCTCTAAGAAAGGATAATCAGCTCAGAAGTTTTGAGAATGGATATCAAACAAAGCAGCTGTACTCCAAAACCCACACTCCCAACTGGTATTTTTATTTTCTCCCCAGCAAATGGTGACCCTTTGGCTGTCTCAAACCAGCGAAGGAGCTTGAAATGAAGCCAAGGAAAGGCTCCCTAAGCAGGAACATAAAAGACAGTGGAGGTATGGAGGAGGAGAGCTGTAATGGGACAGCCACAAACCAGAAACTAGACCCACAAGTTGAGGATAGAACCCATCGATAAATCTCTTCTTTACTGCAGCAAGTATTCACTGTGTACCTCTGTGTTCCAAGTCAGTACTAGCCTTGACACAAAGCCAAATGAGACAGTACAAGCCCTGGAGGGTCTCACGGTGTAATGGATTTTTACTCCAGAGTGTCGCTGTACAATATGCTAGCCACTAGCTACATATGGCTACCTAATTTAAATTGTAATTAAAATTAAATAAAACTAGAAATTCTGTTCCTCTGTCCCTCTCATCACATTTCAAATGCTCAACAGTCACATGTGACTAGTTGTTCACACAGCACAGAGTAGATATACAATATTTTATGCATTGCAGAAAGTTTTATTGGACATGATTGCTGTAAAAAACTTATCTTGTTCTTACAACACGGAGGCAAATGCCAGCTATGCCTCTTTGGGCAGGATCTTTAGCCTCTCTATACCTCAGTTTCTAATACATCTATAAAAGGAATATAATTATGATGCTTGCTTTTGAGGGCCACAGTAAGGATTATTTTCACTAGTTCATGTAAACAGTTTGAGCACCTAGTTGATATGTACCCAATAAATATTGGGTTTTAAAATTATTATCATAGATGTCACTAATGATGTTATTTATAATCTTACAAAGCACGTGATAAACCCTGAAAGAAGAGTGTCCTCCTTCCATTTTACAGATGAGAATGCTAATTTTATGAGAAATCACCTACATAAAATCAGATTCACCTGATTGGGACAATGAATGCCCAATTCATGCCCAACACTTGTGTTCTTGCACATGCTTGACTAATGTGGCACAGATCTTTTGGCATTTATTACACTGAATATAATACGTGTTATGACATACATAAGACAAAAATCTTTATTATATAATTAAAGTAAAACATAAGGGATAAATAATAATTACAGAAGAAAGCCAACTAGCAGCAGACACTACTTATCTATAGAAGCAAGAGTTATTTAAGTTGGGCTTGGCTGTACACAGACAATTCAAAGAAAATTTCACCATCTGTACTTTTTCAACTGTATTTGGCAGTTAATAGGCTGGTTTCATTCAGTACATAAACATGAGATTACATCTAGATGTCTGGGATAGATTCTTCACAATGGAAGGCACTTGAAGGGAACAGTAAAGAGTACCAGCAGGTCTTTCATAGAACACTGGAGAAGCAGACATGTTGGGTAAATAAGAGAGATGTTGTGAATCCACTTTGCATTGATCTTAAAGAAATTCATTAAGATTTTTTTTTTAAGATTTTATTTATTTATTTGACAGAGATAGAGACAGCCAGCGAGAGAGGGAACACAAGCAGGGGGAGTGGGAGAGGAAGAAGCAGGCTCACAGCGGAGGAGCCCGATGTGGGGCTCGATCCCACAACACCGGGATAACGCCCTGAGCCGAAGGCAGACGCCCAACCGGTGTGCCACCCAGGCGCCCCCATTGAGTAAGATGTTGAGTATACTGTACTATTCCACAGGTTGAGCAACTGAAATTCACGTACGTATATTTATAAATATTGCTTAATTATGATACTGCATTTCTTGAAAGTATTTTGCTACCAGAACTATTACATACATTATTCATTCAAGTGAAATTTTGTTTTATCCTCATACAAAATTAGATACTACTCTAATACTGATAACCAACCTTCTCACATGCATAAAAATGAAAATAGTGAGGAATTATTGTGTGCCTATTCTATTCCTAGGACTTTAGATATTATATAAAATGCATATAGAAACAACAAAAGCAAAAGCAAAACAAAAACAATTAGCTAATTGATATGGTGGATTCTGCTACTTGCTCGTTATGTTAACATGAGTACATTATTCAGTCTTCCTGAGGCTCTGTATTCCTGTTGGGATAATTCCACCTACCTCTATATTTTTAGTGAGGATTAAAGTAGGTAATGAATATGAAGCACTGAATACATTTCACATCCTATATCACTTAATAATTAGAAACAAATTTTGAAGAATGGTATAAAATGCGACCCTTACAAAAATCATATAAAATAGGTATTACTGTTTCTCATTTGCAAGTGAGAAACTGAGGATCACAAATTTAAAAGAGTGTGTCTAAGCTCAAAGCTGTCAAAATGATACCTGGTAAAATTAACCATTTACACCCAGATCTGCCACATGACCTCCATTGCCCTTAAAATAATACTACATGTTGCTATGAGGGTAGTATGTTTTTTTAAAAATGTTAATGTAATGCTGTAAAATAGGATATATAAATTCAACATGTCTACAGACAAGGAGTGAAAGAAATATGGAAAAAAAAATCCATATCCTAATGACTCTCATTTTATAGCTCTAGCCTAGATCTCCTCCCTGGACTTCGGACTTGTATCCAAATATTTTCATGACACCAAGGCTCAAATGTCTAATAATGCCCTAAAAATTAATATCCCCCAAACCAAGTTTTTGATCTTACTATTTTCCAACTTCCACTTGCATTGTCTTTTTCTCTCTCTACCTGGAAATTCCATCCCACCAGCTGCTCAAGCCAATGCCTTGGAGTTATCCATGACTTCCCTCTTTCTCTGATACTCCATATTTAATCATATCAAAATGTATCAGGAATCTAATCACTCCCCAATTCCTAATCTTTCTCTCTACTTCTCTTTAAAGATTTACCTATTTATTTATTTGAGAGAAAGCATGTGAGAGTGGTGGGGATGGGGAAAGGGAGAGAGAGAATCTCAATCAGGCTTCCCTACTGAGTGCAGAGCCCGATGCAGGGTTCCAACTCACAACCCTGAGATCATGACCTGAGCTGAAACCAACAGCAGATGCTTAACGGACTGAGCCGCCCAGGCGCCCCTCCCTACTCCTCTCGTTAATCTCTTCTTAGTACAGAACTGGAATGATTCCATTTCTTTAAAAGAAAAAGCCAATGCCCTGAGAATAATCTGTAAGACCACCTGTCTTCTGAATACTTACTCTCCCTTCATTAACTCTCTACCCTCAAATCCTAGCACTGACTCTTGCTCATTTAAGTACACTCATATCTTCCATGTTCTATCAATACTAGAGGTATGATCCTATGCAAGATTATGTATTGCTTGCTTCTTCTGCCTTGAATACTCTTCTCACCTATCTAGTAAGGTCAAAATTATACCTTCAAGTCTTTGTTCGCACTTTCTTACTGAGCTTTACTCTTGCCGTCTTATTTAAAATTGCAGTCCTTTCTACCCATACACATTCTCCTTATTTCTCTTCTTATTCTTTTCCCATCATATCATCCACCTATCTATCTATCTATCTATCTATCTATCATCTATCTCACACTCTGAGGAATAGGATCAGATAGGAAAGGACATAGCATGATCTTTATTCTCTTTTTCCCATTAAGAAATTATCTCTGTGACAGCTCAAATTTGTTTTGTTAACTTCTTTATCCACAATGCTGAGAATGGCTCAAACATTATATGCATTTAATAAGTATTTCATGAATGAATGAGTGAATCACAAGACAAAAAGTTGTTATAGTGTTAGAGTGATATTTTATCCTCCCTAATTGTCTCTTCTAATATGAGCGACAGTTCTTTATATTCTAAATGCCATGGTTTCTTAAACGATTTCATTTTTTGAGTTTCTGTCTTCGTGCCTATAATTTGTTTCCTTGTTTTGATTTTAGGAGCTCTGCTTTTGGCAAGCGCTGGAAGAATCTAAAAATGTCCATTGTTTGAAAACAAACATTTAATGATAAATGTAGTAATACTTCATGATTTACTAGTAGCGGTAGTAACATCAGCAGAGCAATCATTCACAGGGAGCCTTTTATGAATTTTGGACCATGACTGATCCTGCATTTGTGTTGGTTTACTTAATACTCAGAAAAATCCTATGAAATGTCCATTACTAACAAGAGATGGAAAGTGAGATGCAGAGATCTTAGATAATTGGCTCATGGTTATGGAATTCGTAATTGAGAAGCTGGAATGTTAATGCTAGCAAGTCCTTACCAATGTAGTTCACAGCATCTTTATGTCCAAACATTAAAGTACAATATATTGAAAATGATTTAATTTGCTCAATAGATACTTGTTAACACAACTACTGTATGGATTTAACATAATCAAAAGGATTACAGTTTTCCTATACACTTACTAAAGTTTTCAAAGTAATTCATGGCTCTCAAGTGAACTCCCCTTTTTGAGCCAACAGTACCTTCTTCTTTGCCTTCATGTATTTTCTGCTGCTGCTACAGGTCTTGTAGGATAAGCAAGTGACTCTTTATACAGCCTGACTTTCTTCCTGGAGAGTGGCCTTACTGCCTTGAAAAGGACTCATAATCACTCCGTTACTTTCCCTTAGATATGTTTGCCGGACTCCTTAGGGAGGCTTTGAAATTCTGACACTTCATGTAAGTGCAGGGAGTTTGCCAAAAAATACTCTTTGTTGGGGAAGCCGAGGACTTTTTTTATTTACTTATGGACACAGCATGTTTTATAGTCTCCCAGAGCGAGGAAATGGAAAGGGAAAATGGCAAAAACAAAATGAAAACCAGCTAGTTGGTAAAATAATTTTAGTTTATACAAAAAGAGATAGGGGAAACTCTGAGACATGAAACTCCTTCAGAATTAATCAAACAGGCTTAAGTGGAGATGATATTTATTGAACACCTATTGTGTGCCAAACCTTGTATAAAGTACCTGTGCTAATTTTATACCAGGTCTCTGCAATCAATCAACCAATCACTGATGTCCATATTCCCACAATAAAAAAAATTTTTTTTTTTTTTGGTAGGAGCATTGTGTTGAAAGAATTTAAATACTTATTCAAAATCAGCTGCCTAGGGACACCTGGGTGGCTCAGTTGGTTAAGCATCTGCCTTCAGCTCAGGTCATGAGTTCTGGGACTAAGCCCCACACTGGGCTCCTCTAATAAATAAAATCTTTAAAAACAAAACAAAACAAAACAAAAACTGCCTACATGTCTCTTCATTATCCGAATTGTGAGCCTTCGGATTCAAGTCTAGCAATGACTTTTATGCCTTTCTTCACCTAATCATACTACAATCATACTTGTTCTAAGATTCCCGAAGGCTAGGAAACCTTTTAAAAGCAATAGTGGTGAAATCCTCCCCGTGCTGATCAAATACTTAACATCTGCTTAATAATGATAAACTTTAGGGAGAGGGAAAATATGGCAGAGGAGTAGGGGTCCCCTTTTTCAGCCGGTCCCCTGAGTCGAGCTGGATAGGTACCAGACCATCCTGAAAACCCACGGAATCAGCCTGAGACGCGGGAAGCTACATCTGGATCTCTACAAATGAACATCTCCAGCGCTGAGTATTGAGGTACGAAGCAGAGAGCCGTGAATCTGCACAAATATTGGAAAATAAACGGAAGGGGGAGGGAGCTGCCGCACTCAGGCGCCGGGAAGTGGTAGCCACCTTCCCTGGGGAGTGGACCTGACTCACTGACCGGCACCACGAGAGAGCAGACTGGGACCGTGAGCCTGGGAACACGCACGACCAGACTGAAAACCGGAGCTCTGGAGCGCTCACCAGAACCGGACTAAATCCAGGAGCTTGGGAGTGGGCGCATGTCCAACTGACAACCGGAGCTCTGGAAAGCACACTCGAACTAGACTGAAACCGAGAGCTCGGGAGCACGCGCGTGACCAGACTGAAAACTGGCGCTCCGGAGTGTGAGGGAACCACACTGAAACAGAGAGCTTGGGAGCACAGGCGGGAATCGGGGGTGGCTGGCGGTGTTAGAAACACAAAGGACAGAGACATGCGGGCCCTGGAAGTGAGGGCTGGGACACCGGCTGTGGGGTGCACAACCCGAGACGCTGCAGGGTTTTTGGCAGGACCAACAGAAACAGAGTTAAAGAGGCTAAGAGAGCTCAGTGGAGAGCGGACTGAGATCTCTCTGTTCTGAGACAGAGGCTAGGACTCGGCCACTGCTGCTCCGACTCTCAGAAGAGCCACAGAAAACTGCCAGGGAAAGCCGCCAGAGAAAAAAAAGCCCGGAAATACCAGCTCACATTGTGCTCATCCCCATCCTCCCTCGCAGGGGACAGGGAGACTACCCAAACAGGGTTGCCTGAATATCAGGGCGGCAGACCCCTCCCCCAGAAGGCAAGAAGCCCACATCCCTAAGTTCCCTATAAAACAAGAGCACACTGCCTGGGTCCTGGTCAATAATTTGGGCTCTGGGCAACCCCGCAACCTCTCCTCATCAGAATGAGAAGAAGGAGAAATCCCCCTCCCCAGCCAGCAAAGAAAAGATAATGAGTCTGCGGCCTCTGCCACAGAACTGATGGATATGGATATCACCAAATTATCAGAAATGGAGTTCAGAGTAACAATGGTCAAGATGATGTGTAGACTTGAAAAAAAACTATTAACGAAAATATTAACGAGAATATAGAATCTCTAAGGGCGGAAATGAGAGTGAATCTGGCAGAAATTAAAAATGCTATGAATCAAATCCAGTCAGAACTAGATGCTCTGACAGCCAGGGTAAATGAGGCAGAAGAACGAATTAGTGAATTGGAGGATGGGATGGTAGAAGAGAAAGTTAAAATGGAAACTTGGCTCAAAAAAATCCAATCTCAAGAATGTAGATTACAGGAGATTACTGACTCAATGAAACATTCCAATGTCAGAATCATTGGCCTCCCCGAGGGGGTGGAGAAAGAGAGAGGTCTAGAAGAGATATTTGAACAAATTGTAGCTGAAAGCTTCCCTAAGCTAGCAAAGGAAACAAGCATTCATGTCTGAGAGGCAGAGAGGACCCCTCCCAAGGTCAACCACGACAAACCTACACCACGTCACGTCATAGTGCAATTCGCAAATATTAGATCCAAGGATACAGTATTGAAAGCGGCCAGGGGGAAGAAAGTTCTCACGTACAGAGGCAAAAATATCAGAATTATGTCAGACCTGTCTACACAGACCTGGAATGAGAGGAAGGGTTGGCGGTGTATTTTTAAAACTCTATCCGAGAAAAATATGCAGTCAAGGATCTTTACCCAGCAAGGCTGTCATTCAGAATTGATGGAGAGATAAGGACCTTCCAGGATCGCCAGACACTGACCAAATTCGTAACCATGAAACCAGGTCTACAGGAGATATTAAGGGGGGGGGGGGTTCCATAAAGGTAAAAAGGCCCCAAGAGTGATACAGAACAGAAAGTTACAATCTATAGAAACAAAGACTTTACAGGCAATATGACATCATTAAAATCATATCTCTCAATAATCACTCTCAATGTGAATGGCCTAAATGCTCCCATAATGCCACAGGGTTGTAGGTTGGATAAAAAGACATGACCCATCCATTTACTGTCTACAAGAGACTCATCTTGAGCCTAAAGATACATCCAGACTGAATGTGAAGGGATGGAATACCATTTTTCATGCCAACGGACCTCAAAAGAAAGCTGGGGTAGCAATTCTCATATCAGATTAGATTTTAACCTAAAGACTGTAGTTAGAGATACAGAAGGACACTATTATTCTTAGAGGATGTATCCAACAAGTGGATATGACAATTATAAATATCTATGCCCCCAACAGGGGAGCAGCAAGATACACAAGCCAACTCTTAATAATGATAAACTTTCCATTAAATTACAATTTATCATGTGTACCAGGCCAAAGTTCTTTAAAATGGAAGCTAAGGCCAAGATGAAGTAACAGGTGGCAGATTTATCATTTCACTAAAAATAGAAACCATGAACAAAGTCAATGAAATATTCTTCCAACCAGGAATATCAGGTGGCACAGGACAGTGATACCTGAAGGAGGCGAACTCTAGGACTATCCCCTGTTAATGGCTTGGTGAGGGATTCCAGACTGCTGCACTGAGAAGGACCCAGTCAGAGCCCATCAATGCCACTAAGCTGAGATGATGGAGACTCAAGTCGGGAATGTGGTGCAAGGCCTAAAATTAAGATCCAATATCATGTGCTGCCTTTGTATCTGGTGAAACCAAGAGGGTCTCAAGTGGTATAACCACACGGTCACCTCCCAATTCTGCCTTCATGGATGAGGTCTCCTAGCCAAACAATCTTCAGGCTTACAGCAGAATAGGGGGTTCCACTGACAGCTCATGGAATTATCTAACAAACTAATCGTATTTTCTCATAGGACCTGGGGGTCACCACACCCTCTCAGTACCACAAAGCCTGCCTCCCACAGCCTCTAGTTGTTCACCGTTCCCAAGAGCCACCTCTGTGAGGCCCTGAGTGGCATGGGACACCCTCCTCCCCCAGACTGTGAATATATGTGACTCATAACACATGTGACTAAAACTGCAAAGAATCAGGAAGGTAGGACCCTTGGGAAAAAGAAAAAAATAGTGATCAATAGAAACAGACCAAGAAACAACCCAGATACAGGCATGCATCCTTTCATCGCACTTCACAAATAATTGCATTTTTGACAAATTGAAGGTCTGGGGAAATGTTCCATCAAATAAGTCTGTTGGCACCATTTTTCCAACAGTGTTTGTTCACTTCAAGTCTGTGTCACATTTTGGTAATTCTCACAATATTTTAAACTTTTTCATTATTACATTTGCTATGGTGATTTGTGATCCATGATTAGGACTTACTGGAATGGTTACATTTATATTATTTTATATTTATAATTTTATTAAGTATTTTGCATTAAAGTATTTTAACTTAATTTTTAAATTAATATGTATACTTTAAGACATAATGCTATTGCACACTTAATAGACTAAAGTATAGCGTAAACACAACTTTTATATGCATTGGGAACCAAAAATTTTATTTGACTTACTTTATTGTGATACTTCATTGCAGTAGTCTGAAACCGAATTTGCAATACCTCCCACATATGCCTACAGAATTACTAGACAAGAACATTTAAAATGTTTTGATTTCTTTTCTATATGTTTAAGAAGAAAGGGGAAACATTAAAAATGTTAAGTAGCAACATGAATATACAAAACAAAGCAAAACAAATTAAACTTCCAAATGTGAAAACTATAGTGTCTGCCCTGAAAAACACATTGGTTTTCATTGACAAAAGATGCTTTAGGAGAAAAGATTTATGAACCTGAAGGCATAGCAACAGAAACTATCCAAAATGCAACATGGAGAGGAAAAAGACATAAAATAAAGAATTTATCATCAGTGGGCTATGGGATAACTACAAGTGGACTACCACCTGTGGAACTGGAGCCAAAGGAAAAAAATTAAAATTTAAAAAGTTAAAATTAAAATTAAATTAAATATTTGAGGATATAATGGCTGATTTTCTTCCAAATTTGATGGAAACTAAATTTAAAAAGTTAAAATTAAAATTAAATTAAATATTTGAGGATATAATGGCTGATTTTCTTCCAAATTTGATGGAAACTATAAACCCACAGATCCAATAAACTTGGTAAATCCCAACTACAGGAAACATGAAGAAAACAATGCAACAGCACATCTTAAACCAACTGTTTAACAACTATGATAAAGGGAAAGTCTTGCAAGCAGCTAGAGAAAAGTAATAGGTTTTAAACAAAAGAATGAAGAATGATAGATTTCTCATCAGAAGCAATTCAAGCCAGAAGAGAACGGAACACAATTCAATTCAAGAAAACGGTCAACCTAGAATTAAGAACATAGAAAAATATGCCTCTAAAATCATGAAATAAAGATTTTCTTAGATATATAAAGCTAAAAGAACTCATCAGCAAAACTATGCTAAAGGAGCTCTTCATACAGAAGGAAAATAATAGCAGATGGAAATATGTATCTACAGAAAGCAATGAAGGGCACCAGAAATTACAAATATGTGATAATTATAACATTTTCCTCTTATTTTTTATTTTTTCCCTTCTTTTTAATCCCAATAAAATGAATCAAATGTGTACAGTAAAAAACAGTAAGAGTGTTTTTGTAAGACCTTTAACATATTTAGAAGTTAAATGTATGACAACAATGTTACCAGGCTAGTTGGGGGGGGGGGAATAGAAGTCTATAGGAAGTCATATAATATTACTTAAGTTATAATTTAAAGATATACAATGAGAAATGATGGAGACCTCTCAAAGAACACAAGAGCATATTGATGGGACTCCCATTCTGGACAAATGTGAGCATCTAAATAAATTATATTAGATTATAATCCATTGAATCAATTAGGACTCCACGAATTCATACTGATGCAATAAATGGACAAAAAGTAGTTAGGGAATAAGAGAAAGCTCTTCTTTTATTTTACCCCTAAATTTCACACTTTCCTGATGTATAAGGCAGCTTTTTTCACCATACACATGGATGCTGTTCTGTAGACCCAGTCTAAATTCCACTTTGTTATAAATTGGTAAGCTAGTTCAATAATATGAAAAGCTCATTAAACTGCACAGACAGCCTACTTGATTGAAGGCATGAAACAAAACTTTATATTTTGAATTTTTCTTGTTATTGCTTTTATTGATTTAGAAACACAATTTGATTTTTCATTTGCTTAGACATTTCTTGTCTATATATTTTACAATCTTTATGAAAATTTGTTTTCATGATATGCCTGGTCCAGTTTTGAAATCCAAGGGACAAAAAAAGCCTATGATTTTGATAAACAGATAACTCAACTGACTCTTTAAACTTTTAAAATGCAGCTATGTGTTCAATGTTAGTAACAAATTTGATTTGGGAATTTTTGAATCCAGAAACTACTACTTATGTGTAAAACTGCTAGTTATGTGGCCACTCCCCTCCTCCCATAATTGACAGAGATCATGTTTATTACTTCTCAACAATAAAATAAAACTACCACTCTCTTAAGACTAGCTACAGAAATAAGACAGAAAACCTTTTTAGTCTCTCTTGTTCTTTATATCTCATACCACATATATTGCAAAAATGGTCATTCCAGTAAAACATAACAAAAACTTTGGACAATAGAGCCTTGTCATTTAGCACGTATAATAAGCTTCAAGTACACAAATTTTGGAAAAAAGAAAAAAGTGCTATCTCAGCTAGAAAGCAACAGAACTCAGTTTCCTTCCTTCCAACCATCCTACTTACTGAGTGCCAAATATGTGCCAAAAACTATTCTGGGTTCAAAATGTAAACTCCTCGTATTCAACTTTCATATGCTGACCATCACCATTCCACCTTACAAAAAAATTCTAGTAACATTTTATTATCTGAATTAAACATGGATTATCTTCTTAAATCTATAAAAATTGCTAAGTATAATCAAGGTATTAGACTAATAAATAGTATTAAAGTAATTTGGAATGACTGCTGACAGAAGTTTTAATAAACACGGGTTCTGGGATTTTTTTTTTTTTTTAACAGACAGCTACTGGACATAACTTAGAAAATTATCTTCAAATAAAAAACAGACTGAAGAATATTCAAATATCAAACTCAAATAACAAAAATATACTAAAAACATGAAACAATCAAGATGTAAAAAGGTACTTGCCCCTTATTTAATAATATGGAAAATCATCCAAGTTTGTGAATAGTGCATTTGCTTCTGGAGCCTAGCAAATCCTTTATTTATTTATCTGCTTATTGTGTTAATAGTAGCATCAACTTCTGAAAACCTCATGCCTTTGGAGATTTGAGTCAACAAGAGGGCCAGGATCATTATGATGGGCATGCATAAAACTTGATAGATCCAAAGGCTGAAAGCCCCACTCTCATTTTCCCCAACTAACAAAACAGTGCAAGGGACAGGGAGGAGACAGATGGACCCAAGAAAGAACACCTGGGAAGTGGATTTGAAACAGAATTACAGAAAGCTAATACTTGCTTGAGATAGTCTTAAGGCTGTGCTTTCCAACGAAGACAGACTCATCCAAATCAATTATTCATAGGTGTGATTACCAAACTAGCCTCCCACTGAGCACTGGAAGGCTGTGTGCAATAAATATATGAGCACGGGGCTTTATGTATACATGTGTGTCTTCAGCGTAAGGTGAGGAGTTAGGTAGGACATTTGGGTAGTTCTTGATTAAGCAAAACAGCAAATTCTCGGCAATGGCACTGAACCTGTTTTGTACAGCAGAAGAGAATCAGGGGCTGAACACTTACTTGGCCACTCAACTATTTTTCAGGTGAATCCTTTGACCCAGCTGATGTTAATAACTCCATTTCTGTCCAGAGCTTTTATACTTGCTGTACCCTCTGAAACATCCTTTGTCCCAGATTTTTGTTAGAGTCACTCAGGCTTCATTTCACATATTTTCCCTCACCAACCTACCTAGAGACCCCAGAATCATTCCCACCCCAAGTGCTCTGCTTCATTCAATTCATAGTACTCATCAACTAGGTAAAAATACCTCAAAAAGAAGCACCTTCCCTGCTGAACTGACCTGCCCTCACTTATAATGTAACCTCTTTGACAGCAGGGATTTTTATGATTTTATTGAATAGATGCTCTATACTCAACTCCTATTGGGTGACCAATAAATGTTTATTGAACCTTATCAACCAGAATTTAGGACAGGTTTTATTACAAAGTAACCTCTCCAGAACAGAACTGAAAAGATTTACTGAGATCCAATATGCCCAAATATGCAATGAGAACCACGAGTGTTTTACTGTATGTTCACCTGACTGTAAATATAGATAACAGACTACATGGGGGTATATAGCAGGTTCCAAAATGATGGTCTAGTCCTTTCTCCATAAAAACTGACAAGAACCATGAGCCGGTATAGTTGAGAAAGTAGTGTCCAGGTTGTACGATGAATAAATTATCTCTGTGCTGGAAAGAATTCTTTCCTTTATCATGTGTCCTCAAGTACTGTGCTGCCCTGGTATGTCCTACAACTCAGTTTCTTTCAGGCTTCAGAATCCTCACTAGCCTAACTTATGCCTGGTCTTATAACTTATAACACAGTATTTTTCCAGTTTGCCATGTTTATCAATTGATCACTACCGAGTTTGCTCTTCTGATGTATTTTGCCACCCACTACGATGTATTCTTTTTTTTCCTACAACTCAGTTTCTTTCAGGCTTCAGAATCCTCACTAGCCTAACTTATGCCTGGTCTTATAACTTATAACACAGTATTTTTCCAGTTTGCCATGTTTATCAATTGTTCACTACCGAGTTTGCTCTTCTGATGTATTTTGCCACCCACTACGATGTATTCTTTTTTTTCCCCCTCATCTAGTGATTTTCAATCCTACTTGCACATGAGAATCCACTGGGGAGATTTTAAAGGTATTACTGCCTAAGCCCCATTCTAGAGCATTAAATCAGCATTTATGCAGGTAGGGCTCCACTAGGTTGTTTTCAAAGTTCCCTAGGCCACTGTAACGTGCAGCCAAAGTTTAGACCCATGCTTCAAACTGAATGCCATGGCTTAAAATCTCCTTCCTCTATCATGCTGCAGTGATTGCCACCCCCTAGATAAGTCTCAGCCCATAAAGAGTCCACTGTGAAGAGAAGTTGATACCATGCTGTGTCATGTATGCATATATATATATATATATAGCCTTACATCTGTCAAGATGGTTTCACAACAATTTACTAATAAATCCATCTATCCATATGTCTGTACATAACCCTGGGTCTTTTAAGCGATGCTGTACTTCAGGCAAGAGCTACCTCACCTCCTTTCAGGTGAGACATGGGGGGGAAAAAGCCTCTTCCAAAATGCTCCCAGGAAATTTCTATAGATTTGTGAGAGACTTTAATGCTTCATTATAACTGGAATGAATTCTGCCTAATATACACCTTAATGGGCAGATGTCTCATTGCAACTAGTCATCTTCCTGTAAACTGTTAAAAAAAAAAAGTAATGATGCTGGGGACATTTCTTTTAATAAATATCCTATTGTTAGTAGTATACACAAAGGGAAATTATTTTTAAACGTGTTATCATTGCCAACTTTAAAATATATATATTCAGGATGTACTGGAACACGTGACAATTGTAAAACAAAATGAAAGCAACTTAAAAGAAATTTTGAAATGATGACGCGGACAGAAAACTATTAAAATAATAAAGGCCAGATGACTATTCCCAAATTGTACTTCACTTCCCTGGGGAAAGCCCAGGAAAATTCAGGGTATGTATTCTGGGGGGGATAAAAAAATGTCCCTACGCATTTACAAATGCATGCAAACATACAGTTGCTGGATTTTGAACTTAACTGGCTTTTATTTGTCAAGTCTTCCTCATTTGTTATGTGTGTTTTATTCTAGGACCAAGACGGTGAGAAGCCCTCTGCCTCCAGACCCTCACATATCTCACTGTTGGAGCATTAATACACACCAAAACTCCCCAGAAGACATAGCTTGAGATGAGATGCCAACGAAAAGCCCGTTTACTTCTTCAGATAATGCCTGAATGTTTTTAATGGGACATGGATTGTTACAGTGATGGAGGACAGGTGTCCATCAGCAGATGGAACACTAATTCCAAGAAAAGTTCTATGGAGCTAGAACTAAACCATCACATTATTTGTCCTATTTTGCTGTTTTCCAAGATTGCCTCAGCAAGATCACACCCTGCTTTCTTGATATTACTCCAGAGAGGAAGGACAAAGATCTGAGCTATTAAGTGAGAGCAGGAGGGGTAGAAGAAGTGATGTTCCAGAGTTATGTAAAGATCGATGGATAGATGGATATATTAGTAAATTAGTGAATTGGCACCAGAGGAGTAGAAAACAAACATTATGATCTTAAATGCCGGGGTCCGGGAGCAAAAGATCAAGAAAGAATTCTTGAGACATCCTCCGCGCAAAAAAAGGTGTTTTGTTTAAGATTTATTTACTTGAGAGAAAGCACAAGCAGGGGAGGAGCAGAGCGGGAGGGGAAAGAGTCCTTAGCCGATTCCGTACCCACAGGGCTCCATCTCCTGACCCTGAGATCATTACCTGAGCCAAAACCAAGAGTCAGAAGCTTAACCGACTAAGCCACCCAGGTGCCCTAAACAGGTGGCTTTATTAAAGTTCAGAACAGGCCCCCGTGGGCAAAAACAGCTGCCTTGGGATTGTGGGAAGTGACTGATTACATACTTTCAAGTTGGGAGGGAGTTACAAGAGCCTAAGTCTCTAAGGAATTTGGAAGCAAGGTTTCCAGGACCCTGAAGGGCTAGCTATTATTCAGACATGGTCATTCACTACTGTCTACTAAAACCTTAGTCATGAGACCCTTTAGATGCCTATCAGTGGACCACATGTTTGGAGAATAATTGCTAACATATACCTTGGCGGGGGGGGGGGGGGTGATAAAGGAAGCTTCCAAAGGGATTTCATACGTTAAAGGCAACACAGGATCCTGGAGGCCAGGGTAATGTCACGCTAAGGTTGTCTTTTCTTCTAGCAAAATATTAACATGGAGCTATTAGAGCTCCTTGAGGACGGTCACTCTGCCTGTCTCAAGTACTTGTCAATAGGCTGTAAATTGTAAGGAAATTTGATTTTTTTCCCTGTATTTCTTTTGCCTTTGTTCGACACATTACCACCCACATGTAGAAGAATAAATAACGCCTGTTTAAAATGTGTAGGGCCCTCACCCAACCATGCTGGCACCTTGTTCTAGGACTTCCAGCCTCCAGAACTCGACTGGGTTCAAGACTGCAACGTAAAAAGATCCTGAACTCACTTCACCCCACAAACCAAATCTGCATCTATATATGGAACTTCCTCTGAAAAAAACCTAAAAGCTTGTCTGAATAACTCCTGCATGCCCCGAGAAAGCAAGCCCACACAGAAGCAGGTAGGAAAGTCTGAGGCACAATCTCACCACAGACCGCCCACCCCACCCCCACCGGGTGCCCATACCACCTACAGCTGGACGGGACCGCAAAACCTGGAGCTTCTCCTTGAATGCAAAGGGTTTCAACCCCACACCGGTCGCCCCAACTCTTAAGACCTGCAGCTGAGGGAGGAGCCCCCAAAACATTTCACATCGAAATGGCCCAGGAGGGCTCCGGGCCACGACATTCACGCCGCTACATAACAATCTGAGAACCGTGGACTCACCCGCCCCAGGGCTCAGCGCAGAGGCAGCAGGTCCCGAGGTGTCCAGACTTTCTGTGAAAGACGCTCATTTGCTAATCTGAAAGCTTCGGCCTGAGGAGTACAGGCATCTAACATAAGACACATTTAGGGGATGCTGGCGGGCAGACAGCAGCTCCATACTCTCCCTCTGCCCCGCTCCAGTGTCTGGCCACCATCTTTTCTAACTCTAGGCTCCTCCCCCTGCCAGGTGCCATCCATCATCCACATACGGGGAATTCCTTCCACCTTGAGGTCTTCAATTAGCTGATAGGTTGACTGTTAGCCATAAATTAAACTGCAAAGGAAAGCCTCCTCTTCCTGGACTCAAAGTTTGGAGGTTTCACCGACTATTCTTAAAACTAGTTACATTCTTAAGTCTGAGCCGACTGAAGAAAGGTTTAAATATTTATAAAAGTCATTAGGAGGGGCACCTGGGTAGCTCAGCCGGTTAAGCATCTGACTCTTGGTTTTGGCTCAGGTGGGCTCAGATCCTGATACCAGGGTAGGGAGATCAAGCCCAACCTCTGGCTCTGTGCTTAATGGGCAATCTGCTTGAAGAGTTTCTCCTCTCCCTCTGTCCCTACCCACCCGCCCCCTCCCCAGCTGCTGCGCACAAGTGCTCGCCCACGCACACGTGCGCCCTCTCTCAAATAAATAAATCTTAAAAAAAATCATTAGTAATAATTTCTGTATGTGCTGCTGAGAGAACATAATTTGCATGATAATTTAAATTGAAGTGTAAAAAGTGTAAATGTGTAATTAGCACAGGTCTTCCCATTTTTCTGGTTCACTTGATCATCTAGGAAAGACCCAAAGAATGTTTCCCAAAATGTTCTGGAGACTTGTATGACTGGATTCATTTATTCTTGTCACTTTGAAAGGCCTGGCCTCATTGATGGATCAGTCTCTTGTATCCCTGGTCAGCACTTGATATGATTCCTGGGATGTGAGACCCTCCTGGCTCCCTGCTTCTTCCAGTCCAGCCCTTCCCATTGCTCTCTGCGGCAATTGCCAGAGACTTTTGATTCAAGAAACTTCCTCTGAGGCAGGAGTTTCTATTTTTCCAAAATGCAAATTGTTAAATAAAATATTTTGTGCTCAAAAGAAAAAAAAGGGGGGGTTCACTAGCATGCTGGGTGCATCATTCAGCCTTTCTATCCTGGCCCACCTACTGGTGTACTGACCCCAGTCCTGCCCTCTTCCTACTGTTGCCCTCCTCCAACTTGTTTTCTACTCCATTCTATTTGGTCCACCTCTCTTCCCCCACACTACTGCCCTTTGCCCAATCCAAGGTCCCAGTATCTCTGACCCTAGCCTCTCTACAGTGAGGTGCAGTACACAGCCACCATGTCCATCGAGCATCCCGTGTGTTTCAATACTACCTGAATACTACCTTCATACTTCAATACTACCCAGCTTCTACATCAGGTCAATCAACTCCACCCAGACGAAAACCCTATAGCTGGAAGTGCTGAACTAGCTAATGAAACTAGAATCTTTACTGTCCTACAGAAATTCCAGACTATATTCACAGCATGGGCAGGGACTTTATGGCACCATGATCCAGGCCATTGGATGCTGTGCAGCTATGAAAGAACAGTCTGTGATACCTGCCTCAATGGCCGAGTGCAGCTACTGTTTCATGAGCTATTCATCACAGAGTCAGTGGTCATCATTAAGAAGCTGCTGCAGATGCAGCCAGCACAGCATGGGGAGGTCATAAATTGGCAAAGCTCACAGACAACACCTAGGTGCTCATGGCCTGAGCCAGCATCCCGTGGCTCATTGGTGAGTACAGTGAGCATGTCTCCAGTATTCGGCTGATGTCCTGGGAAAAACGGCCAAGTCCCTCACAGCAGAGAAAGACATCCACAAACTGCAGGTCATCAACCTGGCGGCCAAGCTCTACCTGACCACCCTAAGCAGACCAAGCTGTTGACCCAGCATATGCTAAATCTGTCCAAGTCCCACCAGAACTCTGATATCTGTGACCTAGCACACTTCACCTGGCAGTTTATCCTCTCTTGAGAGTAGTGTGGAGCCCTCAGCCACCATGCCAAGAAGCTCTTCCTGGCACCCAAACCAGCCACAGGCTTGCAGTCATCCTTCAAAGAGCAGACCACTTCGGGCTGGGCTCACTAACCAACCCACTAAACGCCAAGGCCACAGGCTACCAAGAGCTTCCAAACTGGCCAGAGGAAGCTCCAAACACATCTGCATGCAACATGGAGGTACCTAGATGGACCAAGCGCTCCAACTGGGAGAAGAGGAAAGGAAGAAGAGTCAGGCCCCCACAGAGTCCACAGATAGACTCCCAGAGTCCAAGAGTGAGTCAGTCAGTGAGAGCAGCAGCTAGAGCAGCTGAAGACTCCAGCAGTGAGTCTAATTATGCAGATCAAGATGAGAGTGAGGAGAAAGCAAGACGGAGTGACAGTGAACACAATGAGGAGGAAGATGAAGAAGGTACCAGAAGGACAAGGAGAAGGCTTGTCTTCTGAGGGCAGAGATTCCACCAATAGCTCATCAGAGTTTGAGATGACATTGGATCCCGAGGAAGAACAGGAGGAACCTGCCTCCTGAAAAGAAGAAAAACAACAACAACAACAACAACAACAACAAAACCAAAACAAAACAAAAAACTCCCTGGGGACCATGTACTCCTGCAGCCAAAAAATGTCTTCGTTTGATCTAAAAGACTTTCCCTCCTACTGTCCAGTCTGTATCTCCCACCATGGTTGTGTTCACCTGTTTGGCTGCTGACCTAGAGGGCCTGACATTCACAGGCTCTCCCCTGATGCCCTTGCTGCCCTTCCAGTGTCAGGGGTTGGAACGCAGGAGCTGATGCACCTTGTAGCTGGTGAGGGGCTGGCTGTGGACTAGATCTTCAGCAGCCCACCTTTGTCACCAGGGGACCCACATAGTATCCATGCATACCCACTTCTCCAAGAGCTCCAGCATCCCCATCAAGAGCCTGCATGTGGTCACCCTTAAGCTGTCTGCTGGCATCAGCATTCTGAAATTGAGTCCCTAGCACCCAGAGAATCTGCCACTGCCATCATGGGCATTAATTTCTGTGACCCAACCTAGCTGCTCAACTTCCAGCTGTGAATCCAAACCCAGCAGTTCCACATCTCCATTCAGCCACCCAGTGAGTAGCAGATGGCCCCATGTTCATGAGTGAGAATGAGTTCAAGAAGGTGCAGGGAAAGCTGATGGACATGAATGACCTCAGAGAAACTCAAGCTGCCAGACACCTGTCAGAGTGACCACACGGTGGCACAAAAGTGACTGCCACTGCCAACTGGATAGCATCCTTTGTGGGACATCTGACAAGTACAGGTTTGAAGGGAGGAAGGAAGGATGCTGACCAGTGGGAGCTTATTCCTGCTGACCCTGGACACCCTGCCTGCTGGAGCTGCCTAGCTAACAGTCAACAGCTGTTAGTCTCTCTCTCTCTCTCCCTTTTCTTGTATCAGATAGCATACAGGGGAACCTCTCTTCCTCTGGTCGTGACCACTATCCTCCCACCCAATTCCCCTGCCCATGAGTTCCTAGGACCTGTGCAGAGGGAGACAAAAGCTGCTCCCTTCAGTCATCCCAGCCTTCTGTAGCTATTTATGTAGCAAAATCTCAGTATTCTCCCTATTTTATAACATACATATATATGATATATAAAACCTAGACTTATTGTGGTCATATTGCCTTATATACAAATATTAAATGATTATGCTGTATACCAGAAACTAACATAATGTTATATGTCAATTACATCTCAATACAAAAAAAAAATACGTAAAATAAAATGTGTATTTCTGGGCTATAGTTCAGGAACATTGAATCAGAATATCTGGGAGTGAGCCTAGAAATTTTCCTTTAAAAAAGTGTCCAAGATGATCTTAAAGCAGAGTAAAGTTTTAAAAAAGCTAATGGTATGCCTTAGACCCCTCTTGTGTCAGCAGTGCACCCTCTCCATCCTGGTCTCTTCAGAGGGATTCTGGTAAACAGGCACCGACACACTCGAAAAAGTTACTGGGAAGGAAAGTAACTGGTATCTCTGGAGCCTGTTTGTTCTGCAGGAGCTAGTTGACAATAATCAATCAAATGAGTATTTACTAAGACCCGTTCAGGAGAGGCAATCCTCAAAACTCAAAGAAGAGGGAGATTTCTAACATTACGGAGTTTATAATCTGATTGAAGACAAAGCTACACATAAGTTATGTAAGGAGAAAAGAAAATATTACCACCTTAATTACTTGGATAATTGTCTTAACCTTCACAACTACTTTGACTATAGAGGTGAAACTCTGAAGTCTTCTAATCTGTGGTACAGGATTTTCCGTTAAATATTCTACATGCATAACCGTAATTTAGTCTGGATTTTATAGTCTCTTGGCTAGAAATTTCTTTTGATTCGCCCTATCTATAACAGACGATAAATCTAGAATTTAAAGATATGTCTCCTTTCAAATATCCTGGATAATTTTCTCAAATCATTAAAAGATTTAAGGAATTCCATCTTTTTGAAATCTTCTATTGTTTTTGTAGTCAAAAGTAATACAAGACAGCTGTTATTTTTTCATTCATTAACTCACTCAAAGTAATAAACTGAGAGTAATCTATATCCTAGGATACTAATGATCATTAAAACTTGGTCCCTGTTCTCATGGCCCTAGAGATAAGGCAGATATATAAAGGATCATAATCATATGCCCCAATTTTAGAATATAATCATTATATAATCACTATATAGAATATATCACTATAATCATTATATAGAATCAACTATATAGAATATAATCACTATATAGAATATATATATATATAGTGAATATATATATTCTAGAATATTACTATATAATCACTATATAGAATATATCTTGTCCCCTTTGCTTGGCAGATAATGATTTTAATGGGCATGAAAATGAGTGAAATTAGTACACAGAAAGTAGTTCTAGCTAAGTTGGGTGGAGAGGGAGCACATATTTTATGCCAGCAAGGATATGGGTAGGTGACAGATAAGGCAAAGAATCTTATTTTAGCAATGCAGAAGTAAAGGACCTGTAATGATCTACTCACTGAAAGGAATGTGCTCCTTAAATAGTCACTATCTGACATGTTTTTTCCATTTGATAACTAGATTAACTGTGACACAATAGGATTTAGGGCGTGGGGAGGGAAGGAAGAAGAGCTCTCAACATAGAACCGAAATAGGGCTAGACTACAGGGTTGCCTTGCCCCACCAACTAGAGATATGTCATTTGTGAACAAAAGCACCCATCAAAGAAATCTCCAGCATGAAATCCTGGGATGGCTTCGTTTGTCACCCAGGCTCCTTCTCCTAGTTGTGGCAGGAGTCTCAGATGCTAATTGCCACCATGAGCTCCTAGATTTACACACTGAACACTATGACATAATCCTGGAAGAAGACAAGGAGATTGGGGAAGACAGATCTCTTCAGTCCTGCTGTGAGAGTAGAGAAAAGCAAACCCAAAATGAACTTGACAACTTTCCCTTTAATTGATTTAAATTAGGAATTCCTCCAACATCCAAACTGTTTTCTAATTAAGTTCGATACGAATGATGGCCCATGTTATAGGTGGTTGAAAGGTGAGTTTTCTAAAATAATAATGAATTGGGGATGTAATCTAGTTTTGTGGAGGAGTAATCCATGCAACTCAGATGACATCTTTCAACGTTGCCGGGGGGTGGGGAAGGGGGAGGTAGCAGTGATTAGATTATTTGAGATTTTAAAAAAATGATAGATTCTACTCAAAAAGCCTTCCAAATGCTAAGGTCATGTTAAAAATAATTTTGATGAGATTTATTTTTATTCATTTAAAAAACTGATATGTGCTCATGAGAAAATATTTGGGATATAGAAAAATAGAAAAAAAGGGGGGCGCCTGGGTGGCACAGCGGTTAAGCGTCTGCCTTCGGCTCAGGGCGTGATCCTGGCGTTATGGGATCGAGCCCCACATCAGGCTCCTCCGCTATGAGCCTGCTTCTTCCTCTCCCATGCCCCCTGCTTGTGTTCCCTCTCTCGCTGGCTGTCTCTTATCTCTGTCAAATAAATAAATAAATAAATCTTTAAAAAAAAAAAAAAAGAAAAAGAAAAATAGAAAAAAAGGGAAAAAGGAGTACCTATCGTATTGGATGTAGTCACTAATAATTTTATAACATTTTCGGTATACAGGTTTCCCTGCTATTTCCTCCTGCTGTTATCCCCCGTTTGCTTTACGCCACTTTGCTTTTATGAAAAACCTACATTTGTACTACCTATTTTCACGAACCAAAAGAAATCTGAAGAAAATTTTCACTTTTACAAAATGGTAATTCCTTTTTTTGCTTTATGCCATTTTACCTTACAAAAGATTTCATAGGAAAACTCTACTTTTAAATAGTGGGGAAATCCGTACTTCTCTCATGCTTTATATTCTAACCTGTACATGATTTTGAGATAATATGAAGTATATGTATAAAATACATATCTTTTTATATAATATAAAGCAAACATGTTTCCATGATATTAAAATATTTTGCAAAGGCAAAGTTAATCTTTGCATACCATTTCCTCATATAAAGCACACCATAATTTATTTGTTCATTCCTCTTCTTTCAATCATATGTGCCATTTCCAAGTGTTTACAACTTTCAAGAAGGCTATATACAATATGGATATTAATGTGAATATTTTAACTTTTAGCTGATTTTGATTTTTTGTTTATTGAATTCTCAGGATTTATTGCCAGAAATAAGATTAAGCCTTAAGGGTTATGGACATATCTAAGAGTTTGATGTATTTTGTGATGTTTTCTGATAAGTTTATCTCAATTTTTGCCTCACCATCAAGGTAAAACTGTAAGCATTCTCATATTAAATATTCTAACTTTTACATTTGCTCATTTTCTCTAACGCTGAAGCTGGATTTGTATTTATTTGCTTGCTGAGAGGTAGAATATTTCTATACGTGCTTTTCAATCGGTATTCTTTTGCAAAAATGTCTATTCAAAACATTTTTTTATTACATGAAAACAGGTTCTCAAATCCTTATTTTTAAAGGATATGGTTGGTCTGTGCAATAGATATGCAATAAAAATGGGTATGCAATCTCAGTCTTCTATAGTTATGGCCCTCACAAAAGTTCAGTAAAATTACCTCAAAGTAAACAATGGCAGGAACCCCCTCTGACACACACAGACGCTCACCCTGCCATCAAACTTCTTGCAGACTTAAGTAACCCATGCAGCACGATCATACAGCATTCAGGAAGAGTGGACCCTGGATCCCTTTCCAAGAGTGGACTCCGGGGCATTGAACAGAGAGAAAATATCTTGTGGGTTCTCTATCCTCATTCTTTTCCCTGCGTCACTAAACACACACCTGTAGCCAGAGAACAATTTGATGGCTCCACCCAGAGACTCTGATTTCCTTTCAAAAGGTGCTGAAATTAGAGACGTTGGTTCGATTCACTGGGAAGAGAAAACAGGTTTAGGGGTGGTGAAAAAGAAAAAAAAAAAAAACAGCTCACATATGAAACCTCTGGTTAGAGAAATATTTGTGCTTCATGGTGAGCTCATTTGAGATAAATAATTATATAAATGAATAAATATATTTATTTTCATTAGAGGGGAGAATACTGAAAATTCAATGAAATCAGTTTTGCACACCCTTTTATTCTCCACACCAAATCTCCTTCGTGGTCATTTTCGACACGAATTTCAGAAGTATTAGCTTTATTTTTCTGCTACTACTTAAGATGAGTGTCTGTTAATAAAAATATCTAAAATAACAGGCATTCCTTAATGGGTCAATGCACATGTTTACGCCTAGGTAATGTAAAAGGGGATTGATTTTCTTAGCAAACTGCTCTGTAAAATTTGGGATATACTTCAGCAGCAGGGGGAGAGGGAGGACTGAAGTAATTCAATAAGAAAATTGTAACTAAAAGTTTTATTATTCAATTCATATTAAAAGTGAAATAAAATGAAAATACAAGACTCAAAATAAATTTGAAGTATTAATATAACATGAACTGTTAGTAATAATAATATTTTTCCCTGCTAGAAAGTGAATAAATGGAATACATTTCCCATTCCATTTCTCTCTCAAGCACCTCTCCTACATGTATTATTCCATGAGGGCTTTTTAAATTTTCATTTATTTTCAACCTTCTGGCCTTAGTTTCCTTGATTGCAAAGGAGGTTAATATTTCCTACCCCATTACACCTTTGTGAGAATTACAAGAAAATTACATGTAAATTAAATACCATAAAGCCCAGCATTCAGTAGGTGTTCATTAAAATGTATTTCCATCAGGTCCCCTTTCTCTTAAATGCTATAAATTATGTATGGCATAATCCATAATTTTCTAGTCTTATTTAGAGTGGGGGTAATGAGAACGATCTGCTGTTTTATCATGTGAGATTTGTGAGAAAATGGCAAAACCTAACAAAGAAAGTCTTCATTTTGAAAACTTAAAGGATCAATTGATTCATTTTCCTCAGCCATGTCCCTCTTTTTAAAGAGTATCAATACAGCGAGATGCAGAAGAGAATCTCTCTTCTGATCATTGATAAAGGGAAACGTTAGCTATACTTCTTAAACACACGTGGCTAGCAGAAAGAATAGGGAATGACATTTTAGAGTCCACAGTAGAGGAACAAAATGGGATGTTTGAGGGAAATGCAGAGGGACTATTAAGAGTGTTTCACAAATCAAGCCTTTGTTAGGAATCTCTGTGACTGTGGAGCTGTCCGGGTTTGTTTAGCTAATGACTCTCACTTGTTAGAATTTTAACCATGACTTCTCTTGATGCATTTCAAAAGAGCCATAACATTCCTTTTATTATTTGTTTCCTGTGTGAAAAGATGATTTCAGAGGAATGTTTCTTATCATTGAACAATATAAGGGCATGTATTCAACCCTGTGACCCTCCATCCTCCACTCTATTTGTTCTTGTTCTCGCAGAATCACCTATCCTCTTTTCTTCTAAAGAGTTCTCGATTTCTGCCAGGGTCAGTAACACATGCAGGTATCGAGGAAGTGGACCAGAGGTGAAGAGGAGGGAATGCCATTTGTCATTTTGGGGCATGTGGTGAAACCTGGAATAGTTGACCACTTATGGAAACATTTTGCTAAAAAATTTAGTCATATCACCTTATTCAATATCCATTATAATCCTGCAAGATAGCAATTATTTTCATATTCATTTTGTGAATGAGAAAACTGAACCTTAACAAGAGTGAGTAACTTATTCTATGTGCGCTAGTGGTAGGTGTCCAATAACCTCTGGCTATTCTGTGAAAATAAGGACAGCCTTATAAAGTTTCATGAAATAACCTATAAGGCTTTTGGGTTTCCATTATATAGATGGGGTTTAATTAATTCGCCGGGGTGCACATAGCTAAGTAAGTGACATAAAATGATTTGATCACAAATCCATAAATTTGATCTTAAGTCTCTTCCATAGTTCTTGACTGCGTCACGTAGCTCTTTTGGTACTTGCCTGTTCATGGGTATTTTAAGTGATAGAAAAAAATAATAAAATTTGGTCATTTCCCTCAATATGCTCAGAGCCTATCAGGAGAAATAATTTTGATATTTAAAAAATGTCTAGAGTCTAGTGTATATAGTGAGAATGGTCACCAGATAAAAACAGCAGAGAACTACAAGATCAGGTGAGAGAGGAGAGATTTGAAAAAAAACAAAACAAAACAAAAAACTGGATGAGAAATGGGTAGGCTTCTAGCCATTCTCTAAAGTAGTGGGATTAGGTAAGAGGGTCAGTAGCGATTATGAAATCAATTCAGAGAGCTGACAATAATCATTCTGACAAAATGATGCTCTTCATTTCACCCATACTGATACAATACAACTTGAAAACCTTAGTCTCCACCTATTAAGAGATTTAAATAATGTTGACAGTGGTTGTTCTGAAATTTACCTTAGACTTAATATAAAAAAACAAAAAACAAAGTTTGCTGAGAAATTTGGAATGAAAACAAAAATAATTGGGATGGTTCTTAATGTGTTTGTAAGAACCTTTAAAATATTTGCATATTACATTCCCTTCAATACAGAAACTGCGTTTGAAAAATATGTTAATAATATAATAACTCTAAGAAGTGCCGTTTCCACAATCCCCTGGTTGTTAATAGGATTTTTACTTTCCTGGTCGTACTAACTAGTTTTTAAAGGGTAAAATACAGAAAGTTGTTCAGACCGGTTTAATCCCTGCCTCTTCTACTTACTTGCTACATCTGTAAGACTTTGGAAACTATTTCTTCATTTGCAAAAAAGAAGGTTTTATGTTCTGAGGATTAGCAGATTCAATGAAATGTGCATATAAAAAGTAGGTTTCTAGTTATCTAGCCACTTAGCAAATGTTAGTTCTTTTTCCCAGGGTAAAATGCCTGCTATTATGCCTGGTAGTTATTGGGGATTCAAAACACATAGCCCTCCTAAGTCTCCCCCAAATTAATAGATAATAGTTAATAGATAAAAACTTTCATTTTCAAATGCTGGATTCCCATGCAAAGGCTGAAGCACTCTTGATTCTTCCCCTTCCTCTTCATCAGCATTTTGATAAAGCCAAAGGAAGTTTCTGCTTTCTCTCCTCACTGTCATCTGTGAATTAGAAGAAACATTGGTTACCGACTGAACAAAACACACATCAGCAGTGAATCGTAAATACTGGAAGTTATCACTGTAATTAAAGACTGGTTCAGCCATGAAGTCACTGATTCTAAGTTTAATGAATAAATGAGGCACTCTGCTAATATTGAACTTTAATTTTCTGGCAAGCAGAATATAAGAAGTAGCTTTTAAAATGTCACTGGAGAAGAGTGAATTTGGGGCATATTTATCTCAGGGAAAGAAAGATAAAACAATTTAGAGAACAGACAAAAGTTACATAGGGACAGAAGGACCTGTGATACAAAGGAAAATACCTGCACCAAAAACACTGGTGACCTGGAAAGCCATTACTCGTTGTCATATGGCAAAGGTTTAAGGAGAGAGAAAATAATCACTTGCGTATCCTTTGACTTTTCAGAGATAATATTGTTTGTGTTGTTTGATGGACTTCTTTGCAAGAGAATCATGTAATTCTCAAAATACGTATGTGAGTTTATCTTCCCAGTTCTCCTGTAAGTATCATAAGGGCAAGAGGCAAAGAACAAAAGAAATACAAATGTAGCTGGAACACCTACTTGGTTCTAGGCACTTTGTATCCATGATTGTTACGTGAGGTAAATACACTTGAAAGAATTGACTCAGAGCTATTTAATAAATTACTCAAGATCACAGAACTAATTCATGAGGACTAAGGGTTAGCTGCTAGGCAAGTCTCACTAAGTCCATGGTTTTCCATGATATTGCTTTGCCTCAAAGAAGTAGATCTTGTCTGATTTGCCATTGGTTCACTATGCCCCCCCCTTCTCTTTTACAAAGATCTAAGTGCTTATATCACAGAGATTAGGCACTTACCAAATACCTAAATAAGAAAACACTCCCAAACAGATCTCCAATGTCCAATCAACAAATGTACCAGGATTTGTGTAAGCCTGGGGGGGAAAAATCAGTGTAGAGGAGCAAGTGGGCACTGCCCATTCAAACACTGTCCTGGGGAGACCACAAAGGACACGTTTGCCTGGCCAAGAGTTAAAACTCCATTGTGGGGACAGAAGCATCACATTAAAGGTCCCTGACATGGTTGCACATTCAGCTCTTGTCACAAACCTCTTCAAGCCAAGTGTTGAGAATCTGAATCCTGTCTAACTTGAATGTATCGCTGTTAGGGCAAATGTAAAAGTCAGTTCTCCAGATACTTAAACAGTCATTTACTTTGCCCTTTCCATTTGCACATAGGCTTTCTTGAGCCCTTCTACTGAAATCAGTGCTCCTAGGAGTGATCTATATTGTATCACAGATAAATTAAAAATGGAGTCCCTGGACCTTCAAGGTGGAACGCCTGAGGCTTACCTACAGTGAAAGAAACATCCCTCCTTATAACTTTTGTTCTTTACCCTTTCATAGGTGAAAAGTCCATCAGATACTCCTCCTATTCAGAAGGATTCAAAAAACTTCTAAGTCTGTAGCCATATTATCAAAGCAATAGAGCCAATATGCTATTAGCATGTTATTTAGCAGTATTTAGATACTTGTTAGATTAGATCCCCTAATCTAATGCTTTTGTGTTATTTTAGTTTATTGCAGTTTAGCTTTGATTCAAAGTCAGCTCACCCAGCAAAGCCTAGATACACAGTGAAGACCCCCGAGAAGTGCGATGGGGAAGTAGAAAGTAGAGAAGTAGAATTTCATGTACAGTCTCATAATTAAAGATGTTTTTTTCTTCTCAAAAAGAGAAATACATTTTGGAAACCACTGATGTATTACATTGATCTATTTTAGGTATCAAGGAAATACAAATATATTATATTGCATAATATAGCATATCATATCTATTGTATTATATTATATTGTATGTTGGTCCAGATGATTTTTCAGGCAGAGACAGGGCCACACTCTTCTCTTCCCTCCTCTCTCCCTGCTGAGAGTTATAATTAGCATATAACATTATATTTCAGGTGTGCAACATCATGATATAATATTTGTATACATGGCGAAATGATCACCACAATAAATCTAGTTATCATCTACCACCTTATACAGTTAGAAACAAAATTTCTTTCTTGTGATAACTTCTAAGTTCTACTCTTTTAGCAACTTTCAAACATACAATACAGATTATTAACTATAGTCACCATGCTGTACAGTAATCCCATGACTTACTTACTTTTTAATCCTTTTTAAGTAAGATTTCTCTTATAAAGTATCAGTTTTGATAGGCGTGCAGCCCTGTTTTTGGGAGGAGTATTTAATACACTGTCAGCACCTACTGTAGTCTATTGAAGGACATGCTTTCGTTGTTCTGTTTTTAGTACAGAACAGGGATCTGTATGATATTGTGATCAATAGTTTGCATTAAGTATGTTTTTTATGTTGAAATTATTACGGTACACAAAAACAGTGCCCCTCCCAGGTGCAGCCGTGTAGGAGATGGCATTTGACACAACCCATGGATGATTGAACGGCTTCAACTAGCACTGCTTTCTGAACAATTGGAAGTGGCTGATATCGTAGTTGCTACTGAGGGCCTGGCTGCTTCAGGAATTCTTTTAAATGTTAATGTAGTTACAAAATTTCCAGTTATCTATAGCATGTAAATATGAATGCATATCATCAATATCACCACAACAATGCTGGACTTATTTTTTTCCAGGAATAGATACATTGTCAGTTTTAGATTAATTTTAATGGGAATGAATGGCTCCTTAAATAAACTGTTGATGACAAGCAACATTTTCAGAATCTGGTATTCTCAGATCGGTGCCTGTAACTTGGAGCAACGTCTGTATATATTTATACCAATAGCTCATTAACTGACTCATATTTTATTTAAAGAGTCAGCTTTATGGCATATTGAGGATTTTTAAAAATATATATTGAATACTACTACAGGCAAGACATTATACTAGGTACTTGACATCCTTTCAATCAACTTCCTTAGTATCAGTGTGCAACAGAAACTATTGTCCTTATTTGGTATTAAAGAAAATGAAGGATAGCAAAGGCTCACGTGTCACTGCAGGACACACGGATGTGGTGGAGAGGATATTTCAGAGGTAACTAGTTATTTGTTGCTTCTCTGTTATATGCCAGGTGCTTCACAAGGGGCCTGTCATCCAATATCCCTAACCCTGCACAGAGAGATATGCTTTTAATTAAATGGAATTTACCTCTGATTTCTTTTTTATTCATGGAAGATTGGTGAGACAATTATCATCATACGATATTATGTTGCATTATGGTAATCTGGCAACATGGGGAGGGTGTGGGAGGGGAAGAATGCCACACAGTTTTTACAGAGATATCTTTTGAGTTATTAACATTCATGACTTTTATAGCTGATCACAACTCAACATTTGAAAACTTTTTTATGCTTGGAGTGGTATATCATAAACAGACATTTTGGAAGGTCCCTCTAGGCACACAAGAGTGCTTCTAGAGAATTGAAAGCAACTATATTTGCACGTACCCTAAATATCTCTAATTTAACTGACAGAAAAATTGTCAAGGCAGATGTAAAGTCAACCATGCACTGGTTGGTGATGATGGCCTCTGTCAGAAATATGCTCCTGATTCACAGACTCAATCCATGAGAATTTATTTTTAATTTTCGTTGTTTTGTTTTACAAAACTTCAAATTTTAGGCCCTCAGCGAAGGAAATAAATGTGTCCTGTTTATCTGCAGGCAGCCTATGCCAGCATCCTTCATGGGTGGCATAGATATTGCCTCTACCAGAGTCCCAGGCGTGGCAATCAGGCATCAAGCTGAACTTGAATTACAGTCCCAGCGGTAAAAGTTCAGAGCTTTATCCACTTAGCAGTCAATCTTCTTTGTTCTATTCATTCAACTTTATTAAGCATGGTGAAAGCTTTATATCCTGCTGTTTTGTTTCCTTTCCTCAATACCAACCAGACCCTTGACCATGCACAGACGTACTTATGCACCTACACCTATACGCACTAGTTCGCAAACATTCTCCATTTAAGCTAAAAGTGCTCATTTATGAAAGGCTTTTTTTTATTAAATCTCTAGTGTTGTGACAGCCAGAGAATATTCTTAGTCTCTCTCAAATGGAGGACTCAATCTACTACTTTGGGAAAAGAGGAAAGTTTGCTAGAGCTATGGGTTGAGCCTCAAACTAATGTTTTGTTAGTATCATCTGGTGGGGATATAGTGACATATGCTCTTAATAAATTGTCTTATATAATCTTCAAAAATTATTTTTGAAATCGGTATCAATATTCTTTACAAAGAGGAGATTTTTTTTTTTTTTTTTGATAGAAGCTAAGGGAGTTAAATAATCACTACACCTTGGGTAATAGTGGATCTGGAATTTGAATATGTTTCAAAATTATTCCAAAAACACATCTTTTTTTTTTTAAAGATTTTATTTATTTATTTGACAGAGATAGAGACAGCCAGCGAGAGAGGGAACACAAGCAGGGGGAGTGGGAGAGGAAGAAGCAGGCTCACAGCGGAGAAGCCTGACGTGGGGCTCGATCCCATAACGCTGGGATCACGCCCTGAGCCGAAGGCAGATGCTTAACCGCTGTGCCACCCAGGCGCCCCCAAAAACACATCTTTTGATTGAATGTAGCACTTTGGGAAGATGGTAAACATAAATTAAACTGAAGTAAAAAAGAATGAAAAGACAAAGATTGTTCTTCAATTCCCCAGAGCTCAAATGCTCCTTTTCAGAGTAGGTGGCAATGCCTCTAGTAGTTCAGATTCTAAAAGGAGAAACTGATAATCATTTACAGACACAAGGCCCCATCATTATCTTTGTAGTCAGGTTCTTCTTCTTCTTCTTCTTCTTCTTCTTCTTCTTCTTCTTCTTCTTCTTCTTCTTCTTTTGAAGATTTTATTTATTTATTTGAGAGAGAGAACACAAGCAAGGGGAGGGGCAAAGGGAGAGGGCGAAGCAGACTCCCCACTGAGCAGGGAGCCCGATGTGGGGCTCAATCCCAGGACCCTGGGATCATCAACTGAGCCGAAGGCAGACACTTAACCAACTGAGCCACCCAGGCACCCCAGTAGTCAGGGTATTCTTATACTTAACGTATTTTATGTGCATGTTGTGAAGTCAACTTCACATATGGAGATAATGAATTGTCTGATAGGTAATAGTTTCAAATGTTCTGGATATTCATTGATTGTTTCTTGAGATCAGCTTATGCACCAGGCCTGACATATATGGATTGTACCAAGGAGGCCTCCTTGCTTTCCGGAGTCCCACTGGGTACATTCGATGGGAGGAGGTGGCTGGAGATGAGAGGGTGGAAAGAGACAGAGATCATGGTATTTATATTCATGGCTCCCTTCCTGATGGATCTAGGTTTGGAAGTATGTATAGGATCCTTTTTGAGGAGTCCCTCTGCTATAGTTACAGCACTTCCCAGGTTCCAATAATGTCTCCTTACACCTGACATCTAGGAATAGCACCACCTTCTATTTCTAAACCCAGGGCGATCTACTGCACTTTCCTCATTTTTTACAATCCTAGTGACACTTTTGTAAAAGTCCTATCATTAAACTCTACTGCTTTTGAATATGTCGTCATGTTTTTTTTGACTGGGATTCTGTTTCAGTTATTACAGAAGATCTTAGATGAAGTTGAAGGGAAAATGCTGAGATTCTGTTGCCTTCCTAACAAAACCCTAAAACAAAAAAGATGGATGAAGTGATCACCACTGAAGGAATGCCTCTTGAAAATTATTCTATATAGTATTTCCCCTCTAGGCATAAATATATTTGCAAATATAATATACATGCATGTTGTTCTCAACTAAGAGCATGGACTTTTTTTTTTTTTGAAAGTCTGATTAAACCTCTATAGAAATTTCCCTCAGATAAATATTTGTGACCCTAATAAATCTCAGCTTCACATTTGTCCTAATACTTGAACAACATGGCATTGTGTTAAAAATAGAGTCCAGCAAATAAAAGTAATAATAGAAAGGTTCCAAATATTCCTTGCATCTCTTGGGGAATATTAAAGGGAATCCCGTTCATATCCCAAAACAGCACTTCATCACCCACTTCTGTTTATACTCAAATTATCTCTCTATCCAGCAGTGCTCAAGCGTCTCTCTTGCTTAAACAGTTAGTCAACATATAACATTTCCCTTGAATTGCCAGCCTATGCAAACCTTATCTTTTTCTACCTCTTTCTATTTCTTCCTGCTCTCTACTCTTGTCTCTCCTTCTCTTTCCCATCATTCACCTATGTTATAAATTCCATATCCTATCATACAAAGTCATGCTCACCGACAGACTCATAGAAATGGGTAGAGGAAGGAGAAAGATGACTGGACAAAAAAGTTTTTTCTTTTTCTTTTTCTTTTTTTTTTTTAAGTTCCTCGTCTGGTGGAACGTGTGATGCTGTGTCAGGAGAGTATATATTGAACAAATATTTCTATGTGATTTCAGTTTCCAGGTATCCATAGAAACAGTGAAGCTCTGTCATGGAAATGCTACACACTCAGAAATTAATAGGTCTCAAGTTTAAAACTAATGGACAAAAATAAATAAAATAAAATAAAATAAAATAAAATAAAATAAAATAAAATAAAATAAAAAATAAAAGGTAGAGAAGAATCTATATTCAAAAAGCCCAGACATAGCCATTGATGACATTCTGGTAAATGTGCACTATAAACCATCATTTATTTTCTGTATATATACATATTCTTTGTGTATATACGTACACACACATACATATGTATACATACATAACTTTTGCACTGATTTGTTATTTATTTTCTTATTTTTTAAACTCCTTATGGTTTAATTTTTTTAAAGTAATCTCTATATCCAACATGGTGGGGCTTGAACTCAGAACCCCAAGATCAAGAGTTACATACTCTACCAACTGAGCCAGCCAAGTACCTCACATTGACCTGTTATTTTAAATGCTTCAAGATGAGATTTTTAATTATTCTAAAATATAGTTATAAGGCTTATTATAATTTACTTGCCAATTTCCCTCTTAGACATGTATGTTATTTCGATTTTTAAACACTGTATCTGTTATTAAAATCAAATATTTATTCACATATATGATCATTTCTCTGATAGATTACTAAACAAGAATGTATTGGGTCAAATTTTAGAATATTTTAAGTCTTCTGATTTACATCACCAAATGGATTTCTAGATGAAATCAATTCACATTTCTACCAGCAAGATGTTAGTGAGGCTGTTTCTCTATAAAATCTCCAGTCATTTATCAGGTGCTAGTTAAATACGTAAGAAATGGCATATTGTTTTTTCCATTTGCATCAGTATAAAGTTTATTATGTATTTCGCAAGTTTATTGACCATTTGTATTACCCCTTTAGAAATTCTTCCATTAATATCCTTTTTTTATTTTACTACTGGCAAAATTTTTATTAAATTTTATAGTGCTTCAAATTGGGGCATTATTTCTTTGTCATTATTTTGCACTTTTACATTTCCGTGGTTTCCTGTTAATGTGACATTTTTCTACCATTTAACTTTCTACCCACATATGTTTCTTAAGAATTTTATCATAACTATTATCAATTATTGTTATTGTTCCCAAATGTGGGTGTGCTTATCCGTACTTGTTTCCATAGATGTCATCTTTTTCACATATAAACTTTTTTATCAGTTAAAGCATTATTGATACATAATATGAAGGAGTGATACACCTTGATGTCTAAGTTACCCTTACGTTGTAGAATTTTTAAATATCACTTGTTGGATTATCTATCATTATTCCCACTGATTATGATAGATCTCCCTCAGCTTTTTAAAAAAAAATATGTCTCTGTATCTTCCAAGGAGGCTGAAGTTCTATTTGTTTTGTCCTACTGATCAGTTTGGTTTCATGTATAATGTCCAGAAGTTTAAAATCATTTTCACTTTATAGTATGTTCTTACAGCTGATAAGAAAATAATCTTCAGTCTTCTTTAGACTATACTCAAAATTTCTGTTCGAAAGACTCTAATTTTTGCAATATTTAATTAATTTCCAAAGTTTTCCAAAGATTGAGATTTTTGAAGTTTTCACAAATTAATACATAAATACACATATTATATACGTATATATGTATTTATATATATATATAAATATATGGGGGGGGTGTGTGTGGATGATGCTGGATATTCCCTTCAGACAGATTCAAGTTCTTTCCATTTCTTCATGTATTTTCTATCCCTTTGGTAAAATCCACACTTTTAACACATATTCTGCTACTCAGTTTTTGTCAGGATTACTCTTAGATAATTCATGTCATTGATATTCTGCATATTTTTCATGCATTGTAAACTAATTAGGCAGAAAAATAGGAATTTTTTTCTAAATTGAACTTATCCCTGATTAATTTACTGAACCAAAATTTATTTGAAAGTGATTAAAGATTTTCTTTGAAGGATGTCACCTGTAATTATTTTTTGAGTATTATCACCTGTATTTTCTAGTATGTAACCTAATTCCTGTACAAAAACAAAATTCAAAATGATTAAAGAGATAACTCAATGGGCAAATGATTGAATGCATGAATGAATTCTACAGCTTGTTGAAATGGTCAGAATTTCTAAAATACTATTAAAGATGTCTGATATCCCAATCATTATGGCTTTTGTTCTCTATTTTAAAAGTAATGCCTTGAGTGCAGAGGTACCTCAAATATTGCACTCAATTTCTGGGGTTTACAAGCCCCCTCAAATACCCTAGTTTTTATATATTATGTGCATATGCTTTACCCCCTTCCCAAGAAAAAGAGGTTTTTAAAAAGAAATCAGTTTATCAAAGGAAACCTATTTGTCCCCAAACATTAAAATTCTAGGATATATTTTATTAACTTGTTATTTTGGCTATTGGTTTAAGATGAACCTTGTTTATCCTTTTATAAATGAAATCTAGGGGAAGAAATTACTATTTGTGAGGAAGGGAAATTGACTATAGATCCCATTATATTATTCAATCAAATTATCGTGTTTATTAACCAATGAAGTATTGATTTGCTCTAATAGCTTGTAAATTAATATTAAAATAGTCCTATATTCCTGCATTCATATTCAGGGTTAATATTTTGACAAGTGTATTAAATTTTCTGGTGTTTTATTTGGTATTTTTACAACTACAATTAAAATTGTTCTAAGAGTTTTTGTTGGTTTTATTTTCATACTATTCATGTTAATGACATAAAATAAATTATAGGTAGAATCACATATACAATTTGTATAATATGGTGATTATAATTTCACTGTTGTGAAACAAATGTTTCAAACCTCAAAGCTGGTTTTACAGAAAGTATTTTTTAGATAATCTATTAAAATTTCCTTTTTAATTTTTATTTTATTTTATTTTTTTTTGTGCTAATCTCTAGTTTCCTCCTGTGTGTTGTCCTACTTGGTTAGAATTTCCATCTAACCCTTACATTTGGATTCTCTGTAATGTCACAAGTCTAATCCAGTGTCTTCTCATATCGGAGGTGAAGTCAGAGGATAACTTGAGCTCCCTCTACAGGAAGAATTGCACGCTCACCCTTACACAGCACTGTGACATGCTTATTTCCTTAAAAGGGAAAAAAAAATCACTGATTTGCAAGTAGCTCATATTACCTGTTATAATGCACTGCACTTTGGTAGCTTTTTTTCCCCCCCTCCTGGAAAGCATTCTTTCTAGATGCTTTTGAGTCCGACCTCTGAACTTTAAAAATCTACCTGACCCATCGGTTGTATCCCATTTCCCTGGAACTCATGATGCAGACAAGCGGGTATCCCACACAGTATGGAATCTGAGTGCTTCTCTGGTATTTACATGATTGAAGAAAAAATGTTTTCCCGTTTCATTTGGGATTATTTAACCAGGAGAGTGGAACTCTAGAGCCGACAGTAGCCATCTTTTCTGGCATAAGGAGAGAGCAGAATATCTCCAGAATGAAGTAAGAGAGAAACAACGATGAAAAATAGATGAAGACAAAAATTTTTGAGATACTCACTTCACTTCAGTTCCTAGGGCTCCAGTTTCTTTAGCTCATGCTTTGATTCTGTGATTTTTTTCCAGTTTCTTCTCAGATACATAGTAGTCTATGCACTTTCTTATGGCTTAAACTTGGACACGTTGGATATTAGTTACCTGGAATCAAAGGGTCCTCATTTTTGTCAGCCATCCTTTAAATACTCTGTTAATGGATATTTATACAAATTATACAAATTCATAGTAACCTCACTGATTTATTCTTAGTGAAATTGACCTTACCCTCATTTTTGAATATTGAGATAATCCTTCCATCTCCAAGCTTATCACCTTGTCCAGTCTCTAAGGCTATTTATAGACTTGAAAGACTATCATCTACATGTCCAAACCTAAACCCTTTTCCCACCCAGAGCAGAGCAATAATGGAATTTGGTGAAGAGCTGTTAAGAAAGTCAACAGTAAACAAACCAATGAATGAAATTTCTTAAACACCTATAAGGCAAAACCTGCTGTACTCTCCTCCTGTCTAGCCCTCTTCCCCACTTCTGCCATATCCATTTCTATGATCCTTCTGACCTGCTCAAAATTCTGGAATATGCAATTTTACTGCACATTTTTTACTTGAAAAAAAAACTTGTCAAGTGTTTATTTTTTTTTAAGATTTATTAAATTCCAGTTAACCTACAGTATATTAGTTTCAGGTGTACAGTATAGTGATTCAACACTTCCATACATGACCCTGTACTCATCACCTGTCTCCCCCATCTCTCACCCACCTCCTTTCTGGTAACCATCAGTTTGTTCTCTATAATTGAGAGTCTGTTTCTTGGTTTGTTTCTCTCTCTCTTCTCCCCCTCCTCTCACCCTTCGCTCATTTGTTTTGTTTCTTAAATTCCACATATGAGTAAAATCATATGATATTCATCTTACTTTGACTTGCTTATTTCACTTAGCATAACACTCACTAGCTCCATCCATATTGTTTCAAATGGCAAGGTTTCATTCTTTTTATGGAGGAGTAGTATTTCATTACACACACACACACACACACACACACACACACACACACACACACTACATCTTTATCTATTCATCAAATGATGAACAGTTGGGCTGTTTCCATAATTTGGCATGTATTTAACTGAATCACTGACCAGTACATGTAACAGGGAAGCAATAAGTTTTCTGACTTACCTTACCTTCTCACATTATTACAGTAAATTTACTTCATCGTTCTCATGAATAATGAAATATTGTAACTCGCTCTTAATGTTATGTCTAATGGAAAAATAAAAGGAAAAAGAAAAGCCACAGTGTAGATTTTCCACCCCAACACCAGCATGTTTCAGCCTTCTCATTGCACTGGATTAGGGAAACTTTAAAACACAAGGTCTATTCTTTTGCAAATGGACACTCTTTAGTTAAGGTGGCAAGTAGGTCAAGTGCTCGCCTGCAGGGCTAACAGTTACACTTGCCTGATCTGTAGAGCATATCCTTTCTTTTAGGGAAGCTAGGAGAACCTACTCATCTGTCAGGTCTTAATTTTAAGGTCATTTTTTCTTCAAGTCCTCAATGCTGCCACAGACTAGGGTAAAAGTGTAAGTTACATAGCCCGTGGCATATTCTGAATATTCTTACTTACAATTATGTATTTAATAACCTTATTCTATATTAGACTATAACCTCTACGAGGTCAGGAACCATATCTGATTTGTCTCTCTAGGGTTTCCTATGTATAAGATGAATGTTTTATTTCTTTATAAAGAAATACCATGGCTAGGTTTTTGATGGAGGTAATCATCAAGATCTGTAAGCACAAAAGTAAAAAGCCCATTTTTGTAGTACAAATAAATTAAAATGAAATAAATATTTGCATCATGCTGACTATATTCTGGGGGGAAAAAACAGGACATCAAATCAATTCCAAGAAAATATTTGGGTCTATAAGTGGTGCATATACAATATTAATTCTTTTCTAATTAATTTTACACAAATACTCTGTAATGGGAGCATTAGGGAATGAGTTGTCTCTCATTATTTTCACTGCAAATGTTAAAAGGGAATCTACAATGCAAATATTCTTTCAGAACTCTGAACTAAGTCCAAATGTTTTCTTTGAGGGTGGGGTAGAGTGGAAATGCAGATAGAGTGCAAATACCAAGCAGTGAAAACCTCTTTCTTGGCACTTGGTTATGGAGGCTCAAATGCACGGACATTAAGAAAGGAGAAGGGAGTTAGAAGTCAATTCACAGCAGGCAGATTGCTACTTATGTTTTTCAATTCACTCATGTGTGAAAGAATATCATATCATAAAATGAACCATTAGAAAGTCAGAGAATGGAGCATATGGGAAATAAATTCCTGAACCAGGCCAAGAAACAGATGTGTGTGTGTGTGAGTCTGTGTGTATTCATACAATGTGTGGAATCTAGAAATCTATTTGTTCTCTGTTCTTTACATGCTACATATGTTTAGAACCACAAAAGTTCTGAAGAAGATGTTCCTGGTGGGATGATGTCATTCTAGACAGCCTATTTTAGGATCTCAAAGCAAAGAAGCCATCTCTAACCTCACACTTAGGCAAACATACCTGAGTAGTAAAATCTAGCAAACATATATTTGTCTGTGTTTGTTTTCCTGTTATTACTTTCTGGGCATTTCAAAATTGAAGTCAAAGTCAGCTTACAAAGACAATTCAGTGACCTGTCAATTTTGGTAAATACAAACAATTTAGTAAATCATTGTCACAGTAACTAGGCAATACTCCAAGGTTCTAACCTCAAATGACCCATGTACTTACCTCATGGGGCTTTGGACATTATAACCTTGTGTAAGGCAATTATCCTAGACCCTCTAGCTCACCTGTTTAGTCCTATTTAGGACTCTGTTCCTAATTACTCCACGTCTGGATTTATTGTCTGTCTCTTATTCTTCTCCCAGCTTACCCTGAAACACTGTGTTATACCTAGCTTCCTTTTTTTTTTTTCATATTCAGTGCATGCTTTTTTTTACATTGTTTGAACCATAATATCATCACTTCCTAATTGTGTGAACTGTTAAAATCAAACAGAAACGGAGATCAGACTTGAAAATACCCTGAGCAGACAAAAATAGTTTAGTCATCACGCAAAGCTTAATTTAGCTTATTTTGCATGACAAATGAGGCTAACTTGACCTGGGTCACTTCTTGCTTATGCCTCTGAAAATCATAAACAAAACTTAAATAGTTCCCCAAAATTGATATGAAGTAACCATTCACCAATTCCCTTTCCTTTAAGAAAATTCTAACATTGTAACTAATCACTGGAAAGAATAAACACTGCCTGAGTACTATGTAAATTGCTTTATAACAAAATCCCTCTGCACCTCATTCCATGTTTTGGTTTGTGCTCCCAGTTTGCAAACCTTCTTTTGTGTGCATGCACAGTAAAATTCTTTGAATTACTACTCAAGTGATTCATCGGTTTTACTTCCATTTTTTATTTACTTTTGACAGTACTTATAAATACCAATTAAGCCTTCTCAACCTCAAATTTTCCATTTGTAAACTTGGTATTGTGCAAATTACTCCCCCTATAAAATCCAATATAAACACCAAGGAAATCTGAGATGGTGAAATGAATGGCAAATGTGAATAATTTGCTCTCCTTCTCTACTGGCTTCATGGAGTCCTGTAACAACACTACCTTGACAAATCCCCATTTCCTCCTAGTTAATGACCACCCACCACTGGAGATTCTAACCTGTCCTACATGGGGTATGGTGGGGATGGAGGTGGGGGTAACCAAGATCAGACTCATGACACAGACTCATACGTTCTAGTAAACATTCTATTAAAAAATCTATTAAAAATTAAATAACCACTGAGTGAATCCACAAAATGTAGAAAGGAAGGAAAGAATAAATATGTAACTGACTTAAATTAAAAAAAAAACAAAAACAAAAAACAAAAAACAAAAAGCACTGGAGATAATCAACTAAACCTAAAATTGATTCCTTAAAAAGACTAAAAGATTGGAAAGCCTCTGCTAAATTTATCAAGGATGAAAGAGAGCAAGAGCAGAATTGAACATTAAAAAAAAAAAAAAAGACATTAAATATATGGAGGATCTTTGTTACTCATAGATTTCTAAATATAACCTTTTGCTAATCATTTTAAAAATGTGTATTTTTTCTAGAAATGTTTTATTCATTTTCTCTTATGCATACTGACCCAAAAATATCTTTAAAATCTGAATAGATCCATAGTCATTAGAGAAAAGTAATAAAATTATCTCTCTCAAAAAACAAACAAACAAACAAACAAACAAACAAACAAACAACACTAAACCCAAATTGTTTGATAGGCCATAAATCCTAGCAAGACAATCTAAAATCTCTACTATCCTGTTTTGTCCAGATTACTGTTATCAGCTACAACTGAAAACCCAGGTACAGAAATGTCAACATTAGTTATAGTGAATTATTTTAGGGGTGATGATTTACATACACAAAAAAGTATCCAGCGTAATTCACTTACATTAGGTGGTGACACTGTCTCTTGTCATAAGAGGCAGGCTTACTCATCCCAAAACAACAAAAATCACAACTTCCTCTATTCCAGAAGGAAGTTGAGTGAAGCATTATCTCAACCGTCATAGTATTTACATTTAAATAAATAATTTAAGAGTAGAGAAAGGAAGGGGATGGCATTATCTCCAGAGAAGGGAATACATATATACAAACTAATGTAGGAAAATACAGGGAAAATGTGGAGACCCTAAAAGGAGATGGATTTAAGAGAGAATCCCAGAGATGAGTTTTGTTTGTCTTTTAAAAGGTAGGTAGGAGAGGCGCCTGGGTGGTGCAGTGGTTAAGCGTCTGCCTTTGGCGCAAGTCATTATGTCAGGGTCCTGGGTTGGGTCCCCCCATCAGGCTCCCTGCTTAGCAGGGAGTCCACTACTCCCTCTCCCTCTGCCCATTGCCCACTTGTGCTTGCTCTCTCTTGTCTCTTAAATAAATAAATAAAATCTTTAAAAAAAAAAAGGGTAAGTAGGATTTTAGAACTTACGGAAAAGAAAAGCTTCGGAAAAAGCATTTTAGAGAAATGGAACATCCTGAAGATAAGAGTATGAAAAAGCATGGTGTTTGGGGTGTGAGTAAGACACAATTCCCATAATTGACTGACCCTTCAGATAGCTCCTTCGTGATCACAACCCTATTGCCATGGATTTGATGATGCCCCACTTCCCAAGTCCATGTGCTGATGAGGCCCTAGTCCCAAGGTGACTACATTTGGCGATAGGATTTTTAAGATGTAACTAAGATTAAATGAGATCATAAGAGTGGGGCCCTAATCTGGTAGGATCAATGTCTTTGTAAGAAGAGAGATCAGAACTCCGTCTCTCTCCACAATGAGCCAGGGTTAGGTGGCTGTCTGCAAGCTAAGGGAAATAGCTTCAGACTGATACCAACTCTGCCGGCACCGTGATTTTGGACTTCTCAGCCTCCGGTACTGTGAGAAAGAAAAATCTGTTACTTGAACCACCCAATCTCTGGTATTTCATGACGGCAGCTGAAGCCAACTACTATACCTATCAAAGCTCTGCTAGGTGAAGCAATATAAGAGAAATAATGCAAGAGATCCTAAGTTTGGGTGGTTCAGAGAGAAAGAGGCATCAGGGAGAAGGAGATGGGAGATGTGATTGGGTCCCCAGAATATTAAATCTGTAAGGATTCTTAGGGATCCCATTTTCAGCTGCTTTGTTTTACAGTAAAGGAAATGAAGACGCAACTTCCAAACTTACAACAAAAGCTAGTGACAAAGCCATGGAAAGTGCTTGGATTTTCTCTGTGTATACAGGGACCCATTCCTCTGGAGCGGATATTGCAGCCTAGTATCGTTTTTGCTGCAAAGAGTTCTATTTTCCTCTATACCCATATGAAGTTCTGTTCTTATTCACTCTTCCTGATACAGCCTGATGCCTTCATTCAAGCAGTTGATTAATTACCAAGAACTATCAAACTCTGCAGTGATATCCCCTAGGCAAAGGCTGCCGTTCTGCCTGAAATGCCAATCTTGGTGAAGGTCTGAGACACCCCATGTTTTCTGACATTCTCAGCTGTGTAGACCCTCTGCCTGGGGCTGATTTGGTGGGAAGAGGGTTGACTTTAACAAACAAGATGCTGCTTCCCCACCAGCAGGCCTGCTGTTGCTGTTGTGTGCAATCCTCCAAAGGCAAGATCCTCCATATGCTCACCTACCACCATCTCAGCACAGTATCAAATGCATGAACAAGTGAACGGGAGGAGCAGAGCCAGTGCAACTAAAGAACAAGGCTGGCGTTAAGCCTAGCTGGGCAACAGGGAAAGGCAAGTACCATATCATAAAAGACTGGAAACCCTGGGTCCACATGCTACCAACACAAGGGCTGAGTTTCTGTTTCCACGATGCCCCAAGCAATGCCAAAAGCAGTCCAAAAACACAGCTTTGCAATCAAATCCAAGTATTGCTTTGTGAATGTGAAACTCATACAGATTTAAAATTAATAATGGTACCATCCAATGATGACACGTGTGTAAGAAGGTGCATTTAATGGACATATTTATGAACACATCCAACTTTGCCCCTAGATGTTGCACCATTTGGAAACATTTATAAAGGGCCTTACAAATGCCTATATCTTTCATTAAGCAATTTAAAAAAATAACATTAGGGCTCTGGACATATAGAAGAAATCTAGAGGAAACAAAGATCAATGTATAGTGTGACCGTCATGAAAACGTGCTGCTCATATGTCCTGGTGGAGATGTGAATACTCCAGCTGGTATCCCTCTCTATTCTCCATCATATCTGCAGCAAGACCAAGCTACCTGTGGGCTGTTCTAAGCCAGTGATAGAGCATAGTGGGGTTACTAAGGAATTATGTGACGAGATGAACTCCTTCAATGACTGATTTTCGTTTGAGGACTCCCCAGTGGCTTGGCTAAAACTTTTTTAAAACTGTGAGGCAGTCTGAGATTCTTCCTGACACAATTCCTCTCCTGTCTCTCCTTTACGGGAGTCAGATCTGCCTTTTTCTGAAGATTCTACCCACCTTCTCCAACTCCCACCCCCAATCAATCTGTTGCATGTCTAATCCTGTCCTGTTGTCCATTTCTCAGGAACCTAAACTAGTATGTATAAGAATACCCAAGAGCCAGTTTAAGACGGTGATGTAGGAAGATCCTACACTCACCTCCTCCCCCAGACAAACTGAATCTACAGCTACCTGGGGAACACTTTCCTCTAAGAAAATCCTAAAAAAACAGTGGAACAACTCATTCAGATCTGGGAAATGAGAAGAAATGAGAAGAAAAGAAAAGAAAAGAAAAGAACACATTGAAACAGGTAGGAAAGGTGGACACACACTCTCCCCAAACACTCCCTACCCAGCAAGGTGACCCACAATTGGGAGAGAACTCAAAACCTGGACCTTCTCCCCCAGGAGCAAAGGGTTCATACTCCAACATCAGACACCCCAACTTTTATACTTTCTCCTAAGAGATGAGCCCCAAAATATCTAGTTTTGAAAACTAACAGGGCCTGCATCCAGAAGACCTGCAGAGCTGTAGCAAACGGAGAAATGACTCTCAAAGGGCTTTTGCAGACTCACCTGCTCCAGGGCCCAGAGCAGAAGTAGTCTTTGAAAGCTACCCAGATTTTATGTGAAAGAGGCTCAAAGCTACTTTTAAAGCATCAGACCGAGAGGCAGGGGCCTGATGGGATATTCTCCAGGGACCGAGGCTGGTACACACTGTTCCTGAGTCTTGCTAGGGCAGCAGGTGCCATCTTTTATCCCCATCCTCACCCCACCCCCATCACAGTGGGTTCTATCTTTACGTTCCAGCCACAGATGCTATCTTCACACTTTTTCTCAGCCTTGCTGAAGCCAGAGGGCATCATCTTTTTCCTTTTTCTTTTCTTTTCTCTTTTCAATCTTCTTTTTAAACTTTTTATTTCTTTTTTTAGTGCATACCATCTTTGCACTATCCCTCTGCCTCTCTCCCAATCACCAGTATCTCGCAGAGGGAAGCTTCTATGCACACATCTGATGACCTACAGCCCAAGTTTCACACCTGGATGCCTGACTGTGGAGGCCAGGGGAGCCTGACTCCTGGGTCCTACGGGACTGTAACAATCAGAGAGACAGTTCTTGGCAGAGTACCACTCCTGGAGTACGGAACCGATAAGCAGACTCCGCAGTCGCACACCCCCAGTCATTCTGAGGAAGAGAACGGTTGGCTCGTCTAGGGGCTGTGCTCTGAGATGCCAGCTCTGGTTTGGCACACTTCAAAGGACTCACAGAGCTACTCACAGGGAACAGAGGCTGACGGACACAGTTTTTATGCTCCCTTCTGTCTCATTCCTGCTCACTGATAATATGTGTATCAGGTATTTTACTGCAAAAGTGGTAACACCTGTAATATAAGTTCAATAAACATAGCAGCATTTCTCCAAATAAGTTGTGTATGAGATATATACTCACTGCTTATTATTTGACCTAAAATAACTGGAAATATTCATAATACCTAAAAAGTTGAGGAAATGTAATAAACATCATTGAATGAATAAGTTTAGTTAGTGTGTGAGAGGTTGTTGAGAGTCCTAAAATAATGTGCATCTTGAATCACTAAAAAGGGGATTTGATATACATTGATAATTGAACATTCAGTCCGTGATTTAATAAAAAACATGTATTAATTATTTAACATGAGTCAAGGCATTTCCTAGGATTAGTATTCCATAAAACATACTTTACGAAACAATGCCAAGCATTTCATAAAAGCCAACATTCTTTCTATGTCTTCTAAGTATGTCATACTTACAGTAATACATTTACTTGGTCATGTATAGATATGTACTTATACATCAAATTAACACTTTTATCCTTATTCTCCTAACATTCTTCCTCTCCCCGTAATCCAACCAAGTTCTTTGGATATAATAAGTGCTTGGTAAATATTTCCTTCCATGGGGTGATCCTAATTTTAATTCCTAACAGGTCTGATTTGTCATTGTAAAACTCACATTACAAAATAACAAAGTGATCCAGGAGACACAGCATTCTTAAGAAATGTGTTACTCCTTCCAATTCTTCATGTACTTTCTTACGTACCTGGTGATTGGTAAAAGTAGAGACTGCCAAGTTGCAGGGAGATGAGAGTCTTTCCCTGGCATTGCAAACACTGCACAATAAATCTCACAAAAGCTTTAAATATGTACATGATGTTAATAAAGACATACATGATTTAAATAAATCCCATGGTTTAAATAGATACGTCAGAAAATCCATGCAGTAGCATATCATGACATATTTGCTTTCACAGGTCAGAATTACGAACGGTAATCCATGAAAAACAAGGGCACGCTAAAGTGGTATTCTATGAATGCAACTTCCGCATTGGCTTTCAATACCTATTCATTCTGGCTTCCTTTCTTTATACATCTATCATTTATACTGTTTACATAACTAAACTGAGACACACTCTAGAAAGCACAGATTAACATTGCCTCTATTACCCAGATCACTGTACCTTTAACCCATTTAAAACTTGAATATGTAAAAATAAATTTAACAGAAGCAAACACTTTCCTATTAAAGGGATTTAATTACTGCAGCAATATGGTATTTATTTGTCCCAGTAACCATTAGGAGATAATAGATATTTCTTTTGCTAGCATAGCATGAACAAACTGAATAAATGACATTTAGAAAGTAATTAACATCATTTCCACACTTAATGTCTTTTCACACATCATGAAGATCACGCCTCTTGATCTGCCCTCATGATGTGCGACATCCTTATTTTATAACAGATGTATCATTGCTTCACAACTGTCTTCTGTTATCACACTTTTACAGTTCAAATTATTCATATCACAAATGCAGAGGCATGAGACAGGGCTATAGAAAGAACCATTTATGACAGTGTTACCGTGGAGGTTATAAATCAATCCCATCACATTTTTATTTAAGACCCAGGAATGCCGCTGTGGCCAGGAATCAGATTAATCTACCCTTCAATTTTGATATTTATTTTAAAACAAACAGTATCACCATTACAAAAAACTAGTCATTTCCCAATTTCATATCCAATTTCACATGTTGCTGTCCTGTTCCTTTTGAATAATTTACAAGAATTCTATTTTCTTCTAATAACAGAACCTGCAATTTTCTCTGTTTGATAAAATCATTCAATATTAACTATTTTTGGCCAGGGATCTTTTAATTACCTTCTGTTCTTTAAATAATTTATTTTCTAATTGAATCTTTTGGTCACAGCTGAAAGAGAAACTGAACTTGCCTTGCTCTACAAATTCCTAATAATCTATAAACAGTTGGCCAGAGCTCTACTCATGGAAGTTCTATTTCAATTGCCAGATTGGTTTTCTGTATTACACATATGTTAGAGCTGTGTTTCTTCACTTACTTATTTCACTCATTTAACAAGTGTGGGTGACTACTAAGAATCCATCGGTTGTAGGTGCCTGACAGAATGTAGTAAACAAAACATACTAGCTTCCTACCCTCATGAGGCTTATATTTGGGAGATAAAAAACTATAATTACAACCTGGAACAAATTCACAGAAAAAAAAAAAATCAGAGCATGAAAAGAAACAGGAGTGTCCTGTTTAGATTAAGGCAGTCAGGTGCAACTTCTCCAAGCTGGTAACATCCCAAAGAGAACAGTGTGAAATGCCTGGGGTGACAAAGAGTGTGCTGTCTTCAAAAAGTGTGAAGAAGCCCAGTGTGCTCTGGGAGCAGCGAGTAAGGAGCAGAGTGGCAGGAAATGAAGCTGAAGAGGGAGCAGGGGCCAGAACACAAGGGTCTTACAATGTTTATTCAGAGATAATTTAAAGGAGACAAACCATGAGAGACTCTGGAGTCTGGGAAACAAACTGAGGGCTTCAGAAGGGAGAGGGGCGGGGGGATGGGTATTAAGGAGGGTACGTGAGGTGATGAGCACGGGGTGTTATGTGCAACTAATGAATCATTGAACACTACATCAAAAACTAATGTTGTACTATATGTTGGCTAACTGAACATAATAAAAAAATATATGGGAATTACCTCAGGGGCCTTAGTTTTCCAACTCCTTGAATTACGTTCTGTCCCTTGCTGCTATACCATTGTTACTCCTGGATTAAGTGCTGTTTGTGAAAGACTTCTAACCAGCATTCTACCCATGTGAACACTATGATTTGGAGATAAGAATGTTATTACAATAGGCAGTAATCTTGTAGGATACTTGAAGCTCTGTCCTTCATGTTAACTCAGGGTAAGTCAGCACATTGTAAATATGACATAACCACTACTCTTTCCACTTAAAAAGAAAATGATAATATTTGCCTTGGAGAAATGTTTATTGATGTAAGGTTACCATTTAAGAATCCTATACTTGTATCTATACACGCATTCATATACATATGTATAATTCTTACGTTGGGAATAGACAGACATGTTGGTATATATAGGTTGCTGTGAAGATAAATTAAGATTACATATGTATCTTTATACATATCTTTTTGTATCTTTATTTGTATCTTATGCGTCTCTTGCATAAGGCAGTAAATTTATTTTATTTCTCCTTCAGCCACATAAAAATGGATTGTATCAAATTAGTATCAAGTCTCACAAGTAACATTATTTTATGCATAGGAGATTTTTATAACAGCCTGTACAACAACCATTTTTTCCTCACCTGCCATCTCTCGACTATCATCTAAGGCAATGGTTCTCAACCTTGGCTGCTCATGAGAACTGCCTGGAGAGCTTTTAAAATTCCTACGACCAGGCTTCTCCTGAGATAAACCACATCATAATCTCAAGGGCAGGGAATCTGGCATGTCTATTTTGAAAGCTCCCCAGGTGCTTTCAGTGGGCAGCCAAAGTTGAGAACCCCTGTTCCAGGGTACTCAGTATGGTGATTGATGCAGGGTTATCTTTTAAAAAAAATGCATATACTCAGCTTTTCAAAATACGTATTTTCCTTTTGCAATCCTACTCTGCATTCAAATCCTAAAAGAATTGGCAGTGTATTGTGTAGCCTTCCTATTCGAGATAGCCTTTACTAGTCAATATGCTCTGTGCATTTCTTTCTTATAGCTTTCATAGAAAGAGTCATCTATAATGGAAGGGAAAAATGAAATACTGCACTTTGCTTCTAGAAGGTAAGTTTCCTGAAGGCAGGGAGATAGATGGATGGATGGATAGATAGATAAAGGTACAGCTATATAATCAGTGCAAGCAAATGTACAGCTTGACATTCTCTGGGAACTAAATTAAGTGGAATCTGAATATAGTAAACATATTATAGAAATCCATAAATGTCCCTAAAAAAATAATGAAAAAACTATGTCTCTTAAACATAATGGTGTTCAGTAAATGTTTGATGATAATTTTTATGCCATCAATACAGTTTTAAACATTTTGTTGCATATTAAACCCTAGAAATTATAACATATCCTTGTTTCAGAATAATGGTCAGGACAGAGAAAATAGGCTTTACAATATAAACATAATTATACAATGGAATATTATCCAGCCATAAAAAAGAATGAAATCTTTCCATCTGAAATGACATGGTTGGAGCTAGAGAGTATTATGCTAAACGAAATAAGTCTGTCAGAGAAAGACAAATACCATATGATTTCACTCGTTATGTGAAATTTAAGAAACAAAACAAATGAGCTAAGGGGAAAAAAAAAGAAAGAGGGATGGGAACCAAAAAACAGACTCTTAACTATAGAGAACACACCGTTGGTTAAGAGCGGGGAGGTGGGTGGAGGGTAGGGTTGAAAGCTGATGGGGATTAAGGAGTGCACTTACCATGATGAGCACGGGCTGTTGTATGGAGCTGTTGAATCACTATATTGTACACCTGAAACTAATATTACACCATATGTTAACTACCTGTAATTTAAATAAAAACTTAAAAAAAAAAAGAGAGAGAGACTGGAGAACGGAGGGGTGGCTTTTTTTTTATAATAATTTTTTATTATGTTATGTTAGTTACCATACAGTATATCCTTAGTTTTTGATGCAATGTTCCGTGATTCATTATTTGTGTATAACACCCAGCGCACCATGCAATACGTGCCCTCCTTAATACCCATCACCAGCCTATCCCAATCCCCACCTCCCTCCCCTCTGAAGCCCTCAGCTTGTTTCCCAGAGTCCATAGTCTCTCATGCTTCATTCCCCCTTCTGTTTACTCCCCCTTCTTTCTTCCCTTCCTTCTCCTACAGATCTTCCTATTTCTTATGTTCCATAAATGAGTGAAACCATATGATAATTGTCTTTCTCTGCTTGAATTATTTCACTTAGCATAATCTAGGAGGGGTGGCTTTTTGAAGAGAAAATGGTATGTGTAGTTTAATTAGGAAATACGGACTCTAGTTTGGAGTCTGACAAACACTTGCTGGTTATTTTCTCTTTCTGCATCTCAGTTTCCTCCTGTACGTTGATGCTTTTATGAGACTTGTAACTGAAATCCTAAAGTAATATTTTCCACATCTTTGAAAAAAAAAAACTTTATTAGTACTGTTTTTATGTAAGTGTAGTTGGGTAATGACAGATGCAAGAGAATGACCAAACGTCCTTTCTCAGGTATTTTGTCATTGATGACTCAGAAAAAAGGCTGAGAGGACTGTGTGTTGACGTTTCTATCCGATAGGAAAGACACAGAGGAGGTAGATGGGAAGCGCCAGTAACAATGCCCAGTCGCCACTGTGAAGACTTCAATATTTTGAAGATATAAAAAATATTGCTAAGATTTAAAAAAAATAAATTGCCAAGGCATCATGAATTTACATGCGTGGATCTCACTGTTCATTTTTTTAAATAAATAGTTTATATGCGGTAGTGCATGCCTATTGGGCACTTGGTATTTGTCTAGTTCCACTGAGGGGCTAAATTTTTAATTTCATGTAATTTTAATTAAATTAAAATATCCACACATAGCTAGTGCTGCTGCATTGGGGGAATGCAGGATTAGATTCTAGCGTCAACAGGAACTCCTTTGGGGATGGAGAGGTCACCACAGAGGAAACACTCCATTGTTGGGACACCTGTAGTCATCTTCCTTGTTTTGAAAGCCAAAATGTGTCTTATCATGGTTACCTCAAATTACGCTTAGCACTAACCTCTGGAACCACACAAAGAAAGCCAAACCCTTCTTTGATGTTACAGCTCTCCAAATTCATTTCTTAATCTAGCATTTTATTCTACAGTCCAAGTAGCCTCTTTTTCATCAAACCCTTCTCTAGACCTTTGCTCAGGTCTAGTCTAGTAGACTCCAGCTTCTAATCAGGTGGATGTGGATTGAAAACCCAGCTGCTCCATTTGCTCACAATATGTTCTTGGAAATCGTAACCCTTTTTGTACAACAGGGATAATAATAACTACCTCACATTTTGTTAATAAGGAATAATAAATATACCATCCCACTGACTGGTATGCAGCCGGCATTGAAATTTTAGCCCTCTTCTATGTACAGTAGTTTCTAGTTCTGTCTCATTGGCCTCTATCCCTCTTAAAGTCTGATATACAAGTTTGAATTCAGTGTTCTCCATGTACTTTTGTAAGAATCTGACCATAGGCACAAATGATAACTTTCTAAATATTTGACCTCATACATTGACATTATTTTAGGAAAAGTATTTAACGGTTCTTTCTCTGCACTGAAAGAGACAAAGGGAATTGCCTTGGTCACAAGTTTCTTTCTAAACTTTCACTGAGAAAAGACATCACAGGATTTATTGAAGTCATCTTGTCTAACGCATTCTTGAGTTACTTGTTGTTCCTGGCTGCAATAATTTGTTATCTACAGGATTCCCAATGTTACTGTGGGGGAAAAAAAGCAGTTTTATATCAATACACCACAGACAGCTTATTCACTTGCCCCCCAGAAATTGTTCATTACTTCTAAGAGGAGAGAACGGCTGACAAATGGATAGGTTCCCACAGATGGTCTTTTTAAAACTACAAACTGCTCCAACTGGACATAAAACTACACATCAAAATAGGGAACAATGGAATTCTTCTGAAGTGAAAGACAAACATATACTTTATGCAACATTTGTGACAACGTTGCTAAGTTTAAACATGTTAAGTAGGTAGAGATAGATAGATCAATTGATGGATGATTCAATCAATAGACAGGCAGACCAACCAAATATTTATGTGAGGAGGTATCCTACACTCCCCAAAACATTGCTTCAGTTTTCTAATTTATACAAATAGAAATCAGGGGGACATGTGTGTGAATGGATACTTAGGGTGTGGGCTAATGGAAAGAACATAAAGATGTTTTTCTCCACCAAATTACCTTTGCACTTTTGTGCAAAATTAATTGAACAAATATTTATGGCTCTGTATCCGGACCTTAGTATGTGCCATTGATCTATCTTGACACTAATACCACTTTTGTTGACTCCTGTCACTTTATACCGTGTCTCCAATTGAGGGACTGTTAAGGCGCCCGAATTTGTTGTTCTTATTTGAAGTTGGGTTCCATAGTCTAGGTTATTTGCATTTCTGCATGAAATTTAGAAACAGCTTTTCATTTTCTTCAAAAACACTGTTGGGGTTTTGACTGAAATTGTGCTGACTCTGCAATTAGTTTAAGGACAATTGACATGTTACAAGTGTTGAGTCTTCTGATCAGTGAATATGGTATCCCTGAATTGAGTTGTTTTTTTCTCTCTCAGAGATGTTCTGTAGTGTTCAATGTACTAGAATTGCATGTGATTTGTCAGTTTTATTGCTGACTATTTCATGTATTTAATGTGATTGCAAAGGCAATTGTTATTTAAAATGACTGGTATTTCTCTACCAGTACAAGGAAATACAGTTGATTTTTGTATATTTATCTTACAATGCTGCTAAATTCACTAATTAGTCCTAGAATTTGCTTTGTATAGATTCCTTGGGAATTTTCTCCTTAGATGATTATGCTGTCTGCTAATAAAAACAGGTATATTTCTGACTCTCCAGTCTTTATAATTTTTATTTTTTTATCTTATTCTACTGACTAGAATCTGGGTACAATGTTGAGTAGAAGTGATGAGAATGTTCAGTCTTGCTTTGTTGCTGATCTTAGGACCAAAGCACTCAGTCCTTCACTATTAAAGAATGAAGTTATCTGTAGGTAGTTTTCAGAATGTACTTTATCGGTTCAGAAGATTGCTTATTATTCCTAGTTTACTGAAATGTTGTCAGAAACAGACATATATTTTGTCAAATGTTTTTCCCCATCAGTTGAGATAATGACTTGATTTCATTTTTATCTCCATTATTGACTTACTAGCTGTATTTCTATTTTGTTTTATTTTACTGTTGGACTTGTGGCTTATGATATATATATTTAAATGATCAGAGTCTACCTTTTAGTACAAGTATACTACTTCATATCCAGTCTAAGGACCTTACAAGAATATATCCATTTCTCTGCTTTCCCTCCTAAGTTTTATATTACTGTTATCATACATGTTAGGACACAATGTGTTATAAACGCCATGCGATATTATTACTAGTTTTGCTTTAAAGAATCAATTATCCCTTTACATAAACTTAAATAAAAATTTTTTTAAAAAACTTAAATAATAAGAAAAAGTCTCATTATTTACTCATGTAGTTCTCATCTCTTATGCTCTTCATTTATTTGGGTATATCCAGATTTCCATCTGATATCATATCTGTCTACCTGAAGGATAAGGTATATTTTATCTTTCTCTTGCAGTGCAGGGCTCCTTGTAATAATTTTTTCTAGGTCTGAACTGTTTTAATTTATCTTAACTTCTTAAATATATTTTTTCAAGCTATAGAATTTTAGGTTGGCAGGTGTGTGTGTGTGTGTGTTCAGTACCATAAAAATGTTTCTCCATTTTTTTTTTTTTTACCTGCATTGTTTCTGGCAAGCATTATGCTTGCTAGAGAAGTACTTATAGTTTTTAGAGAAAAAACAAAGAAAGGACTGGTTCAAACCAACACCAAGGTATTACCTGAAAAACAAACAATCTACTCTATCTCAATAAAACAATCTAAATAAAGACTTGTAGAAACTGAAGAGATACCAGGAAAGAAATGGCCGCACACAATGCCTTATATTTCATGATGAGGTAAATAGAAATAAATGAAAATTAGAAAGATTACTAAATAAGATAATAGGCAATAGAAAGCCATGACAAGGGAGCTGGCAAATCTCAGGAAAGATTAGAAACAAAAGGGGGGAGGGGAAAGCACTGGAAATAGAGCTAACTTAGCAGGATCATGAATGTATAGATGAAGAAAATCTAATGAAGAAAATAGAAAATGGAAATAAGAAAAATGAAAATTACTGGTGGAAGTGGAGAAAGTGATAAAAATAATTTGCAAACAGGAATAGAGAAGGAAAGCAAAAACAATCAAGCATGAGAAAAAGAAAACTAAAACAATGGAACACAGAGACACAGAGACACAATGACATAACATGCAATTCAAGAAAACTTTCCCAAATGAAGATGTGAACTTTCAAACTGAAAGGGCAAACTGGGGAAAACTGACACACTATGGTTGATTGTAAGACATATTGTAGTAGAATTATTAAACTTTGAAGAAAGGGAGTATCCTCTGTTCATCCAAGCTAGAAGTTCAAATCACTTCAAGAAGAAAGTAACGCCTATCAGATTATTTTTTTAAATACCACTTTATTTCAGGAGAAATCAGTGTAATATATTAAAGGTACTGAAGGCATGGAAGCATAGAGCAAGGATTTTATATCCAGCCAAAGTAATCTCCAAGAATAAAGATTATAGGAAAAATGTCATAAACATGGAAACATTCAAAGAGTGTTGTTTCTGTGGACCCTTCTCAATGAATCTAATACATTCTAAAAAGTAGTTGGAGAAAATTCACCCAATAGGCTATATGAGAAGTTTCAACATACAGACAGGTGGCTGGAGTATTTTACCATGTAAAAACGCATAAGACCATGGGGCGCCTGGGTGGTACAGTTGGTTAAGCGTCCAACTCTTGGTTTCAGCTCAATTTGTGATCTCATGCTTGTGAGATGGAGCCCTGTCTCAGCCGCATATTCAGTGTGAGATTCTCTCTTCCTCTGCCCCTCCCACTCATGTACTTACTCTCTCTTTCTCTCTCATAAAAAAATAAATCTTTAAAAACATGCACAAGACCAAACAACGGTCAAACAATAAGAAGGGAAGTTCTGTGGATGAGCCCATATTTGCGGAACAAAACTGTTTTAGATCACTCTGCAAGTGAATTGTCGTTTAAAAGAGAATCTTCTATCAGCTTGGAAAAATAAGTACAATGTAGTGTAAAGATTGACATAAGAGGGAATGTTATTGAAACGCATAGTAAAGGCGATTCAACTTGGTCTATTGGATAAGAAAAGGCTATCAAGGAAAACGTATTTACCCTGACTGCCAAAGGATGAGTAAGAAAAATATAGACAACATAGGTGAGGGAAAGCATTCCTGGCAGAAGATACAATAAGCGCAAAGACCTGAAAGATAGGACATGGCATCTTCAAAGGAATGAGAGAATGTATAGAGTGTAAAGGGGAGAGTGCCATGGGATTTTAGTGAAGAGATTGACGGTAGCCAAGTCTATGGGAGTCTTGAAAGCAATATTAGGGAATGTGTGGTTTATCTTTAGAAAAATGTAAAAATATACAAAGGCTTTAAGCAGAAGAGTGACAAAATTAGTTCTATTTTAATAATTGTAAATATAGACAATATATGGAACTGTGCAAGTTGGAAGGAACATTTTGGATAGGAAGCCCAATTGTAAGGATCCTGCAGTAATCCATGTGAGAGATCATGGAAACTTGGATCAGGTCAATTTAGCAAAAAAAAACTTAGGTTTGAATCATAAATGAGTGTGCACACTTTGAAGTGCTAAGGTTTTCCCTGGGGTTGAGCATGGCTGAAAAACAAAGGTAGCTGACCATTCATTTAGCCCCTGTGATTTTTATTATGACTAAATATACAAAGGCCCTAAGATACCTGAAGAATCCAAGTTAAGATTCAGCCTGTGGTATTCACCTAATGTACTCCTCCAAACCTGGTATACTCAAGCATGTCAGGGTTAGATTAAATCTAATTCTTACTTTTCTGAACTATAAGAATGTCTTCTTATACCTCCAGATTTAGCTCCTTGATTATTTATAGAATTAAAAAAATCATACACATCTAGTTCAGCGAACTCTTTGTGTGAAATTTGATTTGTAAGAATATGCGTTCTTCTGGCTAGTCTATCCTAGTGCCTGGTACAATTTCTTGCACATAATATATGTTCAATAAAAATTTACTGAATTAACTGATTGGTCAATACACAGAAGTAGATTATATCAAAATGAGCGGTAAAAATCCAGTATTACTATATAATATGATAGCCATTCATGGTCAATTATACTGTATTAGTTTTCTATTGCATTTGTAACACATTACTCTACATTAGTGACTTAAAACAATACAAATTTATTATCCTATAGCTCTTTAGGTCAGGAGTCCAGAGTGCGTCTCACTGACTAAAATCAAGGTTGTGTTTTTCTGCAGAAAAACATTCGGAGAGAATGTGCTTCCTGCTTTTCCACGCTGTTGGCAGACTTCAATTTCTTACAGCTGTGTGACTGAGACCCCATTTTCTTCCTGGCTGTCAGCTGACTGTTCTCAACTTGTAGAACCCATCACATCCCTTGACTCAGCTCCTTTCTGCCACCTTCAAAGCCAGCAATAGTGGGTCAGGTCATATCTCCCTCTAACCCTTCTTCTGCCCTTTAATATCTCTCTGACCACAACCAGAGAAGCTTCTTAAACTACTCACTTGATTAAATGTAGTCCATCATGATAATCAGAGATAATCTCCCCATCTCAAGGTTCATAACCTTAATCATATCTTCAGAGTCCTTTCACCCAGATAATATATACAGAGGTGTTAAGATTTAAAGGAATGAACATCTTTAAGAGCCATTATTCCTTCTACTGCATATACCCATAAAAATTCCTTAAATTTCTCCCCATAATTAGAATTTGATACACTTTACTCAACAAAACCCACAAAGCTATATTTCCCTCCAGCACGGAAATAAAATAACTCCTTTTCTAAAAGATGGGTTTAGATCCTAGACTTCATTAAAAAATATATTTTCTATTTTTAAATGCTTGAATCACTGCATCAAGAAAGGTGCAAATATTATGAGGGCTCTGAAACACTGGGAAAAAAAAAAGAGAAAAACATATCCAAAATCTTCTATCTTAAATTCTTCCTGGTATATTAGCTTAAGTAGTAAAATGGTGAGTGAACACACCTGCACAATTCTAACTGTTCTTTGCCTCATTTCTTTCTTCCATTCCTCTTTCCTTACCTGGATTTCTCCTTACTTCCATCTCTCCCTCTTCTTTTTCAGACATACAATGAAATAAACAAGTTAGACATAGATATAATATAATTTCACCACTGTAAACTGATATTCATCAGATTTCTATCTGAAGTCCCTGGATTGGCATCTGTCTTGTACCATACAAGCCAAGAGCATCCTCCCTCTTCTAAGCTTGTCTGACATTCACTTCAAGGGGCTTGAACAATTATTCTAATTGCCCAAAGCTTGGAAATGTCTTAATTGGATGGGAAAAAGCAAAAACAAACCAGGAACACTGAACTAAAGTCCCCAAGCTGATTAGAAAACAACATAGATTAAATTCAGAAGATGAGTAAACCCTACCTTGTGTTACAAAGACATTTCTCATGACTATCATCGCTCTCTCTATATGAGTGACATGATATAAAGAATATTAGTACCTTAGTTACTATTCCACTAAGTATTCCTTAGTATTATGTGTATTACGCCACTACCTTTACAACCAGAAAATATGTATTAAAACTCATACATAGAATAAAGTGATACAATCTGTGTAAACTATCAAGGGTATATGGTATTTCTGCAAGCGTAATATGATTATCCCTATTTCACAGATGAAGAAGCAGAGTTTTAGATAAATTTACCAAACAAACTGAATACATAGCTAGTGAATGGCAGGAGTGAGGGATTCTTACTCGGGACTCTCTAACCACAACATGTAAGGTCTTCTTTTTGGTGAAGCCTTTGGAAACCTTTATAGGCATACTGGCAAAGACAGAAAAAGCACTCTGTGTTACTTCCCTAAGGCTGCTATGACAAAGTAAACCTGGGAAGCTTAAAACAAGAGAAAGGTATTCTTTCATGTTCTGCAAGTTAGAGAAGTCTGCACTCAAGCTGTTGGCAGGGTTGGTGTTTTCGGAGGGCTCTGCGGAAAAATCTGTTCCCTGTCTTCCTCCTGGCTTCCGGTGATGGTCAATAATCCTGGGCATTCCATGGCTTCTAGATGCATTATTCCACACTCTGCCTTTGTCTTTACATGGCTTCTCCCTGTGTCTCTGTGTTTTCACATGCACCAAATTCTTGTAAGGCCACCAGTTGTATAGGAGACTACCCTAACTCCACAATCTCAACTTAAATAATTATAGCTCCAGCAATCCTATTTACAAATAAGTTCACATTCTAAGCTACAGGGTACTAGGGGATCAACACATCTTTCTTAGGGTTCACAATTCAACCCATAACAGACGGATTCCTATCTGAATGTAAAACGTGTTTCTCAAAAACCTTATGGGGTCAAATCAGAGGACAACACCTGGAAAGGTAATTAATCTTTACAAAATGCAAGGGGAAAATAAATAGGTCCTTGGCTTCAAGAAGAAAAGGTTATTTTTTAACAGCAGTTCTTTAATGCAGTGCTTATATTTTATTTAATAATTAATAAATGATTAATGCAGATTGCTTTCTTCCAAATAAATTATCAGAATGTGTTATAACAGATGTGAATAAATCATAGGCTCTAGTTCATGAGTTGTCTGCACAAATGTCAGGAGTATAATACATTATATTTAAATATTAGTTATGTGCCTGAAATATGGGTGAGGACTCAATCATAATATATTAACCACTATTTCTATCAATGAGTTATTAATTATTGAAATCCAACATGTTCTGAAATGACTTTTTAGACGTTTTATTGTTTAAAGCATGTATTGATACTGATTTAATTTTCTCTTTTCCTGTTAGTGGCGTATAATTGAATTGTTAAAAATATCATCTATAACAATTAGAGATAGTCTAAAACATCAGCAATAGCATAAAAAAAGTCATCGTAGTACATTTTTTTCTTCCTATTAAGAAACGGAATTGCTTATTCCAATGATTTTAAATCATTCGTTTAATGGAAATAATTTTTATATTATAAAAACAATGTAGCAGAAAGATCATCACATAATTATCGTTGTCGTCGTCGTCATCATCATCATCATCATAATCGATACTACTGAGTACTGGCTATGTGCCAGGCATTAAGAACAGTGCTCTAAGAAATGTCATTCCAACCTCAGAAAAATCCTAGGAATGAGCTATTATTATAAACTTCCCATTTTATACAAAGAAAATTGAGCTTTAGAGATGTTAACTTTTTTTCTTTTTCTAGCACACTGTAAGAGCCGGATCAGAACTCAAGAGTCCAGGATGACACTCTTCATCTTGTATATCCCAAGAGCGCCAGGTGTCATGAAAAAGACACCTGGAAAGTTTCTGCTGTTTGAGGTTGCTAATTTATTCAGACTCGTGGGATGTGATGTCCCTCATTTGTAATCAGAAGATATTAAAGATAATGACTAACACGTGTATAATTCATATAACCATATGATTATTAGTGCTATACACATATGAACTAACTTAATCCTCAAAATAACAAAATGTGGGAGATTTCATACTCCTTTACAGATGAGAAACCTGAAACACAGTGAAACTAAGTAACATTTCCAAGGTTATACAGTAAGAGTTTTACTAAAATGTGAAACAAATTCTGGTTGCAAAACATCTGCTCTTTATTTACGTATGTATGTATGTATGTATGTATGTATGTATGTATGTATGTATCTGTTAAAACAGAAGATTCCCATACTCCCTCAGCTTTGAGCATCTATGACTATTTTATATCTGTTATTTTTTTTCTAACTATGGCTGTCTTTGCTCAATATCCCAACAGCGTTTTAAGGTGATTTCTCCTTCAAGATTTTGTGTAAATAACTTTTGCCAAATGGAAAGCACTAGCTAAAGCACTGGGGGAATTATTTTTCTAAGAAAAGCCAAGCACTGGGAATTATTTTTCTAAGAATGTCCTAAAGTGCATGATGGTGAGTAAAACAAGTGTGTAGAAGTATGGCTAATCCAGTTTCTCCAAAGTTACTTCAACATGCACCATTACTTCTCAGTGTCCCATGATATTCCACATAACTCACAGGCCCGAGTCTCATTTAGCTTATTGAATATGCCGGATGTATGCTTTTTGTCTTACCCTTGTGTCTTCTGTACCTTGACCTACTTATCCAAAAATTCCAAAATCTAATACCACAATGAACAAATTGGAGGAATTCTAGAAAAATGAAGACATCACACAAAATAAGTGTAATCTTTTGATTATCTTGTGTATTTTGGTCCAAAAATGACATTTCTTTTGTATATTTCATCATAGCTTTAATTAACAACTATCATGTGGCTGAGAGTATAGCTATGGCCTGAGTCCATTTTATCTTTTTCTTGGATCTATTGCTAGCCTGAATTTACCAGCTACTCTGATCGTCACGTGACAAGCCCATATTATATACACGGAACTGATGCTCACTACGACCAGGAATGGCTCACAAAAATCACCATGGGTCTTTGAGATTCTTCATTCCCTTCCTGGATTCCTTGGTAGTCCTTATTCCCTCCTATGATGTAATACAGTGTACTGGTTTGGCTGAATGCAGCAAAGCCACAAGAAAGAAGGGTGCCTTCACTTTGCCACTAGGAGTAGAGTTGCCTACTCATTTTGATTTTAGGTGGTTAAAAATAAACTTCTCTCATGTTTGAGTAGACACATTTTTGAGGCACTTGTTTCAATAGCCACTGTTATCCTAAATTATACATAAACTGAAAAAAAATAAATAAATGGTTGAAAGTTGCCATTGTTGAAGAAGATGCTGGCGGGAAGCACCACTGCTCCAATTCCCAGCTAGCTACAGTTGTGCTTGCACACTTTCCTGCTAACCTCACCAGCTTCATCTCATGTGGTCTTTTCTCAGGTCGACTATAGGAGAATTCTGGAGCACCTGGGTGGTTCAGTCAGTTATGCATCTCCCTTCAGCTCAGGTCCTAATCACAGAGTCCTGGGATCGGGCTCCCTGCTCAGCAGGGAGTCTGCTTCTCCCATTTCCTCTGCTCCCTCCTCCCCACTTGTACTCTCTATCAAATAAATAAGCAGACCCTCCACTGCCATCCATAGATAATCCTATTGGACAGCACTGCTCTAAAGACATCCCTGGGACTACAAACAATAGACGTTCTGCACCTATGCTTCCCAAATATCTCAAATAGATACTGTTGATATTAAATGAGATATTATGGGAAGCCTGGTGGCTCAGGCAGTTAAGCGGCTACCTTAGGCTCAGGTAATAATCTCAGGCTCCTGGGATCGAGCCCCATGTCGGGCTCCCTGCTCAGCAAAGAGCCTGCTTCTCCCTCCCCCTCTGTTCCTGCTCCGTCTCTTTCTCTCTCTCTCAAGTAAATAAATAAATATTTTAAAAATAAATAATTATATGTAAAATACTTAAAACTGTGCCTAGTAGATAACTGATGCTCAAAATGGATTAGATATTATTTTTTATCTCTCACCACATGTTGCAGGACTCTGTAAGCTGCTTCTACTAGCCTCAATCTAAGGCAACTTATACTAACCTATAATGCCTTAACATATCTTGTCCCTTATTCTTATTCTCATCTTCCCATTTAATCCTTTTCCTTGGATCTGATATTCGGCCTAACTTCTGGCTACCATTTTTACTTCCATTTGTGAAAATAATTGTAAGCTTTTCTGACTAAGCTGTTTCAGAATGCTATAAGTGAACATGATTTTTTTCTTATTAAAGTCTTAATTCCAAGTTCCAAAGACAGAACTTTCAACAGATTCTTGTTCTCCCAGCAAATTCACTTTTAAACAAAGAGGACTTAGTTGCAAGTAAACCAAAAGCGCATTTGAGTGCTACCTCCCACCACTTCCAGAATCCAGTGTGAAGGAAGCCCTGGGGATATCCTAGGTAGAAAATAAGAATAGGAGGACCTACCGCTCTGTGCAGGGTGAAGGGAGGAGGGAGAAAGATGTTTCAGATGTTTTCTCACTATGGCCACTGGGCCTACGTTGCCACTTTGCACAGATGCCCCAACATCACATAAAATTCTAAAAGATATAATTGCAATTATTTGACCCAGAGTCTTTTTCCAGCTACTTGGGTTGTACTAGAGAGAAAACCTGAATAACCACTATTTTATAGTCTACCTGGATATGGTTGTTATAGAAACAGTACAGGGCTTAATGAACATGTCTGCCCCATTCACAAAAAGCCAAGCAATTCTTTAGATATCACTAAAAGCCAAGCTCTCCTTTCAGTTTAATATACAATTTGCATCTTTATTCCACTTATACCTTAGCAATGTTGTATCATCCTGCTTAGAACTTAATGCCTACAGCAGGGCAGTCTAATGACCCGAAGGAGAGACTTGTTCACAAAATGGATTGTTCTGGGCATCTCTACAAACAACACATCCTTGCTTAACTGGTCAGGCCCTTAAACCCCATGTAAGTTATTACTACTAATAATAAATAAAATCCATGATGATTTCTAGCATTTATTAAATGCCCTGCACATTAAGCATATTACTTGGTCTTCATAACAGACAAAAGAATAACTATCTTTAAGTGTTGAGAGAGTAAGAGGTAATTCATTTCAATGAATGGCAATAAGTCTAGGAAGGGTAAGGAATTCATGCAAGGTTGTACCCCCAGTAAGAGCAGCAGCTGAATTTGAGGTCTAACACTATCAACTCCAAGTTTATGCTTTAGAGAAGTGGTTAAGGGCAAAGCTTTCTCAATCAATACAAAAGAAGGATTATCAGACACTGTAAAGCAAATCCTCTAGGATAGGGTATAGGTTTTCAATCTGGAAGTGCTTAATGATTGGTTCGAGTGCTCCTCAAAGACTTCCTAATTCTAAATCTTTGGGGGATAGAATCTGGGAATGTGCATTTTAACAAGCCAGCAAGGTGATTCGGTTATCTTTTCATTTAGAGACCAAGCACTAGAGAGAGAATTATATTTTCCTGCCATTGTTTGACACAAATGTGTTCAATGAAAGTCAAATTGCAGATGGTGAGCTGGCCTACTAAGAGCAGTCAAGGCTAGTTTTCTCCAAAGATCTTAAAATAGGGGGAAAAATAGGAAGCAAGGGTTTCTAACTTATTAAAATACGAGAAAGGCTGTATAATAAACATTCATGCATTCACTCAGCAAGTACTGATTCTGGGCGGAGATTGTGCTAGATGTTTGGCTTACAGTAGGGATTTTATGGAAACTGTAATCAAAGGAATGAGAAAAGAGTCCATTTCTGCAGACGGAGAAGATAGCTCTAATAAAGGATACAGAAAGAGGTCTTGGGATCTGAGGAATGCAGAAAAATGATGGAACACCAAGGCATCACGTTGGATCTATCTACTGGAGGATTCCCCAGAAGGTGCGTTGTGCTACCTGGTAAAGACAGACCCTCCACTGCCATCCATGTAAACTCTGGCTCTCAGAATGGTGATGCTGGTCCTGGTCATATAAGATCCTTTGGATAGCGCAGTAGAAAGCAGGCTTTGAGGAATGCAGATCTGGTTTTGCATCCTAGCCTCTAACGGTTTTGCAACCTTGTTCAATTTACTTAATTTCTCTGAGTTGTAATTTTCTTTTCTGTATAATATGGATAATAACATTATTTATCCTCTAGTGTTTTGTAATGATTGAATAAGTACACATTTATTATCTCATTTAATCATTACTTCAAAGTATTTAGAAAGCACTTTGAAATATAGTAGAAAATAGGGCCAAGAATAAACCTATTTTCTTTTCCCTTTATATTAACCTCTTAAATTGCCTCATTTAACCTCATGGTCTTAAATAACATTACTATCCCGGTTACTCCCTTGAGCTTTAAACTAAATATTCGACTTCCCATTTGAAATCTCATCATGGGTACTTAATAGCTATCTTAAAGCTAATATATCTCCCCAAATTAATATATCCAAACCCAGACTTTTTATCACTTCATATTGCCCATCCCTGAATTATTAGCATCTTGGTAAATAGGACCATAATTCGAGGCAAAATGAATTTAATCTCAATTCTTCTCTTTTAATCTCACACTATAACCAGTCCCGTTAGAAAATCCTGTTCATTCTATCTTTGAAATATGTTTCAAATCTGACCGCTTCCCCCTGGCGCTGTGGCCCATTCAAGCCACCATCATCTCCTACTTGGGCCAATGACACGGCTTCCCAACTCATGTCCCTATCTCATTCAGCTCTTGACATTGGCTATGGATTTTCCTTTACTTCATGACCAGAGTAATCATTATTTCATTAAATTCAGTCATGTCACCATCCTACTTAAAACCTTCCAATGCTTTCATATTCCAATTAAAATAAAATCCATTTTATTTATGGTAACCCACGTATCTTTTTTAACAAGATTTTATTTATTTATTTGAGAGAGAGTGAGTGAGCATGAGCTGGGGGAGGGGCAGAGGGAGAGGGAGAAGCAGAACCCCCACTGAGCAGGGAGCCTGACTTGGGGCTTGATCCCAGAACTCTGGGATCATGACCTAAGCCAAAGGTAGACACCTAACTAACTGAGCCACCCAGGAGCCCCATCTGCTAACCCACATTTCTAATATGATCTGCCTGCTGCCCACTTCCCTGACTTTACCACGCTGCCCACATTTTCAGACACCAAGCGTTTCCAGCTATTTTTCCAACAGGCAAAAGAATGCTTATTTCCACCAGACCAGCTTCCCATGTGCTGCTATCTTTGCTTTGATCCTTCACATCATTTGTGTCTCTTTTCACCTGCTCCACGTGAAAGAGGAAGAATGTACAGCGGACATTAAAAGTAATTTATAAAGTAAAAACTCTATGAAAAGGAAGGTCAGAGGTGTCTAGTCAGGAAGAAACCTCTCTAAAGTTTAGCCAGGTTGAGGGTACATTTAACACAATCTTGGTCATGGGATCAATAAAGGTTCTGATCTCATGTCTTATATAAAACAATATAATAATAATACTGCTAACAGTTGCATTGTTATAATAATCGGTGACAAGTACTATTTGGGGTAGTCATTAGTAATGTTCGCCAAATATGTCTAGCTCTCTGCTTTGGGGCACGTAGCAGGATGGCATGTTAAGGAGTGGACGGGGTCACGTGGATAGTTTCGTCCGATGCATTGTAGGAAGAAGTGACATATGCCACTGCCCGGCTGAAGGGTTCAGCTCTTGGTGTGTCAGCCCCCACTAAGGCAGCCTGTAATATGTGCAAGGGAGCTACTTCCCCAGCAGAAGGACATGAAGCTGAGTCCAAGCCAGTCCACAATGAACTGGAGAATGAGCATAAACAAACTTTTGTTGAGAGAAGCTGCTAATATTTTAGGTTGTTTTAGCAGCACTTAGATATCCCTTCCCCACTGGAAAGCATCCTAACCGAATTCAATCAGGAAAACAAAGCAAGACAGAAAAACAAAATCCCCCAAAGTTCCAAAACCATCCACCGAAACAAAGTAAGAACACAGGTACAGGCTCCAAATCGTGAAAAAATGTTGTGTGTGGGAAGGGTACGGGGAGCTAAGGATGTGAGCTTGAAACACTGGTCTCTCTTCTATTATTAAAAGGCATTTATTTCTCCTTGTTCATTTTTGATAGAAATATGAGCCATCAATTTTCTTTTATTTCGAGATCTTATAGATTTTCTACAAGTCTACCACAACGAAAACATTTATATTTCATTATTACAAATTCCACAGGGAACTCTCTTTTATACTCCTCCTCAATTTCATTACATAATTAAAATGGGGAAGTGGCCTTGGGGAAATAATAAAATATGCTAGGATATACTTGTCTTAAGTAAATATGTAGAAGGTATATTTTTACTGAATATTTTAGATTACTTTAGTTTCTTTTTAAAAATATACCTAATGACCTGACATAGACAATTACAGAAACTTGCGCATTAATACCCTTTGAATGGTAATTATATTTTAATTAAAATGCCAAAGTGATGGAAAGGTGAAGAATAAGCTATTTACTGTGTGGAGTCTAAACAATGAAATAAATGGGGGAAAGGACTTAAGTTTTTACGATGTTTTTCTAGTAATGCTGAAAAAGTGATACTGAGAGCAATTATTATTTTTTTTCCAAAATATGGTAATACATAAATAGAAGCAAATTAAATCTACCAGTCAGCAAATTTCATTTGCCATGGGGAGATTAATATGAAAAGGGCCTCTGAATTTTTATCAGAGCAGAAAACTTAATAGGATATTTCAAAAATTCAGCCCTGGCTGGCTTGAGGATAGATAATGGAATTTTGCAGCTTAAATCTTGAGGTCACTATTTCAAAAATGCCCCAAGTTGGCAGTAACTAAAAGGCATTACTATCTGATGGCACTGCAGTGCCTATGTGAAATGAATTACTGGTTTCACTCTGATGGTCACCAGATAGGACTCTAATACCATCCGAACAAATGGAGCTAATTGGCCCAATTGCTGGTATTTCAAGGAGGCATCCAACAACTGAAAACGGAATTACATCCTTGCTCTGTACGTGGTTGCTTTCCCATCATGGGAAAGACAGGTGTGAAGTGTATCTGGGCTTATCTTGGACTTGGATGTAAATAAATCAAAGATAAGTTCTGACAGCTCATGATGATGCTTAGGGCCTTGGGTCCCATGGATAAAGGACATGCTCTGGGCTAGAGGAATGCAGGGAGTTGATATGGCTGCCTGCTCCTATTACTGACTCTAGCATTCCAGATTGGTAGGGGAGGAGGATCTGAATTAGACAGATGAGTGAGTTAGGGGCAAACAGTAATCATCACACTGTCCTCAAGGCAAGGTAGTGAATATATACGACCAATGGCCCAAAGACAGACAGCCTAGGTTCAAATACTGGTTCTAGTATGAAATAATGGTACATCGGGCATGTCCTTTATCCTCCCCCAAAAGTCTCAATTCTTCACCCTTGTATGAATCCTGTGAGATTAAAATAGTTAATGAACATACATGTAACCGGTCTGACATTCAGTAAACACCTACTAGCACTGGTTATAACATTGTTATCACAACAAGTAAGTAGTTATTATTATTGTTATGGTTATTTTCAACACCTGCCTTGCAAAAACTACCTCCTAGGCTTGTTATGAGACATTAAAAAAAAAAAAAAAAGAAAAGGTGGAATTGGAATGTAAGACATTCCATGCAAATTCAAGATTTTAATAATTGTAATAGTATCTGGTTTACTTTTAGTTTTGTGTATTATCATGTGTTATTTCTCAAATACATCTTATTCCTGAGATTTCAGACAATGGCATCAGGGACCGCTTAACACTCTGGGCATAGAGTAAAGCTGAAGCAAACAGTAAGAGAAATAAAGAGGGGCTTGTGGAAAACCTTTGGGAAATATGAGACCCATCATTGCCTCAAGCAGATTCCCTTGTGCTCTGGGTTAGCAGGACTGCCAGGTCACCATGCACTTTTTGTACATAGTGTTTATTGGAGCCAGTAGGTATTAAATTATTTCATCAAGCAGTCCTGTAACTTTGTGGCTCCCTGGTGGGTCTTCTAATCTCAGATTATGTTCACCCATCGAGCCATGATTGCTGGAAGGGTTATTACTATTTCTCATTATGCTATCTCCTGAGCCCTCTTTTATCCCTTTGTTAAAATTGTTCCACTGAGAATATTTTTTTTAACTCAAATTGAATTTCCTTTCTGACTCCCCACCATGATGTCATAGAGTTCCAGGTTCCTAAAGATCTCTTAACAATTCGAAGGAAAAACAAAATGTGTGAGTTGAGTAAGTTTTCTTCTCTTGAAAATAATTTCATTTTTTCCACTCATTCCACGTATATTTATCAGTCCTGGACCAGATCCCGCAGATGGAATGTACACACACACACACTCACACACACACACACACGCATTGAGTGTGCTAGAGAATAAGGAGCCAGCTCAATGACTTCCACTGATTTTAATTCAGAATGTTATTCCAATAAAATGGAATTTACATTAACAAGCTTTTCCCCTATGTGTTTAAACTATAGCTTCTGTTTCATTGATCTTCTTTCTCTACTCCTACTATCAACCCAGGTCCTTTTATTTTATTTTATTTTATTTTATTTTATTTTATTTTATTTTATTTTATTTTATTTGACTGACATTCTTAGTATATGACAATTTACTACGTGGTACAGAAGTGAATTATACATTATATGTGAAAGACCAGAAATATTATGTCAATGGCACATTTTGTACTGAGTGACTGACGTACTAAGTCTTCCTTGGGCATATATAAGGTTTGAGCTCCTTGTCTGGTGTTTTATCTCTAAAAACACTCTCCTTATATCTCTTATCAGACATTATTTTGGCCTCTTGAATACTCCCACCTCTTGACTACCAGAAGCAGGCCTTGATCTGAGAACATCTAAGTACCTCACTTATTCTTCTTTGCTGTTCATTCATCTTATAGACCTTGCAACTCACCCATCCCATAAAAGACCACATTTTCCAAATCCCAAATCAAAAGACTAAGAACTTGTGTTTCCGTGTATAAAAAGATACAGAGGCATTGGAATTTCTAGAACATTCTTATGATTAATATATTCTATGGTTGAAGTAAGGAAAGGCATTTCCCAGAAAATTCTGGATTTATGGTTACTAAATCAAATTCGCCTAGAATGTTAAGTTTTCATACTACATCCTCACTAAGGACAAAAGCAAACTAACACATAAAAAAAAAAAGAGAGAGAGAAAAACAAAAACAAGAAATAGTCCATGAAAGGTAACAGCTGATTGTAATCTTCATAAGGACGGGACTATTCCTATTTCCCACTACAGTATTATCTAGTGATTACTACCCTTCCTAGCACACAGTAGAAACTCAAGAAATATTTGTTGAAGAGAAAGGAAGGAACAGGTGACAGCCACAGACACAATCACAAACTTGCTGAAGGCTATGGAGGACAGAAGAATAGATAGACGTAATTTCTGATGACAAGGCAGCAAATTTCCAGACATCTGTTATCTTGCCCTGTGATATCTACAATGGACGTTATCAAATAGAACATGAATTTCCTAGGAATGCTCTTCCTAGAACATTTCTTTTATTGGACCACTGGCCAACATATAATTTAGTCTAAATAGAAGATTCTGTCAATTCTCACTCCATTTCCAGGCAAATATTCTAGGGAGGGATAGCACACTTAAACGTCCCCCCCAATTATCCAGAAGTCATCATCTCAACAGAAATATCTTTTTTTAAAAAAAGATTTTATTTATTTATTTGACAGAGAGAGAGACAGCCAGCGAGAGAAGGAACACAAGCAGGGGGAGTGGGAGAGGAAGAAGCAGGCTCCCAGCGGAACATGGAGCCCGGCGTGGGGCTTGATCCCAGAACACTGGGATCATGCCCTAAGCCGAAGGCAGAAGTTTAACAACTGTGCCACCCAGGCGCCCCTCAACAGAAATATCTTAACATTTCCACTGAGACTTAGTTCCAACCTCCTTCAAGTAATTAATATATTTATCAGAAACTTCCTGTGTGTCAGGAACAACTCTGAAAACCTTAGCACAGGATAATTCATAGAATCCTCTTAACAAATTACAATATGCCTATGATTGGTCTCTCAGATGAATACAGGAAGGAGGTTTGGAAAAGTTTAACTGAATTTCTACTATGAGCCAATCATTATCTTAAGGGGTGCTAATATAAAAACAAGTAGTATATATGGTTTCTCCCCTCAAGGTATTCCAATTTCTTGGAAGTAGACAGACATATACATAAATATAAGTAACAAGGAAAGTGCTGCCCTTGCACATTCATTGCATAATGATTAACAAAAATACTTCGGATTGCAGGTTACTATGCTCCCAAACTTCATTCCATCATGACATAGCTGTATAGTCTTAGGAAACTATTAAACTTTTCTATGCCTTATTTTCCTCATCTAGATAATAAAGGTGGTATTTGTATTTATCTCCAAGACTTGCCAGGAGAAATAAATACAAGTGATGCATGTTAGTGGCTAGCACATATTCATTTCCTATTAATCAAATAATAATAATACTTACTATGACCAATACGTTATTATTGTGTTTTTTCAGAAACAAAGAATAAATGGTCTACTAATGAATTAGAGCAGCTGTCATAAGGAAGATGCATTTGAGATGACTACAAGGAGGAGGAGGTGCTGTCCCAACATTACAGCAGAGAATATTTAATCCTGACAGCTGGACCAGCGTGTGCAATGATTATAGCAGTAAAATTGAATTTCCTATAAAACGCTGACCTCCAAGTCAGAAACATGGACACATACTCTTCCTGTTGACCACAACAAGACCAGTATTCCTTAGAAGATGAATTATACAATTTGGATCATTGATCATACAGAAATTCATTGTCAGCTTGACTTTTAAGATTTGCCAGGTATTAGAAGAGCTTATTTATAGAAAGCAGATGGCTTTTTGTCATTTAATTCACTGAAATTTACTTAGTATGAGGAAGGGAGAAATCAAGCTGGCTCCATGATAAAAGCTCTCTAAATACATTAGCTCACTGAGTGGACTGCAGAGGGACAAATAGAACACTGCTTTTAAAATGAATTAGCCTTCTTTTATGTTTTAGAAGAGATAAGACCAAAGTCCTCAGCAGTGAATGATAACATGAGTAGAAGCAATTTCAGAATTTGCTTTTTCAAATGCTGAATCCTCTCTCATCCCATGGACCATAGCGCTGTCTTTCTTATGAGATGCCCTCATTGCCTTCCTAGAATGGATCAAGTTCAAACAACGGTGCCTTATTTCAAACCCCAGATCCATTCCATTTCAATTCTCAGATTTCTGCCTTGTTTATCTCCTTTTTATTTATTTATTTTTCAATCAAAACTCCAGTTGGCTGCCCTCTCTTCTGGCATTACAAATCACCTTTTGCTTTCTTTTGCTGTAACACGTAGCCTGCATTCTTTCAAGTACTGCCCAAATTATTCATCCAACTGTTATTTTTCCGTTCTATATTTCATCATGATATATATGCTCAGAGAAGTGTATTCTTTCTATTCTACTCCTTCCCTTCCTTGATCTCTTTCTCCTAACCACCTCAGGCCTAGTGGGCATTACTTAAGAACGTGTGGCTTTGGAGGCATAGCTCTGTGTTCTGATTGTAGTCCTTTTATTTATGATGTGTGAATCCTATAAAACTGTATTTTTTCTCTGTAATTGTCTAATCTGTAAATAGTTGTGGAATTGTTGTGAGGAATAAATGACAATGCATGCAAACCGTGCCTGGGAAGATAGACTTATTATTCTCATTGCTGTTTACATTTGATAAACATTATCAAATCCTAACTAGTTCTGACCACTGATAGTTATCAGGGATATAAAGACAGAAAACCCATGATAATTTCCCTGAAGGAGCTCACTACCTCGGTTTGGAAAAGCTCAGAGTAACATTATTTTACGATAAAAGATAGGCTTGAATAGGTAGACGGATAATGAAGAGTGAGACACAGTGTTTTAATTCTTTCAATACACAACTTTTGAGCACTTCAATTTGCAAGGGACGGCAATTGTGTCTTAATCTGCATGCACTGGAGATGGCTTGGAGTTGCCTGCTTGGAAACCCGCATTGAACTGTAAGATTGCTCAAAAGGATCACATGAATGATCTTTGGCAGGGACGCAGGATGAAGGAGGAGGTGGAAAAATCACATCGTGAGTTTGCCTGTGATTGATACTATGAGGAAAATGGAGATGCCTCATAGTCACTGACCTGCAAAGCCTTATGGTACCTCAGTAAGGAGAAGGAATAAATTATGGGAAACACAGGCTTTTTGGAGGAACATCTTGGAAATGCTGTCATCTTGGCCCCGTGAAGGTCAACTATGATGGCCAGAACTCAAGATTTGTTCCAGAGCCGCCGACAAGAGTTGATCAAGACTTTGCCAAACCCGAATCACTACCTGCAGTAGTCCTCAAGCTGCTTTGCTTGCTCTGTTTTTATTCTTCCACTCCTTTATCCAAACAGCAGTCGGCATAATCATTCAAAAAGGCAATTCTATTCATGCCATTCTTCTGCTCAGAACTCTCCAATGGTGGAGTGTTTTTGTTTTGTTTTGTTTTACTTTGTTTTGTTTTTTTGGTTTTTTTAGGCTTTATAATCACTAGTTACAAGAACCTGCAAGAACTCTACCTTCTTATCTCTGCAGCCCCATCTTTTTGACTTTAAGACCTTCCATGTGACTCTTTCTCATCCAGTCTGACTGTACCTCTCATTTCTGATAATACTTCTCTCTTTGTACCAATCTCTCTCTCTTTTTTTTCTCATCTCAAAAATGTGACCTGTGCTATTGCACTTGACTAGAATGCTCTTATCTTTTCCTTGCCTAGTGATCCCCACTCATCCTTCAGTCTCAGATTAAACATCCTTCCTCATGGAAGTCTTTCTGACACACTGTATCACCCACTGTAATAAACAAGCAAGGCAGTAGGCATGGTTAAGGTATGTCCATGGCAAAGTATGTATGTTAGATAATCTTCTCTCCCTTACTCACCCTCAAGTTCCAAGAGAGTATAGGAATGTCTGTTTTATTCAACACTTTATCCTAGGACTTGACATTATGTCTGGTATCTGATAAATGTGTTTTTCCCTTTAATAATGAAGTGATTAACTGATCTCAGTTCCTGTTGCAAAAGACCCTAAACGAATGGGGATTCTATAGTATTCTAAGTGGTTGTATCTTTTCATTCCAGAGCAATTTCTCTCTGTTCTCAAATTAGATGAAAAATTTCTTGAGAGTCCCTGAAATCTGGGATTAGTCACAAGAGGATTTGATCTTTAACCAGAATGATGATGGCTCAGAGGGTGGATGATTATAGCCTCGCATATCACAAGAGGACTCAAGCAAGTGAACACAGATTTGGCATTCTGAGACTTGTTGAAGCAAAGTGAACACCCCTTTGTCAATCTTGATAAAGGTCAGATTATAAGAAATGACAGTAAGTACTATTTAACCCAGTAGGTAGCATATCTATACCTCTATTTTCCCTAGAGCCTGAGAATATAAATAGTTGAAAGAAGATTCAGAGAAATTAACTGATCCAGAATACAGTAACATATCATTATCTGCCATCAGGTATCAGCATTTTTCCATGATTCTTTTCTCCTTTTTTTTATCCTGCAACTATAATGAACTGAATCTTCATTTTTCCTAGCCTCTTAGATCTACCTCTTTCTTAGAAATTGTAACTAGTGCCTAAAGGCCAATAAACTAAACTGTATGAAAAGAAACCACGAATTACTTCAATAACATTACACAGTCCTTACAAGTTTTTAAGGAAGGGACCAGCTGAACAGTACATGAGGAAGTGACTGTCCTCATCCCAAGTCCTGCTCTTGAAATGTGTCTACTTTTCTAGATTTCCCATAAACATGAGTGTCTCCACCTCATTAACCTCCAGGTCATGCATGAGTGAACTTTCAGCTACCTCAGATGACTAGCCAAAAAATAGACCAGAGACACAGAACCCAAATTCAATTACTTTTGTTGTAGGTGAGGGTGAGCTCTCTCTATGCTACACTTGTATTCAGGGGTCAGGCAATCACAACCCATAGGTCAAATCTGCAGGCAGCCAGTTTTTGTAAACAAGGTTTTACTGTAATACAGTCATGGCCATTCGATTATGTACTGCCCATGAATACATTCACTACAAAGGCAAAGATGCATGCTTGAGACATATACCATAACAGGAAGCCAAAAACAAACTAGACCTTCACAGAAAATGTTTGCTGACCCCTGCAAGTGTATAAGGTCCTATTAGAACACCAATTGGTCTCCATGGTGGGGGATTAAGGAAAGGGTGTTTACTTCCTGAGGCTAGTATTGTAGAAGCAGCCATAGGTAGGTAGCAATAAATAGGTAAGAGATCCTTAAGTAATATTGAATTTGGGGGTAGAAGGTTTGAGGGTCTAGGCATTCTCTTCAATATTAGTAATGGGGAAAAAATATCTCAATTTGAGGAAGGGGGTTTCAGTTGGACTAATTGGATATATTGAATTTTGGGCACCAGTGGAAAGTGACAAAGAGGTTTCTGGAAGCTCATCAAAAGCTGGAATCACATCTTATGCCTACCTGATAGCCAGGTATGTTTCCCGAGAAAACCTTTTATTTCTCATCCAACAATTACTCAGCACTTAATGTTAAAAAAAAAAAAAAAAAGTTGTGCTAGGTCACTGAGTAGTCCAATAGCTGAAACTTCAAATTTTAAGCTTAAAAATAGATGTTTGGTCATTTTTGCTTTCAATGAAAATCTTTTTCTTCTTAATTGTACATGTATCATCTAAAACGTAGTAGACTTGACCTCACTCAATAGTAGGTTACGTAACCTCTTGCGACCCAGTATCCTCCCGTGTAAGACGGAGATGATCATGCTTATTAATTCATTGGATTGTAAGTGTTAAACTAGTTATGTTTTTTAAAGATTATTTATTTGTTTATTTATTTATTTATTTGAGAGAGACAGAAAGAGACAGAACACCAGCCGAGGGGAGGGGCAAAAGGAGAGGGAGAGGGAGAAGCAGACTATGGGATCATGACCTGAGCCCAAGGTAGGTGCTTAACCAACTGAGCCACCCAGGAGCCCCGTTAAAGTAGTTTTATGTTTAAAAGTCATAAAATGGGGCACCTAGGTGACTGAGTCGGTTAAGCGTCTGCCTTAGGCTTAGGTCATGATCCAAGGTCCTGGCATCAGCCCTGCAACGCTCAGCGGGGAGTCTGCTTCTCCCTCTCCTCCCTGCTTCTGTTCTCTGTCCTTATCTCTGTCTCTCTCTCTCAAATAAATAAATAAATAAAATCTTTACAAAAATTAAAAAAGTCATAAAATATTTTTTTGGCATAGAAAATATACTAAAAAGAAACAATACGATGATTAATCCATTCTCCTTGTTAAGAGATGCTTTCATATCCATTAAAATGGTTGCAATAAACACAATCTCACTAATGTGCACATTCTGTTTTTCAGACTTGTCCCAAGGATGCAACTGGTGGCTGCTTAAACGTGCAGGACCTTGGTCTCACCCTGTGAAGCCACATCATTTTTTATCCATATTCTGTTTGTTTTATGAAAAAAACAAAGCTGCTTTCATCTAGCTTCCGCTTTTCATTAATTTCTTCCTTGTTCCTGGGCTGACCTTCCTTCTACATTTTGTTTGCCTCTTACAAATTTCTTTTCTTCTTCATTTTCTGTCTTTTCTTGTTTTCCACAATATTAGAGTTTGGATTTCATACCTTAAATGTGGGCCAGTATACTGTGACCATAGTTCATACACCTAAAGCACTGGTCAGATACTCGTTTTTATTTTCACTTTCAATCCAAGAGAAAGTCTCTTGTCTTCCTGTCACCTATCTCATACCACTCCCTGAGAGATATCTGTGGTCTTAGAACATTTAGCTTTCTTCAATTTGGACTTTTCTTTTCTGATTTTTTTGTCTTCCCAATACCTTTTTTTTTTTTCTAATTAGGCTTGTTCATTTGGCGTGTTAAGTTATAAGACAGGCAATGTCAGACAAGTGATGGTAAACCTTCGTAGGTTACAATGTGTGGGTAAATGCTTTTCCATAAATTACATAAAATTCCTTAAGTTTCAACATGTCCTGTTTAATGTCATCACATGAAATTCTAGTTATTGAAATGTTGAAATGTGTGTCACACAAACAGTTGGATTTCCTTGTCAACTGCAATGTAATGAACTCTCATCGGATTTTTAACTATGTCCACTTTTGAGTCTTTCGTCATTTACAATTATTGCTTCACTCCCCAATATCTTGTATTATTGAAGTCTGACCTTTATATACAGGAATCATTATAGTAGCTAAACAACGGAAAAATACTACTACTTTACTTTCCATTGAACCTCATAAATATTAAATACATTGTCATAGGAATTCTAAAGCCCAACTGTAAGCTTAAGGCCAGAGACCATATTTTATTCGCCTTGGCAAACCAACAATTTGCCTCACATCCAGCAATTAGCAGGTGCTTAATAATTTTTAAAATGTAACTGTTATCATCATAAACGCCCTGTGAGAAATTCAGCTAGAGTATTATGCCTTGTATATAAACAAACAAACAAACAAACTTAGTAAAGAATACACAGAACTAGAATTTAGTTATTCTAATTCATTATTCAAATTCTTCCTACTACATTAGGGCTTGCAAAAAACAAAGCAAAAGAGAATGGTTTCTTACTGACATCCTCATGATGTTGCTTTCCATGACAGGGGATTACAATGAATGGATTATTATTATAACCTGCCCTGACGGGATCACGTACTTTATATTCAAGAAACTTCCCTGCACTGACTAATATGGTAGACATTTGCCATACATGACTACTTAAATTTTAATTTTAATTAATTAAAATGAAATAAAATAAAAATTTAGTTTCTCACTCACACTTAACCACATTTCAAGTACTCAATAGCCACATGGGGTTAGTAGCTACCATATTGGAGAGCAAAGATATACATTTCTCTCATTGCAAACATGTATGGAAGCTGCCGGGCTAACTCTATTCATTATTCATTCCCAGAATTCATGCCCAAAACATCCACTGGGACACACAGGCAAATATAATATCATTGGGATGTTTTGAAGGATTTGAAAGTATCTCAGGGTTAAAAAGAGACATTTCTTAAAACTTCATTTGAAAATGATTTATTAGTCTAACAGAATGAAATAATTTAATTTGTAGCTGTTTTCTAAAATGCAGTATATGTGCATTCATGTTTCAGTTTAGGATTTCTTCAAAAGGCAGCTACCACCCTTGTCTCCCACTTAAGTATTTCCTTGTCCCTTGCTCCCCCATGAAGGTGTTAGAAAACTATAAAATGGCAAACAAAATTATTTGTTATGATGAATTAGAAAGAAGTGTCAGGTAAATCCAAACCTCCTTCTCCTTCTTTGAGTGTGTATAGTTCATATGAGTGATATTTACTGAGTGCCCATATATAGCAAGCATCATGTTACATGCTAGGGATAGAGAGGAAAATAATACATGGAACCAAATGGAGGACCTTGCAGTAAAGGAAGGAAGTCAGACATATTGAGTATTTATTTTAGAATAATTTTAAACACATGATTTGAAAAAAAAAGATTTCTAGCATACTCTTTACAGAGCTTATTGGGAGAAGGAAAGTATACAATTCTGCGAAATAGCTTGTGTTTATGGGTTTTATGCTTTTGGATGTTTCCTTACTCTCCATTTCCCAAACACAAAGAAAAAAACGCAGAAAATTTAAAAAGTGAGAAAAAATACAAAAACTGATTTAGCTAAAGTAATCCGGAGAGAGCCATGTAAGGTTCTAAACAAAATTTTAAACAGCATGCTATTTGGCACCAACACTTGATATTGTTAGTATGTGCAAAAATATGCAAACAGTGGATTAAAAGTAAATGATAAATTTGACAACATGGCAAAATACCTCCTCAGACAAGTCTTTGGAGGGGTGAATGGGAAACATTCACCTCACCAGTGCATTCCCTTCTCTTTAGAATGCTCACCATGACCTCTGCGTGAGAGTTCTGAAAGAACCACTATTTAGGGGTAAAAGCACAGGATGAAGCCAAGGGAGAGAACTTCAGGAAGCGGTGAGTGTTTTAATGGAAGAAAATCTGAAATGTCAGTGGAGAAAACAAGGCGGCAAGAATGATGAATTGTTAACCCCAAACTGAAAGTCATATGCACAGTTATTTTTCTTTAATTCATTAATTATTGTCGTACAAAGTAGCATAAACAATAGGGACTTCGTTAATATTCACCTAACAGAGGAATAAAGAAACTGTATGGCTGCATAGGCACAAAGTAATAAAATCTCCAATCAACCTGTTGAGGAGAGAAGACATTTCTCCATTTAAGGATTCTTCAACTTCAATAATTTATAAAGCTATCTTTTATTCATCTCTTATTTAATATCTCAATCTTCCCATTTTTTTAAGAATGCAAAAGTGTTTGAGATGATATACAAGGTCATTTGTTCTGTTTTCCAACATACTTTTTTAACTGAAGTATAATTAATATATAATGTCATATTAGTTTCTGGTGTACAACACATTTTCAACTACTTCTACCAATCACCTTATCCTTACTCTCAAACACTCATCTCCTTTGCACAGTCAGCCACACTAAAATGAAGTTGAATCATTTGTTGAACACATGGTGCCGTTTCGTGCCTGACTGTCTGGCAATGTTCTCTTCCCACTGCACGGGATGGTTCTTCCTTTCTTTTACTCTTGTCAGACTTCATTCAAGACCAAGACAAAGATCCCACACTATATGTGTTTCCTGGGAAACAGCCGCATGTCATTTTAGTCCCCACGTTAGCTGTTCTTCTTCCCCCATTTATCAATGAGTTCAAATCTCAAATGACAGGATCAAATGAAACTCATGTATAAAATAACTTCTTTATGCTCCTACTTTATTATATTGATGTATTCTTTGATTTGTTTATTCATAAATATTTATTAAGCATCTAATATATGCTGCGCATTATATAAGACACCCTAGTATCATTATGAATAAATAAATATAGATCATTTTATCCTGGAGCTTAAGGCAAAGTTCAATGTTGTATGACTCACTGTTTCCATTTTTATAACCATGGTGCTTAACACAGTGCCTGAGATAGGAGATATCCAATAATTACTTGAAGTCAGAAAAGAAGAAAAAACGAGTGAGAAAATGGGAGAAGGACAGGGACAGAGGGAGAAAAGAAAGGAGAACGTGGAGAAAAAGGAAGAGACTAAGTGAGGGAGAAAAGAAGAGGCGAGGAGAGAAAAGGAATGAGATCCCTGAATACCAAGTTCTCCTAACCAAAATTAGGGCTGGAGCTGGCCCTGAGGAAAGAGGAAGAAACAAGTTTCTACAGAATAGGTATAGCTACCATCTTGAAAGAAATTCATTTTTATTTAATGCGGATTATCAAAGAGTTGGTGATGCACTGTGTCACCAACTTTCCCACCGAATTATTCTAATAGCAAAGGGGAGTGAATGAGAACTCCAGAGGCTCCCAACGAGAAAAGTGAAATTTATTTTAGGTCTTTGGATTTCTTTGAAAAATTCATGTAAATTTTACATTCTACCCATAATATAGCCATGCTAGTTTAAATACCAAAAAACATTAGTTTTCTCTCAAATCCGCTAATAAAATTGATGCTCTAGGAAATTGCATCCATGCTTTCAGTACAGCTGCTCATCAGACAGCGTGCTCCAGGCATGCCACCCCCTGGTCTGCTCCAACAGGCATATGCCAGCTTGCAAAGCAATGGACTGGCGAACAGTCTGGGTCATAGGGTTTCTGAAAGTGATGTCTACAGTGATTGTCACTGGCAACAGTGAATGGCAATTCTTGCCATTAACTGTATACAAGGGAGAGATGTCCACACTAAGATTCATCTGCTCTTCTTTTATATGCCTGGAGTTCTTTAAGCATTTTAAAACAGCAATTACTATTTAAGAAGTTCCATTTTAGCTGTTTCCAAATCGGTTAATAATATGTATTTTCCTTTTAATATCCTTCTGAGGAGACTAAAGTGCCTCTCACATAATTTCATTAATCTACACAACATTTCCTTTTCAAAGATGGGCTTTTTCATCACTTAAAGTACCTTATTTTATACCAAGTTAATATCTAATATCAAACATTTTGCTGGCTTAACTAATAGCAATGTTTATAATTGGATGGCAGTTAGGATTTGAGCTTTAAATCGAGAGACTATTTTGCTATTAAATTAATACAATAAAATAGTGGGGGCTGTAAAGAATTTTTTAGCTCATGGATATATCTGTATCTATAGCTAGTTAGCTAGCTAGCTATCTACCTACCTACCTACCTACCTGTTTATTTCTTTTTAAAATTTGCATATATATTTATAGTGGTAGACTTCTCATTTAACAAGGATGACCAATTCTCAAATGCAATAGTTTAAATAGATATTAGTAAGTATGTAAACATGCGAGGATGTATAAATATAAATGATGATGCTTCAATTAATTGGAATATTTTTAAAAAGACAGTGATATTCTGCTCAACTGACTATTTTATATACCTGAGGACCAATCACAAAACCCTCTTTTTTATGTGTTTACTGGCAAGTTTTCTAAAATATTTGAGAATTCTTTTCCAAAAGACACTGAAACCACTTATTCTCATTATTCAGATAACTCAGCCTGGAAGTTGCTCTCTTTCTGTCAGGATGAGAGGATGACCTATAAAACCACCCCACAGAGAGAAGGTATTACTAGCAGGTGTTTTTCCAGTGTGTGAAGAGGAAAGGAGCATGTCCCTGACCTGCTAAAATTGCCTCAATATTTTGAAAAGCAAATAAGAGCCTATACGTCTAGAATAATAGAACTATTATGGTATTATTTTTTTACTTTAAAATAGATGTAGAGGGTTATCAGCATCTCTGTCTGAAGTTAATATAATTATTGGCTTTTACATTAACAAATGCTCAGTCCAAAATGAATCAAATTGACATAGCAAATATTTGTTGAACCCTTACATTTTTTTAGGGGCTGATGATATAGCGGTGAGCAAGACAAAAAAGTATTACACAGCCTTTCTTATGGTGTTTAGATTCCAGTTGGTACAGCATAAATCCAGAAGCAACAGGTAGGGATGACCATTTACTACTGAAGGCTGTGGAGAAAATGTGGAATGGGAAGAGACTCTTCTGTGCATGTTTGCCAGGGACGGCCTCACCCAGGGGTGGCAGGTGAGTATGACAAATGCAGAAAGAGAGCCATGTAAATAAAGACCCATGCAAAATTATTCTAGGCAAGCTTGTCCTGTTTACGGGTAGCAAGAATAATGAAGAGGCATGAATAAGAAGGACTGTAGTAAGTGATAAATCTAGAAACAGACAGAACATAGGCCACAGAGGTCCCTGTAGGGATGGTGAGAAGGGATGTGTGGGGAGTGTTGTGGAAATCCTTTGGAGTGACTTGGTCTTATTTATGAGAAAAAAGAGATTACTCTGTTGTGTAGGAAAAAAAATAAAAACAGAAGGGAAATGTGGATGGCAGGAGAGCAGTCACAAGGAAGCATGATTGACTAGAAGACAGAGAAAGGACACTTGATAGTTGTGTATCTGTTGTGAAGAGGTTGGATTAAGATATATTTTGAAAGTAAAAGCAATAAAATGCTGATGCAATGACTGTGAGGGAAAGTGGAAATTAGGCCAATACAAGGTTTGGTCTAAATAGCTGCGTGAATACCTGTGACATCCATTGAGATGAGAACACTGCAGGATGATCAATGTGGGGGGAGTAAGGAATCAGGAGTTCTGTTTGGCAACTTGTAAGTGTGAGGAGTATAACCTGTAAGTCAGAAGAGATGCAGAGTAGTTCCCTAGAGAAGTAGTCTGCAGGTGATGTGAAAGGCTAAAGGTGAGAACAGAACATTTATTTAGAGGGGCACCTGGGTGGGTCAGTGGGTTAAGCCTCTGCCTTCAGCTCAGGTCATGATCTCAGGGCCCTGGGATTGAGCCCCACATGGTGTCCCTGCTCAGCGGGGAGTCTGTTTCTCTCTCTCCCTCTTCCCCTTCCCCTGCTCATGCGCACTCTCTCTCTAAAAAAAAAATAAATCTTTGGAAAAAAAAAAAAGAAAATTTACTTAGAAAAGAGAGACAAAGATTGATCCTCAGTTCATTCCACCACTTAAACATCAAAAGTAAGATAGAAAGAACCAGCAAAAGAACTTGAAAAGGAACAGCCAGAGAGCTAGGAAGGAAAGTTAGAGGACTGAGGATCCTCAGAAGCTAAATACCAAAGTGCTTCAAAAAGAAGAGGTAAGTAACTAAAGCTATTTTGTTCCAATGAGATGAAGCTCATAATTACCACTGGACTTATGTAGATGAAAATCTGGTGATCTCGGGGCGCCTGGGTGGCGCAGTCGTTAAGCATCTGCCCTCGGCTCAGGGCGTAATCCCAGCGTTCTGGGATCGAGCCCCACGTCAGGCTCCTCCGGTAGGAGCCTGCTTCTTCCTCTCCCACTCCCCCTGCTTGTGTTCCCCCTCTCGCTGGCTGTCTCTGTCAAATAAATAAAAAAATAAATAAATAAATAAATAAATAAAAAAAAGAAGGAAAATCTGGTGATCTAGTCAATGATACAGTGGAGGCCAAAAGACTAATAGGAGTGTATTGAGTAAAATGATGGGGGATGAAGAATGGAAAAACTGCAAGTTTAGGCTTGGCTTTTTTTTTTTTTTTTGAATGTTTGCCCAGAAAGGGTCAAAGAAAATTAGGGTGATAGCTAGAGGGCCATCAAGTTAAGGGATTTTTTTTAATGGGGACTTTTATAAAATGTTCTACTATAATGGCAATGATTCAGCTCATCAAGGTCTCTAGCTTCATTAATAATCATCCCTTTCAAAGAGTTTAGAAAAAAGCTTAATTAGAGCCATTTAAATTGATCATGATTTCATATTATTGGCTAAAATTTTCAGAAAGGGGCTTAGAGTTGCATACAGTCCATCTAATATATCTGACTGTGCTCTAATCTCCCATTTGTTTCTTGAATCATTCTATAACATAACCTACAATGTCCCTTCTGAACAACTGAATGACCCCAGAATAAAAGTTATAATTCCTACAATTTAACTTTTTTGTCATCACAAATATCAACAACAGAAAAATATTTTGGGTTATTTTTGTTCAACAACTAAGATTCCAGATGATAAGATTAATTCCGATGTTGTGTAAATCACTGTTTTATTCTTAACATCTTTGATGGGGTCAAAAGTCAGATTGTCAGCCAAAGTCATCTGACTAAATATCAAACTAAAGAGATTTTAGGTTGCAGAAAGAGAAGAAAAGAATAAAAATCAAAGAAGATGACTGTCTTATGTTCCTCTTCTGATTATCCCAGATTTGATCAGTGTAGTAATACCATATTTATCTAATATTTTTGGTGGGTCTAATATGTGTTTCCTGCTGGGAAGAGAGAAAAAGATAGTTTCAACTCTGAAGGGGCTCAGAGTCAAATAGGAACAGTAGAGACAAGAAATTGCAGCACAGTGTGTAAAATGCTCTCATTGTTTGCTGCACAGAAGGCTCTGAACAGAGGGTACAGGGAATAGATACGGGATTCAATTCTTGTCTTTTTCCTCAACATTCATGGTACTCCCCGATCAACCTGGTTCTAGAACAAACAGAACATTCTAAGATGGGAAGAGGTGTCACACATTCAAAGGTTATTTGCTTTCTGTTGGCTTTTGACAATCAAAACAACTTGCAGAGACTATTAAAAATAACAACAATTAGCCCGTTAACAACATACCGAGCACTTACTACATGCCTCTAGTAAGTATTGTATTCACTGCGTTAACAGCTCTGTAAGGCAAGTTCCATAGCTTCATCTCTCTTTTTACAGAGAAGCAGCTGAAGCACATGGAGATAAGTTTCTTTCCCAGGGTCACAGAGCTATCATGGCATAGCTAGGACTTCAAACCAGTCAGTTCAACCTCAAAGCCTAACTAAAGGTCAAACCTGACTGCTAATAAGAGGGTGAGGAGGTGGAAACTACAACTTAACAGGAATCAATAAAATAACTCGTGTCTGCTGATCTCCAGGCTAAACATCCTGAGAGCATCTGAGCTGGTAAGGGTCATGGTTAGAACATTTAAATACTTAAACAGAACAAAGTATTTTTCCCACAGATATTTATGTGATTCAAGACAGTAAAGGTAAGAATAAAATATCAAAGTTATAAGAGGTAGAACTGACCTAATAAAAGGGATGCATTGATTTAAACAAAGAAAAGTCTTCTCTTTTAGGAGGTAGTAAACAAAACCAGATAACCAGAATTGTTCAATTGTATGGCCTCTACCACAATCATATGATTGACCTGAATTAATAGCTTTCAGTGTAAAAGTGCTTAAGAAATAGAAAAAAAGTATAATTACATTTCAACTAAGCTTTAAAAAGCCTCACCTGAAGTAAAAACTAACTACAAAAGCGACTTTAATATTTCTAGCCCCGCTATGGCCTAGAGCCACCGATAGAAGAATATGTCAGTGGAGTGCGGTCTTGGGTATCCTCCAAAAAAAAAAAAAAAAGAAAGAAAGAAAAAAGAATGTTGAAAATGATCTCATACAAATTTTGATATGTCAAGTATTACTGCTGATTACAAGTTACATAAAGTCTCTGAATCTGTTTCTTTACCTATAATACAGAAATCATGCCGATCTTGCAGAAATACCATGTGATTTCAAGTTAATTCACACGTAACACCTTTCAGTTTCTGGTCTACAGGATATCCTAAATATTGTCATGTTATATATGAAAATGAATAGCATAGCATTGACTGACTGACAGTTTCTAAAGCTGAGAAATGAAAGAAAGGTATACTTACTGGCATACAGCTGTCATTAATTTTGTTAGCTTGTTTTTAATTAACTTTATTGTTTTTGTAAATTTGTAATAGAAGATTGTATTGAAAACCATATCAAATATAAAAATATGAAATCGGTGATCACACAAAAGCAAACCACAGTTAACATAACAGTATATGTGTGTTCTTCACATTTTATGAGGCATTGATCTCTTTTTCAAATACAAAGAATTATTCCTGGTCTGCTAAGTGCTATAAAGCATGGCCTTGCTTTAATGATTCAGGTGTCTTCATGTTAGATCAAACTGGAGTTGACTCATACTGGAAATGGCCTGTGTCTTTCTTAAGCCAAAAATTATAGGTGTGTATTTAATTTAGTTTTATAAATGTAAGGAATCCAAGGAGGACATAAATAACCTGCAGAAAGCTCAGTTCATGCTACAGGAAGAGCGTGCTTTTTATGCAGGTTTGAGGAATGCTGGTGAAGTGGAGGGAAATGAAGGAACCCCTTTTTTAAGCCAGGAGGTCCAGACTTTTCTTTTTGAGATCTTTTGTTTTCAGATGGGAGATGTCTAGGCACCAATTATTCACTGACTTGAGGATTTCTGTAGGAAATTATACGGGTCCTTTTCTTTCTATCTTATGCATCTCTTAACATTCCTGAATAGGGTCTTCAAAATTAGAATCCTATGTGCTAGCTATTTGCATTCATATCAAATGTTTCAAGGGCGAGGAGGAGACTCTGTCCACACTACTTTACATCGCATATTACTGAGGTGCTAATTTCTCCATCACCATAAAAGATCATAATTATCTCTGGATTTCTTTACTGCTGTATGATTCACAGATACATGCCCGGACACTGATGTCATGTATATTTTATTAAAACCTCACCAAGCATCAGCAAAGATAACTGTTCATACCTCCAGAATTTTTTATTCATGTTTATCCACAATGGGTAAAAGCAGCATGCAAAATAAATGAAGAATGATACCACAAATGTCTTTAGAGAGATATTAGGAGAGAATCAGCAGAGAGGCCTTATGAAAGTTGTATGAGCCATGTATTATCTATGCATATGCTACGACGGTCAGGACATTTAGTATGTCACGCTCCATACCAGCCCCAAATAATATATTTGACACATAATGAAGTTTTAACTTGGGATGGGGAACTAAATTCTGCCTTTATTGTTATTTTTAAAAATGTATTTGCCTTTAAATGTGCTGTTCATATGAAAAGTTCCGCATACTTCCACAATCATCTGAAATCAGCCCTTCATACGGAACATCAAACAGCGATGCTCCATTACCACGTGTAAGCCTTAGCATCATTTTGTTAGCCTGGGTAGGGCTCGCCTTCCTAATGTCATTCATATTCCTTTTGTCCCAGTGTTACTAATGAATATTGAAGCTGAATACAGAAAATAAAGTGCCCAAGACAAGGTCAATAGGTTAAAACAGTAGCATATTAAAAAATGCCCATAAAATGTTTCTTTGAGCCCAGGAGTCATATGGTGAAGTGGAAGATGAAGAGGCCCCCTTCACTTAGGAAGGCATTTTTCTTCTAATTAGCATGTGTCAACCAGGACTGAGGGGAAAAATGCATGATGATATTTCAGACAATGCAATGGAGATGTGATCTATTGCAGTACAAGGTTAGCAAAATCTATAAGGGTATTTACACACATTTATTTTTATTACCATTTTTTATGTCTTTGTCCCTTCGTGAATGCAAAGGATATGGTTTCCTCAAAACAAAAGGTCAGAGCTGGAAAGGAATTAGACATAATTTAGTCCTGTCTCTTCATTTTTAAAGATGAGGATGCTGCAGTCCAAAGAGGTCAAGGGAATTGCTTAAGTTCACATAACTAGCAAGAGTAGAAATGAGGAGAGAGATCTCCCGTTACCAAGTGTCAGCCCTCCCATTTTGTTCTATTCTGTGACCCAAATGACCCACAAATCAAGTACATATTCAAAGAAAACTTCAACTATGATACCCTGAACATTTTATTGACCCCACTACTGATGACAAATGGTTTCAAAAGCCTCAACCATTTTCAGACTGAATTCTAATATTATTCTATGTGGGCCCTGCAGCAAAGTGAGGTAATACAGGAACAGTTTAAATACTTGACCACTGCACAGGAGTGAAATGTCCCCAGTCTCAAACCTCAGATCTACAACTTCTATTTATGTGACCTTGGACAAATTACTTGAATTGTCTCATTTGGGAAATTACAGTCCCAAACTCATATGGCTGTTTGTGATGGTTAAATGTGTGTAAGTGAAATGTTTATCAAACCATGGAGTCCAAAGTTAGTCCTCAATATTTATTAGCAGCTACTATGATTTTTTATTATTCTTAATGATAATAAAGTGAACTTTTCTTGCCTGGCACTTGGACATAGCCCATTAGACTGATAAATTAATCTACCTTCTATAAGGCGGTAGTTTCCACTCTGGACAATAAAGAGTCATAAGAAGAGATTGGTCAATTTTCATATAATAATTGAACACAAACCAAAAGATTCAGTCTCATTGGCTTCAAATGCATAGGCAGATGGTCTCTTTTGACATATTGGATTCCAAATCCTCTTGCAGTCTTGTAAAGTTCAATCGAATGAAAACCACATTGTAAGTCATGGTACAGGGAGTCAAATATTCTGCCATAGTTGAAATGTATGGGTTAGTTCAAACTAAATAACCCCTGGAAGACAACCATTGTCAGACCAAAGGACTTCTTTTATGAAAAATTATTAAACAACCTATTCTGGTGAGGTGCTTTGTGGCACAATATATTGTTAATACAGTTGGTTTCTGGACTATAGGAACATTCCTCACCCACTCAGCATAAAGAATTTTAACTTCAGGAGCTGTCCACTTACTTTGTCAGCATCCTATATGTGTAACTTACTGAGCTGTATTCTGGGAAGAACCGCTCAGAGACCCCTTGAGCCACTGTGTTGACACACATAGGATAGCCAGTGGACTGCAGCTCCAGGAAATCCTGGAAAAATCATTTAAGGACAATTAGTGTGAATGTTGAATTGATAAAGATAAAGTCAGTCTTTCCGGATACTAGTCTCACGTTGTTGTATTTTTTTAAGTGCCACATAAAAATCTCCATGGTCCTTATCATGTTTCCATTAAATACCTGATGACACTAATGGAATAATATTTTAGTAAAAATGATCCAACCATAGGCACCATGAAAATATCTTCTTTGTTCTACTTCCTAATGTTCAAATCCAACGGCAATATACCATTCATAATAGCCAGGGGCCCTAATTACCAAACGGAACACTTTAGCTCAAAGCAAATTTTGAACTGAGAAACAAACAGCTAATTGATTTACAAATGACTTAAGGTCCAAAACTTAATTTGTAAGTAACTCAGGGACTTAAATATCCCACGAGGACTATTGACTGGTAGAAACATAAAATAATCATAATAGTAACAATTTATAATGAAGATAGGCCGATAGTTAGATTAGTTTTCTTTCTCAATGGAGACTCTTCTATAGTAAGCTTTTAATGACATTCTCTTTGATTAATGTTTGCATTACCTACAATTTATTGGTCACTTGCTCAGCTGAATCTTTTCAGGAAAAGATTACATATAATGATGTTACCTCGGTTAAATGTCCATAAAACATACCTAGATTACAAATTGAACAATAGAAGACTAATTATCACCGATCGGCAGATGTGCCTGCCGAGGTGGTACACTAAGACAGACAAATTTACAACTTAGGTCCTGGAAAGTAAGCTTATTTGTGACTCCTCACAGAATACCTGGATGGGCATTTAAAATCTATCCCCAAGGCCCTCTTCCCATATTACAACATCAACACATCAGTCTTCAGAGTTAGATAAAAGGAATCTGATGAGGACCACGTTAACATTTATGTTGAGCTTAAATAAAACATGAAACTAACATCTTGAAAGACTCTGAGTTGAGCAAGGCGGCATTCATACCACGCTATTCAAGAATTATTCATGAAGCTTCAGTGCTTCTCAAGATTTTAGTTGCTTATATCTGATTTTACTTAAAGTTCTTCCTTGCAATGATTGTTTTCAGATATTCCATCTACTAAGATAGGAAGTGTGCAATAACAGGAAGAAACAGTTTGAGCACCTAATGATATCTAAATGCCTTAATTGCCTGATCATCTTCCTTCCTGAGCATTAAATATCTCTATTTGTTGGAATGGGGAGGGTGTTGATGGAGGAAAGGGGAAGGTTTACATTTAGGAAGAACAGATTAAACAGAATGATCTTACTTAGAAAAATTAAGTCTAATAATCTCTTGGGTTCAGAGTTCAGTAAAGTCTGAGTCATTTTCTAATGACTTTGTCACACATATCTTGGTTTTATCTTTAAGCAAAGACCCAGAGAACAGACATCCACTGAACAAGGCTTATAAGAATCCATAGTCGGTACGCCTGGGTGGCTCAGTCTGCCCTCGGCTCAGGTCATGATCCCAGGATCCTGGGGTTGAGTCCCACATGGGGCTCCCTGCTCAGCAGACAGCGTGCTCAGGGAGCCCTCTTCTCCCTCTGCTTGTGCTCTCTCTTTCTCTGATAAATAAATTAAAAAAAAAAAAAATCTTAAAAAAAAAAAAAAAAAAAGAATCCATACTCAGAACTTCCTGGCTGTAACTGGAAGAGAAACTCATCTTTTTCCTGGGGTTTTTCTTCCTCTCTACTCAGAACTTCCTCAGTCTCCAGAGAGAAAGTGAATGTTATAAATTGACCAACCCTGACACGCTTCAGACCCTGAAATGGCTCTGTCCCACCTGGTCTCTGAGAATTACTTGTGAAGCAAGTTTTATCTCCCAATAAACAATATTCCTCTTCTTCCAAGAATTCCCCATGGTCCTAATTTGCTAAGTCAGAAACCAAAGACCCCTTAGTGACAACAGAGGATTATATCTATTTCTTTAGTGGTTTATAGTTTTCAAGGCACTTCCACATACATTTTCTCGTTTGATAATAACGAATATTTAGCTCCATTGAAAGCATATGTTAGACTGGGAAAGGGACTGTGGCAGATGTGACATTTATGGGATTTCACACAGGGCAGAAATTAGCATGAGGAAGCCAAGGCTGTTCAAGCGTGTAAGACTCATAGTCCATAATCAGAGACAGAGTGTCATTTGTATTTACATGCAAGCAGAACTGGAAATGCTGATCATGAAACATTCAGCAACAGTATTTTTCTCTCTTTTATTTTTTAATGTTGGCATGCACTTTTAACTCTGGTGATACCCAAAATAATTTGTGCAAATTTAAAAGACAGAAAGTGTTTTGACCCAAACTATGCATTAGTTAGTAAAAAAGAAGAGGAAAAAGAACACCAAGCATAAAAAATGCAAAATTATTCTTTCAGTTGGAGTGTTTCATTCAGTTTGAAATTAAAGTGTTTATTGGTGGGAGGACAGACTGAAAGAGTTTTTGTGATTAGATGTATATCATGGTATTTATACTTTGCAATGACATACAGATTTCTCCTATGACACTCAATTCTCTTTATCATTTTTTCGTAGTGAATTACTATATCACAGTGCTAATGCTTTTTATGAACAAAAGATCCATTGTAGTTTTTCAAAGCCATACAAACTACACCTTAAAAATTTTATTTTTCAGAAACAAATGGTAAATATGTCTCTCTAGATCTCAAATTTATATACTCCGTACAGTTTTTTGTGTGAAAATGTGTATTTTATCATATAAAAAATGTCCAAGGATATTCTTCTGTGAAAATCTGATTCTGAGTATTGTGCAGATCTTTTTTTAGTACACATTTTGGTGTAATAAATCATATATTCAGAAAATGCACACAACTAATAAATGGATTAAGTCAACTAATTTTTGAAAAGTGAATATACTTGCTCAACCACAATGCAGATCAGATTTGTACATCACTAGTGCCTCAAAAGCTTCCGTCATGCTGCTTCCCAGTCATCATAATCCCTAAAGCAAACTATGCCTATGACATCTTAACATACATTAATTTTGCCTGTTTAAAAATTTATACCAATGGAGTCATAATATCTAAAGATTTGAATATTTTTCCTAAATGTTATATTTGTGATATTCATCAATGCTGTGACTCAAAGAGTATAGCAGTGGCTTCACATCTCTTTTCTATGGGATGTTTCCAGCTCAAGTTACTATGAACTATCTCATATGTATTGATTCTACATGTATTTGATTATATTTCTGCTGGGTATAACTTTTTGTTTCAATTTTAGCTATTATGATAGGTGTATAATGCACCTGTGCATGGTTTTAATTTGCATTTCCCTCCTGACTAATGGTGTTAGATATCATCTTGGGTAAGGTGCCCGATAAAGACTTTTGCCTTCTGTATTAGATTGCCTGGTTTTTTCTAATTGAATTAATGGAGTAAACTGATGGAAAAATTTGTAATTCAATTGCTACGAAGGTAGAAAGATGATAGATAGATAGATAGATAGATAGATGATAGATAGATAGATAGATAGATAGATAGATAGATAGATGATAGATAGATGATAGATAGATGATAGATAGATAGATAGATGATAGATAGATAGATAGATAGATAGATAGATAGATAGAAATACATAATGAAATAACCCTATTTAGTCCTAGTAATATTCTTTATTCTGAGATCTATTTTCTCTGATGTTAATATAACTACTTTTGCTTTCTTTAAATTAATACTAGCATAGTATTTTTCCCCATCCTTTCACTTTAACCCATTTGGGTCTTTATATTTAAAGCGGATTTTTTTTTTTTTTTTTTTTTTGTAGGCAGCATATAGGTAGGTCTTGCTTTTCTTCTTTTAAATAAAATCTGACAAACTCTGCTTTTAAAATGGAGTTTCTAAACCATTTACATTTAAAGTGATGCTTAACATAGTTGAGTTTAAATATACTATCTTCCTCTTTCTTTTCTATTCTTCAGATTTGTTTCCATTCTCATTTAATTTTGGATCAATTACTCCATCTTATCACTGATTTTTTTTTTCATTTTGAATAGGTTACTTTTCTTTATCTTCCAATTTGCTCATCTTTTGCAATATCTGATATGCTGATAATCACATTCAATGTATTTTCCATTTCAAATTTAGGTTTATTCTCTAAAGCTTGATTTGGGTCTATTTTTTATGTCTTCAGGGAACAAGTCCAATTGTTCCTCTAGTATCTTAAGCATATGGAATACAGCTTTAATAATCTTATTTTTATTGCATTAGTCAACTAACTATATCATCTGTGTCAGATCTTGGCCAGTTTCAGTTGATTGTACTCTTTATTATGTGTCATATACTCTTGAATACAGTGAACTTACTTAGAACAGTCTGATCCTCTGAGTTCTGCTTTCAAACTTTTTTTAACTGATGCCAGTCAGCATTTACTGTAGAGTTAGTTTTCACTCACTGCTGAGACATGATCCTTTGCTGTACTGCATCTGATGTCCTATAAATTCTGAGGTTTTTCACTCCAGCTGGTGGGAAAACACTTTATTCCTGGTACCATGAAATCTCTGGGCATTGTTCCCTCTGAACCTTTTTTAATGGTTTTCTGCTAGCTGTCATTAGTTTAAGGAAACTAATTACAGGTACTCCACTGAACACAAGAGGGACTGTGAAGATCTCTGGAGTCTATCTCTGGGCAGCTCTCTCGTTTCCAATACTCTGCCCTGCAAAATCTATTTGCCTTTGCCTTCCCAGGTTCCTAACCCTGTCTCCTCAACTCTTAGCTTGACTGGCTTTTCCTAAATTCTTCCTCCTTTCACCATGACTTGGAAACTTTCTACAGGCAGTACGTTTGGGCAACTGTAGGTATCACCTTGTTTTCCATACCTTTGGGAAAACTAGCCTTCACCTCCTGATCTTGGCTAAAAGTCTCTCTCTCTTAAGATTTAATTTATTTATTAATTAAATTAATTAATTAACTAATTTGAGAGAGAGAGAGAGAGACAGGGGCAGAGAAGAGGAAGAAGGACAAACAAACTCCACACTGAACACAAAGCCAGATGCGGGGCTTGATCTCACGACCCCAAGATCAAGACCTGAGCTGAAATCAAGAGTCAGACGCTTAGCAACTGAGCCATCAGGAGCCTTTCTTAGTAGTTGTTGATGAATGCCGGACACTGGATTAAAACAACAGTTCAATTTGTAGAAATAACATTTATGTACAGAAAAGGACACGTCTTTTTTTGTCAAGATGCTTGTGTGGAGGACTGGTCCATCTGCTGGTCTGTGTCTGGGCTTTGTTTTGCATTCTTTAGGGGCAGTTCACTACAGTTTTCAAACGATTTGAGGGTGGAATCATGAGCCTTTCTTTGGTAGGCCTTAGGTTCTGAGAGTCTGAATGGTTTGTCTCAGCCATTGGTATCACCTCAGTGACTATTGATGAGTAACAAAGGAGCAAGAGAAGAGAAAGGAACCCAAGCCCTTACACTATCGAGGCAGGGGTTCCTATACTAGTAAAGTAGCATGAGAACTGAAAGAGATACCTGCTACAGCACAGAGGTTAAGGTAGAAATATGAGGGCAGAGCTGCCTGCAAGAAACCCCCCAGACACCGTAGGTCTGGCACTGAGTACCCTTCCTACTCCTGTTCTTTCCTGAAAGCACTTGGTGAAAAAAATTGTCCAGGAAAGGCAGAGTGTCTTTTCTGTCTGTGGCTCTCAGGGATTCTAAATTGTCATGTCAGTTCACCCTTGAACTTTAAAAATTCATTACAAGTTAAGGTGTTTGTGGTTTTTTTTTTTTTTTTAACTCACATCTATAATCATTTTTTTCCCCCTTTTTCCACTGCTTCACTAAGAGTAACAGCAGCCATGAGTTTCTTTTCTCTTAGGATGGGTTCAACACTTTCTCAGATTTCTTCATGTTCTCAGGTCTCTGTTGGGATTTACAACCATGATTTTGTAGGTTATCCAGAATATCACAATTGCTAAGATAGGACATTCTCCTGCAACTTTCTAAGTCCTAAGAGAAAGTATAAGTCTCTGCCTGGTAACCTTCGATCAAATGCTGCAATGCGTATGTAAAAGCACAAAGTAAATGGTGCCATCTTCCCTCAGAGACCGTTGAACTTTTGTTTGTCTGGTAGGCTACTGAAGCATAACCTGATTGTCTTGGTCTAATTAGTAGTTAAATTAATTCAAGGTTAAGTTTTAGGCTGTTCCACTTCCTATATGTCTTACTTTAAGAATAGAGCTGTGATAGGATTTAAACTGAAAGCCTTATATGTTTACCAGGGCTCATGGTCCCCAGCAGATCCTAGAGTTTGTTTTCCTTCCTCAGCATTGTGAGGTTGCCAGCATTCTTCTAGGCTTTTTTTTTTTTTTAATGTTTTTTAAAAGTATTATTATGTTCAGTTAGCAACTGTATAGTACATCATTAGTTTTTGATGTAGTGTTAAATGATTCATTATTTTCGTATAACACCCAGTGCTCATCACAAGTGCCCTCCTTAATACCCATCACCCAACTACCCCAGCTAGGCTTTTTAATGTCCAAATCTCAGCTTTTGACAAAAATTTTCACCTCCTATCCCTTGAATTCAGAAGTTGGCAAATGCCTTGTGATCAAACTAAACAAAATAACAAGCTGACTTTTTGTGATTCTTTTTTTTTTTACCCCCCAGGGATCTTTGTTCCTCAAGACCTAGAAGTCTTGGGATCTCCCATTCCTATTTTGGGGGTATTTTTCCAGCCCTGGAAGTCTGCTATGAGCCCTGAGGTACAATGTTCTATTTCTGTGCCTCACTCTGAGAATCAGGAAATGTGCTAAGAGAGAAAAAGAACATAAAAAAATAGTGGCAAATATTTGGTTCGACTCAATGCACCTTCTTTTTCTCTTGTATCTTGGTTTGTTTTCTGATGCCTTCAAAAACTGTTCTATGGTCATTCTGAGTGAGAGATTTGGTATGATACCAGACCCTGTATCAGAGCCTGAAGTAAAGATTTTAGTGATGATTTATAATTCAAAATTGTTTTTACATTTGATGATTTAAACTTCCCACATCATGAAAAGTGCTGTGACAGCCAAAGTAACCTATATAAACTTCAGTTTGTTTTAAATCATTTCATAAGAATTACACTAATACAAAAAGTTATAGTGTCTTCATAAAGACGTAGCAGCTGTCCACTTTTGACACACATGCTGTAAGTCAGACTACCTAAGTTTAACATTGCCCGATTCCTATGACTTGCCCAAGTTCATAACAGCTGATGGAAACTGCTAAATCAAAACTCCAAGTATCAGTTGAATCCAAACTTAAATTTATTACAGTTTTATTTTAAAAATAAAATAAAATAAAAATTTTATTTTTTCCTGACATTAGTAAATAGAATATTTATCCAAACATTGGGCTATCTCCAATTCTTCTTTCCCCTTAACTACCACATTAATTCATGTTTTCAGTCATATAAGTAGTGCCTATTCATTCCGATGTTTCTCAAATGTATTATCTTCTCCTTCACTAGGATTCTCACCCTTTCTTGCTTTAATTATTATTGTCTTTCCTAGTTTAGCTCCCTGACTCCCCTCTCAGGGCATTGATGTTAAAGCTGCTGCTTTGAGTTACCTTTTCAAAACATAAATATTACTATTTCATTTTTATTTTAAAGCTTATTACAAGCTCAATGCATAACATGGAAAGTAATGACATTTTTTAGGGCAGTACCCAGTTCATGTAGGGGTTTTATAAGTCAGGCTAACTTTCTTGTCTTAATGTCTGTCTCCAAACCCATAATCCTGTCTATTAGCTACAGTAAACTACTCCTAAGTTATTATATTTACGAGCATAATTATATGTCTTTATCTGAAAGGCTCTTTGAGTACAATCCCTTTCTTTTCTGAGACATCTGAGACTTCCTCTGTGAAGACTTTCCTTAACAGACTAGCATTATACATTTCTTCCTCTGTTCTTCAGTGACTCCTTTAGATGGACCTGCCACAGTCCTTATACATGGTCTATTTGTGAATGTTTACTATTCTCCAGAGATGTCTCTTGATCATTTTCTCAATTCCATCTTTCATTCATTGATTGTATACAGGCCCATGACTCTATGTGCAATGTATATAAAAATTATTCTTGTCTCTCCAAATTCTCTTTCCCTTAAGCTTCAGAATTCTATGCAAATTGCCTTTTTCAAGTCCTCTGCTTATGCTTTACTTATTCCACATGTAAAATTGAACCTGTTATCTACTGCTCTTCATGTTATGTTCTCTGTGTTCCCTAATCATATTATCAGATACCCAGTTTCTTTAGCCAAGAAAAATCTCCAGTTTCTCAATTTTTCCAATTCATTTCTTTCCTTTAGTTCCTATATCCATTAACTTGCCAAATTCTGTTGAGCCTGTCTCAGAAATGTTATTTAATTGTGCTAACTTCCCTTCATTTTCACTACCATTAGTCTACTTAGAATCATCATTATCTTCTAAAGGGCCACCATTCTAGCAGTGTCACAAAGGATATCACTTAAAGATGGATCTAATATAACTTCTTCTGCTTAAGACCTTAGTGAAATGTCTGAAGATAAAAATTTAGCTCCCAAATCTGATGTATAAGACATTGAATTAGCTTTCCAGTTTGGTCTTGCTTTAACTGCACCCCCTTCTCCTAAAAAACTTTGTATTTACTAATATCCAACCAAAGACATCATATACTCACATTATTTTTCTACCTGAGACCATGACTTTCTTCAATTGGCTAATCTTCCATTCACAAGAGCCAGATCACTTTTAATCCTCTCTATGAAGACATATATAATTTCCACAATCAAAAGTGGTTGCTGCATTCATTTTACAAATATTAATTCACTTTCAACTTTGTATTAGGTGCCATTATATGTGCTTAGAACACATCAATAAATAAAACAAAGATTTCTGTCCTTGCGAATCTTATGTTCTGGTGGGAAAGAAAGAAGGGGATTGGATAGGGAGGAGTTTTCAATGAAGATCAATAAGATGGCCTCCTTGAGAAGGTGACATGTAAACTCAGACTTGAAGGAGCTGAGAAGGTAAAATAAATGAACAGCTAAGCAAGTGCAGTCCAGGCAGGGAACAAGCTAGTACAAAGAACCTAAGGAGGGAGAACACGTGTCATGTTAGAAGAACAGCAAAAACGGTGGATTAGAGTAACTGGAGGAGAAGAGTAAGAGATGGGTATAATGAAGCTATACAGAGAAAACAATTACATAAGGCCTTGTCAGAATTTTTACTTTAAGCCTGAGTAAATTTGTGAGCAATGCAGGATTTTGAGTAATAACACAGTCTACCCTACATTATCAAAGGATAAGGTCGACTGCTCCTAAAGAACTTGATAGTTATCTTTATTTTAATACTTAATATAATGTATTTAACTGTCATACTGAGTCTCACTTATCCCTGCCCCCATATTCCAAAGTTATCAAGAACAAGAACCATGTTTTATTTGCCTTTATATCCACAGAGAGAAACTTGTACATATCCAGGACATTGCATGTGGCCAGTAAGTTCAAGTACAGATTTAATTACAAAATATGGCCTGTCTAGGATGTTTCAGGCACAGAGATAGATGCTGTTGCATAATAATTCAACTCACAATAGAAGTCAGAGGTAATTTAATGTATATGTACTGCTGACAGCACACATTCAATGTACATTGTTATTTCATTCACCTATGGATGATAAATAATCATCATCTGCTACATGATCCTGAAGTATATCTTTCCACATATCACCTGAAATCCCCATATGATCTTAACAAGACCAGGGATGAAGAGAAAAAAAAAAGGAATTTTGAAGCCCTAAGAAGACCTATTATTGTCAGGCTTTATGTATACTTCAATGCTTTATTTTTCTAAAAGAAACCTAAGTGTATGTATAATACTCTTTTCATTTTCATAATAAAAATGGTAATGCTCATTAAGAATTAGGATTTGAACCCAAAGCTACCATTTGCAGAGTTTCAATGTCTTTTTGTCTCATTACTCCTTTCAGAAGAAAGTCTCTACATCAGAGAAAATTTATGCATCTATATCGCAGAGATAGGTATCTTGACATATATTCATAGACCTAAGCACAGTTACACAGCACTTACATGAAAAAAAAATTACTACCACATTTAGGAAAACTGCCTTGTATTTAAAAAGAATGGCTTGTGTCAGTGGCAAAGGATGAGATTTTGGCATCTCCAAAGGACTGAAGATAGGTTTAGTAGCTTATTTTCCTCAATCTGGAAATTCTGACTACTTCAGTAAGATACCTTACCAATTTCTCACTTTGGCTTAATGTGCCTGTTAGAATGCTTTGAAAGATACATGGGGCTCTAAATTGCAACCTTGGTTCTTTTTACCTTCTCATAGTAGAAATAAACCTTAGTGATTTTTCATTCTCTCTGACTCTCCCTGTTACCTGAGTGCTCTCCTCATCCAAGGCCATTCTATTCTCACCTGAAGAATAGTGCCTATCACTTCCTCAAATGGCTCTAGTGAGGGGCAATTCTAAGAGATATATAAGAACAATCTGAACCAACAGTGTATGTATAGACAGGTAGATAGATATACATATACACACATGCATGCATTCATACAAGATAGGCTGTTTGTGTGTACATGTGTATATACTTATATATAGTGGTTAAAAACCCTAAACTCCAAGATAAGATAAACTGAGATTGGAATCTCAACTCTATTATTTTAGTAGCATTAACATCAGCAAGTGACATGCTCCCTGAAAATCAGTCTTCACATCTGAAGGAGTACTGTTGACATCCTTAAAAGTGATCACAAGGATGTAATGATACAAAAAAAAAAAAAAAAGGATATAATGATACAATAAAATTAAAAGCAATAGTGGCAGCTAATATTACTTATTTGATAATAATAGCTTTTTAACAGTTAATGACTAACGAGGGCCTATATGTTAATACCAATATTTCCAGGTGCAAATTGCATTAACTTCAGTAACTGAATAGAAAATACAGGTCAATATATAATCAGTTTTCATAATGGAGCATTGTAATACAATCATTTATGCAAACAGGGTATGACACTCCTTTGTTTTATAAAGTCTTTGCTAAAAACTGAACATCTCACAGACTGGCAATGCATCACCATTTTAAAGGAACTTGCTTCTCAATCCTTCCTCTTGGCAGTTGACTATTCTTTCCAATTTTCTGTGATTTACACATCTGTCCTTTGTCATGGGAAGCCACACATCGATCTCTGTGATATGCCATTAGCCATCTTCTTTTACTTAATATTATCTGACGAGTCTTGACCAGTTCAATTTTCCCACTGAAGACTCTGTGTTTAATAGAATTAGAACTCCCCCTGCTTTCATGTCACGTTTTATGTTTAGGCAGATTCAAAGTTGTCTCTTCTTAATTCTCTCTATTTTAGGTCATTTTAGCTAATTCTCAGTTCCTTTTTAATCCCTATATGAAATGAAAAGCAAACATTTTCACTAGCCTGGGTAAAATTTGTCATTCTTTTGGAAAGTTAAGAATGCTAACTCAACCACGATGTTGAATTGTTCAGAACCCTAGCAATTTGGAATGTTTATCTTTGTTGTTGTTTGCAACAGTATTATGAATTCATACTTTAAAATGTGTCATTTTAGTTTTGTCAATGGAAAATAATTTCAGTTTATTTTGAAAGTTCTTTTTTTTCCTCTAAGGCGACATATGGTAGGGATAAGAAAGTTGCAGTGACCCAGAATCAACTCCTTTCACAGAAAAAGTCTGCAACTTTTTGTTTACAATTGATTTTTTTTTTTTTTTTTGCTTACGTAGACGAAGTTTCAGCCATAAAATTAAACATCTATTTGTAAACAGTCATCAACATTTCCCTGATGAGCAACTCTGTCATTTCTTCAGGACTTCAGAATAGAAAGTTTACTAGGGAAATAGAAAACCAAATTTTATCAAAAATGTTTTTGTTGAGAAATAAATACAGTGTAAATCATAGCATTAATATACATTTAATGAATATTAGTTTTTTTTATTTCTTCCCTTGTTCTTTTTCCTCTTATCCCCCCCCCACATGATATGAGTGCATTGTATCTTTTAATGTCTAAATTAAGCATCTGAGAGAGTATTTGGTAGCATCGTTCTGTCCTTAAGGAACATAAGGCAGGGAAAGAACCTCAAAAATGTTATACACATAAAATATTTTGACTTTTGCCTGTTTCCTTCCCATATGGTCCTAGGATATTGAAGGCAATTGTTAGAATTTGGTTCACCATTTTCAGGCACTTTTCATTAGCATTGCCTAGAAAGTGTCATTTACTAAATAACAATGGAAACAATAACAACAGCAATACAAAAATAACCCACAATTGTTGAATGGCATAATGATAGCAAAGAAGATCAATGATCACTCACTAAGACATTATATAGATTATGCAACAATTTCCATATGTTTGTGTGTGTGAGTGTGTATGTGTGAGTGTGTGGATATGAGTGGGTTAGTGTATACATCCCAGTGCTCACTGGTTTTCCATTGAATAAATAGAAATGAAAAATACTGAACACTAGATAGACCTTATCCTACAAATTCCCCTCAGGCTCCACCATCATTCACACTGAACTGTTTGGGATTTATTAAACATATCCTCCTTTGATAGCAGTAATTACGGTTCTCTCCACCCCTGGCGGCAGACTGTTCCCTCCATTCTACCTACAGAAAACTTACCCTAAATGCCGGTGTTGGGGTTCAGAACTAGTTGCTGCAAGATGTACCACTCCGCATGCAGATTATTTCAAGCTAAAGATAGTAAGGCTCAAAAGACTCAGGAAGAACCTGACCTTCCCCCTAACTGCCTAAAAGAATTTAGATAGAGGAATTGCTCCAGAAAGACAGCTATCAGCATAGATAACTACATTATAACATGAACTATGTATGGTAGACAAGGAGGAATTTAGCAGATTCTGTTAAAATTCCTCTTTATGCCCCAATGTTTCTGTATGGGGCGGCAAACATTTGTTTGTCAAAACTTACTCTTTTTCATCTTCCTGTGAATTTCTTTTTTTCTCTCTGAAGTCTCAGACCCCTATGTCCTTCTCCTTAGTTCAAGATGACATATACATACTTCATTTTGCTGGTCTGTCTTTGGAATCTCATGTTTATGTTGATTTCCCATATGTATAAAATTAAATTTGTTTTTCCTCTTAGTATCATCTACTATCAGTGTAATCCTTAGACCAGCCAGCAGAACCTTGAAGTGTAGAGTAAAATTTTTCCTTCCCTACCCCAGGTTCTCTAAGTTTTTCTTGATTGATGTATTTGTTTCCTCTTGCTACTACAATAAGTTAACTTAAACTTACTGGCTTAGAACAACATCAATTTATTATCTGAAGATTCTGTAGGTCAGAAGTTTAACTGGGCTAAAATCAAAGTGTTAGTAGGACTGAATTCCTTCTGGAAGCCCTAGGGAGAATCATTTCCTTGCCTTTGTATATTCTAGAGTTGGTCTGAATCCCTTGGCTTATGTCCTTTTCCTCCCTGTTCCAAGACAGCAGCATAGCATCCTCAACTATCTCTCTGACTCTGACCCTCTTAGAAAGCCCTCTGCAATTACATTAGGCCAACCAGAACAATCATGGATAGTCTTTACACCTCAAGATCCTTGATTTAGTCATATCTTCAATGAGCAAAGTTTATTTCGCTATGCAAGGTAATATATTCACAGGTTCTGGGGATGGATATCTTTGGAGGGATAATATTCTATCTACCACAGATGGAAACCAATCTCATTTCTCTCATTATATTTCCATTAAGTGTTGAGACCACTTTTACATGTAAAATGTAACACAGATTTATGCACATTGTTTTTTGTTGTGGTTTCATTTCCTCACATCCCTCAAAATTTAAAATTCCAGGGAAAACTTGCATCTCAATCTCTTCAATTATATTTTGTGATACTTGAGGATATCCCCAACTCTTGGATATTGTTTGATTCCTACAACATCCAACATGAGTTCAGTTTGTTAAATTGAATTTAGAAGTGTTGTGAGTGACTACATTAAACTATGAGTCAGACAGACTAATAGAAGCAATGAAAAATAGAGTTACTTTATTAAGTGATTTTTTTGTTATCAGGTGGAATAATATTGGCAATAATATAAGCCCAATCTGTGGTCTTTCACCAAAATTAAGTCTAGAAAGTGAGTTTTGGGGGTTGGAATATTTTCTAAATAGGTGTGTTTTTCTAGGACAGGATGTAGTCAAATTTGAGAGGCAAATACCTATCACAACTGTTGAGAAAAAAATTAGAGTCTTTCGAGTGTAATCTTTAATCTTGGTTGCTTTCTAAGATCATTGTTGGGATCAGAGGGTGTAATTACTATGCTTCTGGCTCATTTGGAAAGATTTAAGCTCTCTATAGACCTAAGTCCAAACCATTGACAATAATTAACTTGTTTGATGCCTATCTTTAGAATTAAAGTAGGAATTAGTCATAAAGATAACAATATCCCTGTTCTCAATTTCTGGATGGGTGGAGAGTTTTATTCATTCAGGAACTATGGTTAGGGGAGATAACAGAGGACATGATGGATGATTTCTTCAAATTCATAGAAAAACAGCTGAGTTTTTCCACTGATCGTCATCATCATCATGCCTGCCACCCAAAAGCATTTCAAAGACCTAGAAAGATATTTTGAATCTGAAAGAAAATGACAGAAAATGAAAAAATAAAGGAATTTCTACAAGGAGAAAATACCCTGTTTTGAAGAAATAAAAACACAACATTTTTAGGTTCAAAGGGCTGTCCTATTTGTTTCCAAGATTAATAACCATGGCCTCCTTAAGAAACATTCATTAATATCCTCAATTTTCAAATACAGACACTAAGCAAAAGAGGTTAAGTAGCATGAAAAATGCAAAATCACAAATATGAATTAATAAATATTTAAGTGTCTAAAAAGATAGCATTAAGAAAACTCATTAATTTTTAAATAAATAAATTGTTAAATTAGCCATCAAAAAATACCCATCATACTAAAAACATGTAGGTTAAGTTTTCTGACTTTGCGATAGCCATTAAGTGGGCACTATTGTTTGCGGAGAAAGGATACTCAATTTTAAACTAAGTAAGTTACTCATGGCCAAATTATTAGAAAAGCCAACTATAAAAAGTCTTCAAATTTATTATAAAAACTGACATTTTAAAGCTTTTTAATATATTTGATGTGATGTAAATTTAGACCTCTGAAAATCAAAGTGCCTGACTAGTACCTACAAAGATTAAAAATAAAACTTACCTCCTTCCTATTAAACATATTTTATACAAATTTTAATTTTTTTTTCAGAATACCTATTTTATAACCTGCTGTCATCAATTAACAAAATCTAGTAAGGTTAAATATCAGTTGTAAGCAGTAGCATTCTGGGCAAAGAAGAATAATGTTTGGACGAGACATGATAATATGTGTCCGAATGACCAGTGTTACATTTATATGTCAACTGGGCTGGAACACAGCACCAGATTTGGTAAACATTCTGAATGTTTCTGTGAGATATTTTGTGATGACACTAATATTTAAATTGAAGAACTCTGAGTAAAGCAGACTGCTCTCCATAATATGATGGGCCTCATCTAATCAGCTGAAAGCCTAAATTAAACAAAGACTGACCTCCCGCAAGCAATAGGGAATTCAGCCAGCAGAGGACTTTTGGACTTGAGTTGCAGATTCTGGATTTACCAGCCTCTACAATTGTGTGAGCCAGTTCCTTAGCATAAATCCCCCTAAAACCTTTTGCACACCCTATTGGTTCTGTTTCCCTAGAGAACCTTGACTAATACAAAGAGAGAAGAGGGTGATTTATGACCCAGAAAAAGATGAAATAGAAAACACTGGATCACAAATAAAACATACTATTCAAAGTAGTATACACGATAAAGAAGAAAAGTGACTTGCATGGGTAAGACAAGGAAAGTAACATCTCTTAGCTACCAAGAATTGCACTTCCTGCTTCAAAATTTAATCCCCATAGCCTTCTTAGGAGATACTCATTATCACCTTCAATTTTCAAGTATCAGAGCCTAAAAAGTTAAATAATATATAGCCTCACACAACCACAAAATTTTGGGGAGATGCATAAATTAGACCTCCTTTATAGTTGTGTTTTTTGGTTTACCTAGCATCTCAGACCTAATCTGATTAAACTTGACATATCCACCCAATACCACCACTACCATCTAACCAGATATTCAGGTATCAAACTCATGTATCACGGACAAACTGTTACTCAAGATGCATTACTGGTATGCTTCACAGTGGAGGTCCCTGGCGGATTTGCACATCACCACTAGTTTATGGGATATAATTCATGTGAACTGTCATAAATATAAGTGGCATATATGGCATTCAGGTATCGTTTATATGTAGTTCTAAATCACTGCACAGACATCTGAGTCAATTATTGGAAATTAACATTCTGGGGGGTGATTTCGTATGTATCTACGGACATCACGCTGGGCTCTTGCAATGGAAAGAAACTTTCTCCAATGGCCCCTCTGTGGCTGTGGTTTATTACCTCGATGATTTTGTTGCTTGTTGTAACCCAATATGTATGTTACTATACCTTAAGGAATACGTTGTCGTCCGATTTATTAGTTGGAGTATCTTACATCTTTCAATGGTAGGGAAAATTTTATATTGACATATCCAGAGTTTTTATTGAAGTTATATTAGTCCTATCTATCAGAGATATGCTAGAAAATCTATAACTTCCACCAAAATGTTGCCCATGTGAGCAATTCAGTTTATGAAGTGCAATCTTCTAAGGCAGGCTTAGGGCCTCGTGATTCATTTTTCAACCTATGTGATGTTTAATGATTTTGTCAAAATAAAAACTAATATACAGTTCTATGTCCATCATCAAATTATGCCATTCAATTTATAGCTTACACTATGAAAAAAGACATCCAGATATGGAGGTCTGAGGAGCAGGAAATAGCTCCAGTCTATGCAATTCTCCTTCCTTTTGACACAGATATTTGTAGTAGGTGAGAAGTTATTTGGCTTATTATTATACTGGGAATTTTTTAGAACAGAGTAACGACATTGTTTCATTATGTCAAACATGTAGATATCTACCTAGGGTATACTGTTGGGCCAAAAAAATGATTATTAAAAAAATGAAACTATATAAAACAAGAGGGAAAAGGGCTGAAAGGTCTTTATCACCTTGTTTAAACCAATCTTAAATCCCATTTTCTAAACTACTGAACAGTAATTCCCAAACACATTCATTTTTCTTAACCATCACAGAATATCAAGAAGCATTCTTGCAAGGGGTGTGTGTGTGTGTGTGTGTGTGTGTGTGTGTTTATTGTGAGCTCATGCATGCACAGACATTTTAAAAGGGTGAATATAATTCATATTCTATCTCCTTTTTTACTTATTGTTTTCTTAAGAATTAGATATTGCTAAATAATGTCAAGAAATGAAAACTTTAGTGATAAAAAAATAGGAAAAATAATATGGTTCTCTGTTTAGAGGATATGATTTCTGTAAATAAAGTTTACAGTGGTTATTTAGATAATGGTATTCCTAAAACACCCCTAATGATAAGTCTAGTGTATTTTCACATTTCAAGTTGATAAAAAGCAACTTTACTTTTCAAGTAGAGTTAATTTTCTGAGATTCCTTTCTTTCCTCTTCCTACAGAGTGAGGCCTTTAATATTTGACAATGTCCTTCCAAAATCCTTTATGTTAGTCTTTTTGTGTACTACTCTGAGACATGCAGGAATGTAGACCTACTATGTAACCCCCGCAAATATTATACCAAGTTCACTTCAAGGGCACATATGTTGAGATGCCTCATGATCATGCATGAAGACATTTTTATTTCAATATTCTGAGAAAGCAAATAAAGCTTAGAATGATTCAATGACTAGCCAGAGCCTCACAGTTAATTAGCAGGGAATTTACACTCATATTCAGACTTGTCAGATTCAAAGGCCTATGTTCTTCATGGAATATCACATAGCTTCTGGAAGTTGCGGAATGCCAACTATAATGGAGTAAAATCACAGACACATGTCAGATTTAGCATTTATCACCAGGATGTTCAGTGCAAAGAATCAATCCTCCCCTGCATGCAAGACCCTGCCATTAATCATTTTGCCTTTTTCTCATACACAGCACATGACTCCAAAAACAAGGCTCACGTGGGAATGGAATTTACATTTTCAATGATGTGTCTGTTCCTGGGTGTATTAAGACAGATTCACCTTTAATACCATTCTTACCAAGCCTTTTTATTACTGGTAAGTAGTCAGAGTTTATCTAGAGAAAGCAGATAGGAATTAAAAATAGAATCTTAGGATTTGTCATCAATATTATGGCTCAAGAGGAATGAAATGTTGGGGACCCTGGGAAATAAAAACTGCCACACAGATAAATTAAGAGTTCAGAGGATTTCATAATAGAAATACTCAAGGAAAAAAAAGAGTCTTCAGTTCAAGTCATACATAAGCATTTTGCTTCTTTATGTTTCATAGATATTGCGTTTTTTACAAATTAAAGACTTGTGGCAACCCTGCATTGAACAAGTCTAACAGCATCATTTTTTCAATAGCATTTACTCACTTTATGTCTCTGTGTCACATTTTGGTAATTCTCACAGTATTTCAAAATTTTCCATTAATATTTTATTTGTTACGGTAATCTGTGGCCAGTGATCTATGATGTTACTATTATAATTGTTTTGGGGCACCAAAAACCATGCCTTATAAAATGGTAAATTTAATTGATATATGTTGTATGTATTCTGACTGCAGATACCGTGGAAATAGTAAGAGAACTAGAATTAGAAGTAGACCCTGTAGATGGGACTGAATTGCTGTAATCTCATGATAAAACTTTAAAGGATGAGAAGTTGTTTCTCATGGATGAGCAAAAAAGTGTTTTGTTGTTCTTTTTTTGTTTGTTTTGCTTTGTTTTGTTTTGAAATGGAATCTATTTCTGGTGAAGATGCTGTGAAGATTGTTGAAATGACACCAATGGATTTAGAATATTCCATAAACTTAGTTGATAAAGCAGTGGCAGGGTTTGAGAGGACAGACTCCAATTCTGAAACAAGTTCAACTGCTGGTAAAATGCTATCAAACAGCATCACATGCTACAGAGAAATCATTTATGAAAGGAAGAGTTGATCAATGCGACGAATTCCACTGTTGTCTTTTTAAAGAAATTGCTACAGCCACCCCGAACTTCATCAACCACCACCCTGATGAGTCAGCAGCCATCAACATGGAGGCAAGACCCTCCATCAACAAAAAGAAAGTGTGCTTCTGCTCCACTTCCGCCATCTTGTCAGCTCTTTGGAAAGGAGTATTTTTTTTTAAGTAAGGTCATGTACATTGTTTTTCTAGACAGAATGCTATTGCACACTTAATGTTATTGTACAGTATAGTGTGAACATAAATTTTATATGCACTGGTAAACCAAAAAATTCATCTCACTTGCTTTATCACCATATTTGCTTAACTGTAGTGGTCTGGAACCAAACCTGTATTATCTCTGAGGTGTGCCTATATTGCAATAAAGAGCATGAAACAAATAGATGCCCAATACAGGTAGGGGGTAATACCAGAGAAGTTTGATATAAAGGGGAAAAACTACAGAATATACATCAGAGCAAAAATTTTTCTGCACTAGATCCTAAATCCATAGATTTCAGCTCAGTGGATATCAAAAACATAAGACCCCAGACATTGACCATATCACTGAAAGTGTGGGTAATACTCAAGACTATTTTAAATGGTAAAGAGATACTGGAACCAAATGTCTCTGAATTGCTGAGAAAGTTATTTCTTTTCCCATTCCTCCTAATTACATTAATAAAGAAGTCTGTGTTCCATGTTAACATGTCTTTAGCACTCTATTAACACTTGTTAATTTCTCCTGTGTAGTAATGTAAAGTGCCTTTAAAGATACATTTATTTACACTAAAAGAGAGTCAGTTTAAAGGAAAATAAGCAGACTTTGCGCAGGTATGGAGAAAATCATAATAATGTAATATAATAATGGAACTGGAGAAACACCACACATCTATAAGAAAAGGAAGGTAAAATGCTAAAGAACCCGAGTCCATTAGCAAAATTTAAGGATGAACCTCTCTTTGGTCATCTCTGAGTTTTGTGGGATGAACTGATACTGGGGTCAGACACGAGGGCCAATTGAGGCAAAAAATAATTGTTTTGAATTTACACAAGTCCTGGTCATCCTGTGAATAGCAAGCACTGGATGCAAAGATAAATGAGATTCAATTCTGACCAACCCTTTCCTCAGCATCACAGTATGCTTGCTCCCATTTGTTTCGGCTCTCACTGAAATGTTCTATAGCAAGAGGCTTTCTTGGATAGTTCTAACCACTACAGACAAATTTCTACCAACCACAGACTGCCTTTCTATTGTATGAAGACACTCACAGGACCTCTAATCACTCCTTCTGTATTTACGCCGGGCAGTCATCTTGTTCTTGTAATGTCTCCTCCATTGAAATACACTCAGTTCCTTCTATCATTCCCCAATTTTCCCTTCACCATCTTGACTCCTCATCACTGAAAAAATTCCAATTTGTCCATATTTTTAAGCATTACAACCAGAACTGAATATATTATTTTAGGTCTAGCAATATTATTTTAAGGATCAGAAAACAGATATGATCAATTTAGCACTAAAATAGGAAAATTTATCTACTTTTGTTTCAGCCCGTGATCACACTAGCTAGCTTTGTGTGTTCTACTTATGACTCTGAATAAACTTATTTTTTCTTAAAGGCGTGGAGACTGAACACAACTTAAGTAATCATTTCTTGCAAGCTCATGAGTTACATAATTAGAAAGTAAATGAGGGGCACCTGGGTGGCTCAGTTGGTTAAGTGTCTGCTTTCAGGTCAGGTCATGATCCCAGGTTCCTGGGATCAAACCCCATGTCACGTTCCCTGCTCCATGGAGAGTCTGCTTCGCCCCCTGCTTGTGTTCACTCTCTCTCTCAAATAAATAAATGAAATCTTTAAAAAAGAAAAAAAAAAGTAAATGAAAAGACTACCCCTTTCCTTTCCATAAGCACACATCCTTTACCACTGTTTTCTAAATCTCTCAGGTAATGTAATTAAGGATTCCAAGGAAAGGGGCTGTGTGGATAGAATATTAGACTGCAATATTGGTTATATGGCTTCCTATTTTTTCATGATTTTTTTTAAAAAAGATTACAGCCTGAGATAAAGATTTCATAAAGATTTTTTAAGTTTCCAAATCATTTATAAAAACCACAAAACCTTCCTAAGTTTCTTTACACCAATTCTTTCCTTTCCCAACACACCATAATTGCTCACTCACAGGTGATGATGCCATTGTGTTACTGGTGGTGCAGAGGAGAGGGAGTACAGCTTCGGCAGAGAAATCACCTGTTGATGCACATTTAGCATCTGTCATGATACAACTCTCCAATACTGCCAGGGGCAGAAGACTGCAGATTAGTTCTTAAGCTAATCCTCGCAAAGTACAGAACTCTAATTTTCAATCAGAGGAAGACAATTCTCCACCTTTCCAACGGTGCCTTTATAAAGGGTTGTAAGTGGGTGCTGGTCATGGAAGGTTATGTCTTTATCCTAAAGAGGCTGCTCCAACAGCAGAATGAAATTAACGGAAGTCTCATATATAAGTAAGGGGTCATTCAAAACCATTCTCGCTCGGTGAACTTGGACTAAAATTAGGCCAGTCCTGTTCCAACCTAATTTGCATACAAATCCTTAAGGGGATCTTGAGAAAACACAGATGCTGATTCCCTGCCTCTGGGGTGAGGCCTAAGGGTCTGCATTTTTACAAACTCTTTTTTTCAGAGAAGCCATGCCAACTGGTCCAGAGACCACACTTGATTACTAAAGGATGAACAGAAAACTGGTAGATTTGAAGCTTCCTACATTTGACTCCAGTCCTATTCTAATCATAGACTACCATAGATTTCATTTACTCGGTAAATACATATAGAGCATTTGCAATGTTCCAGGCACTGCTTTAGGTGATGGGCATTCAGCAGTGATTTCCCCCCAGGCCCTTTAGGCTTTGGTTCAAATAAGTAGGTCTCTACTTAAAGACCTCACTGCAGTAGGGCAAGCATTTCTAATACAGCCTTGACATTAAGGTTAAGGGAAAGGACCTTGAGAATTACAAAGACTAGGTTTTGAAAGCTCACTCTGTCACTTAATCACCTTGCCACCTTGGGTAAATTAATCTCTGAGCCTCAGTTTTCTCATCTATGATGAATTAAAGATATAATGTTTGTAAAGCATTAGTATCATGCCTAACACGGGTAAGAGTAAAAAATGCCAGTTACGATTATTCTTGTTGCAGTTCTGGCATTCACAGAGCCACGGAGCAAAGCAGAACCTATAGGTGCAGATGTACTTAGTGGTAATCTTTGAAGGGCTCAGGCACAGGGGCCCAACAAATAACATTTGGAGGATCCTAAGAACAGGTCCTTAGAGGTATTTACTTCCCCATTTCAGACATGCTTGTGTGCATCAAAATTGATTTTTCTCTCATGACAAACATTCCTATATCTGAACTGAAGCCATATTTACACACAAGTCTACATGCTGTACAAGCAGTGGAATGAGACATATAGGAAGAGGTCAAGAAGGATACCAAATCATCCAATGAGAGTTCATAGACAGTATGGCTCCAGGGATACAGGGGACTTCCTATCCTACGGGTGAAATGCTCTGGGGATTGTAAACCTCAGAGGGCAGGAAATGACACTAACAGCAGGGGCAATATCAGAAAGAGGAAGGGAGGAAAGTGGCAGGGATCCCATCCCTAGAACTGGGAGGAGGAAGGGACATGGAGATCAGGTCATAGCAATGAACCGGTTGCTGATCTACCCAATCACCAGCTTGAAGACCCTAAAAGTTGGGACCTAGGATCTAAGGAAAATGATCTAAAGGGAGGGAAGTGAAAATGTAACCCAGGCTGCAGTGCTCAACGGTCGTGCAAACTGGCCACTTGAAGATGGAAGCACCTTGCTCTGTGCTATGCTGCATCCTTGCAGGAGACACAGTCTTTTTAAGAGTTATTGGAAGAGCATAGGAGGAGAGAGAAATGCGTGGTCAGACCAAAGCACAGGAAAAAAGAATAAGAACGGGAGTCAAAAGAAATGTCCATTTATTATTTATAGAGGTCAGTTAGAAATCACAGTCTCGGGATGACGACTGTGATAACTTCGTAGAATACTGAAATATTTACTTCCTCATAATTTTTTGAGTGTCCTTCGACTTTCTCTTATTAATCACATGTCTTTAAGAAAAAAAAGGCACATGTGTATGTCTGTCTAGGTGACCACGGGAAGGAAGAGCTAACAGACAGTACTGTGGTTTGATGCTAGGCTTGGAGGGCAGGAAAAGATGACACATGAGTGAGTAATCAAAGGATAGATACATAAGTTTTAGAAAAAAAACAAAAACAAAAACACCTAAATCAGGTTAAACACTTGAGGACAGCAGGGAGAAGCCCAGAAGCCATATTAAACTTGAGAAAGGGGCTTAACGATACAGAGCCTCTGTGTTTTTGAAAACTTTCACAGAGCTGAAAACCTTTACTGGGGAGCTTGGCTGACTACAGATCAGCAAGGAGGCCAAGCGATATTGGCAGCAGCAGTTAGAGATCCACAAGCGAGACTAGGAAAAACGTGAATTCATAAGGAGAATGAACTTCTGCTCTTGTCCTCATTTGCCTTTCTGATCTTACAGTGGAGTACAGCATATGAAGGAGTTTAAGAGACTGTGGCCACACGGTAAAATGTCAGAGCACTTGGCAACTGTCAGCTGCTTGAAGGGTATGTCTCCCCCTGGCTCATTAATCTTACCACAACAATATCTTGTGTACACTGGCATTTTGGAAACGAACCCATTAGTCCTCTCTGATAATCACCCAAAGTGAATTACTGTTCCCTAGTCCGACTTTATCCTGCCTTTCCCTTATAACCAGTCATGAATATACCAACAGTAAATGGGTGGAAAAATGGAAAAGGTGACTTCGCATTTTTTTTTTTTTTTGACTCTTCTGAAAATGTCATGTCCTCAGTCGGAAACATTTGAGAGGTCATTCTGCTTCCTGTCTCCGTGTAATAAACCATGTCCATCTTTCTTTATATGTTCCTTTTCATGCTTTCATTTGGGCTTGGTCCAAATTAAAGTGGAGGGAGAGACACTGCTTTCATAGTAAATTGTGGTCCAGGGGAGACATGTGAATTGAATGAATGAGACCCAGTAAAGACATGTAAAATTGATTACTATAATGCACTTGAATGTACTGTAGAAGAATTGCCTCTTTTCTTCCTCAGTGTTCACAGCCCACATTTTTAAAGTAACACCAAAGAAAATGTCATCCTCATTATAAAAAGAAACAGATAATCTGGAGAAGATGTCTGAAATACAGTTACATTTAGTACATAAACAACTGTGTTTTGTTTCTTTTATTGTCTACTCTCTAAATTTTTTCTTCTAAACTCTAGGCAGATTCTTTTGTCATGAAAAAATAAAAATTCTAAGAGAAGTGACCTAGTGGTTCACCCAGGTTCCACGGTCACCAGCTCTGGGAACAGAATGTCGAAAACAGAAACACCTTGCACTATCAGGGACTTAGTTTTGACTGATTAGACAAACCCAAACCTCCTATCTCCTCACCCTCCTCATAGATGGACACAGGCTCAAGTCTTATTTGATTTTCAAACATCTTATGCTTATAAACTTGATAGCCATAATTGCTATTAATTAAAAATATGGAAATAATTACGGTTTCTACAGAAGATAGTGGAAAATCTTAGTAGCATACACTTTTCACTATGCAAGTTAGAACTGATGGATCACTTTCACCTTTGTTTTTCATTTTACCCTCTCACCAGTAGAAATAAATGATGCAATCCCATTGCGCAGGTAAAAGAAATGGAGTTGCTTAAGGCCAAACAGCTACCATGTAAAGAATCTAAAGTTCAATCACATAACTTGACCAATGAGCTGAAAGTTGTCTCATGTATTATCTCAATCATTCTTCAAAAACATGTCATAAAATAGCTACTTGAAAAATACTCATTCTACAGATGAGAAGCAAAAAATTCAATAACAAAAAAGCAACTGGCATATTCAACTGATAATATTTAAAGGAGACTCAAAATAAACTTGGTTTCATTCCAAACCTTAGGTTATCTTCTCTACATCACAGGGAGATAAGCATATACCTTTTCCATGTATTGAGGAAGCGGTGGAAAACATGAAGCAGCAGAAAAGAGTGGCTAAGAATGCCCACACTGGAATCACATCTCCATAGTGAAAATGCCAGTGCCACCAGCTTGTCTTTGGGACAGTTCACTTAATTTGTGTATTTCAGCATTCCTGCCTATACGGTGAAACTAAATACAGATATCCTCACAGGGACATTACAAACAGCCGACGAGCTACTGCATGTAAGCACTTGACACAGTGTCTGGTGCATAGTATAGAGTCAATAAAAGTTTTCAATGAGAGGCATGAAAACAGTTATTTTTTATTTCCCCTCCAGCAAGGTCTAGAATCTAGTACATTTAGGATCTAAGTCAGCACCTTGATTCAATAACTCTCCTTTGAAGGACAACATGACAACCATATTGCACCCCTCCTATGTCCCTGATTAAAGTATTATCTCAATGCCTTGGAGAGAAGGTCAGCACAATAAATGACATTTGCTGAGAGAAGTTTGTGTACGAAGCAGAGATATGTTTACCAAAAAGGGAATGAAGCTTGTGTTTCAGGGCTTCTCCTCTGCAGGTGCCCATTCTCTACAGTGAACCCAGCACTGCAGTCACATGGTTTCATGTTTTTATAAAATTTGCAAAGTAAGACATTTTAACCTTAGTCAAGACCATCATTTCTTTCCTTCTCAAAGTGCTCTTTGCCTCACTTCTCCCCTGGGTTAGAATTGAGGTGCCCTGTGGACATTTTTGGGATCCAGCTACCTGGAGACTCTGCTGGGACTATGTGGATTTAGCAGAATATATTTATGTGGTTCAGTTGCTTTGTGTATGATAGGTATTGCTAGTTGTCTCAATGAAGGGACTTCTAAAGGTTTACCTACCCTCCCCTTGACCGTAGCACCACACTGATGGGTGTTGTATCAGAATACAAATATGTGCTTTGGCCCCCAGCACCAGAATTATGTGACAAAAGAGAGAAATAAAAATATTTGAAATTTAAAGCTTGTCAATAGAACATTTTTCTAACCCATACATGTAACTTAAAAAAAAAAAAAAAGATTTTGTTCTCATTGAAGCCTAGTCAAACTACACTTTTTATTCCATTAAGGATATATTTGGCACTACAAGAAAAATTTAAAAAACATCAAATTTCCTTTAAGGAGACTGAAGTTAACTTTCTATTCACTCTATAAGAGAAAATAATCAAAAACTTTCATAAGATTTTGCTGCCAAATAATTTAGGAAACAAAAGGACTATGGAAGTGTTTCAGGGAATTAATTTTTAAAATATGCTATTCTTTTTGCATTGTGTTATATCTGTAATCCTTTTGGTTATATTATGTTGTGACTTCTTTACTCATTCTAAATAAATACTGTATTTCATAGAGATTTGAATTCATGATTTTGTATTTTTTATCTTAAAGTTCGTATTGTAAAAACTTCAAGACCTACAAACATGAATACACCTATTTTAGAATATCTTCCAAATACACAGACATTTGGCTAAGTCTTTTCAAGTTTTTGTGGGTGAATTCTCACTCAGGCAACTTAGTAGGAACCAGAAATGCAGAAAAGCTAAACATGAGGGGGAAAGATGGTATCATGTTAGGTGTTCAGTTGGCTCTTTTTACTTTTCTTTTGGGCTCTTTGAACTATTTTACCTGAGGCTATATCGCAGAGCTCTGCAAGCTCAAAGAATGAATATCCTCTCTTGATTTGTCAGAGCTACTGGGGGGCTCTTTGGGAGAAAGGAACTACATGAAGAACAAACAAGTAAATACACACACAGACTTGAAGAGGCATCACAAGAATTCATAAAGGGGTTGAATAAGAAGCAGTAAAGAGAATCTATTGGGAATAAAGAGACAGGAAATGTTTCTACTACTTAGAATAATGCTTCTTTCCATTAATCCCCCACCATCTCCATTTGCTGCAACCACCATATTTTTTTTTAATATCTTCAATAAAAAATTCATGCAATAAATGTGTGTTAGTGGCAATATGTGCCAGGATCTGAACTATGTGTTGGGATATCACATTAAGCAAAAGTTTAGGCCCTATATCCCCAAATTCAGAAGTTGAAATCCTCACCCCCAGTGTGATAGTATTAGGGGATGGAACCTTTTTGATCACATCATGAGGGTGAAGAGTAAGTACCCTTATAAAAGAGACCCAATCAGCCATCTTTGAACAAGGAAGCTGGTCCACACCAGTCCCCGAACCTGCCCATACCTTGGTCTTGGACTTCCCAGTCTCCAGAGCCATGAGAAATAAATGCTTATTGTAAAAAAAAAAAAAAAAAAAAAAAAAAAAAGAGTAGGCCCTATCCATGCAGAACATACCATGAACATGAGAGATAATTGGAACTATGCAAAAATCACAAAGACATGAATCACAGCACTGATACGTACTACAAAGGAGTGTTATAGGATAAAGGATAGACAGGTGGGTGTGACCTAGTCAGAAATGTCCGGACAGATCAAAAGTATGTAATATTTTAGCTAATTTTTGAAGTGTAAGTTGAGGAAGCAAATGTTAGAATAAGTTATAGGATGATACGGAATAAGGAATAACATTTCCGTCAGAAGAAGAATATATGGGGCAAAGCCACAGAGCAGGAGAGAAGGAAAGAGTAAGTCATATCTTACAATGAATTTGTATTACAATTAATTTGTATTTTAAGAAAAGTAATTTTATAGAAAATATATTTTATCAGGTCAAGGAGTACCACCATCATCATCTCTTTCACTACCATCATTGCTATTATGTCCACAATCACCAATTTGAGTCCTATGTGCCAGGCACTATGCTAATTTTTTAACATACATTTTCTCATTTAATCCTTACACAAACCTTTGTTCATTCATTTGATCATTCATTCATTCATCCACTCAATACATTTTTCTTAAATGACTAATCTATACCAAACATTCTGATGGTTATGCAATATTAGGTATTTGATAAAGAAGATGTAGACTCTACTTCAATGGAAACTGAATTTGTAATATTGGATTGATACATGTTACTCGGTATTTTTTTATACCTTATTTGACTCCATGTTCGAAATTACTCAATTGTTATCTCATGGCTTATCCCTGGAGGGTGTCTCAAGCTCACCAGATAGGACAAACACACATCAGACTCAGGAAGGTGGGGAGGAGGAAGAGAGAATGCTGCAAGAATAGAACTGGCTGAGACAGTGTTCCTGGACACAGGGATACTTGAGGGTAAGTGCAGACTCTCAGAGGTGCTGATGGGCCCTGCCACATGAAAGGAGTCCTGCAGGTGCCTACCAGCTAGTGAACTCACATATGGTGGTGGCCAGGTACAGGACATTAAGAAGTTGGGTCTGGTTTATCCCTTTCCTGCAAGCTTGCCACTACAACCAACAACAGATGACCACCCGCTGTAGATCTCTAAACCTCCATGCCAGGACGTACATGGTAACTGGGCTGGGGGAAGGCAAAAGACTTTTCCCTGATGAGATGCAATTTCTGGTCAATCACCTGCCAGACACACGATTGTGCTGCAGCTTAGAGTGAGAATGGTCACTGCCATGTCCTAAGCCAAGATGTCATAGGGCAGTATGCTGTGTCCATGCCCATGTCCCTGACAGGGTGGAGAATGAAAGCAATCGTGGGTAGGAGAGAGAAGGAGGCTTGGTGGGCCCAGGAAACACAGGGAGGGAAGCAGGTGGCCAAGAACCCATCCCGGGGCGTTGCTGTGAGGTAAAACTATGTATAAACCGAAGTTCCAAGCCTGGATGCATGCTCCATTGTCCCACTGGATTTCACTTAAAAAATACAAAATCACAAATAAAATTACTAGGCATTTCAAGGTGGCAAGTGCAGAACACTGACTCCCAAGTACAGGACCCTTCTAAATGTGAAGTCTGGTCACATGCCCATGAAGCCAGCCCAGGGTGAGAGGCAGAGAGTAATTATGTACAGTGGTTAGGAAGTTTTCTCTGAGAAGGTGAAATCTGAGTGATGAGAAAGATCTAGACATGGAGTAGGAGGAGATAATCATTACCATTATAACAGCCTGAACGTTGGTGCTCCCACCCCCCAAATTCATACGTTGAAACCTAATCCCCAAAATGATATTGGAGGTGGGGGTTTGGGGAAGTTATTAAGTCGAGAGGCCAGAGCACTCATAAATGGGACAAGTGCTCCTATAAAAGATACCGCAGAGAGTTTCCTTACCTCTTCCACCATGCGGCCCGAACACAGTGAAAAGATGGCCTTCTGCAAACCAGGAAGCAGGCTCTCACCAGATGTCAAATCTGCTGGCACCTTAATCTTAGTCTCACCAACCTTCAGAACTGTGGAAAAAAAAAAAAAAAGTTTGTTGTTTATAAGCCATTCAGTCTATGGTAGTTTTACTTAGCAGCTTGAATGGACTAGGACACCCCTTCCCCTTTTATAAGATTGAGTAGGTGAATTAACCTGTGTGTGACAAAATCCACATTAGCCCAACTCCAAAGTCTTTGTTTTTAACCATTGCTATATACCTGCTTTTACTTGGGAGATTTGTGTTTTCCCTATTAGACCATGTTTAGAAAAAAACTAAGGATGGTTTTTTTGATAAAGAGATATGCATGAAACCAGGAGGAAATTCATCAAAAAGTACAGTTTTAATTCCTAGCTCAATGAAAACAAGCAAAAGAACAAAACAAAAACCAAAAATCTGAACATCAATAAAACTGCATGACTTATGTATCAACTATGAAAGGATCTCTATAATCAAGTCAATTAACAGATCCCTAGTTTTCTGTGTGTGTGTGTGTGTGTGTGTGTGTGTGTGAGAGAGAGAGAGAGAGAGAGAGAGAGAGATTTAACTAAAGATCTATTCTCCTGGCAGATTTCAAGTATAAAACACAGTATTCTTTTTTTTTTTTTATGTTATGTTAGTCACCATACAGTACATCATTAGTTTTTGATGCAGTGTTCCATGATTCACTGTTTGCATGTAACACCCAGTAGTCCATGAAATACATACCCTCCTTAAGACCCACCACCATGCTAAACCATCCCTCCACCCCTCTCCCCTCTGAAACTTTCAGTTTTTTTCCCAGAGTCCACAGTCTCTCATGGTTTGTCTCCCCATTTCCCCCCTTCATTCTTCCCTTCCTTCTCTTAATGTTCTCCCTTTTATTCCTTATGCTCCACAAATAAGTGAAATCATAAAAAAAAAAAGAACACAGGATTCTTAACTATTGTTATACGCTGTATATGCTGTACGTGAGATCTCTAGAACTTAATCTTGCCCAACTAAAACTTTGTACCTTTGGCCAACATTACCCCATTTCCCCTCTCCCAGGCTCTAGGCAACATCAATCTGTTCTGTTTCTACGATATATATATATATATATATATATATATATTTAAGATTCTGCATACAGGAGGAATCACAATGTATTTGTCTTTCTCTGACTTACTTCACTTCGTATTAATGCCCGCTAGCTCCATCTATGTTATCACAAACACAGTATTGCCTTTTTGGGACTGAATAACATTTCATTGTATATATAATAGCACATTTTCTTTATCCACTCATTTGTTAAAGGACATTTAGGTCATTTCCACATCTTGGCTGTTACGAATAATGTTTTGATGAATGTGGGAGTGGAGATACCTCTTTATCATCTTGATTTCAGTTCCTTTTGGATATGCACCCAGAAGTGGGACTACTAGATCATATAGACGTTCTGTTTTTCATTCTTTGAGGAATCTCCATATGGTTTTCTGCAAATCCTCTTCTCTACCTCCCCCCTACTACTAGTATTTTTTGTCTTTTTGATAATAGACATCCTAACAGATGTGAAGTGCTATCTCACTGTTCTGATTTTCATTTCCCTGATGATTAGAAATGTTTAGCACTATTTTGTGTAGCCACTAACCATGGGAACTTATGCTGAAAGTGTCTTAACAGTACTTTGCCCATTTTTAATCAGATTATTTGTATTTTTGGTGTTGAGTTGTATGAATTCCTTATATAGTTTTGACATTAACCTCTCACTGGATACGTGGTTTATAAATCTTTGTTCCCATTTCATAGGTGGCCTTTTCATTGTGTTGTCTTCTTTCTCTGCAGCAGCTTTTTACTTTAATATAATCCTATTTGTCTCTTTTTGCTTCTGTTGCTTGTACTTTGGTGTCACATCCAAGAAATTATTGCCAAAACCAATGTTAAGAAGATTTTCCCTGTGTTTCCCCCCTCCCCCCTCCTTAGGAGTTTTATGGTTTCAGGTCTTATGCTTAACCCTTTAATCCATTTTAGGTTGTATATGATGTTGAGACAGGTCCAATCTCATTTTTTTTGCATATGGATATCTAGTTTTCCTAACACCATCTGTTGAAAAGACTGTCTGTTCTGCATTGTGTGTTTTACTTGCTGAGGGTCAGTTGACTATAAATGCATAAGTAGATTCTGGATTCTCTATTCTGTTCCATTGGTCTATTTATCTGCTTTTATGCCAGTACCATGCTGTTTCGATTACTGTAGCTTTATAATATAATTTGAAGTCAGAAAGTGTGGTGCACCTAGCTTTGTTTTTTTTTTAATTTTTTAATTTTAATTTTTTTAAATATTTTTTATTATGTTATGTTAGTCACCATACAGTATATCCTTAGTTTTTGATGCAATGTTCCATGATTCATTATTTGTGTATAACACCCAGTACACCATGCAATATATGCCCTCCTTAATACTCATCACCGGTCTATGCCAATCCCCCACCCTCCCTCCCCTCTGAAGCCCTCAGTTTGTTTCCCAGAGTCCACAGTCTCTCATGGTTCATTCCCCCTTCTGTTTACCCCCCCTTCATTCTTCCCTTCCTTCTCCTACTGATCTTCCTATTTCTTATGTTCCATAAATGAGTGAAACCATATGATAATTGTCTTTCTCTCCTTGACTTATTTCACTTAGCATAATCTCCTCCAGTCCCATCCATGTTGCTGCAAATGTTGTGTAATCATTCTTTCTTGATCAACTTTGCTTTGGCTATTCAGGGTCCTTTGTGTCTCCATATGAATTTTCAGGTTGCTTTTTCTATTTATGTGAAAAACTCAATAAAACTGTTTTTAAAAATCAGATATATAACTTTCTGTAAGAAACAGCAACTACAATAAACCCATATGCAAATGTTGCTTTTTGTTTGTTTGTTTAAGTATTAGCCTTGACTTGTAGTCACCACAGCTTAAACAAGACGTTTCAAGTTTCTGATTTTTGTTTTAGTCTTAATTCCTTCCATTTCTCTTCTTACCCTAACACTCTAAAATTGAGTAACTGATAATACTTATAGTTGTCTAAACCTACAATATCATTTCACGTAGGTTTTGAATCTCTGAACATGTTTCTCATCCATTCAATGTCCTTCTTCCACTCTGTATACCTAAAACGCAATAACAAATAAAGTCCAGCTCAGAAATCAACTTCTCTGGAAATAGATGGTCTATCTCTAAGAAATATTATGTTCTTTTTACTGTATAATACCAATTTATTTATTCTTGAGCTCCCTGCCTCTATTGTCTCTCTTTGTTCATACCAGTATTTTCCATTTTATTAAAAATTCCTTATGCCCACAAATCACATAAACTTCGTGTTTATAGGGTTAACATTGTGCTTAATTCATAGTAGGTATTCATGTTGTGCAAACTGACTTATACTCTGCCAATAGAATATTGTTTATCAGCCACATCCCTCTGCCTAAAGGGCCAGTAACTCATTCTAAAAAAAATTTTTCATAACAAACTCCATACAAACGCATCAGACAGGCCATATACTGAACAGCTGAACAGGGGAACAAATAAAGAAATGTCTCTGACTGCAGGCCATTTTGATGTTGGAATTTTCTTGCCAGCAATGTTCCCAATTAATGTTCAAGGAAAGCCATTTGTTTTGGACATTCAGTGATATGTTTTGTTTTATAAAAGAATAGCATTTGACTCTATAGAGACAGAAGCAGACAGACAGAAGACAATAAAATAGTTTGCTTTTTTCTGTCTATTTTCAAATATAAAATATACATCAAGGGTAGTTTCTGAGCTCTGTTTGTTTTCCTGTATAGTTATTATGCCCATTAGGCACCCATGAAAACAAGCAGAATGAACAACCAAAATATTGCAGAGAAAAGGAAAGCCCAAGAATCTAGCAAAAATACATTATTTAAAATAGTACACTTTATTTTACATACTACATACATACCGTGATTAATGCAATATTTTATGAATATAAAAACACACAAATATAAAAATGTGTGTGCTTCCATTGTGACAGGCACCAGGGTAATTAGTTCATATACAAAAGCTCATTTATTCCTCACAACAATCTCGTAAGGTCAACATTCTTATTTCACAGATGTAAGATTCAAGCTCGGAAAGAGATTAAAAGATTTAAATTTAGATTTTCTTGATTTCAAAGCCGATGTTTTTGGTCTCCTAAATACTAACAACCAAAACGATAATATCAAAAACAATCTTAAAGCACAAGAACAATCAGCACTACAACTTGAAAAGTTTATACCACCTATTGAGCTCTCATAATATGCTCATTTTTAGTGCTACAGACATACAAGAAAATTAAATTCTCACCCATACCTTACTAACTTGTTATCCCCACTTGACAGAGGCCCAGACACAGGCACAAGGGCTACGCTGTCTTCACACTTGGAACTGGGGTTATAAGAACTCTAGTTCTTAAAAGCTATCTTTCAGAATCATTCAGATGTGTGATAGTCTATACATAACATCTATAAGCTTACATACACCCAGGTAAATATCAATTAACAGTCAAATTTAAACATTCTATAGACAAAGTGCTGAATAGCTGTTATCACTATGTCAAAATAGCAGGACTGGACATCAGTCTTACCACTATTTGTGACAGACAAGCAGGTCAATGTGAAAATGATGAAGTGTGGACTACTGAATCATACATTGCCACTCAATCCTTTAATTAGATGGCTCAAGGCTTTAGTCCAACACCCCTGTTTGGTTTCTATTTTTTGTTCTTTTCATTCTTGTGTTAGTTTTCTTCTGGTTTGCCTGTCTTTTTCCTTCCCATCAGCCATCTTTCCTCCTCATTGAAAATATGACAGAGACTACTAGTGTTCTTCATAATAAGCTCTACGCTTAGAACTCAGAAAATAAACTTGTCCTTTTAACCTATGGAAGGGATACTTACTGCATAGTTACTATGCATCAACATACAGGAGACTTGATGTTGAGCTAAAAGCAACTGAAGTAGTCCCCACCCTTATCGAATAAGAGTCTAAGCTGGGAAGCAATTAATGACAGAGTTACACAAAGGAATGACAGCTATGATAAGTAAAAAGGGTAAAGATGTTATGAATGTATATGGTGGAGAAATAGACCTAGCTATGGAATTGTGTCTAAAGAAATACTTGTTCTTAAAGTGAGGATGATACGCTTGGTCATATATACTGATCATAATTTTGAAGGCCTATTTCCCAATACCTGGTCCAGAAAAGAGAGAAGCAAAGAATAGATTACCCCTTTTGTACCATCCTTCTACGGCCTACTGCTCAGCACCACAGTGGCCCAGCTTCTCTTCATGCTTCCATAACTATTCTCAGCCTTCATTTAATTATGTGTTGACAAAATTTTATTCCATAGTTTAAGTTCTTTATTTGGTTGATGAGAGGTTGCTTTTTGTGATGTGTGTGTATATATACATACACACACACACACACACACACACACATATATATATATATATACACATATACATGTGACCGCTAGAGAGATGGAGAACATAAATTCAGGCTTACTTTCCTCCTCTCCACTTTCCTCTCCACTTTCTCTTCTTCCTCCCAGTGAAAAAGAATGTATCGCCATTAAAAGTGCAGCTTCTAGAGACAACACAGCTGAAGAGATGGCTTGGCTCCATTCTGTAGAAATTTTGTGAACTTGGGCACTTACATAATTTCTCTGTGCATGAGTTTCTCTATCTATAAGGTAGGGATACAAGTTGTAACTTTCTTGTTGGGGTGTTACTGGGATAAAATGAAAAGGCTCCTGGCACACAGTAACTGTTCTATACATATCAGCTGTCATCACTGATTGGATTTCAGCATACTCGCTGGATCACGTTAGCTTTTACTGTGCATCCTACAGGCCTAGCCAGCCTCATCTAACTCTTCTCTGGGTATTCTTGTTGCTTAGTTTCATTCTCAGATTTAGCACAGGCTTCCTGAGACTAGAGCCATAATCTTATTTTTAGAACCCCATGCATCCTCCAGGAACTTAAGACTTTATGACAGACTCACTTGGTCTCTCATTTTTGTTTTTGTATTTCCTCACTTTGTATGTCGGCTCATATGCTCTAGTGGTCAAGGAAATTAGTTCAGGCATAACATTCCCCTCCTTGAACAGCTTTGAATGATAAATACCTGAGGTAGTCTCGAGGGACCAGAAATCATGCCAGTGAGTTCGACTTTGCCTGCCACAAATGGCCTGCTTTCACATGACACAGATTCAGAATGCTTCAGAACCACAGGTAAAATTATTCTTTAGGTACAGAAAGCTACAAAGGAAAAGATTTAGTTTTGACACATATTTACCTGGGAGGTTTGCGCACGTGCTCTTGTTTTGGATTTTCTTATTTTGTAATCTGCATTGTTTGTGCTGACAATTCCTTCTGAAAGGGATGATGAGTGACTTCCAGCTGGAAGAGAGAGAAGAAAACAAACAGCTTGTAGGCAAATGCATGAAGAAATCTGGGCTTCTTCTAAAATGGTATGCACATGCTTGTAACTATTTAAGTCTTAATGTCTCTACATGGAAGTCTTTCCTGCTATAAATAAGAAAATATAATTTTTTAAGAAACACAAAAATCTTGCTTTTGTTTAGGGGAATCTACGTTCCCTGTTCTCTATTATAAAATCTCAGGATAAAAGGGACCTGATAAGAGTATGAAGTCTAAACTCTTTTCAGATACTTGTGTATACACACACACACACACACACACACACACACACACACACACACACTTTTTTTAAGTAGGCTCCAAGCCCAGTGTGGAGCCCAATATGGGGCTTGAACTCATGACCCTGAGATCAAGACCTGAGCTGAGATCAAGAGTCACTAGCTTAACTAACAGAGCCACCCACACACCCCTAGATAATTGTATATTTATATATACCCCATATGTCATTGATTTGAGAGAAGCAAGAACTATAAGGAAATGGAATGGGATAGAAGAAATTTTAAAAAGTATCAAATAGAGAGGAGTAGTGGTCTAGGTGTTATCAGGTACCTAATTATCAGATGATATATGGCTCAGTCTCAGGAGCATGACAGGGAGTCCATTATTATCATTTTATAACAAAAATAATGATCAGGGCTTACTGAGTGCCTTCTGTGTGAGAAGCACCGTGGTAAGTGGTATAGAGCCACAAAAGCTTCTTCAATTCCCATAAAGATGCTATAAGACAGATACTAGCATTATTATTATTTTATACACAGGCATACTGAAGCATAAATTAAGTAACCTCACCAAGGTCAAACACTCAGCAGGGAGCTGTGATTAAAAGCCAGGCTGTCTTACTCCAGGCCCTTATCCTTAATCACCATGCTCCATCCTCTCCAAAGCATCTGAATTGCAGTATTTTGAACATTGATGTACATATACTATAAACAGACTCCCAGATTCCACAGGAATAAAATTCTCAACACCTGGTTCAGAAATGTAAGAAGCATTTACCATACTGCAAAAAAAATTTCTTAAAAGTATTGCTAGAAGCAATAACAATATCCTTCTACTTATATTTTGTCTTAAAGAACTTAGTTGTTGCTATCCCTGGAGAAAAGACTATGCTTGCAATTGTAACCAATATACATTATTTATCAAGGTAAAAGATTTATAATCAGAAGTTCCTTAAATTATACAAAGTGTTATACCTGAACCAAGATACAGTTTGTGTATTGAAGCTTCTTCAAATATAAAATCTCATCCAAAAACATATGAGAATTTCCAAAACAAATAAAACAACATTGTAAGTATTACCTTGTCACTAATCATCACTTTTATTCATATTTTGCAAACTTGCTAAAGACAGCTTCATCTTTGCTAAAATTAAGGCTTACAGGGGTAACAGATGAGCAATTAGAGGATACTTTTTTTAAGATTTTATTTATTTATTTGAGAGAGAGAGAAGCAGACTCCCCACCAAACAGAGAGCCTGACCTGGGACTCCATCCCAGGACCCTGAGATCATAACCTGAGGCAAAGGGAGACGTTTAACCAACTGAGCAGCCCAGGCACGCCAAGACGATACTTTTATAAATAACAGAGTATGTACTTGGTAATGATTAAAAAGAAATAGTTATCAATATTTTGTATCTATCAGGTATCGATGCTGAATCATTTGCTTTAAACTATTTCTTTATCTGATACTTCCGGTAACACTATGATGTCATTGGTACTCTGGGATCCTTGAGAAACAAAGCCTTTGTAAAAAGACTAATGTGCCGAAGTGTCTGTAGAAGACTTCAAAAAAGATGTTACTAGATCTGAGTTGTACAAGGTAAGGAGAATAAAACATAAAAATCAGAAAAGGGACGTGTGGGAGATTATGGGGCAACTGATGAGCAGAAATCGTACCTGAAAGCTTGGAGGTTATACCTGTCATTCTAGGGAGCATGAATATTACACTGAACATCATGAGGAGATAGTAATTTGGTGATGCTTGTATTTTGTAAAGATCTCAGAAGATAAGAAAAATCTACCAATTACACAACTGATATGGAGGAACCCAATAATGCAGCTCTGAGACAGCAAGTTATTGCTGTATCTCTATATGTCACGTCTATTTTCTTAGGTTACAATTCCTTTGTATATCAAGAAGCAGCACAAATTGAGGGCATCAGACTCAGAGGTCTCCAAGGCAGTTCTAAAATACTATGGCTAGTATGTCTTTAAGAGACAGACGCTGGCTTAGTATCTTACCTACTATTTATTTACTTCACTGAGACTACTTTACATATAGTAAAATGTTCAGATCTTAAGCATGTATTTTATATTCCTATGTATGCTTTGAAGATAGCAGCAGATGAATGTATATAATGCTTTCCTCATCAGAAGAAGTGATGGATATATGAATTAATTAAAATTATTTTCAGTAACTTATTTATCACCTCCCATGTATAAGCTCATGGAATGAGTTCTATGGGAAACAGGAAACTTAATTATATGTGTTAGGAAAAGCTTGTCAATAAACTCAGTTGAAGCCAAAAAGTGCCAAGTGTCATGAACGAGCCTAATGAAAATTCCATGGTTGTTCAAAATAAAGGCACTACATCGTTTCCATCTTTGGAGATCAAAAATCACTTCTAGGAGCAATGGGTATTTGAATTGCAGCTTCAGTATTTAGCAACATTTAAATCAACAGAACACCAGGAAAAGACTAAAATTCCAGGCAGAAAAAACAACGATCAGTTTCAGTTCTCTGTGCTTCAGAGAACCAAGACATTGGAGTTAGGGCAAATTCTTCCTCAAGGTCCCTGGTGATCAATTTAAGACTCCTAATGGACAGGAGGAACACTCCTGACCATCTTACAAAAATGCAGGTATATTTATGGAGATACACATATATCTCCACAAATCCTACCAGGATACCCAAGATTTTTAAATAATTAATTTAGAACAAAGGTTATTATTATTAAACAGATGTAACTTTATAGGCATTAACTATTCATTCTGTTTGTTTTGGGAAATTCCAACCAAAAACACTGATTGCACAGCTAATCTCTCTCAATGTCTGACCTGCCTGTGTCAGGAAAAAAAAATGACTCTTGAATGAAATAGTCATAACCCACTTTTATATCCTTGAGCTTTGGCAAGAGAGCCTTAAAAAAAACTCTTACTTTAGTGTATGTTCATAAAATCCTGGCATTTTTGGCTTCTGTATCTGTAGGTTTAGAAGCCCTACCTTCCTTTGATTGATAGTCTAATTTTCTTATTACTACTACTACTAAATCTGATTCAGAGCACTCCATTTGTGAAGAAAATTCATTGAGGGGAAAATACATATGTTTAAATCAATAAATAACTGATATTTTTTCAGAAGAGATAAAAATAGCATTGAATATTTTCATCTTTTACTTTTTTATAGAGTAGATAACTTTTGACAATAAAACAGGTTCTAGCAGATTCCAGTAGCTGAAATACTGTGAAAGATGTTTGATAAACTAGTCCAGTGCCAGATAATCTAATCAATAACACTGAAATTCAATGAACAAATCTCCATATGGTATCTCAACTATTAAAATATTTCTAGAAATGTTTAATTTATTAGAGTATTGGCTTCCCTTCTTCCATATCTTCCTTGCTAGAATTATTAACAACTTCCATGTATTGATCTAGAAACTCCAGCCCCTGAGTTCAGCTGTATTAGGTCAGAGATACAGTGTAAGTTTAGCTCCATTGGGGAGTAGGACCTTGTTTCAGTCTCGTGCTCTTGGATTTGGTCCTTGATGGCACCAATTATACCATCTGAGCTTAATCCTCACGAGTAGGCTTCTTCTTTCTCAGGTGTTCTGTCTAGCACTACACTTGCATGAACTTGGACCTCAGTTTTTATTGCTTTAATCTTAAAACCAAAACTGACCTTGAGGTATCCCCTTCCTTGAGGACCATATTACCTTTTTCATACCCACTATATGTGAAAAAACTAGTCACCTGGATACCATTCCATGTCCATCCATCAGTTTTCACCTATTCCTTGTGGATGTTAAATTATTAGCCCTGGTTCTTCTCACCACCCTGCATCTGTGGTTTATACCACATGATTTTATAATCATATTTATTCCTCTTACTAGAGGAATTATAGTTTTCTGCAATTTAAGTTTGGACTTAGCTATGCATAATGATTTAAAAGAGACACAAATCTTTGACTCTCTAAGCCTCAATTGATGGATGAATGGATAAGGAAGATGTAATGTATGTACATACACACACACACACACACACACACACACACACACACACACTGAGGAATATTATATAGCCATGAAAAAGGATGAGATCTTGCCATTTGTGACAACATGGATGTACCTAGAGGGTATTACACTAAGTGAAATAAGTAAGACTGAGAAAGACAAACACCATATAATTTCACTCATATGTGGAATCTAAAAAACAAAACTAATAAACAAAACAAAAAGCAAAATCAGACCTACAAATACAGAGAACCAGCTGATGGTTGCCATAGAAGAGGACTGGAGGAGGGAAAAACGGGTGAAGGGAGTAGGAGATACAGGCTTCCAGCATAAAATGAATGAATTACAAGAATAAGAGGCCCAGCATGGGGAATACAGGAAATGACATTTTAATAGCAATGTATAGTGACAGATAGTAGCTAAGTTTGTGGTAAGCATAGTATAACATATAGAGCAAATGAATAACTATGTGTTGTACACTGTACACTAATGTAACATTTTGTGTCAACTATACTCAAATTAAAAAAAAAAAAAATTAAATCTTTGACCCTCCTCTCATCAAGAGGTAGGGCTAATTCCTTTCCCCTGAAATCTGAACCAGCCTTTGTGAGTAATTTGTAGCTAATAGAAATAACATAAGGTACACTGGGTAGCTTCTGAGGCTGTGTCAGTAGAAGTCATACAACTCCTGCCTGATTTTCTGAAACACTGGTTTAAAGAATCCCGAGTCACCACAGAAGGCCAGCTTTAGGCACTCAGTTTGACAGTCCTAGCTGATCCTGTTCTCCAGCCATCTGTACCCAGACCAGATGTATGAATGAAGAAGTCATCTTGGAAGGGGATTCTCCAGCCCAACTATTTAAGGCGTTATCCATTTCAAACATCTCAGGTGAGGACCAGACATCATAGGATAGAGCAGAACTATTCCTACTGTGCCTTTCCAAATACTTAGTCAACAGAATCTGACAGAACAACAAACCAGTTGTTTTATACCAGAGAGTTTTGACTTAACCTGTTTTACAGCAGTTGATCCCTAGAAAACTATGTGGTTACTCTGGTTGATAAGATATGGGTAGACATGATTATGTACCATTTATAAGCCCAGACCACACAATTTTTTTTTTTTTTTTGTCTTGGACTTCTGCCATTGCTAGAATAAGAACACGCTCTGGCTAACCTGATATTCCATGGAGGAGGTAAAATATGAAGAGCAGGGGGGAGCCAGGCCCAGCTGTCCCCACAGTTTGAAGCGCAGCCACCCAACCAAATCCAGACTAGCTGCCTGTGAACCACCAGGCAACTTACAGACTCATGAGCGAGAATACATAATTGTTTTTAAAACCGGCTAGTTGGGGGGTAGTCAATTACACAGCAAGAGTGGTCCCAAAAGCCCAACTTTCTACCACTAATCCCAATTGTTGGATTATTTCCCATCAAGCGACTAGGAAATTTGACTGTGCCCTTTTCTATTTTATACTTTGAATTTTTGGAACTCAGGCACTCACCCGTGGCTGCTCTTGTTGTATGTGCTATATAGTCTAGAAGGTCATTCCCCTAGTTGACTTAAGTTATGAAAAAGAATGAGTGTCTCTGGAGTACAGATTTGTGGGTAACTAGAATACCTGACAAATGGGCTTTCTTTCATGTCTCCCAATGTGGTAACTCCAGTTCCCTCCTTCATACCCCTTAACTTTAAGTAAGTTATTTCCTAACCATTTCCGAGTCTTCAAGCACTCTTACAAGCAGTCACTGTGCTTCTCTCAAAAGGCAAAGATTATCTATCTTTTACGAAATCCTTTTTTTTTTCTCCCAAGACTATAAAGGCGCAAATGCATTGCGTGGTTCTAAATCAATCAATCAATCTCTCTCTTTCTCTTCCTCCCTGTCCTCCACCATGACGGGAGCATTTCAGGATTATTTTCTTTACCATCTGTTCCTCAGAAAATGATAGAGACCACAAAGTTCTGGGTTGTACAGACATGTGGGCTGATGGCATTAGTATTTCTTGCTCACACACAGCCCCCCAAAGCTCAAAATTGCATTTGCCAGTAAATTCCAATTGCAAAAGCCAGATGGAGAACTGAAATGTGATGGAGCAAGATGTTTAATTCCATTTCAAATGTTTAATGACTTGCCATTCGTAGATAAAAGATTAGAAAATTAACGTAAGGTACCAAAGTCAGGAAATGTGGGAACATTAGGATAGAATCTGTAGAATAAATTTTTATAAATGCCTAGAGTGTCTGTAAGAAATATCATCAACATTATAAAATGGAAATGCTGGGAAGGATCTTTTAGAATACCTATTGAATTTTATAGATGAAGAAGCAGACTCAAGGTTAAAATGCTGCATAATTCAATTCAATTAAATGACAGGGCTAGCACCTGATCTGAAGTAGACATTTTAGGATTTGTTTTTTCCCAAATTCCATTAATAAGAGGTAGAAAGAAAGAGAGATAGGAGAAGGGCTGGTAGTGACAGGAGTGAAGAGAACAATAAAGAATGAAGTAGAAAAAGAATGCTATTAATCAAAGGAGAAAATAAATTGCATGAAGGGACCACCGCTGCAGAGAAGGAGGGTAGGAATTTAAGAATTGGACTTTTTGCCTATCCACTGTGTGTCTTATTTTATTCTTCAACAATTTTCTTAAAAACTAGGGTGATTAACTTAAATTACAATGGGTGGGGGAGCCCGTAAGACAAAAATTACTTTTCCAGATCTGAACTAGACTACCTTAATGCCAAGATTCATGGTATTCTTTTTACTACACCATACCAATTCCAGAAAAGAAGGGGAATGGGCAAAGGAGACCCACTGGGAAACACCGGGATAGAACTGTATTAAAAGCACATGCTTTCAGGTCAATAAAGCAGAATTCAGTATTTTGCTCCACTATCTACTTGCTGTTTCACCTTGAGAAACAGCCACACTGTGCCTCTATTTTCCCATATCTAAAATGAGGATTATTATAAGGAGTGAATGGTATAATCAGTTAAAGCAACTGGCAACTTTTAAGCATATTTTAGATGCACAGATGCTTAGATAGTTTAAAATGTTACATAGGAGTAGAATATAAGGAGAAAAAACATTGCTCAAAAACAGACAAATCAACTAACCAAACAACCAGACCAAAATAAAAAAAAAAAAAAAGTAATAACAAAATGTTTTTGTTTGAAGTTTTTATTTAAATTCTAGTTAGTTGACATATAATGTAATACTAATTTCAGGAGTAGAATTTAGGGATTCATTACTTCCATACCTCACCCAGTGGTCATCACAACAAGTGCCCTCCTTAATACCCATCCCATCTACCCCATCTTAATACCCATCTAGCCCATCTGCTGGCCCACCACCCCTCCAGCAATCCTCAGTTTTTTCTCCATAGTTAAGAGTCTGTTTTACGGTTTGCCTCTCTCTTTTTCCCCCTATGTTCATCTGTTTTGTTTCTTAAAATCCACATATGAATGAACTCATATGGTATTTATCTTCCTCTGACTTAGTTTGCTTAGCATAATATACTCTACCTCCATCCACATTGTTGCAAATGGCAAGATTTCATTCTTTTTGATGGTAGTATTGCATTGTATGTGTCTATATATGCCACAATTTCTTTATCCATTCATCAGTTGATAGCTATTCAGACTCTTTCCATATTTGATTGTTGTTGATAATCCTGCTATAAACATCAGGGTGCATGTGTCCCTTCAAATCATTATTTTTGTATCTTTTGGATAAATACCTACAAGCACGATTGCTGGATTGTAAGGTAGCTCTATTTTTAACTTTTTGAGGAACCTCCATACTGTCTTCCAGAGCGACTGCACCAGTTTGCATTCCCACCAACAGTGTAAGATGGTTTCCCTTTTTCCACATCCTCACCAACATCTGTTGTTTCCTGTGTTGTTGATTTTAGCTATTCTGACAGGTGTGAGGTGGTATCTCATTGTGGTTTTCATTTGTATTTCCTTGATGATGAGTGATGTTGAACATCTTTTCATGTGTCTGTTAGCCATCCGGATGTCTTTTTTGAAAAATGTCATTTCATGTGTTCTGCCCATTTCTTAACTGCCTTATTTATTTTGGGGGTGTTGAATTTGATATATTCTTTATAGATTTTATATAATAACCCATTATCAGATATGTCATTTGCAAATATCTTCTCCCATCCTATAGGATGCCTTTTAGTTTTGTTGATTGTTTCCTTTGCTGTGCAGAAGTTTTCTATCTTGGTGAAGTCCCAATAGTTCATTTTTGCTTTGATTCCCTTGCCTTGAAGTTGCTGTGGCCAAGGTAAAAGAGGTTGCCTGTGTTTTCCTCTAGGATTTTGATGGTTTCCTGTCTCACATTCAGGTCTTTCATCCATTTAGAGTTTATTTTGGGATGTGGTGTAACAAAGTGGTCCAGTTTTCCCAACACCATTTGTTGAAGAGACTGTCTTTTTTCATCAGATATTCTTTCCTGCTTTGTTGAAGATTAGTTGACCACACAGTTGTGTGTCCATTTCTGGGTTCTCTATTCTGTTCCATTGACCTATGTATCCGTTTTTGTGCCAATACCATACTGTCTCGATGACTACAGCTTCATAATATAACTTGAAATCCAAAATTGTGATGACTGCAGTTTTGTTTTTCTTTTTCAAAATTGCTTTGGCTATTTGGGGTCTTTAACGGTTCCATAAAAATTTTAGGATTGTTTGTTCCAGCTCTGTAAAAAATGCTGGTGGTATTTTCATAGGGATTACATTAAATGTGTAGATTGCTTTAGGTAGTATAGACATTTTAACAATATTGGTTTTTCCAATCCATGAGCATGGAATGTCTTTCCATTTCTTTCTGTCATCTTCAATTTCCTTCATAACTGTTCTATAGTTTTCAGAGTACAGGACTTTCACCTCTTTGGTTAGGTTTATTCCTAGGTATCTTATGGTTTTTGGTGCAATTATAAATAGGATCGATTCCTTGATTTCTCTTCCTGCTGCTTCATTATTGGTACACAGAAATGCAACAGAGTTCTGCACACTGATTTTATATCCCATGACTTCACTGAATTCATATATCAGTTCTAGCAATTTTTTTGCCAGAGTCTTTTGAGTTTTCTATATAGAGTATAATGTCATCCGTGAATACTGAAAGTTTGACTTCTTCCTTGCTGTTTTTAATGCCTTTCATTTCTTTTTGTTGTCTGATGGCTGAGACTAGGACTTTTAGTACTATGTTAAATAACACTGCTGAGAGTAGACATCCCTGTATTGTTTCTAACCATAGAGGAAAAGCTCTCAGTTTTTCCCCACTGAGCATTATACTAGCTGTGCATCTTCTGAATATGGCCTTTATGATGCTGAGGTATGTTCCCTCTATCCCTACTTTGTTGAGGGTTTTTATCAAGAATGGATGCTGTACTTTGTCAAATGCTTGTTCTGGATCATATGGTTTTTATTCTTTTATTAATGTGGTGTGATTGATTTGTGAATATTTAACCACCCTTTCAGCCCAGGAATAAATCCCACTTGATTGTGGTAAACAATTCTTTTAATGTACCATTGGATTTGATTTGCTAGTATTTTGTTGAGAATTTTTGCATCCATCTTCATCAGGGATACTGGTCCATAATTCCCTCTTTTAGTGGGGTCTTTGCCTGGTTTTGGAATCAAGGTAATGCTGGCCTCATAGACTGAGTTTGGAAGTTTTCCTTCCATTTCTATTTTTTTTGAACAATTTGAGAAGAAAAGGTATTAACATTTAAAAAATGTTTGATAAAATTCCTCTGGGAAGCCATTTGGCCATGGGCTTTTGTTTACTGGGAGATTTTTGATTAGTGATTCAATTTCTTTGCTGGTTATTGGTCGTTCAAATTTTCTATTTCTTCCTGTTGCAGTTTTGGTAGTTTGTATGTTTCTAGGAAGAAGCAGGCTCATAGCGGAGGAGCCTGATGTGGGGCTCGATCCCAGAACGCCGGGATCACGCCCTGAGCTGAAGGCAGACGCTTAACCGCTGTGCCACCCAGGCGCCCCAGTGTATGTTTCTAGGAATTTATCCATTTCTTCCACATTGCCCAATTTGTTGGCATGTTTTTCATTATATTCTCTTACAATTCTATTTCTTTGGTGTTGGTTGTGATCTCTCCTCTCTCATTCATGATTTTATTTATTTGGGTCCTTTCTCTTTTCTATTTGATAAGTCTGGCTAGGGTTTTATCAATTTTATTAATTCTTTCAAAGAACCGGCTCCTGGTTTCATTGATCTGTTCTTTCTTTGTTTCTATAACATTTATTTCTTTGTTTGTTTCTATAACATTTATTTCTGTTCTAAACTTTATTATTTCCCTTCTTCTATTTGATTTAGGCTTCATTTGTTATTCTTCTTCTAGCTCCTGTAGGTGTAAGGTTGGGTTGTGTATTTGAGACTTTTCTTGCTTTTTGAGGTAGGCCTGTATTGCCATATACTTCCCTCTTAGGACTGCCTTTGCTGCACCCCAAAGGTTCTGGACCATTGTATTTTCATTTGTTTCCACGTATTTTTTTTTTATTTCTTCTTTAATTTCTTGGTTAACCCATTCATTCTTTAGAAGGATGTTCTTTAACTTTCCTGTATTATGGTCTTTCCAACTTTTTTTCTTGTGGTTGACTTCAAGTTTCATAGCATTGTGGTCAGAAAATATGTGTGGAATGATCTCAATCTTTCTTTACTGGTTGAGACCTGATTTGTGACCCAGTATGTGATCTATTCTGGAGAATGTCCTATGAGGACTCAAAAAGAATGTGTATTCTGCTGTTTTAGGATGAAATGTTCTGAATATATCTGTTAAGTCCAGTGTGTCTTTCAAAGCCATTGTTTCCTTGTTGATCTTCTGCTTAGATGATCTGTCCATTGCTATGAGTGTGGTATTAATGCCCCCTACCATTATTGTATCATTATCAACGAGTTTATGTTTGTTTTTAATTGTTTTATATTAGGTGCTCCCAAGTTGGGGCCATAAATATTTACAATTGTTAGATCTTGTTGGTTCTCCATCCCCTCACTTTCAATCTGCAGGTGTCTTTAGATTCTCTTGCAGGCAGCATATAGATGGGTCTTGGTTTTTTGATGTTGTTTTTGTTTCGTTTTGTTTTATCCATTATGACACCTTGTGTCTTTTGATTGGAGCATTAAGTCTGTTTACATTGAGAGGGATTACTGATAGATACAAATTTAGTGCCGTTGTATTATTTGTTACGTCACTGTTTCCGGACATTTTCTCTGTTCCTTTCTAGTCTTTGTCACTTTTGTTTTTTCTTTCCCATTCAAAGAGTTTCCTTTAATATTTCTTATGGGTGGTTTAGCGGTCACAAATTCCTTTGTCTGGGAAACGCTTTAACCCTCCTTCTATTCTGAATGAGAGTCTTGCTGGGTAGAGTATTCTTGGCTGCAGATTTTTCCCAGTCAGCACATAGAATATATCATGCCACTCTCTTCTGACTGTTAAGTTTCTGTGGAGAGGTCTTCTGCTAATTCTGTGTTCCCTCATAAGTTAGGGACTTCTTTTCTCTTGCTGCTTTTAGGATGTTTTCCTTATCTCTATATTTTGCAAATTTTACTATGATACCTCCTGGTGTTGGCCTACTTTTGTTGATTTTGATAGGAGTTCTTTGTGTCTCCTGGATTTGGATGTCTGTTTCCTTCCATAGATTAGGGAAGTTTTCAGCTAAAGTCTCCTCAAATAAACTTTCTGCCTCTTTCTCTCCCGCTTCGTCTGGGACTCCTCTGATGCAAATGTTATTACGCTTTATGGAGTCACTAAGTAACCTAAGTCTACATTTGTGATCCAATATTTTTCTTTCCCTCTTCTTTTCAGCTTCATTATTTTCCATAATTTTAACTTTTTTTTTTTAAAGATTTTTTATTTATGTATTTGACAGAGATAGAGACAGCCAGCAAGAGAGGGAACACAAGCAGGGGGAGTGGGAGAGGAAGAAGCAGGCTCATAGCAGAGGAGCCTGATGTGGGGCTCGATCCCACAACGCCAGGATCACGCCCTGAGCCAAAGGCAGACGCTTAACCGCTGTGCCACCCAGGCGCCCCCATAGTTTTAACTTCTAATCACTTACTCGTTCCTCTGCTGCTTCCATCCTTGTGGTCATTACATCCAGTTGGTTTCACATCTTGGTTATAGTATTTTTTATTTCAGCCTCACTAGTTTTTATGCCTTTTATCTCTGTTGTAAGGAACTCCCTGGTGTCTTCTATGCTTTCCTCAAGCCCAGCTAGTATTCTTATGACTGTTGTTTTAAATTCTGGATCAATCATATTACTTATGTCTGTTTCAATTAGTTTCCTGGCTGTGACCTTTTCTTGTTCTTTCTTTTGGGATGAATTTCTCCATCTTGGCATTTTGTCTAGGTCTGTGTCTTCTCTATGTTAGAAAAGCCCATTATGTTTCCTCCTCCTGAGAGTAATGGTTTTATTAAGAAGAGGTCATTTACTTTCCAGGGCCTGGTGCTTCAGGAAGTGCTTCTGGTGTATGTTGTGTGCACTCTGCTGCCCTGTTTTGGCTGCTCTTTCCCTCAGGTCAGTCCTCTGCAGAGTTTCTCCTTGCCTGCAGTGGGAAGTGTTTGGACCCCAGCCAGAGTGTGGTGAGTTTTAACTAGGTGTGCTCTGCTCTGCTTGTTAAAAGAGACTTGATGCTATATGCACTGGAGCTGAAGCTTTGCCGCACTCTATGGTCAGTAGAGTTGTGTTAAGGGGGGTTTGTCCTCATCTACTGGGGAAGGAGCCCACTGCTCTGGTTCTTAGGCACACTTTCCTTAGTAAAGAAGCACCTGCAGGGGGGCAATGTTTGGTGTTAGTGCTTAAGGCCTCCATTGTTGGTGCCGTGCTACTTACTAAAGTTATGTTGAGGGCTGGGGAAGGGAAATGACACCAGCCTTCTCTCTCATCCCCGGAGAGGGGAGTTCGCACCTGTCACTGTCTGGGAAGCCCTCCCAGAAGAGCAAACAACCTCCCTCTGTGTGTCCCAGGTATCTCTCTGATCCCTGCCTTCATCCTGTCTATGTCTAGGCCATCTGCCCATCCTGCAGTATAGTGCACCTGTGTTCTACTCCAGGCAGCCTGGCTGAGTTTTAAAACTCCAAACTTTAGGGACCCAATGTGGCACAGACCCATACTGGTCCTCTAGGGGAGGGTCTTGCTGAGCTGGGGCTGGTGCAGGTTTGTCCCAGAAGGGCAGTTATACCAGCATGCAGGAGCTTAGAGTTTAGAGTAAAGCATAGACAAGAGCAGGTATCCAGGTTAGCTACCCTAAGCAGGTGTCTCTGTACCTATGCAGAAGGAGGAGAAGTGTAATGGTACCCACCGGCTCTTTTATCCTTGGAGAGGCAATGCCACCTCTCCCAGATATGCTCCAAGAAGGGGGAACTGTCTCAGTGCATCCCAGGGGATCCTCAGATCACGCTGTCTGCTCCTGGGCTTCCGCCCTCCTTCTCCACAGGAGCACTACAGCACCCACTGGGTTCAACACCAGCCATGGTGGGGGCCTCTAAAACTTTGAGCTCTGCTGGTTGTAAAAACGCACAATAATTGCCCCTCCTGTTTCCCCAGTCAATGGCTTTGGGGAAGTGTTTTCCTTGTGCAATCCCCTGTGTGCTCCTCTCTCTCTCTCTTGCCTCTCTCTTCTCCTCAGGGCTCCCTCTTCTCCTCAGCACCCACAATTCTTTTCTCCCTCAAATCACATCTCTGCACCTCCTACCTTCCACAGTGTGGCCTGTTTTCTCTCTCTAGTTGTGCAGTTTGTTCTGTCAGTCCTCAGATCAATTTCTTGGGTGCTCAGAATGATTTGATATTTATCTAGCTGTGTTCGAGGATAAGACAAGGCTAGGGACCTCCTACCACTTCACCATCTTCCCGTTTTTCTTCAACAACAAAACATTTTTAAAACCGTGTGCAGTGGTAATTCTAGCATTTCCTCAAATCCCACCTGTGGTGCTGAAGCTAGCATTTGTGGCAGTTATATAAAGCTTTGATTGTTCTATAATTCTATAATTGTTCTATAAATTCCAAAGCTTGTTATGCCACAGCTATGAAACTTTGGGCACAGTAGTTAATGGGGGCTTTATTCTTGCCTGCATGATGCCAGGCTGCTGCATTCTTAGAGGATAACATTTAAAAGGAAATGGGCTTTGTGCAATAGAGTTTGTCATACAATGCAGTTTCTACTTATGCAAAATGCAGTAATGTGTTTAAGAAAATCCCAGTCATTTGAGGGTATGGTCAACTGGGATTCCATTACTTGACATTCCATTATGCTCTGTGCATCTATAGTTTGTAAGTTTTGAAACTTCTTCATTTCTTGAAGACAGCATGACACATAACAGTATGTATATGGCTTGTTACATCCCTATATAATTTAATGCCTAAATAGGCTAAACAACAAAGGATGATATAGGGAAAAACACAGCAAGATTTGAAGTTTGTATCGAGTTTAGTCTACCCCACCCACACCCAACAAGGTAGCTGCAAAACCTAAATTTCCCTCTCTTCTGAGGCTGATACCTCACAGACTAAAGTACAAGGACTTATATATGCTAGTCATTAAGTGAGGCAATCCGAACCCACAAATCTGATTGTTTACTCTTTGGAACCAGTCTACTCAGTTTCCAATACCAGCTGTGTCACTTTATTGACTATATGATCTGAGAAAGTTATCTCATCTCTTCCTTAGTTTCCTTAGCTATGTCATGTGTCAGGGACAGGGGAGGTGACAATACCTTATAAGATTGTTTTAAGAATTCAAAGAGGTCATCAATAGGATCAAACAGAACAGCATCTGCCACAAAGCAAAGCACTCAATGTATGTTAGGTATCACCAGTCTTACTCCAAGAAAAATAGGAAGCCATCTAAGAGTTTTAGACTGGAGTGAGGTGTGAGGCTTCAAAGTGACCAAGATTAGGTAAAAGGTATTTTTGCCTATAGAGGTGCATACTAATCACACAATGTGTGGAGAGCATAAGAGTGTGATTACGGTAGGGGCCAAGTAACAACAGAAAACTGACTTCCACTAGATATGTGGCTCCTATCATTGCATGGAAGGCAGGCCCAGAACTGAGACCCTACAGAGTATAAGTGCAGGGAGACCAACAAATCCTATAAGAATAAAGAACGTCAAAGTCCATCATTTCTAACAAGGTTCCAAATATGAAATTAGGAGACAAAAGGGCATTAAGTTATCTGTGTAAATTGCACTAAATATGAACAAAAACATCTTAAGGACTGAAGGAGACAGTGCAAAGATACAGTAGACCTGGGGAATGGTATGTGTATGGGGGTAGGAGGGTCCCACGGAAAGTCTACAGTAGCATTGAGCAATAGAAATTCCTGCAGTTATATAAATGCTCTATACCTGGACTCTCCGGTGCGGGAGCCACTAGCCACATGTGACTATAATGCGACTTGAGCATATGAAGGACTAAATTTTAATTTTAACTTAATTTAATTAAAAATTTAACAGTCCTGGGGCGCCTGGGTGGTACAGCGGTTGAGCGTCTGCCTTCGGCTCAGGGCGTGATCCCGGCGTGATGGGATCGAGCCCCACATCAGGCTCCTCCGCTATGAGACTGCTTCTTCCTCTCCCACTCCCCCTGCTTGTGTTCCCTCTCTCGCTGGCTGTCTCTCTCTCTGTCGAATAAATAAATAAAATCGTAAAAAAAAAAAAATTTAACAGTCCTGGAGTGCCTAGATGGCTTAGTTGGTTAAGAGGCTGCCTTTGCCTCAGGTCATGATCCCACGGTCCTGGGACAGAGGCCCCACGTTGGGCTCCCTGCTCAGCAGGGAGTCTGCTTCTCCCTTCGCCCCTTTCCCTCCTCATGTGCGCACTCTCTCTCTCCCAAATAAATAAATAAAATCTTTTAAAAAACAGAATGGTCCTATGTGGTTAGAGGACACCATATTGGGCAGTGGGAGTCTAATAAAGGACTATGATATCTCCGTACCTAGGCAAACTAGTATATTTCAATGCTTTCTAGTTGTATGACTTTGTCAGTCATCTGCATTCCTACAAATGATAAGAGGCGTAGAATTCGTACTTTCTGGAAGAATAGAAGCAGCATGTAGGATAGAATAAAGTGTTGTTGCAAACTCTCTTCCTAGAGTTCTAAGCACTGACTGTTACTCTTTCTTTTTTGGGGTCTCCATTACTTATACAGCAGGCCCAATAAAAAAAGAGGGGTTGGTGAGCGACTTTGAAAACTGTCTAAGTTCTTCTCTCAAATTATCCAGAATCAGTGTGCTCATTAAATTCATAAAAATACCATCTTTCACTGGATGCTATAGTTAAGAAATAACACAACAAAGGTGGTAAAGTAATGACAGTTGTTACTTATTTTTCAGATACAGCATACTTCAGTTATTAGAGTGCCATCATTCCTGCTCTTAAAGAATCTCAGAAGACAAAACAACAAATACACTTAGAAGTGAATATACAACTTGAATTTCTGGAAAAAAGAGCTGTAATCAGGTATCCAGCACATTAGGAAGATGTATATTTCTGCAATATTTAAAATAATCAATGAGAAAGTAAAGCTTTTCCGAACAATTCTTACACTTAAAATGTGTTGTCAAGTCTCAGTAAAGGTATCATATGACAGCTGATTCTCTAGTCCAAGCTAGAGAAGCAGCAAGTTCTTTTCTCTTCTCTTTCAGCTCTCTCCTTCCTGAAATGTTCTGGACTAGACCCCATCCGAGGAAAAATAAAAAGCCTCCATTTTATTTTAGCCGCTATTATTCTTGGCACTAAATCCTAATGTATATAGAATAAGATCATGTTCTATTCCCTACTGATCTGAGTTGAATGTTGGCTTCAAACTGTATATGTGGTAAGGGGACCTAGGTCATTGTTCCTTTTATAACTGATAGAATTTTCTTTCTTTCCACCACTAATAATGGCTACTTTTTTTTTTTTAAGACTTACTATTTGTCATACACTATTCTAAGTGCTTTATACAATAAATTCATGAAATCCTCAAAGGCAACGCTATGGAACAGCTAATATAATTGTCCTCAATTTGCATAAAAAGCCTTAATCACCTAGAACTTAAATAACTGTCCCAAGGTCAAAGGGCTACTAAATATTGATACTGGTATGAGCCACACGGATTCGTGAGTCAAGAGACAGCCCATCCTCTTAACTGCTGATGCCAAATGGTTAAGGTATGACTAGCAGAGCATTACTTATGTGGGGCAGTAGAGCCCACTAACATGCAGACCAATCCTGCTGGTTTTTCTTTCAAAGCCAAATTTTCAATACCTATGCATCTCAGAATTCATTTTTAATGTATTTCACTCTTTTTTTATTTGTATATCCGTGAATTTCTCATTTTTCTTATATGAAAAGTGCTGTTTGACTATCTCCTGACTACTTGCTTGGATTTTGTTGGCATTACCATTGTCAGCATCATAGCTAATATGTATTAAGCACTTTCTGTATGTTAGACCTTCACTCAAAAATTTACAGTAATGATCTCATTCAATATTATTATAACTTACATTGATGGGTACAATGATTATCCCTATTTTACGAATGAGGAAATTGAGAGCTCAGAGCACTTACATACTTTTCTCAAGTTGTCACAGTTACCAAGGAATTAACCCAGGTCTGCCTTATTCTACTAATTTTACTGAGGAACTGCACACATATAGCCCTGGTTGTAATTTTGCCTGTGGACAAAGCTGATCATTCTATCCAACTGTGTTTTTCAACGTGCAAATATGCAATTTCCTGTTTAAGTCATAATAAATATGCCAGTTATTAAGAACACGTAACTTGGGGCGCCTGGGTGGCACAGCGGTTAAGTGTCTGCCTTCAGCTCAGGGCATGATCCCCGCGTTACGGGATCGAGCCCCACGTCAGGCTCCTCCACTATGAGCCTGCTTCTTCCACTCCCACTCCCCCTGCTTGTGTTCCCTCTCTCGCTGGCTGTCTCTATCTCTGTCGAATAAATAAATAAAATCTTAAAAAAAAAAAAAAAAAAGAACACGTAACTTTCTCTCCCTGCCTCAGAATGCATTTATTGCATTTTTCCTCTAGGCAGGTAAGAAACATGCATTTAAATCTCCCTCTGATAAATGATTTTTAGAACTGCACTGATTCCTTGCTTTACTTGTGGCCTCACATAAAGTGCTGCAGTTAAATGGTGAGCAGGGTAAGTAGCAGCAGAATATGGACTGGGAGTGAATAAGGAGAAAAAATGAGAGAGGGGAATAGTCTTTGCCAGTGATGGAAATTGCAAAGGCTAAATAGGAATTTAAACTCCCTTTTACCTCCCAGTGAACAAACGCACAACTTTTAACATTCTTCCTTTTACATCTTAAATCTTGGAAGCTTGGTATCATTAAGTGACTCAGTGCAATAGTCCTTCAAGAGAAATTATACCCCATCTAAGAAATAGTGACAAATACCAGATATAGTACTCTCAGTCTAGTCAAACCACTGCCTTGGAAAGCAATAACATTGCCTGCTTTGATTCACACTATGTTTCTCTGCATCACACACTAGTAGACTGTTTATCTTATTCAATGGCAGCTCAATATAAGACTGAGAGCTATAAAGAATTTATTCTATACTCCCTTTCCCATCCCAAATTCTTTTCTGGTAAAACTGTTAGAGCCTTGTTTTATTTAACTTTAGGACTCCTTCTCTGCCTTATTGCTCATTCCTCTTGTCTGATGATTGTTTTATTTCTCCCACAGTCTGAGAAAGAGAAGAATTTCCAAGATGACAACCAATGGGTAGGAAGTCTTTTATACTAATTTCCAAAATGGAAAAGTCTTCATGATCATCCCCTAGATTCCTATAAAATTTTAAACTATCCATAGCAAGCACACGTTCTCTTTTGATAGAAATTGTTTGCCTGGATGACAGCCATTTTCCTTCATCTTCCCTTCTTTCCTGGCAGAAATCGATTTCCAGCTTAGAGACTGAAAGTTTGGTCCCTTCTTTACAATCCTTTTCTGCAGTTAAAAACCATTAGGCATTAAAATCCTGGCCAATGAGACATACAAATGTCTGCTGAGAGCTTGTGTGAAAGATTTTCTTCCCTGATAAAGACATAGCTCCAAGTATTCCACCTTCCTTCTTTCTGTCTTTGGAGGACATATGTATGGGTATGTGACAACTGTCTTGCCATCAGGAGTTTACAAGATTGAGAAAGGACAGTCAACATGCAGGGCATCACAGAGACAAAGACAGAAAATTTTGGAATCTTGATGGCATTATCGAGCTGTTGACCTAATGCTGCAACTGCCTCTCTCCAGACTCCTTAATTTGTGAATAATTTACTATGTAAGCTATTTTCAGGTTTACGGGCATTATTTTCCTTCTAGTCAAAAGCGTAATAACTGCTGCATCTATATATCGTAGGTGTTGCAATTATATCAGGAAGATACAGAAACAATCCCCCTACTCATGAAGTGGCAGACATAGAACCCTTTTCAGAAAAATGACTGCTCATCATTAATCTCATGACCATTTTGCCTCTGGCCTCCAAAGATTAAGTATGTTGGAAAAAAGAAAACAGTAATGATTAACAATTTGGCTTTGACTCTTTTGGTTACCAAGTTTATTATCTCTAAAATAAAAGTGGAGGAACTTCAAAGGTCCCCGTTGTTTCTAAAATGATATCTTCTCTGGGGCGCCTGGGTAGCGCAGTCATTAAGCGTCTGCCTTCGGCTCAGGGTCTGATCCCAGGGTCCTGGGATCGAGCCCCACATCTGGCTCCCTGCTCTCCTGGGAGCCTGCTTCTTCCTCTCCCACTCCCCCGCTGTGCTCCCTCTCTCGCTGGCTGTCTCTCTGTCACATAAATAAATAAAATCTTTAAAAAAATAAAATAAAATAAAATAAAATAAAATAAAATAAAATAAAATAAAATGATATCTTCTCCAAAAGCATTTTGGAACATCGGTGTCAAAGTTCGAACAATGGACTAATATTACTAAACTTAGTCTAGATATGATGATGAAAGTATCAGAATTCTTCATCCTATTTGTAGGAAAGATTTGAATCTTTTTAAGTGTAAGAAGGATTTAATTTAGAGGTGAATGGCACAGAGCTGTAAACCAGAACACATGTAACGATGACATCAAAGGCAATCAAAGAAGCAACTCTGCTTCCTAGACATGATTTTGTTTCTGGATGGTTGGGACAAAACCACTGGTAACATTGAATGTGACACAGAATTTAAAAGGAGAAGGGACGCTTCACAGGTGAAGACAGAGAGAAAGAAGACAGGAAGAGACTCAGGGATTGGCACAGAGGCAGGATCAAAGGGTGATCCACAGATAATCTATGTAACACAAAATTACTCCTTAAAATGCTGACTCCTGGGCCTCACCCTCAGGTCTAATCCAACTCAACTTCAGAGGTAGAGCATGAACATCTGCATTTTAATATGAGCCTCAAGTGAGTCTTCCCTCAGCCCATTCAATTTTGGGAACCGTTGCTCAAGATCTGCTCTGTCACAGGGTAGCCACCAGCCACAGATGACTCCGTGTAAATATAAATTAACCAAATAAAATATTTTAAAATTCAGCTTCTTAGCTGTACTACTGTCCTTTCAAGTGTTCCGTAGACACAAGTGGTTAGCAACTACCATATGAGACAACATATGGGTAGAACATCTCCACCCTCACAGGAAGTTCTGTTGGACACAACAGCACAGCTGTATATATAAGCTACATTCCCAATCTATCAGCATCTTTTCCCCCAAAATCAAATCCCCTTCTATATGATCCATTCCCTTTCCCCATAAAAGCATTCTACCCTTTCTCTTATCTGTACTAGAAGCCTGCTTCTGGCTATCTCTTTCACTTCAAAATAATACCACCACCACCACCAGTAAAATGCTATTGATCAATATTGATCACTTTATATTTACTGTAATTCTAATTTCATGATTAATTTGTGCAACTCACTTAACATCTACATTTTACTGATGATTAAAGTGCAAATGGGAGTCATTCATTCATCTACTCAATTGTCAAATATTTAGTGCTTGCTGTGAGGTAATGTGTGGAGGAGTGTGCAGCATTGTATATACACAAAAAACCCACAAAAATTGCTGTCATCGTATTTTCATTTTTGGGTGCACAGACAGGCAATAAACAAGTATGTAAGTAAACTATTAAATAATGTACGTGCATGTGCACACACAAACCTATATACACATACACACATACCCCAGCAACAAATATGCAAAGATGCCCTGGTCTTACCCCCAATGCAAGCGTGGGGCAAGACTCAAGGGCTTCTACTCGAGTAATTACCATTGAAGTACTCACTGTTCCAGACCTGAGGTTAGAAACTGGGATAAATGAGGGACACATTTAAAACACAAGAATCTTCTGAGGCTCAGTGCTTCCAGCCTGCTTGCCTGTGAGCCATCTGCACGAAAGCCTTGCTACTCCCCTGGGAGCAGATACATCTACTCCTACCAGCAGCTGTCAGAGAACTGGCAATACCTACCCTCGGCTCATCGTATTTTCTCCTGCTTTAAACTCTGATTTTGCATCTCCCCACTAAACAAACAAAAACAAAACAAAAATCTGTCGAAACCTCAATTAGTTTAGATTTCTGTAGAGGCAGAAAGAGGGATTGTCTTCACAAAGTTACTGAGTCCCTCTGCCATTTTATTGGGTACTTGCAATTCCATGCGGCTTACCTGAATAATCTTAGGATCATCTCCTTATTTTAAGGCCACCTGATTAGCAGTCTTAATTCCATCTGCAACCTTATTACCCTTTGCCACATAACCTAACATGTTCAAAGGTTTTGGAGATTACAGTATGGACATTTTGACGGATCACCATTCTGCCTACCACGACAGCTTTTTCTGCAAAATAATAAGAATAACAACAAATAAATTATAAATTATCTTGACAGCCTTTCGGTTGTTTCATTGAGAACTTTCTAACTTTGATGTGCAAGGACCTGGGTTATAACTGAGAAGTAGAGAATATGGTTCCTTGTTATGCCTTTGCTTCTCTATGGAATAAGAATTATTCAAATGACAAAATAAATATAAATAAAGGGAACCAAAGACAATGAACCCCTCCAAGTAATTATCTGTGGGACACAGAAATACAGTTATTTTTTTTTTTTTAATTTTCCTTCCTGTACATCCTGTTTCAGTACTTTTCCCAAGGCTTCACTTACTATTCCCAACTTCAGCGATCCTTATACTCACATAAAGAGAATATTGATGAGGGCAGTGGGAGACTAGAGTTTCAATCCCAGCTTGCTACCACTGGATAACTGCAATTCCCAGTCAATTCACTTTCCACCTCTGAGAGGCGGTCTCTCCATACATAAAAATCAATGAATTAGATTGTATCAATCATTTACCAAATAAGAACCATGGTACAGAGGCGGGGCACATGTATAAAATATCATTCAGTCCTCAATGATCTATAATTGTTATCTCTATTTTAGAGATTAAAGAAATCGAGGCTCAGATAAGGTAAATAACATTTCCTAGATTAACCCATTCTACACATAATAAACTAATAGATTATCTCCTATAATATAAAATACTCTCAAAAGTAATATATATAGAACTCTATCTTTAATAATCAGAGTGCCATTCTGCCGCTCAAATGGAAATAGGTGTGAATGTGTATAAACATAAACTTACACACAATAAATAATTCATGGCTTTGCAATAAAGTCATTCTAATACCACAAATTCCAAGTGATGTATTCAAAAGTGAGGGTAGCAGAAAGCTCAATTTCCCAAACTGCTGAGTCCTTGCTGCAGGCAGATTCCAGCTCTGATTAAATTAATGCCTGCCCAAACACAGGAACAGAGCCAGCCTGAGAATCAATGTCATTTGAAGCTTTCAGCTCTTTGGGTGCAACTTTTATTTTTCAACACAGAATACAGTCCAATTCTTTTTATCACTGCAGAAAGTTAATAGGAGCATTTGGATCAAACACATCCATGTTATAGACTAAAGTGTTCAGAAAATGTAGCTACAAGAGTAAAAAAAAAAAAAAAACTGAAGAAAACCATATCTGAACATCTATAACATAAGTTGCTGCTTAAAAATTATTAGAGGCGTACTGGGCATTATGAACTCTTTGAGGCTTTCTATTCATGCTTGTCTCACTTCACGACACCCACTATTACTACAGCTAGTTTAGAGCCCATCTGTTATTTAAACAATAATCAAAGCCAATAATTATAAAGCATTCCAAGCACCAGATATCATAGTAAGTAGATTTATATAGGTTTTCCCATCTTTTTAAATATTTTATTAATTTATTTGAGAGAGAGAGAGCACAAGTGGGTGGGGGGAGGGGAAGAGGGAGAGGGAAAAGCAGACTCTCCGCTGAGCAGGGAGCATGACAAGGGGCTCAATCCCAGGACCCCGGGATTGTGACCCTAGCCAAAGGCAGAGGCTTAACTGACTGAGACACCCAGGTACCCCTAGGTTTTCTCATTTTCTTAGCAATTTTATAAAGTGGGTTCTATTATTATCCAAATTTTACAACCAAAGAGACAGAGGCATGGAGGAGTTAAATAACTTGCCCAAAATTGCACAGCTAACAAGATGTGGGGTAGGCAAGTTCTCTCATTTGACAGCTCATGCTGAATATAGCCTCAGTTTGGTAGAAAAATTCCATCCCACTGAATGGAAATGCCCTATTCCCTTTTTGTTGTTGTTTCTTTATCCATCTTTGTGAGACCTTTAAGAAAATAACACCATTTCTTTACTTTTTTTCTCATTTCACCTTTCACTGACCAAGACAGACTCTTTCCCACAGAAGGTGATCAATAAGTCATTTTAAGATTAATAAATCAGATGTGGAGAAAAAGGAACCCTTGTGCACTGTTGGTCGTACAGGCCCATGGAAAACATTATGGAGACTGCTCAAAAAATTAAAAATAGTATTACCATAGAATACAATAATTCCACTACTGGGTATTTACCCAAAGAAAACAAAAACACTAATTCAAAAAATATATATACCCTCATGTTTAGTGCAGCATTATTTTCAATAGCAAAGATATGGAAGCAACCCAAGTGTCCACTGATAGATGAATGGATAAAGAAGATTTCATAAATAATGAAATCTTAACCATTTGCAACGACGTGGAAGGAGCCAGAGAGCATTACGCTAAGCAAAATAAGTCAAAGACAGATAAATATGGTATGATTTCACTCACATGTGGAATTTAAGAAACAAAACAAATTATCAAAGGAAAAAAGAAAAAGAGACCAAAAAAACAAAACAAACTTTTAAATACAGAGAACAAACTAGAGGTGCCAGTGGGTGGACAGGATCAGTGAAATCCATAAAGGAGAGTAAGGGCATCCTTATCTTGATAAAGATTGAGAAATCCACAGAATTGCTGATGATAATGTACATCTGAAACTACTATAACACTGTATGTTAATTTTACTTAAATAAAAAATGAAATAAAATAACATCCCTGAAAATGTATATTAATAAATCGTTCTAGATGGAAGCAAAAACTCCATCCAGAGACTTATCTTGATGTTTGTCATCATTGTCATCAATTTTCACCATCACCCCCACCCAGCAAAATAGCAATCCTAACAGTCCATAGCATATCCTTAACATTTATTAACACAATTTAAAATAGGTAAGAGAGCAATTACATTTGGGACACTAGGTATTTTTTTCTTAACTAAGCATTGATTCCCAAAATCTGTTGGCTAACATTTACTATTAACTCCCTGCGTGCATCTCAAGCGTCACAGGAATGACTTCTGCCCCTCGATCTGCTTTTCAGTAATCAGGTTTCTAAAACTCTGGCCTTTCTGAGGAGCTATTGTTTTATTGCCATTCTGGAAGTCTGAGAAGTTGGAGACCTGATATGTAACATTTACTTTAAGGATATGGTTGGGAAATCCTCTCATAAACAACTATTTAACAACTGTTAAATACACCAGTTGAGGATTACTTAAAGACCAGTGATCTAAGCATGGGTTTCTCAAATAAAGAAGGCAGCAAAAATATTCTAAACTCAAGATGAATAAAGTAGCTAAGTCTCCTCAGATGGTTCATGTTGGCCTGGAGAAATGAATACGTATATGTAAAGACAGAGATCAACAGAAGGGTGACCCAATTAAAGTTCTTAACAGCTAAGGGAATAAAGTAGAGATTCCTCAAACTTCACTGACAATTGCAATCAGGGTTTTCTGGTGCAGTATTTCTCTATATACAATAAAGCTAATCAGCTACAGCTTTGAATTTTATCAGTTAGGTGACAAAAGAGGGCTGTGGCTTTCTGGAGAAGAAATACTAATATTAATCCCTCCTTTTCTGATTGAAAATCGGTAGCAAGACTATAAGTTATGAATTTCTAAGTCACCACACATATTAACTTGATTATTAGTATTGTCCTTGTCATTGTTTCATTATCAGTAACCATGGTGGTAAGATCTTTATAGGCATTAGTCAACGGGTTTCTTGAACTTCCTAAAGAGTTGCCATAACTATTTCCTTTGATACTTGAGGATATCGAGTTTAGAAGAGATGAAATAACTCACTCAAGATCACACAGTTAATTTACACCTCTTTCTATCCACATCCTATATTGTTCTCTCTTTGCCACTGAATCTGTGTGACATGGTAATTTTGGTCAGGGGAAAATGGCTAGATGAGCTCATATCCTATGTCTGTTGCTTCCTATCAGTTTAGACAAGTAGCATGGCCTCTCAGAACCTCAATTTTAAAAGTGAAAACACTGGAGGTGCCTGGGTGACTCAGTGGGCTGAGCACCTGACTCTTGATTTTGGCTCAAGTCATAGTTGTGGGATCAAGCCCTGCGTTGGGCTCCGTGTTCAGTGGGGAGTCTGCTTGAGATCCTCTCTCTCCTCTCCCTCTGCACGTCTTCCCACTTGCGCTCTATCTCTCTCTAAAATAAATAAATATATCTTTTTAAAAAATGAAAACACAGAACTTCCAATGTTTGTGAATTTAATATTATTAGGTTCATGTAACACTAGTCAATAATCAAGAAGTCCCACACACAGCAAATGCTAAGTAATAGTTCACTATCTCTTTACTCGCATGTTCAGTAAAAATTCCTTCATCATCTCTTCCATTCATCTGCACAATCAGGCATATACTGAAAACATAATCTATGCCAAGCACCGAGCTTATACTGATAACTAAAACAGAAAATGTCACTGTCCTATAGAAAATTTTGATTTAATAGATTAATATTACCTATAGCAATTTCTAAGAAACTCAAAGGCAAGAGTTACAGAAACTGGCTGCTCCATAATAAAGAGAATCAAGGACAGGGAGGAGGAAGAATAAGAGGATTTCAGATTGGTGAGAGTCAAGATTCCCTGCTCTTTTCTGAGACTATCCACTTAGATTTTATTTCTATATCACATAATTGTGCTGTATGTGCCAATCTAAATCAGAAGTCTTTCATATAGTTATGTTACTTTGCACTGACCCGACCTGTTGGAGTTAAACTTTGCATATACCTCCATGACATTCACCCCTGTCCCTGAAAAACAAAACAGCTTCAGCCTTGGTCAATATGCTGTTCACTAAAAATATAAAATGTCCATTTTTACTTCTCATCTTCTAAATACTGTTGTGTTTTCTCTGTTTTAAAATCAACGTCATAGGTATTTGTCTTTTCCAAATTTGACCATCAGGTATAAGTCTTTACCATGATCACCCTGGCTCTTATTTATTGGCTCCCAGATTCCACTTGACTGGTTATAGATTGTTTGTCCCCTACCTATTATTTAAAAGCACATATTTCTACATAGTGGATTTCCTAAGCTACAGTTCATTTAAATCAATTTTATTCAACTCATTTTTAATTTCCTTCATGCCTAGTCTTTAAAAAAAATCCAATACAATATTTTGTGCTGTGTCATTTGAAAACTTGCAAACTGATGAAGCTGTGATCACGGCCATGTTCAGTATCTCCACTTCCCTTCAAGTTTAGGATAGCAAGGGGACAATATTGGCCATTAATCCTGAAGGGGAGCCAATATGATGTATTAAAAAGAGAAAAGAACAAGTACTTAGAAGATGTAGATGCATTGTAATTACGCCATTTCTCAACTTAAATCCTTCAATGATTCCCCCATGGCCAACCAACTAAAGCCCAACCTCCTCAGTAATCCTTATAAGGTCGTCATGGTTACTTCAGGGCCATCTTCTCTAGCTCTCCATCTTGACAAATTTACTCCAGCCATGTTGTGGGTCTCCATGTTCTTTCACTTCACCCTTGTTCTTTTGTTATACTTGTTACTACCTCTCTCTGGAAATCTACCAGAATAACACCTACTCAATCTTCAAGATTTAGCTTAGACATCACTTCCTCCTAGTGGCATGTATTCACCAGGAGTTTCCTAAATTTGTATAAGATAAGAAATATCTCAGGTAATTTCTGATCTACAAAATGAGTGTTTTTGGCATTTCTGGGATGTATTCTAATCAGGTATGGTAAGACATGCAGACACAGAAATGACTGTCATGAAAGGTTTTATATTCACAGATCCCTAGCAACGGAAGTGTGGAAAAAGATTCAAAATAGAATAAGCATCACTAAGAGAGTCACTCAACATAGAGTCAAAAGGATCTTGAGGAAGCAGGACCTACCCACATACCCTGTTTCAATTCTTGGAACACCACAAACTTTTGACTTTTGTCAGTTGCAACTTGACTACCTCCTAGAACATGTCCTGTTTGGTGAAACAGAGATAACAGAATGCCTGATGGCCAAATAGCCAATCATATATCAGACAGTTTAAACTCTGCCAGCACCAATCATAATTCTTTCAAAAACTATTTATGTAAAAATCTTGCGGTTTTTACCTTGATAAGCCTGCACCTCCTGCAGGAGCACACTTTTTCAATTCTGTTGATTCTGGGTCTCCCTTCCTGCAATCCCTAAGACCCCAAATAAACACTTTGAGTTGCTTCTTGATTGACAGAAGACAGGGCAGGCCACACAGACCCACACGGAAGCACCAGGGTCAGCCATGAGGTAGGCAAGTGAGGGGGAAATGTGAACAAGAGTGTTTATGGTGGTTTTCACAGAAAGGAATGGGAGAAGCAAGTTAATCAGATTTAGGATTGGCTAGTTGGAATAGTTTTCGTGAGTTGTTAAGTATAGGAGCTTTTTTTAGTTGTCTGATCCCTGCCAGAGACTAAGAGCTCCGTAGAGGAAGCTGTTGGCAGTATGGCTCTGGGTTGGTTGTTTTGCATTTGAAAGGTGTGCTTCCCCCCCATGAGTTATCTTAAGGAATTGGCTAATCTTGGGAGGGGCAGTCCTGCTGCTGCCAAAACATCAGAAAATGAGGGGGGTGGCAGGACTAGTACAGTGAATTTCTTTAGGAAAACCATTAACTTCTAAAGCACCCAGGTGGAATCCCAGTTGTACTTAAGAGTGGTGGGGTAGCTCATATGGGAATAATTTTCCTCTAAATAACAATGCGCTTTACTTGCCTTGGAGACAAGAGCAAAGAAAAACTAGAGGGAATCTTTTGATAAAAAGTTTGCATGGATAAGATTTATGTTTAAAGAGCCTTTCCCATAAAGGTTCTGGTTTGCATTGTGCAGGGTACCTATAACTCAAGCAGAAATGGCAGTAACAATCTTATTGGATTGAGGTGTCAGAGAATGGAGTTGAGGATACCAAAGTGTCTGGAAATTAAGGACATAACCACAGAAAGTAGAGTCCCTAAATATACATATAAATCTCCCATAAAGCTTTGGCTGACCCTGAACTGGCTGTGCACACGTAGGCTCCAAGAAGACCCACAAAAAAACAACAGAAGATTGAAAATCTTACCAGAGGTCTTGGCTATTGACAGCAGGGAAAAACATTTTGAAGTTTGAATCACACCTATTTAAAAGGGTGTAATAAAAACTTTCCACTGAAACTCTCCAACAGTCATGGCTTAGAAATAAAGACTGTATCCTTAAACTAAGTAATATACCTCAGGCTAAAGAAAAGCTGACACAGATATTCTGTGATTATGTCTCCTCTAAAATTTTGAAAATCAACTAGTACAGTAAGTGCCCAATTCATCTAAGGTGCTGCATGCATTAACAGTCCATTTCTTTCACTGCTGAGTAGTATTCTAGGGTAAGGATGGACCAGTTTGTCCTCACATGGGCTTATGCAGAGCTAAGGTTTTTAATTTTGACGTGGTCCTACTTACTATTTTTCTTTTATGGACTGCGCTGTTGATGTCAAGTCTAATAACTCCTGGACCAGCCCTAGATACTGAAGACTTTCTCTTTATTATTTTTTGTCAAAAATCTGTTGGGCATATTTGTATCATTCCATTTCTGGGTTCTCTAGTCTATCCTATTTATCTGTGTACCTATTCTTCTGCCAATACCACACTGTCTAAATTAGTATGGTGATAGAGTAGACCATAATATTTCATAGAGTGATTCCTGCCACTTTATTCTTCTTTGTCAAGATTTCATTATTCTGGGGTCTATGCATTTCCATAAAAATTTTAGAACAATCTCATCTAGATATAGATATAGATTTAGATTTCATCTCTGATTATCTTTTCAAAAGTTGGGTCTGGAATAAATGGAAAAAGTATGGAAAAGTAACTCTGATTAAAGACTATTATGCAAAACATATGAAGAAATGTTAGAACTCAACAGACATCCAATAACGCAATTAAAAAATGGGCAAAAAACCTGAACAGGTACCTCACCAAAAAAAGATATATAGATAGTCAATACACGTGAAAGATGCTCAACATGACATATCATAAAGGAATTGCAAACTAAAACAACAATGAGATATTAATACATGACTGTAAGAATGACCAAAATACTGACAAAACCAAATGCTGCTGAAGATATAGGGCAACAGGAACCCATACTCAGTGCGGTGGGAATGCAAAATGGTACAACTACTTTGGAAGATAGTTTGGCAGTTTCTTACAAAAGTTAATGCACTCTTACTAAATGACTCAACAATCACACTCTTTGATATTTACCAAAAAGAAGTGAAAACATATCCACATAAAAAGCAGAACGTGGATATTTAAAGCAGCTGTATTCACAACTGCTGACACTTGAAAGCAACCGAGATGTCCTTCTGTAGACTATAGTACATCCAGACAATCCATTATTACTCCGTGCTAAAAACAAATGAGCATCAAGCCATGAAAAGACATGGTAGAGCCTTAAATTCATATTAGTAAGTGAAAGAAGTCAATCTGAAAAGGCTACATACTGTATGATTCCAAAAATATGACATTCTGGAAAATGCAAAGCTATAGGGACAGTAAAAAAGACAGCGGTTTCCAGGGGTTACGGAGGAGGGAAGGGTGAAGCAGCAAAACAGAGATTCTTAGGGCAGTAAAACTATTCCATATGACACTATAATGGTGGATGCATGGCATTACACATTTGTCCAAACTCATACAATATACAACATCAAGAGTGAACCAATGAAAACCATGGGCATTGGGTGATAATGTTGTGGCAATGTAGATTCACTGATGAAAAGAAATATCTTTCTCTCGTATGGATGCTGATAATGGTAGAGGTGATTGGGATGGCGAAGGAGGTGTATGAGAAATTTCTACATCTTCTGCTCAATTTTGCTGTGAACCTAAAACAGCTTTTAAAGAATAAAGCTTATTTTTAAAAACCCTCACAAGTTTTCTATGGGAATTAAAGTAATTATCTGGAAAGCATTTAGAAAAGAATGCTTAGCATATATTACAAAATGCTCCATAAATGTTTGGTACATAGAGAAAAAATTAACTTTGACTCCTATATCATACTATATATAAACATTAATTCAAGGAGGATCACTGATATAAACGCATCAGTTAAAACAATAAAATTAGTGTAAGAAAACACAGGAGAAAATATTCATGATGTTGGGGTTGACAAAGTTTTCTTAAACTAGACCCAAAATGCACTATCATTTAAAAAAGTAGAGAAATTAGTTTGAATTTATAAACACACACATTCACACACACACTTTTGTTTACTCCAAACACTGTCGATTAAATTAAAAGACAGGCCAGAGTTTGAAATACCACATTTGAATACCTGTATCTGCCAATGCACTTGTATTTAGTCTTAAGAAGAACTACAAATCAGTAGAAGACTAACTCAGTAAGAAAACATAAGAAAAGATATGAAAAGACATGTCAGAAAAGAATACTAATAAGCACATAAAAAGCATTTAAATTATTATTCATCTGAAAAGTACATATTAAAATCCCAGTTATACACTATTTCACATCCACAAAAAGAGCTACAAAATCAACAATGAAAAGACTAGTAATATCCAGTATGGGCTTGCTTGTGGAGCAATGGAATTCTCAACATTTTTAGTATGAATGTAAAATTATACAACCATCTTTGATAACTAAAGATAGGGTCTCATAAAATTAAACATGCATTTACCCAAAGACACAACAATTCCATTTTTAGGTAACTGCTGGGGAAAAAAAAGAAAACATATGTCTCCAAAAAATGTTCATAACAACTTTATTCCTAACAGAATAAAACTGGAAAAGATCCAAGTGTCCATCAATGGGAAAACAGGTTAGGAAAAGATGAAAGACCTATAAAATATAATAATCGCAGCAATAATGGGTGAACTATTGATACAACATTATGGATTTATCTAGAAAAGCCATCATAAGTAAAAGAAGTCAGACACAAAAGAATAAATATATGAAGTACAAGAAGAGGTAAAAACAATTTATTGTGATAAAAATCAAGAGAGTGGTTTCGTCATAAAATTAAACGTACATCATACATCTAATATGTAGTAAGATTGGGAGGTCCATGTATTATGATTCTAGATTCACAACTCTTTACTCTAAGAAATTTCATTTTGCCCTCCTCATGATAATATTAAATAAGTCCTTTGTACCCATTACCTGTGCCCTGTTGTTAAAGCCCCAAACCTGGAAAGGGAGTGGGAATTTCCTGGAAGGTAAAAGAGCAAACTTTCTGGAGTAATTGAAATGTTCTAAAATGTAATTGATATAATATCATTTCGGTATCATATGTTATTCTGTCTAATTCCTAGGATGTTTACTTTAAGTGGGTTTTAAATAAAACCTTTAAGAAGATTTATATATATAAACTGTTGGAAAATAAAATTAGATTAAGAAAAAATGTAATTCATTAATATAATTTTAAAAATTTACAATAAAGAGTTGGTAACAAAAAAAGAAGCAAGGTGCTATTTCATGATATTACCTTGGGATTGTCAGTTTAGCAATCTTAATCCCAAAAGACCACTGGTTCTCAAATTTACCTAACACAACCTGGAGAGTTTAATTGTATGAGAATTCAGAAAACTCAGGCTTCACGGAAGTTGATTCAGTAAAGCAGAGTTGGAGCCAAGGAATATGTGATTTGAACAATCATCCCATGCCAATCACCAGTCAAATGGTCATCTTGACAAAAGAGTCTGTCTTGTTCATTCTTTTTTTTTTTTTTTAAGATTTTATTTATTTATTCGACAGAGATAGAGACAGCCAGCGAGAGAGGGAACACAAGCAGGAGGAGTGGGAGAGGAAGAAGCAGGCTCATAGCAGAGGAGCCCGATGTGGGGCTCGATCCCATAATGCCGGGATCACGCCCTAAGCTGAAGGCAGACGCTTAACCGCTGTGCCACCCAGGCGCCCCTGTTTTGTTCGTTCTTATCACATCTGACAGATCATAGATAATACACATCCACAGAACAAATAAATGAACGACAATTCAGCACCTGTTTTGTGACTTTTATTCCTACTTTTTTAATTTGGCCATAGGTTTGGCACTCCCTGACTCAGCTTACTTCTTGTGTAAACATAGAGCACTCTTCACTCTGTCTTCTGGTAAATTTCCTATTGAATTTGCCTGGTATCAACAAAGTGGTCTTAGAGACTATAGCAAAAAGAGGTAAGGAAGTAAGGCAATGTAAATCATGCTGAAAAGTCACAGGTCAAGTGGTGATATAGCTGTCACTTAATTCTACCTGCTGGAACAGCTCTGCCCATAGAATACGAGAATAACCTGTTGGAAAATGTGCCCTTTGTTTTGACTGATCATTAATAAAACTCCAGCTGGCTGCTCTGAATGATATTATCTCAGAATTAATTAGCTATTCCATCATGATGTGGGCTAATGGTAACATGTCCTCAAATTTTTCTTCTTCCTCTTCATTACATGATCTAATTTTTCTTTTTACCTCTTTGTCTATAACACTACATATTCAAAAAGCCAGATCATTCCAAATCAAAACAGGAATCAAAGTCTTAGAAGGAAATTAAGAAGAGGCGGGACAATTTCTAATAACAAAAATAGCGAAGGGACAGCCTCATCAGCATAGTCAGCACTTTCCTTTACTAAGTGATATTAAGTAACTTCAAGTGTGTGCAATTCTGTGAGCAAGTCTGAGTTTTTATGTAAGGCATAACAATGCATGGCTTGTTTCTCACTGCATCCCAGGATACGTAGCGTGTGCTGCTTTGGTAACTTGCCCAATTGTTCTCTTTGGAAAAGCAAAAATTCCTGGGCTTTTTTTTTTCGGGTTCTTGTAAATTATCTCATCCTCATTCTAGCAATTGCTACAGCCAGATGCCTAGCTGTTGCAGACAGTTTTCTAGCTAAAGCATCTGGGCCAGCCATGATCAGGCAGTTGTGTCTGAGTCAGTTACGTGGTTAAATGGATAATGGACTGTCTGGCCTGCGTGGGTCTTCTGAATGTCAGTTTCTTCTGACTCAAAACGTTCAAGTAATTTATTCATCTTTTGCTGTTGTTGATAGCATTTCTGCTGTAATCCCCTCACATGCTCCAATCTACTTAAGGTGATGGAAGGAAGCGTCCTATTCTGATTTACTTCTGCAGAAGTGTCTGAATTTAAAAGGTGCTTCTATCCGCGATTCACTTTTTCAGATATCAATAAAATATATGCTTCCCTGTTTTCATCTTTCCTATTTTCGTTTTCTGCATCACAAACATTGTTATAATTATGGTACTTACAATGTTTTTATGAACTAGCAAGGATTTCGGCTGTTAGCTAAATTGTTCTGATAGGCCAGGAAACCACGCCCCTCTTTTGGAAGCATTAAACAAATTGCAAAAGTATCTTTATTGGAAATCAAAAGTCTAGCAGTTAATAGCCCACATGCATCCCCCAGTCAGAGGTGCATTTTGTTTCAATGGTGGTCACAAATGCGGACAGAAATCACTCTGATTTATAGTGAGTAAGGTAGAAATTTCTGATTACTATCCTGTCTCTGCATGAAACCAATCTCCTTAGAAAGACCATTTGAATCTGGGAAATAGAGGGCAAATGTAAATATGAGTGGAGGTTAAAACTGTTGCTGTGAGTATGAAGTCATAAATTATGCAGCCTGGAAATTCATTATGTTGTTTTTGTCACCAATCTCCTGAGCTGTATTACAAAAAAATCTGGAAAAATAAAAGAGAATGAGATTTAAAACAGTGAAAATTCCTCTACAAGAAAATTGGGTATATTGTAGCATTTCCTAAGGAGATTGCCTCAATGTAAAATATACTTCTTGCACAATACCTTTTAGATGGCCATAGCCGAAAAACAGTTTTTGTATTTTTTTAGCTTATGACTTGTTTGACTTTCAAAGGACTTTATTCTTTCCTCACTTATCAGAAATTCTTAGGATAGTTTAAGAGAAACAATCTATTAAAGGAAGAGCATAGTATTATGTTCAAATATACAAAGAGTGGAATTCCACTGGTTGTGGTTTTAAGCAATTCAACTGACATGGTTACTTAAGGTATGTTTTAAATATTTTAGTTTACATTTTAAAGCATTTTAAATCAACGCATGTATGCATTGATTTATATACAGGCCTACCTTGGAGGTACTGTAGGTTCCTTCCAGCCTACCTCAATAAAGCAAATACTGCAACAGAGCGAGTCAAGTGAATTTCTAGGCTTCCCAGTGCATTTAAAAGTTGTGTTTACACTCTACCATAGTCTATTAAGTATGCAATAGCCTCACATCTAGAAAAAAATGTGCATGCCGTAATTTAAAAATACCTTATTGCTAAAAAATGCTAACCATCAACTGAGCTTTCAATGAGTAGCAATATTTTTGCTCCTGGAGGGTCTTGCCTTGATGCTAATGGCTGCTGACTGGTCAGGGTGGTGGTTGCTGAAGGCTGGGGTGCCTGTGGCAGTTTCTTAAAACAAGACAACAGCAAAGTTTGTCATGTTGATTCTTTCTTTTACCAATAATTCCTCTGTAGCATAGAATGCTGTTTGATTACATTTTACCCGCAACAGAACTTCTTTCAAAGCTGGGAGTCCAGCCTCTCAAACCCTGCTGTTGCTGTATCGACTAAGCTTATGTAACATTCTAAATCCTTTGTTGTCATTTCAACAAACTTCACAGCACATTCACCAGCATGATATACCATCTCAATAAACTACTTTCTTTGCTCATCCATAAGAAGCAACTCCTCTTCTGTTAAAATTTTATCATGAGATTTCAGCAATTCAAATATAGTAATAATGAAAAGACTTGAAATATTGGGAAGAATTACCAAAATGTGACACAAAGATACAAAGTGAGCAAGTGCTGTTGGAAAAAAAAATGGCGCCAACAGATTTGTTTAATTCAGGGTTGCCAAAAACCTTCAATTTGTGAAAAACACAGTATCTGTGAAGCACAATAAAGTACAATAAAACAAGGTGTGCCGGTATTCACTCATTAATTCATTAAGCTTCACTTGAATGCCTTGCAAACAACTACAGTTAGAGTCACATGACCCACCTGAAGTGAGGTCATACGGAAGTTACTTTCAGCTCTCAGAATTTCAGTTTTCTCAACTGAAAACTGGCAAAGATGACTCCTGAACTTTCAAACCTGTAGACTTTTTTGAGGACTGATTTTAACTGAGTTTCAACTTGCTTTTTAACTTTGATGGCATTGTCAAAGAACAGTAATGATGAGAAGGAGATGGGGATAAAACTGTCAGGCTGATGGAAATTTACCATATTCTATTTAGCTTCTATTTTCTAGATATGAATATCATTTTAGACTCTTAGGTTATAGGTCGAGTATTAGAAATTTGGTATGCTTAAAGATCCGAAGGATCAGATTTTTCAGTAGTGCTATAACCCAGCTTAAGCTTCCTTTAGTATTGGAGAGAACCACAAACATCCCCTTTATATGAAAATCCCAATCAGTTTTGCTAATATCAAAGAAAGCACAAGAATCTCTAACTCACAGTAGCTACATCTGTAATGAGAGCATTAGATTAAATGTTTCTTGGGCATTATCCAGACAAAATATTTTAGAATTCTTTTTCCTTATCCAAGATGGAAAATACCCTATGAGTGCTGGTCTCCTGGCTCAGAAGATAAAAATTTGTTTGTCTGGGGTTTTTTTTAGATTTTATTTATTTATTTGAGAAAGAGAGAGAGAGTGAGAGGGAGAGAGAATCTGAAACAGATTCCATGCTGACCACAGAGCCTGAGCAGGGCTCGATCCCACGACCATAAGGTCATGACCCTAGTCTAAACCAAGAGCCAGATGCTCAACTGAATGAGACATTTGTCCTGAATAGGACTCTCAGGGCAAGGCACATGGGTATCTGCCTTGAGAAAGAGATTAAAGTCCATTAAATCTTATGTGAAACCTACTTGCTAATCATGTTTGAGGCTGATACTTCTCAAATTTTATATTCATACAACCATCTAATTATCTAAATTAATATCTAGCATTTCCTTTTGATTCCCTTTTTTAGAGTTTTCATCTTTCTGCTTATCTTATCCATCCATTCTTACATTTTTTCTTTTTTTCCATTAGTGCTTTTAACAGATTAATCATAGTTATTTTATATTCTGATAATTACAAAACCTGAATCATATCTGAGTCTAGTTCTGATGCTTCTTTTGTCTCTTGAGAATGTGTTTTTTCTTTCCCGTTAACATTATTTATAACTTTTTGTTAAAAGCTGAACATAATGTATTGGATAATAGGAACTGAAGTAAATAAGGCTCTTATGGGAGAATTTATGTTAATGTAACCAGAAGTTGGTCTGTGTTTAATATTTGCTGTAGCTGAATGTGCCTGAGGCTTCAAAGTCCTCTGGTATTTTGTCTTTCTTGTTGTCTTTGGACTTCCCTGAGAAATCCTCCTTGGTTATAGTAGATACCTTGCAGTTCTTTTAACTATAACTTGCTATTATTAAATTGGAGTTCACTGGTATGGTAATTAGGAAAAGGTGAGGAGGAGCATTCTATAATTTTATGATTAAATCTCGGTTTTCAGTGATCCCAGGTTTCTAGGAAGTGACTTTCATAACTGTTTCTTAGCATTCCCTCAACGTAGGTGAGAAAGAAAGGATAAGGGAGATGGAACTGGAGAAATGCTGTTACCCCAAAGTGGGGTAAGCCTCTGGCAAATTCAGTTACCCCAGAGTGCAGGCTGTTACTTTAAAGAACACTCTGGGCATATTTCACAAGTACCCTTCCTCACCTCCTCTTGCCAGAGCCATAGGGAATTTCCCTTGTCATTATACCATGGCACTTGGTGAAATTCCTAAAAGCAAACCCTAAAAACTGTGGGGGTATCCTAAGACTGCAGCCACCAGGAGTTTCTCACATTCATGCTAGTTCTCACTCAGACCATGAGGGCTCTCAAGGCTTCTAATTTTCCCCACTGCTCTTGCTAGAAAGTGGGGGCTTTAGTCCCCCTGCACTGTTTTACACTCCCCATGACCAAGTCTGCACTAGGCAAAGTGGCAAGAGAAAATAGCCTCCAGGATCACTGTCTTCACCACCACAACCCACTGCCAACACACAGATCCAATTCTGTAACTGAAGCATAACTTGGGTAGGGCCAGGAGAATCAAAAAAGATCCATTGTATCGGAAGAATTAACATCGTTAAAATGTCCATGCTACCCAGAGGAATCTACACTTTCAGTGCTATCCCGATCAAAATACCGAGAACGTTTTTCAAAGAACTGGAACAAATAGTCCTTAAATTTGTATGGAACCAGAAAAGACCCCGAATCTCCAAGGAACTGTTGAAAAGGAAAAACAAAGCTGGGGGCATCACAATGCCGGATTTCGAGCTGTACTACAAAGCTGTGATCACAAAGACAGCATGGTACTGGCACAAAAACAGACACATAGACCAATGGAACAGAATAGAGAGCCCAGAAATGGACCCTCAGCTCTTTGGGCAACTAATATTTGATAAAGCAGGAAAAAACATCCGGTGGGAAAAAGACAGTCTCTTCAATAAATGGTGCTGGGAAAATTGGACAGCTACATGCAAAAGAATGAAACTTGACCACTATCTCACACCATACACAAAAATAAACTCCAAATGGATGAAAGACCTCGATGTGAGACAGGAATCCATCAAAATTCTAGAGGAGAACATAGGCAGCAACCTCTACGACATCGGCCAAGGCAACCTTTTTCATGATACATCCCCAAAGACAAGAGAAACAAAAGATAAAATGAATTTATGGGACTTCATCAAGATTAAAAGTTTCTGCACAGCCAAGGAAACAGTCAGAAAAACTAAGAGGCAGCCCACGGAATGGGAGAATATATTTGCAAATGACACTACAGATAAAGGACTGGTATCCAAGATCTACAAAGAACTTCTCAAACTCAATACACGAGAAACAAATAAACAAATCAAAAAATGGGCAGAAGAAATGAACAGACACTTTTCCAATGAAGACATACAAATGGCTAACAGACACATGAAAAAATGTTCAAAATCATTAGCCATCAAGGAAATTCAAATCAAAACCACACTGAGATACCACCTTATGCCAGTTAGAATGGCAAAAATAGACAAGGCAAGAAACAACAATTGTTGGAGAGGATGTGGAGAAAGGGGATCCCTCCTACATTGTTGGTGGGAATGCAAGTTGGTACAGCCACTCTGGAAAACAGTGTGGAGGTCCCTTAAAAAGTTAAAAATTGAGGTACCCTATGATCCAGCCAGTGCACTACTGGGTGTTTACCCCAAAGATACAGACGTAGTGAAGAGAAGGGCCATATGCACCCCAATGTTCATAGCAGCAATGTCCACAATAGCTAAATCGTGGAAGGAGCCGAGATGCCCTTCAGCAGATGACTGGATTAAGAAGTTGTGGTCCATGGGGCGCCTGGGTGGCACAGCGGGTAAGCGTCTGCCTTCGGCTCAGGGCGTGATCCCGGCATTATGGGATCGAGCCCCACATCAGGCTCCTCCGCTATGAGCCTGCTTCTTCCTCTCCCACTCCCCCTGCTTGTGTTCCCTCCCTTGCTGGCTGTCTCTATCTCTGTCAAATAAATAAATAAAATCTTTAAAAAAAAAAAAAAGAAGTTGTGGTCCATATATACAATGGAATATTACTCAGCAATCAGAAAGAACGAGTTCTCAACATTTGCTACAACATGGACGGCACTGGAGGAGATAATGCTAAGTGAAATAAGTCAAGCAGAGAAAGACAACTATCATATGATTTCTCTCATCTATGGAACATAAGAACTAGAATGATCAGTAGGGGAAGAAAGGGATAAAGAAAGGGGGGGGGGTAATCAGAAGGGAGAATGAAACATGAGAGACTATGGACTATGAGAAACAAACTGAGGGCTACAGAGGGGAGGGGGGTGGGGGAATGGGATAGGCCGGTGATGGGTAGTAAGGAGGGCACATATTGCATGGTGCACTGGGTGTTGTACACAACTAATGAATCATCGAGCCTTACATCGAAAACCGGGGATGTACTGTATGGTGACTAACATAATATAATAAAAAATCATTATAAAAAAAAATCCATTGTACAGGACCCTCTTCCTAATTCTCTGGTTATTTTCTGTCTGAGAGGAATATCATCTCTCTACATCCATTTGGTGGTTTGAGCTGACTGAGGGTCTAAGTCAGGAAATATGGGAGGAAAAAAATAGCTAACTCATTGCCTTAGGAATCACTTGAGCTTTGATTCTTCTATCTTGTCCATCTGTTCCTATTTAATTTCCAGAATCCTCCAATAAGTATCTTTATATTTTCTTTTAGTTGCTATTAGGGGAAGAGGGAGTGTGAGCTTCCTTCTTCCATCTTAACCATATTAAGCCTCTTTTTGAAATGGTGTTCACTTTTCTCAGGAGTACCTTGTTGTTTGACTTGATTAGAATTTACAGCATCTCTGAATTGCTTTAATAATGAATTTATAATTTGATTTTATCCACATTTTGTCAGTTGGAACTAATATTGGAAAACAACAATAACAACAACAGGAGATGTGCCTCCACACACATACTCACACATATCTGGAGATAAGTCAGAGACATTATTTTTTCCATATTTATGTCATAGTGAATTGGTCTCTGAAGGGTATTTGGAGTTCTCTTTTATCACTTGAATATCTTCAATAATCCCCTCCAACTTTCTAGATTAAGAATCACATTCTTTGTATTATGTGGGTCTCTTCTAATCCCCCTACATCTGACTAAACAAGTCCTCACTGTTGGTAGAAGGAGGAAGTTTGGGATTTTCAACCTCATCAAAGTGGACACCTATAATATAAACACCTCTTATTATTGAGAATATTGATAACCTCTTCTAAAAAAACTATGAAATAGACAAAATAAATAGAAAGAGATTGATGCTTATTATGGTAGCAAAGACGTACTCTGCTACTGGGATTGCGATGAGCATGAAAAGAGAAAATTCAATCCTGCAGCAGATATTAAATAACAATGACAGCAATAATAATAACCACAGCTGTTATGTGAGTGCTTACTCTGCTAGACACTAAAATAGGTGCTGTGTGTATGCCATCTCTTTTTTCCTCTCCAAATTGAACTTCTGAATAATTAAACCATGTGTCTATAATATAGAGTTAGTATTAGAGAAATAAATCCAATCCTGTGGATTATATTGTTTAGATGCTGTTTTTCTATATAGCTGATATTTTAGGAATATCACTCACACACACACACACACTCATTATCTGGCAATTTGCTGACAGCTACTTGCATGAGAGATATTGCAACTATGTCTCTGCTCGTTTAAGTATTTCTGTTGTTGTTGCCATTGCTATTGTTTTGGAAAGTATTAAGAACTAGATTGAGAAAATTTTCTTGGCATTGGTTCACAGAGGATTCGAGAGACCACTTCTCTTTAAAAGGTCCCCCACTGTAGATGAGCACTATAGTTATCCAGAACACTGCTGCCCAGAGCTCTGTTTGAGGCCCTAGAAGCTGACTTTTTAAAAGAAAATTTAAAATAAAGCTCCCTGGTGAATTGCTGGTCCAATAATTTGTAAACTTCTGGTTTAGAGAAATTGATGATATCAATTGAGTGATGAAACAATATGGATTTGTATCTACAGCAAGCGTTATTAACATGGGACCTCTGGATGGAATTGAGGTTTTTCTGAATTTAGATGGCAAATAAAACCTAAGTACATCTCTAATTTTATTAGCTTTTAACTGAAAGTTTGCACTACTTTCAAATAGGAATTTGGATTGAAAATATTATCAAGTCGCAGTATAATCAGTTACTTGTGACTTTGTCACCAATAAAAACCACAGATGTTTCGTATCTGTATTTTTTCCTGTTAAATTATATTTGTGTAGGTATCTATAAATATCATTCATGTCATCACTCTTTTGAAATCATGATTGCTATTATAACATAGTTGGACAGGTTATTTAATATTTTAATGAAAAGGCCTATGTATTATTATATTACAAATTTGTATTTTTAATATCTTGATCAATGTATTTGACATAATTTGTTTCCTTTGTAATCCTAAGGAGGAGAGGTCCTTAGACTTCACCACACTGCTTCTGGGGTTCAGAGCACAAACTGTTTAAGATCTCCTGTTACAGAGGTAATTCTACTGAGCAAATAAAGTAGCCATTTAACAAAGTGGGACAGAAATGGCAGCATGACCATAGCGTCACACCTAATATTTCTTCATAGTGAATATTTCACATTTGCATCCCATCCCCCTGCCCTCCCACCAAACTTCTGCAATACTCTCCATAGCTAATCATTACATACGTATTGAACGAGGGATACCACAATAGATATTTCATGATGATTAAGAGATTTGGGAAAAATCAGGTTCAATCAAAGGAAAAGGTTAGATATAGAAATAACTGAAGAGAAAGATGAGACAAAAAGATGTAAAAGAGAAGGATGAGATGAGAAAGAAAGAACAAATAAAGCCAAAGAAGAGATAGAGGTCTGTCCTTCTCTTCTTCCTCAGATCAATAGCTTCAGACTTCTTCACATATTTTGCAAAATCGCCTAGAAAATAATCACCTCGCACCTCCTTTGCCCCTGAGCTCATAATGCATTATACAGAGATTATACAGAGATTTCTATCATCTTTCATATGTTTCATAAGTTATATTGAGATTTGTTTAGTGTTACATTTATGTAATGGGTTAGTTCTAATTCTTTTTTATAGTTGCTTAGTGTTTGAAATCCTAAATCTTTTAATTTTATCTTCTTGAACCCCTAAAGAATATAACATATCAATTTATCATGATACTAATCTCCATGCATAAAACAAATAATTTTCAACCTTCTGTGATAGATTCCATTTATTCTACTCCCTTGTTTGAAAAAAAAAAAATCACTAACTGTGATGTCTAAAGTCTTTAAGAAAATTTTTTCCATGTGAAATTATAATGGAATGAAAGAGTATTGCTGCCAAAAGTAGCTTCATTTCAATTTATGAGAAATAATAAATCAATCATTAAAATGGAAACAGCATGAATAAAATCAAGAGACAAGAACTGTGACAGCATTTTAAGTAAACTTTGTATCAATCCTCAAAAGCCCAATACTTATTGTTTATGCAATTGGTGTTTTTATACAACCATGTATTGAGCCTCCCTAATTATGCCATAGTTGAATTACAATTAATATGTAAATAGAAACATAAAACTGGGTTTATCCCATGTAGCGATCTGTACCAGCAAACATCCTTCACAATCCCTTGCTGGAAAATCTCCTGGGTTACTTAGGCGTTCTACTTTTCTTTTCCTTTAGCTTTAGCAATCTGGTTGGTAAAGCTAATTCAGAGCAGGCTAAGCTGTTCCTATAATCTGTTTTCAGATCTTTAACATCTGGAAAAATGTAGCTTATTTGTTGGTCTTACTGTCCCCCTGACTCAATAGCATCAAGTGGGTTTATCAGGACCAGGGAGGATTGAAGTTTGGTCATATTCATTTTATAGATCTGTCATTTAAAAAAAAAAAAAAAGATTATTTACTTAAAAGAGAGAGAGAATGCTCACGCATGCAGCAAGCAGGAGGTGGGGCAGATGAAGAGAGAAAGAATCTCAAGCAGACTCCCCGCTGAGTGCAGAGCCCAATGCAGGGCTTGATCCCAGGATCCTGAGATCATGACCTGAGCCAAAATCGAGTCATTCGCCTAACCAACTAAGCCATGCGGGTTCCCCTTCATAAGCTATTTTGTGTTGTTTGTTTGCCTCTATTTCCAAAAAGTACAATGATTAAATTAATTATTGTAGGCAAGCCATAAAAAACATGTTCTGGCATAAATTCCAAGCCTTAAGACATAGCCTATGGATCATACATGAGTTAGACGGTGAAGACAGAATTTATGTGAAGTATCGTACCTTCTTAATCTGTGTTCGTTCTGATTATTCTCTTATCTTAGGAACATTTAAACCTAAAAAATGGGGATGCCTGGATGGGTCAGCCAGTTAAGCATCTGCCTTCGGCTCAGGTCATGATCCCAGAGTCCCGGGATTGAGTCCCACGTTGGGTTCTTTGCTCAATGGGGAGCCTGCTTCTCCCTCTGCCTGCCACTTCCTCTGCTGGTGTGCTCTCTCTCTTTCTCTAACAAACAAATACATAAAATCTTTAAAAAAAAAAAAACCTAAAAAAAAAAAAAAACCCTAAAAAATGGTCTTTTTTTTTTTAGCACCATGCCAGTGTATGAGCTATTTGGAATCACTTGGAAATTAACTTTATTTTGAGTAAAGTGAAGCAAACTTTTAATAAGATGATCAATATTAGAAATCAGTAAGGAAAATAAATAAATAAATAAATAAATAAAAATAAAATCTTAAACAATGAATCATGGAACACTAAAATAAAATAAAATAAAGTTTAAGTAGGAAAAAACAAAAGAAGAAATCAGTAAGGAAACAGTGACCAATAAATGATGCCATTCTATCCTTGGCTGGACAGAAAATCCATATTCCTTTTGGCAACAGCTCCTGATCCCCTGACTACAGAATTTGGCACATTTCCCTACACTGAACCAATCACAGTACTCTTTGTCCTGTTTATGGTCTTTGGAGCAGGGGTAGAATTCAACTTAAGCATGGCAGGTTGTTATCTTTTTTAACATTAGTTATAAAGTGTCATAGTATTCTTTTTACCGTTCAATAAGGGAAACGTGCATGCTTGTTTGGGATACACGGGACAAACTAAATGTATGGATGGCTTAAAGAAAGTTTGTCTCCATCCGTAGCAGTATGCCCTCTTAACGGCAACAGATCCATCATAAGCATCTCTGGATATCAAATACGTTGGCCTGAAAGTTTTCCATCAACATAATTCTTCTTGGTTTCTAAGACAGTAAAGAAAGAAATGTCTAACAACCAGAGCCTAAGCCTAAAATACAGTTTCATGTGATCGTTTAACAAGAAAAATTGTACCATTTGTAAGAGTTAGAATGGCATTTGGGAATTAAGATTTCATGCATATAGCCCAAATCTACTATTTAATAGGAAAGTCTGTTTTTCTACTTAATATTTATGAATAGCTATAAATATTGAAACATCTTTGTTCAGACCCATAGTTTTTGAAAATAGCCATTAAGCTTTTTTTGATATTCCTTAAGTACCTAGTTCACAGTATAAACTATGAGGGATGCATTAAGCATACGAACTGTATTAATCCAATGAAATTCTGTTTTGATTCTTAAATTTGCATTTATCATTTCTGCTTTTTAGCAATTACTTGTCAACTTCCCACTTTTTACCAATGATATGTTAGAAAACTGAAGCAAATATCAAGAGGAAAAATAACTAATTTTTAGATTTATTCATATAGGGAGGATATATGAGTATAAGTATGAATTAGCTGCCCCCATAATTAAGAAAAATACACAGCTTTCTGAAGCAATTACATATTGGAGTCAAAGTTATTCATTTGGGGTGACCATATTAAGCAGACCGACTGATCACTGCCAAATATTCACATGAATTTATGATTTCAGTTACATATCTAAAAAGAAGAAAATTCCAGAAAGCTAAAAATGTAAAGCAATAGTTTTAGTCATTTTTTTTTCCTCTTCAAAAGCTGTAGTGCAATCAATATGGAAAGAGGCGCTTCTTTTTTCTATTAGGAAGTAGAGGGCAAGATGAAAAATTTTAAACTTTTAAACAAACAAAGCAATTAATTTTTACATATATTCACCAAAATTCAAAGAACTAGAACACTAAAGAAATTCAATTTAAATATTTAAACGCAAACAAAATGAAAGATATTGTTAAACAGTCTAATGCTTTTAGACCAATTCCTGCCATATTATTCATGAGCATGGCCTTCAGTAAATAGTCTCTCTGTAATTGTTTGGCCAGGCAATAAAAGCTACATCTTTTACACAGTTGTACTTCAATTCCCAGGCAATTAATGTGTCTTGCTATGGAAAAATAATATGCAATATATTACCCTAGGAAAATTCATCCTACGATATGTAACAAATTTGTAAAATGTTAGAAATATAAACTTTTCATAGATCTCACTAAATTACTCTTATACTTTTGCTTTAAGGGGCTTTGTGTTTTTTCTATGGTATTAACAGACTCCGTTGCAATGTCTCTTTGATAAAAAATACACGGTAAAGGGTAACAGGTCTACAATACCTCTGAATTGGCCAGCAGAATTAAAGGGGAGGGAAAAAGATTTAAATGAAGGGTGGAAAGAAGAAAACAATAGGTTTTAAGAACAATCATTTAGTTATCTTTTATCTTTGTATACAGCAGAATCATATGTTGTTTCCATAGCAAGTGGAGAAATTTGGAGGTCTTTATGTGTCTATGATGGAGATGATTTCAGGTCTACAGCTCTGGTTTCGACAATAGATTGGGCCATGTTAACTGAAACATATAAATCCCAAGTTTCTGAGGGCCTTATGGTTCAAATTAGAATGGAACTGACCTCAGTATAAGATGATGTTTACAGCTGTTTATCTGTGAAAATGAGCATTCTCTCATCATTGTAGAACTTAGGCAAAAAGGCCAACCATGGTCTACACATGCCCTTCAGTCTTTTCTATTCCCCAAAGTACAGAGAAACAAGTGATCAGCTCTATTACTAGACAAGGCAATATTGAAGGAACTTCAACTGTATCATGACCCCTTTCTTGATATGAAGCAAATAAGATATGTTTGCTAGCCTTATAGAGATCATATTAATCTTTCATCATTATATTAATGGGAATTACAGGACACATGGAATGCGTTCAATTTATATATGTTACAGAGGACATGGAAATACATATATAATTTACTCTGCTTATTTTCTCATTCATTTCTGAAATTTCCACCATTCATTACTAGCTTCAATACTTGAAGATTTTAAGTCAGGCAAGAATCACCAAGTTCACATTTTCCATGACAATCTGCCTCACCTAACTGTGTCTCCTAGGGAGTGCATATTTTCTTTTTTTCAAAGATATTTATATGAGTCAGACAGGAACATCAAACCAACTCACTTCTCTTTATTTAGTATTCAAGGCTAAGTAAAATGTATCTCAAACTCATTTTTAGTGCCTTCATTTTTATGCATTCATCTCTATACCACTTAGTTATATGTCTTTTTAAAAGCAATATTCCAAGGGCAATACTGTTAAAAATCCAGGTAACAGAAAATCATGCATAAACTGTTAACTTAAGATTTGTGACATATATGACTTCTGAAAATATTTTAGGTAGAATTGAAAAGCCCCATGCCCCAAAGAATCACTATTGTTTCCAGCAGAGTGTTACTTTAATAATGACTAATTAAGTTAATAGTACTCATTATGCCATTCAACCATAATATTATAAATTTCTTTCCTTTCCTTAGCCACTTTGGCCAGAATGGTTGAAGAGCCTGATAATTTTACAAATCCTATCATCAACACTCAGAATTTATTGTCTCTTAATTGAATCAACTCAGTAAGTAATATATAATATTTGTAGTCAATGGCATTTTATATCAGGACCTCAAACTCTTGAGTATGTTTAAACAATTGATTTTTTTGACAAGATGCAATCTGGTATGGATCACCTATATTGGTGTTGATGACCTGTAGTTCTGAAGGAACTACTTATTTTGCTACTAAAGTACTCCAAAGCTCCTTCTCATTACTTCAGTATCTTTCCTGACATATAACTATAATATGTAAAATATTCCACCATTCCCTTCTCTTCTAAGCTTTCACCCTTAAGGACTTTATCCAGTAATATAATTTCTTCTACCATTATGGAGATGACTCCTCATCCTCATGTCTAGTCCTCTGCTAGATAGTTCCAGCTCCAGTTCTCTTCTAGTTATTTTTTAACTGGATAACCCAACAGAAGATCAAATTCAGCATTTCCAGGAAAGGTCTTATTTTCTGACAAATCTTGCTCTCTTTCTTCTGGCGTCCTAAGACTAGTCACCAAAGTCTGAAACCTAGGTGTGGTCATTGATTCTTTTCTTTTTTGCTCTTCTCTACCTCTATCATTCCATCTGTGGTACTGCAAACATTACATTCAGTCACTTGCCAAATTCCCTTAACTTATTCATATTTACCCTTCTTCTTCTTTTGTCTGGCCAAATGTCATAACTCCTGGTCAAGACCCTACCACCTCCTCCTCTCTGCATCTAGAGAGGTGCTAGAAGCATTTTCCTGATGCAAAGCTCTAATTACACCATAACCTCTGTAGAAGAGTTCATGGTGGTGAGGATGATGTTGATGGTGGTCAGGCTTATACTGGAACAAGGCAGAAACTCAGATTTTCACAATTTGATAGATACCAGTTGTTGTAAGCACTTCTGGTATAGTCACCCTGCAAAAACAGGATGGACTCCCACCTAAAGTTAGATTTAGAGGTCAACATTGAAACATCCCCCTCCCCAACACACACACCAAGTGTATATGAAAAGAGGTATTACTTAGGTAATTGAGAGGTCTAGAGAAAACAAGGCAGGCCTCCCTAAAAAGGTCCAGAATGACTTGAAAGAGCAAGGAAAAGAGGCTGGCCCCAGGTGTTTATTGTGTTTAGGGGGTGGAGCCAAAGTGAGATGTCGGCATGGAAGCAGAGACTTGTCTTGTCTGCATCCACTGCCAGGGACAAAGAAAGAAACACTCAGGTATTTTTATCAGTTTGTCCAGAGGTAGGGTATAAGGAAAAGAAGGAAGGATGAGGCTTAATAGCTGTCAGCCATCAAACATCAAAAGCTAATCAGATTCCTCATGACAACATTACCTGATATTCTCAAAATTCTACTCTGTCCTTAGCTCAGACCAGACCACCAGCCAGTGGCATTTCTGGATCCCAGCAACTATCGTAAAGCTGCCATCCACAAACAAAGGAACAGCATCAGTAAAGTATAATTTCAAGGATATTAATTTATCATTTGCTATTTCATTATTGAAACACCAAAAATTCTCATTTGGTGTTACAATGTCTTACTTTAAGAAAGCATTAAAAAGAAATTCCCTATGTGATCTATTGTTCTGTTCTCTCCAGACACCTCAATAGTGTACCACATCATATTTTCTCTTTATTTGAGAAAGTTTTTTTTTTAAGTAGGAACCCAGAAATACCTAATTTCAAGTTATTAAATTTTGTAAAAATACTTTTGCCAAAAAATCTTTATAATCCAAAAAATCTTTATAATTGACCGGCTTTCTTTGCATTGGAGACAAAAAAGAGCCAAATTTTGGATTTTATTATTATACACCTCTTATGAATCAAATGTACCCCAAGAGTAATTTTTTTACCACTGTTTTCCTTTGGCCAATTTATTTAATCGATTTACATTATTTGATGCCTTAAGCCATATCAGTTTGGTGGTTTTAATAAAATATACATAATAAGCAATAGAAAGAGAGTGAAGAGCTGACACCACACTAACTAAAAGTTGAATAAGAAGGGTATTTAGCCTACAGTCTGTGTATAGTGTTGTATACTCCATCATTTCATTTACTGCGTTATATACCATTCAATCAGGGGTCAGAAAACTAAGGCCTGTAGGCCACGCCCCGCCACCTCACCTGTCTTTGTTAATGGCTTTATTACATTATCTATTTCCTTTGATAAAGGCAGAGTTGAGTAGTTGTGGCAGAGACCATATGGCCCATTAGGGCTAAGATATTTACTATGTGGGCTTTTACAGATAAGGCTTGCCGAGCATTTACAGAAAAAATAATGAACACATTTTAATTCCAAAATACGATCAAAATACAACTTAAAAATTGCTTGTCTTAAAGTATGAGCTTTCTTTAAGAATTAAAGAGTACTTAAACAAAAGCCTTCATTAAGGACTCATGTTCTTCCAACCAAATCCGGATACTTTACTATATCATAGTAAAGACCCAAAGTAAACCTTGAGATTCAGAAATCACAACATCATAAATTTGATGAACTCATAGCAAGTATGAAATGGTTTCCTCTGTCACAAGAGATTTGGAATTATGTTTATGTAAAGCTGCCAAATTACAGGGTATTTTTCCCTTTGAAGACACCACTACACTATTAAAAAGAAAGAAAAAGTAAAACAAAGGAACATATCTACTTATGATCTACCCAAAAAACTAATATAAATTATTAAGGAAATGGTTTATGCTTAAATTAATTCTGAAATAAGTCTCTAGATGATATGTAAGATATGACAGTAACAAAAATTTCAAATAGTGTCAAATCTCAAGAGTTTGTATTACATAGGTATAATAAACAGAATTTAGATTAAGGATAAGCAGTCCTATGTATTTAGATGTATAAAATGCCAGATATCTTTACTAAAGCAAAATAATAAGCAGTATAATACTATGTAACCATAATAGCATATGCAAAAGTTCATTAATATAATGTTCTTCTCGGAGAACTTGGTTTCCTAACCTTATTTCCCCTATGGATTCTTAAGTTCCTCAGTTGTGAATTATTCTATCATATGGATTTTCAAAAACTGAACATGTTTAATCCTAGTGGCTTCTGAAATTTAAGCTATATGTCCGCTGGAAGAAGAGGAATATTGCTCTTCAAGAGTACCTGGTTGAAATATGTGCATCATTGACCAATGCTGCTCCAAACACAACATCATTTAGGGAAGTCATCTAGTTAACTGGATGCAAAATCACCAAATCTGCCCAACTGAAAGATACAGAGCCACTTTTGGACCAGGTAAGGGCTCCATCAGTAGCTAAATCTATTTGATTTTAGTTCAGATGTCTTAGAGATACATCTCTTATTTTCTTTATCTCTACTGTCATCTATTGTAATTATATCAGTCTCATCTGTTATAATTATGTCAGTCTCTCTCAACTGATTAACTACAACAGACTTCTAATGGGATATTCTGCCAAAGGGTTAGGTCCTTTCCCCTTCTTCATTAGAGAAGCCACAACTTACAGTATTCTTAGGGTCAAGGATCCCAAGTGAACCATTTGTCATATACATTTTATGTTCAAAAATTTCTGATACCTTAGTTCCTGCTCATAAACTGGAATCCATTCTTCTTCACAGGACATTCAAAGCACCCTTTGCCTGAAACTCCCTTTTCAGTTTCTCATAGACATTCACCTTTACACCCCTTCCTCTGAACATATGATATAGATATACTTGCTATAGTAAGACATAAGAACATTTTTATGCTTTATGACTTGGCTAATGTCAGTTATCCTCAAACTTGTTCCATAAATACATCTCCAAATGCATAAAACGATGACAAAATCAGCCAGGGAAGTCTAGAATACAACCTTTCATGGCCAATTATATCTTGCCAAAGAGTTAGTTCACACTGATGTCTCTTACTTCATTTTTTAAAAAGTACAGAAAGTCTCCTTTCCACCCCGTGATATGCCTAATACTGTTTTAGTTCAGAAAAAATATTTTAAAAAATTACTTATGAGATTCACATGCTAATATAATTATACATATGAGACAACACAGTAAGTTATACCTATGTATGCATCCGTTATTCACCTTGATTATGAGCCCCTTGTTCAGGAATCGTAGCTTATATGTCATTATATATTAAGCAAATCAATGAAAAAAAGTTTCTAAAAAACAAATATACGTATATAATGAATTTTGGTGACACAGAAAACTATGTTCAATGATATTAAAATCCATATGGATGACAAATATTTCCTTTCAGTATCTTTAAGAAAAACACATTAACATAATTTTTAAGCATTGATATATTTCACCTCTCAATGCCATCCCATCACCTTTTAAACATGGGTAAAAATGTTGATTTCTCATATTATTTGAGGATTCCACAAATCTGTACAGAATCTGTTTGTTTGAGGGAGGATTAAGAGACGTAGAAAAGAAGAATTGTGACTAAATCTTATATTATTTGTAACTGCTATACGATTTGAGTGTCAACATTTTTAATGCATTATTTTAATAATTAATAGACTTTTTAGCACAGGGTTAGATTTACAGAATAACTGAACAGGTAATACAGAGAACTCTACATACTCAACCCTATACCCACTCTACAAGTGTACAGTTTCCCTTGTATTAACACACAAAATTAGGGTAGTATACTTGCTGGAGTTAATGAACCAATATTGATTAATTCTTCTTATTACTATAGCCCATGGTTTACACTAAGATTCACTTTTTGTGTTGTACATTTCTAGGAGCTTTAACAACTGCATAATGGCATATATCCACCATTAAGTTTTAAAAAGATTAGTACAGTTTTAAAATCACAGGCTAGTAAAATTTTGTACAGAATAGTTTCACTATGCTAAAAGTCCTCTGTGTCCCACCTATTCACTCATTCCCCTCTGCTGAAACCTGGACAACCACTGATCTAACTATCTCTATAGTTTTGCTTTTTTCAGAATGCCATATACTTGTAATAGTAACATGTGTAGCCTTTTCAGATGGCTTTTTTCACTAAGCAATATGTAGGTAAGCACCTCCTCCTTGTCTTTCATTGCTTGATAGTTCCTTTCTTCTGAGTACTGAATACTATTCCATTGGAAGCAAATAACAGACACCTAACTCAGTTCTAAGCGTTGAGAAACATTTTCCTGGACTAAGAACCTCTGACAGGAGCTTGAGGATACCTGGAGTTAGTCAAGCCAAGGAAGAACAGAATAAGTGACAGGCATGAAGAAGACAAGGAATCCAGGCAAAATTGCTGAAAAAGATGTGGCCAATAATGCAGCCTGACCTTTATTCTCAGTAGCATTCACCAATCACTATTCCCTAAATATGTAAACAACGTATTTACTCTACATGCAGAAAGAAACTAAAACCTTTCCAGGCATCCATTTAAATAAGAATGATCTTTCTGTTCAAAATACTCTCAGTAATATTTAAAAGCATGTTTCCTACAAATGTTGGAGAGGATGTGGAGAAAGGGGATCCCTTTTACACTGTTGGTGGGAATGCAAGTTGGCACAGCCACTTTGGAAAACAGTGTGGAGGTCCCTTAAAAAGTTAAAAATTGAGCTACCCTATGATCCAGCAATCACACTACTGGGTATTTACCCCAAAGATACAGACGTAGTGAAGAGAGGGCCATATGCACCCCAATGTTCATAGCAGCATTGTCCACAATAGCTAAATCATGGAAGAAGCTGAGATGCCCTTCAACAGATGACTGGATTAAGAAGATGTGGTCCATATATACAATGGAATATTACTCAGCTATCAGAAAGAACGATTACACAACATTTGCAGCAACACAGACGGGACTGGAGGAGATTACGCTAAGTGAAATAAGTCAAGCAGAGAATCATATGGTTTCACTCATTTATGGAATATGAAAAAAATTGGAAGATCAGTAGGAGAAGGAAGGGAAGAATGAAGGGGGGTAAACAGAAGGGGGAATGAACCATGAGAGACTGTGGACTCTGGGAAACAAACTGAGGGCTTCAGAGTCCCAGGAGGGGGGTGGGGGATTGGGATAGGCTGGTGATGGGTATTAAGGAGGGCACATATTGCTCGGTGCACTGGGTGTTATATGCAAGTAATGAATCATGGAACATTGCATCAAGAACTGGGGATGTACAGTATGGTGACTAATATAACAATAAATATTATTTATTAAAAAAAAAAAAAGCATGTTTCCTACCATCAATAATTAAACTCACAATAGGCCCACCAAAAAGCAATCAGGTCCACGTTAATTAACAAAAGATTATCAACAATCAAAGACTCACGGCCTTACTCTGATCACCCAAATGCAGATCAGAGCATTTGATCTTATGGGGGGGAAAAAGCCAGCAAATCAGGGAAATAAATAGTACATTAAAAAAAAAAGCATCATTTTTTACTTCATAACTTCAGGTTTGCCCTCAAAGTGTATATTACAACATTGTGGAGTTTTACAATGCAAATCCACAGCAACTCTACAAGGTCCCTCCCGTGTAAATGTCTTCAGATGCATAATCAAGCACAGAGAATCAAAAATATGCCTGGGTTGTTACACAGAGCAGGAAAGAAGTGTTTGCTCAGATAGATTCTGGGCACCATCTGGGAGACAAGTGCTTGGTTTTGCAACAGATTGCATAATTTTCCTGTAGAATCTGGAGAAAAGCCCTAACTGCTTTAATAGAGAGTTGATTTTACATGCCTTTAATCTTCATTTCGGTTTGTCTTAAAGGCAATCCATATGGTTGAATGGCAGAAGTAGTCATTAGCTTAACACAGTGTTCAGGCTTCCATCTTTCTGTGGGAGACATGCAATATTTCACCTTATAGAGAGTTAGTTTTCATTGCACATGGCAATTAATCTTTTTACTAGCTAAGCATCTACTGCATATGTATGCTATTTGATTGATTAGATTAGAAATTTAATGTTACAGTTCATACATTAGTAATATTTCAACATAACACATACCAAGGACTCCGCTATCAATAATATGAGTGGATTAAGAGCAGCACAAATTAGCACCTGGAGCAGGAAGGATGACCTTGGCCAGTAGAAAATACTTCATCTACAACAGAGAAATCCTAGACCAAAGTTCATCTTATTAGAAGCTCTATGTGGAACTTGTGGCTGGAGGGCACATGGATTCTTAACAGGCAACCAAGTACACATAAAAGCAGATGGCAAGACACAATTCCCAAATAGAAGAGGTAGTCAGACTACCCTTTAATGTACCTGTGACTACATACCTTTCCTGGCAGATGCTAGAGAGGAAAGCACTTTGGCATCATGTAGTAAAAGATACAATTAAAAATCCAAACAGATTAGCAGAGTTGGATATTTAATTGGAAAGTACTGCTTATAATTTTATCCTGCTGATAGTTTCTAAAGTAGAAGAAAAGTAGAACAGCTTTTTATCATTGAACTAAATTCTTAGGCATGAGCTTACATATCTGCCAGGAAAAGTTACCTGTGTGTTTCTATCTACCCAGAGAAGGAGAGTTGGGGAAAAAATTTCCATTTACTTATCACACATTAAACTAGATGCTAGCCTTGAAATCTCAAATATGCTATCATATATGATCTCCCTAATCATATCCAAGTTTTCATTGCACATTGGAAGTAACTTGATGAAAGTATGTGAGTACATTCCTAAGCTCATAAATTGTTAAATGGAAGCTACAAGATTTCAAAAATAGAAATCCACAATCCAGACTTCTTTTCACATGGTTCTCTTCTCTATCCCACCTTGGTTTTCCTACAGGAGAAGAAGCATTCCAAGCAAGGTAATTATCATTCTCCCTACAACCCATGTATTTAGATAGCCCCAAGGATAAGAAAAATGTACACAGAGGGTAGCTTATTTAAAGGGCACAAAATAGTAACTATGAAATAGGGAGAAGAAAATATAAAATAGAGGATTATGGTTGAGAAATAAACGCATGCCAAAATTGAAGTCATTGTAGCAACGGAATTGTTTTAAATCTTTAAAATAAAGTACAGCTAACCCTTGAACAAAATGAGTTTGAACTGTGCTGGGTCTACTCACACATGGATGTTTTTTCAATAAATATTTTGGAAATTTTATTTATTGGAAAGTAACTATTTTTTTTTAGAAAACTGTCCATTTGGGAAAACCTATAAACAAACTGCCTAGCCTAGACATCCACCCCAAATTAAGAAAAAGTTATTATTTTAAAAAATACAGTATATATAACATACAAAATATGTGTTAACTGCCTATGTAAGGCTTCCTGTCAATAGTAGGCTATTAGTAGTTAAATTCGGGGGAGTCAAAAATTATACACAGATTTTTGACTGCACTGGCAGTTGGCGCCTCTAACCCCTGCATTGGTCAACTGTATTTTGTAGATTATAATAATGGTCCCAATTCTTACATACTTCATGTGTTTAGACCTCTTGCCTTATAACTTTGTAATATCCTCCCTCTCTGACCCGAACTTTGATTTGCCTTGGGCTATTTGAAACTTAGCAAGCATTACACAAGGGGAGGACTGGAAGAACTGCTGGGGTTGCTCACTCTTTCCCTCTCATGGTAGAGAAGGAAATGCCCAGCCTAGCCCAGTGATCCCAAGAGGAGGATGAGATATGCGTGGATCAGAGGTAAGTCACTTTGATCATTCCAGTAAGACCTTCCTAATCAACTAGCAGCCAGCCAAAGTACAGATGTCGGAGCAAACAAGAAAAGAACAGGACAGCTTCCTAGCTAACCGTCCCAACACCTGAGCAACAAGTTGACTACACCACGGAAGTTTTGGGTTATTTGCTATACAACATTATTGTGACAATAGAAATGCAATAGAAGATAAAACGATAAATGCCAAAATTTATTAACATTAAATGCTATTATGTTAGTCGTTTTGTTTATTGTATTTTTGTTCTATCTCCTTGTTTATTTCTAGGACCTTCTACTTCCTAAAGATGTGTGCTATGGCGTTTGGTATAGAGACATTAATAACTGTCACATCATCATCATGAATCTTTGCCTTTAACAAATTCAACCTGAGCTTTTAACTGGGGCCAGGATGATGGTTATTATGATTGGCTTAAACTAATCAGGACCCACACCCAGAAATAAGGTTGGACAAAACTGCTGGACTAGAAAATATAGATTATTGCTAAGAAAGAGAGAATGAATACAAAAGAGACCATTAATAAACGGGTAGGAGAGTCTAACAAAGATGTGAATGAATGAACAAATAATAGATGAATGAATGAATGTTTTTAAAATAATATTGGTTTTGTCTTTTAAGAACAATTTAAGTACAAGCTGCTGGATATTGGTCAAAATCACTAATGGATAATAAGAGAAATAACTTTTTACTTTGAGGTATAAAACAGACATGAGATGCAGTAATATGGTATGCAGGAAACTTAAATATTTTATGTAAACTTTATGCTTTTTTAAGAGTAGACATTATAGCTTAGAGTCTAGAAAATGGTATCTTCTCTGCCTGAATGGTGATGTGCATTAATTTGGGTATTTAATGTAGAAGTCAGTCTGCTGAGGAAAGCTTTGCAGTCTATTTAAACTTGTTTTAATTTGAATCCCAAGTCATTCTTTGTGTCTATAGTGCGGAACCACTTAAAAATCTGTAGGAATAAAGCAAAGATTTGGGGACAGATTGGTTTCCAAAGTACCTCTTAAATGCATACCATAGACTACCCAATGGTTACAAATACAGGTTCTATGAGTAAATGAGAAGAATGATGGATGCAAATCAATTAGCATGCATCATTCAAAACATCAGCCTAAAAGCAGACAAACTTTCAGTAAGTGTCAGCCAAAAGAGTAAAATCTAATTGTTAACAGTCAAACCTTATTAATCAATTCTGTGCCTAATTATTAAATAATTTGCCAGCACTCTTAACAATCAAACAAAGGGATCTATCAAAATATAATATCAGACTGACATAATTAAGTGGATTTCTGCTCAGTGATAAATCACTATCTAGTATTAACTACACAGAATTGAGATTAGTTAAATATGGAATTGATGTGAAAGCTACGTTCAGATTTCCTAATAACCATATATGGCCGGATGCTGCCCACGGCCTGAGAGCAAGGAAAGAGAAGGATGTTCTTTACATTTGAAATGCTGTGTTCTCATCACCGAGAACACCCTGATCCAAGCTGTTCAGAATGTGGGAGCCAAAGAAATCCCTGGAGATTAAATTAAAAAGTGGCTCTGTGGCCTAATTACCAAAAGTCTAAAATATATGAAGTTAAACTGGAAGAAATTGTTAGCAGCGCCCAGTTAGGGCCCCAGATTTAGACTCTGAATCATGGACATGGCAACAAAGCTAAGTTTGGGAAGGATTTGCTACCGTCATACAGGATGGTCAGTGGCGACAGCAGCAGTAAATCAAGCCCATGGCATCAGCTAAATGCAAAAAGACTTTCTTATGTATCTTTTAGACAGAAGGCATGTAGAACTTGTAATGGCTTGAGGTTCCAAGAAATCTTGAAAATGAAAATAATAAAACAGTAAGTGTGTTAGCTTATGTTCATTGCACAACATATACACTACATACCAGACTCCTTAAATTATTTTCCATGCATTATCTTTATTTTTTAAATTTGTTTATGAATTGAAAAGTATTATTGTCCTATTTTACAGGTGAAAAATCCATGATGCAGAGAGATTAAGTAACATGTCCCAGGTCAATTTAAAGCTGGTAAATCAAGCAGCTGGAATTAAGTTCCAGGCAATTTAGCATCAGAGTCTATACTCTTAAAGCATAAGTTTATCCTTATGCCCCACATTTCAACAAGTTGAACTTTGCAATATTAAACTCCCTTGGGTCAGTTGGGAAGCCAAGACTGGCTTACATTTAAAAGTCCTTCACCCTCCATGATGCTTTTACACTGGATTGCACAACAGCCCAGTTGAGAGAGAGTCAGAGAGGCAGTGTGTGTAAGCAGGAGGAAGAGGGACAAGCCGACTCTGGGCTGGGCTGAGTGCAAAGCCCAACTCTGCTAGATCCCAAGACCCTGAGATCATGACCTAAGGCAAAATCAAGAGCCTGAGCTTGGAGCTTAACCAACTGGTGTTGTTGGCTTTTTTTAATGGTTTAGTTATTTATGTCTCACCTTGTTCCAGGGATACTAAAGGTTTAACATATAGGCAGGACTTCGTATCATAAGACCAAGCTGTGCCCAGAAAAGGGTAAGTTTATTTCTACTCAAACTCTATTTCTCAAAGTCAAACTCAAACTCAAAGTCAATTTCTACTCAAACTCTACTACTGGAAATTAGTTGTAAAGCTTTACGCCAGCTTACCGTGTAGTCCCTTTATGAACTTTAGGGTTTACTCGTGTACTCTGAAAGGGTATATTAGAATGATCTGTAAGACCCTTCAGGTTCTAACATTCTGGTGCTTAAAAATGCATTTCCTAATCTGCAAGTAGAAACTTAGTGCTAAATATTCAGTTAAGTACCAAATAGGCAAAACAAGTAAGGTTGCTCTTTTAATACGATGTATTCATATGATTTTGGTACACCAAACAGCTTAACAGAGGAAACTGGTGTCAATACCACCGATATAATGCTACATCAATTCTGGCTATTTTTCCTAAGACATCACCCACCATGCCCTTGTCCTTGATCAGTTTCCTGAAATACGTATTTCCTAAACCAATATCTAATGTAAACTATTGGCCATTTGCCTAGAAATGTAACAAACAAAAATAAAGCGCCATTTTTAGAACATATTGGAAATACATCCTAAAGATGAAATTGATAACAAAAATGCAGATCAATAAAATGGTGTATACATCTGAATTCAATTATGTGGAAAATTCAGACTCTGTGTGTGTGTGTGCATGCATGCATGCGTGTGCTTTCTAAAGGTTACCTAGAGTGAAATTTGCTAATGAAACTGGAATTTGGGACTAAACTATTCCATAGTTTATCTGTATAATGCCAAAAGTGGTAGTTCCAACTAGAAAACAGACAATCTTATGTAAGGAAGTCCACTGAAAATTTTAGTTATTTCATAATGCAAACCCAGGCATAGGTTCAGATTTTAGCAAGCTGAAACAAAAGGATGTGGGATTAAGTTGCGATTTCATTTTAGAGGTCTGGAAAGAGCATTATGATCTATTGTGGAAAGACACTAATCACTGAGGACCATAATGATTGCTGTTTGACAATTTTAATATGTAAGGGCACCTGATTAAAATTTAAAAGGCATCTTGAGCATTTCTGAATCTAAATTAACATTTATTGAGTAGTTCTTGGTGCTAGGCTCTGAGCTGGTTGCTTTGCACAAGATATCCCACTTAATCCTCATGACAACTTTGGGAGCTAGGTTTCATTAGCTAGGAAAAGGTTTAGATTTTACTGAAAAGAACATAAAACTTGGAATCAGATGGACATGGATTCAAGATTTCTATTACCCATTTTTTGTAGAGTGACATTCTTAGGTGGAAGGGCCATGCAAACTGGACAGTTGGTTTATACCTTTCAGCTTTGATCCATCGTTTTTGTTGTCTTTTTCAAAATACATACTGTTATTCTGCACATTTAATAGACATTAATACAATGTTGGAAAAGTTGTAGGTGAAATGGAGGAGGACACAATGGGACGTTTATATATTAATTTAAGATCTGTAAGGAGTGCTTTTTTTTTAAACTAAAATTTGGAGCATTTCAAAACCCCTATTATAAGTGTGATAGCAAAGCATCACATTGGAATTATTCTTCTGTGAAGGGCAAGTGTCACTCAGGATGGGCTAGATTGTGATGAGGTGACAACTAACCCAAAATTTTAGAAACATAACACAACAAAGCTTTATTGCCTTTTCATAAAGAGTCAGCAATGGGCTGGAGGACTCCCCAGGGTATCTCCTCCCCAAGTGATGGCTCAGCATTGCCCCTCCACATCGACTCATGCCTCCACGTGAACAGGAGCAGTGAGAAGAGACAGGTGAGGCAGCAAGCACCAGCAACTAAGTGCTTCCACACAGAAGTCACACATACCACTACATTCAGATTTCGTAGGGCAAAGACGTTCAGATGACCATTCCTAATTTCAGAGTGGCAGGAAAATGGAAGCTTCTTGTCGATGAGAGGCCGGAGGCATGGGGAACTCCATAACACTGAACAGTGTAGGCTAGACATTTATATCCCTTCTTATGCATTCGTAATGATTCTAAGAAAAAACTGTCAAAGGTATACTTTCTCTAGAAGCTTTTATCCTTTCATTAACGTGTGGTGCAAGTTATCTGGAACTAAAATATCAAATTTAAAATACACACACACACACAGACACACACACACACAGGCTGCGCTCTGTTTCATCAAGTAAGTTAAAAAAAAAAAAAAAAGTCGGTCTGGCATTGCCTAAATTCTTAAGTCACGAGTTTTCTATGCCTATGAAAGTCTTCCTGAAAGTTGTAAGGTGAACTAACAGATTGCTGATAACTGACAGAGAAACCTCACTGAGACTACACCTGCCTGTGTGTAGAATTTACTGCCAGAGATAAATGTGACATTTAAATTGCAATGCTCTTTCCCCCCTGCATTTCTGTCAGGATGCTTTCAGCACGAAAATGGAATGATTTAAAAATACTTTAAAATATACAATATTTGGTATAACATTATAATACAGAAGATCCTTCAATGAAATATTAGGTGGAACAGGTTGCCTGATTATTATCACGAACGTCAAAAGTATGCAGTGTGGTATTTAATACAATTCATGAGTGATGAGTTGGTAACAATTTATTCCCTCAGAGAAAGGAAATAAAAGACCAGGAAATTCAAGGAGAGGCTCATCATTTCCAATATTATATTCAAGAATAAAATAGAACAATAGATTTGAACCCGAAGTTAGATATTTTGCTTATAATACAAATCTTTTTAGAAAATAAATAGAGAAGTCAAGAAGATATTAATTGAAAAAATAATTTAAAAATTCAGGAATATAAAATGAAAAACAATTTCCCCTTATATTTCTTAAAGTTAAGAATTTCTTAAATGTTTGAGCATGGATAAAACTAATTAATAATCAGTTACATACATTTCAACCAAGTTTCTCAGTTTCTTTATCTTCAAAATAATCACGGCAATACCACCTCATAAACGTATTATGAGGGCTAAAAGGCATAACTAATTAATACGTCTAGCACAATCCCTATTGTATACTGTATGCCAGTACGCATCTTGGGTTTAAATCCTGGATAAGCCTCAAAATATAAATTGTAGGAATTCTGATTTAGAAATTGTCTAAGGATATATTTTAAAGAGCTTAAAAGGTGATTCCATATAGGGTTTCTTAACTATACTGGACACTAAAAAATGTTGAGGTCATGTACCTATATGACAAATTCCCAAAAATCTGCACATGTGTGTAGTGTGTATGTGAGTGTGTGCACACACATGTGTGTGTGTATGTATATGTATATACACATACATATATAATTTCAAAGGCTTTACCAAAGCTCACCCATGGATATTTTAGCAATCTCTGGCTACAGATCAAGGACCACTGTACTATTTTGTGAAATAAGTTTGCATCTTTTTCCCTAATTTATATTGAAATAAATATACAATTGACTTTAGGTATTCTCCTCCATAACAGTCATAAAGAAACAAATACAAAATGTTGATATAGAATAAATCAGTATTCTATTTAGTGGAGTGGATATGTGAATACTTCAACAAGCAACATTTTTATTCTAGTACCTTGAAATGCATTAAATATAGTACAGGTACTATCAATTAAAGTGTCTGAAAATTAATTACAACAAGAAGCAGAATCATTCAACTAATCACAGCAGATCTAAATAAATTAGTTCTTAATCATAGCTTTGAAAGAGGAGGAAAAAGAAAGCAACGTCAAGAAAGTCAAATTGCCTTCCCTTGGGCAAAGACATAATAAAACATACAATAAGTCAAGAATTTAACTTCAATTTTGCTGATAAGATCATCATAAAGTTTTAGTAATAATATCTCATATTTTCCCCGTATCTGGGTTTTCAATTTAATTGCTCATTGTTAGATAAAGGGACATATTTGCCAAAGCTAGTGTGAAAGCTGCAGCCAGGAGACAGCAGTCAGAAGACAATGGAGCAATATATGCTTTCCCACTCTTCAACCATTTTATCGCCAGACTGGGTTGGGATGGAGGGGCAATTTCCTTTTCCACATCTTCATATGTGGAGGCTTACTTCCTCTGCATTCTTTCTTTGCACAGAGAGATGGTAAAAAGCTGTCCCAATATATTTTTGCATTTAAGAGATTGAGGATAAAAATTTATGGCAAAATTTTAGGAATCGAGATATACCAGAAGTTTCTTTCCCTAGTTTCCACAAAAGTAAACTGGTTGCTGCCTTTTAAAGGAAAAATAAGACAAATGTGAAGTTAACCAGCCTCATTTTGAATCCCAGCCTTCCTGTTCACTAGCTGTATGATAGGTCACAATACTTTATCTTTCTTCATTTCAATTTACTAGATAAATGAATCAAAAAAAGTCTATCTTGCAGGGTTAATGAGAGGATTAAATGATAATAATAATCCTCATAGCACCTCAATAATATTAATTATTACACAGAATTAACAGTTTTGTACTTGCTGGCATTCAAAGATTTATTTAATGAAATGTTTATTCTTATGGTTTTAATCTTGACTCTGCGTTTGACTCTGCATTTATGCTATTGATGATGGTGGGACGGTCTGTTACACATTTGGATTTGAACAAGGAATACATTCCGTTTTGGTTTATAATACTGATATACCACTGTTTCTTTAATCTACTATGCATATCCCAGGAATAACCTTGAGAATGTTATAAAGGGTATAAGACTGGAGGATGTCTGAACACATGGATTAGAACCATTGCTCTAAGACTCTGCTCATAATTCTAGAACACATCTCTTTATCTTTACATTACAAGCATTGTGAATAGTTTCTATATCAAACCACTTTCCATACAGCAGCTAAAAGGATCAATCTGAACTGCAAATTTGATCATAGCTCCCCTGGCTTAAAATCTTTAAGTATTCCCCTTTGCCTGGTCAATAAAGTCCAAACACCTTGTTCCTACACTCTCCTTCCACACTTCTCTATTTTTGGTACTCTGTTCTATATTTCACACCATGAACACAGTCCCAAGAGAACCCATTTCCTATATCTTGGTCACTCGTGCCCTCTAGCAAACTCTTTGCCTGCTAGCTTGAATTTATTCCTCAATTTATATGCTGCTTCTCCTTCCCTGAATTGCACACCTTGGTTGGGCATGTTAATAGAACATCCTACGTATGACCACTCAGAGGTACATCTGAATTTCTTCTATCTAGTCCTGAAATTACTCATATATTTAGTTTTCTGCACTTAACCATAAGATCAGGAACAGTTTTCCCACTCACTGTATCTCTAACATCTAATACAGTGCCTGGCACATAATAAATGCTTAAAAATATTATATGAATGAATCATATAGCATTGCAATTTTATGGCAATTGTCATTTCTCTCCATATTTTGAGCTGTTTAAGAACAAGAATAGTTTCAAGAATTGATGCAAATAATATGGATTGAATGCAGGATATTATGATAAGGTCCTTGAGATCAGGAACCTTGTCTGATTTTGTCTTAGCTTTTACATCACTCAGTACCCAACACAGAACCTGGCACATAATAAGCTTCAGATCAACATATATGGAACAATAAACGAATTAATATATCTTAGACACTTAGGATCCAGACAATAATGCTCCCTACTACAGCATCTTAAGATAAACCTACTTACTAATTTTCTCATAACTTCTCAAATGTGAATGATCTAAATTACTGTCTCGTGATCATTTGAAACTATGAGATGCAGAAATATTTAGATTTCTCCCCTTAATTATTGTGCTTCTAGTTATTTTTTTTAAGAAAAAAATAACAAAAACAAATAGTCTTTATGAACTACAGGGTAACAGAGGGATACATTTTATGAGATGTGTGTGTGTGTGTGTGTGTGTGTGTGTGTGTGTGTGTGTGTGTGTAGTTTTGTTCCACTCTGATATCTAGGCTAATCTGAAAATACCACAATGGGTTGCTTGACATTTGCTAAGAAATTATACTCAAAGTGAATTTTAAAACGATTCATGTTTTGTAATCTCAAGAAATGAATGGTAATGATGTTCTCTTATATTTGTATATGCATTAATCTCCATCATTGCTAGTTAATTGTATACATTTTTGGCTCATGAACAACAAATATTTTAGGAAGACAAATAGCTTCTTTTTCTGGAAAATATTATGTATGGATCTTCTGTTTTTAAAAAATCTCGCTAGTTTTTATTGAATGCATGTCATTATAGAAAATTGTTGCCTTAGAACAAAATAGGATTTATGCCTGAGCTGGAGGATGAAGAAGAAAAGGAGGGGATGGGAAGGGTAAAAGGTCTCTTTCCGGGATCACTGAAGGATAACTAATTAATTAATTAACAATAATCTAATACTAATAATCTAATAACAATGTGGGGAAAGTGGTTCTTGGCTCAAAATACTGGTAAATCTAAGGATAAGTTTAGCTTGGGGCACATCTGAATCAAGAGGTAAAATAAGCCATTAAGATTCTTGATTGAACAGTACCCTCTTTTGCTAACTTTATTATTGGGAAAACTCTCTCCATCCTGTTAAGGTACTCTAAGCCTAAATCAAAACTTTGGATCCCCCAAAAGTACAATCATCTCTTCCCTAGTAATTGAATGCCAAATCTCAATGAATATATTTTATGTTTTGCTGCCATTGCAAAGGCAAGAGAGATAATGTGATGGTCAGGTCTAAGTTGTTCTAGTGATGACAGGAAAGGGGTAATGTGACTGATAACTTCAACAGGGATACTTGAACTGAGGTACTGATCATTCTTGATAGGAAACACTGGTGATGTTATTTAAAAAATATGGAGAAATTTGTATTAGATCAGCTAAAATAACAGATTACTTAATCCACTAAAGGGTATATGAGTGGGATGCTCAACTCATCATACTTCAAACCAACCAAGTTTATTTTCATCTGTTTCATGTATTGGGCATCTACATGAAACTTTTATTGGAGAAATTGATTTATTTCTTTAAAACTGCTTGGAAATTTCAGACATTGATTAGCTTGAGGCTCACTTTAAATTTGAGGATTTCATTTGTTTCTGAGAAGTGAGGACAGGGTCAACAGTATTCAAGACAGAAAGCTCGTGAAAAGGTTAACAGATGATCCTTCTTAAAATGAAATTACACTCATTGTGGGAGATAATTATTATTAATAAGTAGATAAAAGTGTCAAGATAGTAAGAAAGAGCAGAGATTAAATAGCTAGCATCAACACCGACTAACCTTTTCAAATTATGATTAATTGCCCAAGAGCAAAAAATGCCCATGCAGTTGGGATCCTTTGTTTGCTTCATGTTGCTTTTGGGGAATCCTGAATAAAGCAGTAAACAAGTTCCTCAGAGATAAAAAGTTTAGGTCTTCTAACTTCAGGAAAACACATGCTCTTGAGAGGTATCGGCTGGTCAGGAGTTATTGCTGGAAGGTAAAGAGATCATCAAGACTATGACCTCTCCATTTATTGTAATCTTCACAATTGCAAGCATTATCCCTATGGCTCTCACCATTTATGTAGGGCTTGCCCATGCCTCAGGAGGGAAGATTTCATCTCCATATGCCATAGATGATGAAAATACAGATAACAAAGATCATTTTCAGGAACCTACTAGAAAATAATACTAGCACCGTGTTAAGCATTTATCAACCAAAATATGCCAAATAAATTTTTTAAGATTTTATTTATTTATTTGACAGAGAGACAGCCAGCGAGAAAGGGAACATAAGCAGGGGGAGTGGGAGAGGAAGAAGCAGGCTCCCAGGGGAGGAGCCCGATGCAGGGCTCGATCCCAGGACCCTGGGATGACGCGTAACGACTTGAGCCACCCAGGCGCCCCCCAAATAAATATTCTTTTCGCTTTTTTGTTTTTTTTTCAAATTAGGAAGTTTAGGGTAGATAAAGGACCCTGACTAGACTCAAATGACTAATGCAATTCAAAGCTCAGTTCATTTGATCCCAAAGTTTATTCTTTTACTCCTTACAACACAGGTTTTTCAACTCAATCCTTTGTCTTTTTTTTTTTTTTTTTTAATGCCCAGAATGATTCCTACATATAACAAAAGAACAGAGTAATGGAGTTATCCTTTTTTAGTATTGCTCTTTTTCTTCTTCTTAACTGATTTCCCCACTCCATCAAACAGGAGTCTTTAGATATAGTGTTAGAATAATGTCAAATATTTATCTCCAACTCTTCAGAGTCATTGCTTGCTAAAAACAGTCAAGGCAAATGTTCCTGCATTCTTTGACTAGAAACTTACCCTCCTTTCAGAAGGGACTGTGCGGTGATCCATATGCAGTCAGATGACCCCCTGCTGATTCTTTGTACCATGAATACTATGGGGAACACACTGTTATAAGGGGCGACAAGGGCAATTTTTTGTTTTGGAGTCAATTCTCCTGGGGGATGCCAAGGAGGAGTTAGCAAATGAGACAGAAAGTCTTCCTTTATGCTGTTGACAATACCATCCAGCTCTTACTACAAATTCTCTTCGGGGAAGCACTTCATTTGATTGTCATTTTAAGGACATTTGAAATTAATACCAATCTGTGGTTTCAAAACAGGTTAGTTAGAACCAAAATACAAAGCTGTTCCCTGTACTTTAAAAAACAAATTTAGAGGAAGTACTTCTCAAAGGTAATTTTTCTGATTATGGAAAGAAAATTTCTGAAGTTGAGTGGCAGTGTGCACCAGCGACTAAATATCTGAGCATCCTTTAAGCTAGAAAAACTCGACAGTGACATCAGAACTGAAGCATCGTCCGTGCTGGCACTCATGTGCAGAGTTTATGAGGACAAGAACATTTGGTATCAAATTCTAAATTGATGCTGAGTGACAGTATGTCTGCCATATCTCTGCCACTTGCAGACAACTATCACAAGCACCATTTGCTTAATAGGAGCACAGCATGTGCTATCCCACAAAAAGTAGGTGCCTTCAAATAAGCAGTGGCCAAAATTGCTTTTGAGAAATATGAACACTTGTCTGCCTTCACTGAACCAATTATTCAGCCAACTATACATTGGGGAAATTAATTCTTGAAGCAAAAGATTTCATTACATTCATAACTACAAATATTGTTCTTGGATATAAACTGCCTGGCTCACTTGACTCAGTGACCTTTTATTTCGATATATCTAATAGATTTATAATATGTTCTGGGAAGAAGCCTCTTTTTTTTTTTCTCCCTTAAATTGCTCTTTCAACTTCTTGAATACCAGATGAATGTTAAGTACTTCCAGGGATATCTGAGAAGTCAAAGAATTCTATGTATTTTTAAGTTTGGCTTCCAACTTGCTTCCTAGATAGAGAATATCATGGAGTCTTAATGTTGGAAGGAATCATAAAAGTGATTCAGTCTAATCTGAAAAGGAGTCCTTCTTCCCTACTGGATTTTGAGTTCCACAAGACCAAACCTAGATTAGTTCATCATTTCCACCCCTTAGTTATTATATAATTAAGACTTACTGTGGATGAAATTCTTTTATCAGGTGCTGGGAAGATAAGGGTTAATGGGACGTTGTTTAACCCTTATCTTCCCAGCACCTGATAAAAGAATTTCATCCACAGTAAGTCTTAATTATATAATAACTAAGGGGTGGAAATGATGAACTAATCTAGCTTAGTTTCCCACAAAACGGTGCCTTTACCACCAAAGGTACAAGACTATTTTAGGTGGCATTTGGACAAGCGTCAGTATGTCAGTTTCTATATTTTAACACAATTTATCCTTGACTTAGGAAGAAATACAAAATTTTAAAGTTAAAATAAATAGTAAATGTAAAGAAAATGTAATGAATAGAAGTACTGGCTTTATCACTGATGGTAAAAACTGTGGAGAGTAAAACAGAAACATGACAGAAATCTGGTCTCTCCATTTCATCCCTCCTTCATAGCACCAACTGTCTACGTCTTTACTTTTATTATATTATCGATATTATTTTTGTTGACATCTTAGAGAAAAAATAGAATATGAATTTTTGATGCCATTGAGATGTACAGTTCTAGTTTACTCATTTTTTCTCAATCATATGACCTCTCTGTTTGATATTATCATGGGGTTGAGTGCTCTCATCTATTCTAATTTCTTATCATTTTACTGTTTTCACCTCTTTAACCTCTGACGTTTCTGTTCTTTCTTAGCAACCTAAGGTTGTGATCTAAAAGATAACTCTGAAGGATAATCTTTGACAGATGTAAATGTATTGTTCATAAAAGGCTCTTGCAAGAGTGTTGGGGCCAGAAAGAGGGGTTGTTGGATTTACTATAGAGCCAGAAGTAGAATTCTGGGAAGTGTGATTTTCATGATTCTTTTCATGTTATAGAAGAAAACATATTTTATGTATTTATTTCCTTTTATCTTCTAAGAAATAATCAAAGAGACCCTTATATCTTTATCTTTCATTACATACAAAGGTCTGCCCGTGGTACTTTAAAATAAATAACAAGGAATTACTAGAAATGCAGTGTTTCTCTCATTAAAATTGGACTTGCAGTCTGAGAAACCCTCTCCTATCATTATTTCTGACATTCATTCTCATTTTCATTTTGGAATATTATTAAAATAGTGCTTATTCCACTGTCAGATTTTTTTAACAGAGAAATACTATGGATGCATTCAACCATTCACTAAGCAGGAATTATGCATTTGGTGCCCATCTGAAATCAGTACCAGGAGAAGAACTTATTGTATTTTCCCAGAGCAAACAATTTAACAGGGCATGTTTTTTAGTTCTTCCATTATTTTTTTTTAAAATGAAGGGAATAATGGATATCCTTATAAGTTTATCCAATTTGCTGCTGTAAAACATCTAAACATTATCAGCCCCTCTCTTCCTTCTCGTCTTCTTTGGAGGAGACGAGGTATTTGAAGAGAGAGAGGTTCTTTTAGGGATACTGAGTGCTGAGCACCTGACTTTTACTGTTTAGATATTTGAAACAATTACCTAAATTGTCTCCCATATTCCAACTTCCAATCCCCAACCGATTCTTCTTACAGAAAAAAATGTTTAAAAAACTTTATGTGCTTCTAGGGTACAACAAATGTTTTTAAAAAAATCTGAACTTGCCACACCTTTTTTCTTCCTTGTCACTATAATGTAACACTTTGCAATTTCACATCCATGTGTTAGTAACAAATGCCCAGAGGAATACTGCTAAGGTTGATTAAACTGCATATGAAAGGTCGCTGAAGATTTTTGTAAAAGAACTTTTTCCCACAAATTATTTGCCTCCACTTTTTAACTGTTTTGCTGGGGATTTTGTGAGTGGGTCATTCAAACAACTACGTCCAGTCACTTAAATGTAACTGCTGATCTCGGTTTACTCACAGGCTACTTACTTGTGCACCATCATTTTGCAATCATTGGTGTTTTGTCAGTTATCATCTTACTTGACATATCATCATCATCCAACCAGGATTCCAAGGAAGAATATGTTTCTTCACTTTATTTCTGAGATACTACAACTTTTTTCCCGCTAATAATCCTTCTGTCTTACTCACTGCTACTTTCTAGGCACCTCCTCTTCCTCTTCACAATCTCATGCTTGAAAAACATAATGCTGGTCTCTCTCTCTTCCTTTCTCTCTCTTTCTCAATAGATGGATGGATGGATAGATAGACAACAGATTAGGAGGGAGCTTGGTATTCTCCAAGCTTCCTAACTCTGTGGTTTCATGCCTGATATTAATTTGGGAAAATTCTCAGCCATCATTGTTTCAGATAATTCTTCTGTTCCTTACTCTCACTGTTCACCTACTGGTATTTCCATTTCATGTATGTTATACCTTTGTAGTTGTTTGAGAGAGAGAGAGAGAACAAGCAGTGGGGAGGGGCAGGAAGAGGAGAAAGAGAAAAGCAGACCCCCTGCTGAATAGGAAGCCTAATGCAGGGCTTGATCCCAGGACCTGGAAATCATGACCTGAGCAGAAAGCAGACACTTCACGGTCTGCCAGCCAGGCACCCCCGGTTTGGAGGTTTTTAAAGAGATATCCTCACACTTAGAGTCTTCCTCAACCATGTCCAGTCTACTAATAAGCCCACAAAGGCATTCTTCATTTGTTTTTTATCTCTAGCATTTCTTTCTGGTTCTTTCTTAGAATTCGCATTTCTCAGGGTGCGTGGCTGGCTCAGTTTGGAAGAGCATGCGACTCTTGATCTCAAAGGTCATGAGTTTGAAGCCAACACTGGTTGTAGAGATTACTAAAAAAAAAAAAAAAAATACACACACATACACACACACACACACACAAACTTAAAGAATGTCTGTCTCTGCTTGCAGTGCCCATCTGTTATTGCATGCAGTCTACATCACCCACTAGAGCCTTTAGCATCTTCTTTATAGTTGTTTTAAATTCCCTGATAACTCCAACAACCCCGCCATATCTGAGTCTGGTTCTGATGCTTCCTCTGCCTCTACAGACTATGGTTTGTTTGTTTGTCTTTACTTTAGGATCTTTTAGTTACTTCTTGATTGTCTTTACTTTAGGGTCTTTTAGTTACTTCTTGATAGCCGGACATGATGTACCAGGTAAAGGGAACTTAAATAAGACTTGAGTAATGTGGTGGCAAGTGGTAGGGGGAGGGGAAGTACTCTATCGTCCTATGATGAGGTCTCAGTCATTCAGTGAGCCTGTGCCTCAGAACTGAATTCCCTCATGTTTCTCAGTTTTGTCCCCTCCTGTAGGTGAGACAGGATGTCTAGAATGGCTGAAGTCAGATATTTCTCTTTCCTCAGGTCAGTTAAGGTCTCATAAAACTCTAGCAGTTTAGGCCCTGGTTAAATAGTATTTCCTGAGGGTAGACCTCGTTAATAAGAACAGAATGATCCTTTTCCCTGACAGAGCCATGAGGGGATTTTTCTGATATTCACTGTAAGAAGCTGATAGAGCTCCAAGAGGTAAAACTCACAAAAGGGTAGCAGGAGGCTAAGGACTGGGTCCCCTGGAGTTCTCATCTCTCAGACTTTCCATACCAAGCCTCCAGAAATTTGTCAATTATAGTTCCAGTTTTTCTTCTCTGGCACTGTTTCCAATGAAGGTTTCTGCTTTGTTAAATTGTGATTCTCTATATTCACCTATCTTTCCCTCCAATTTTGGGGATAGCAGTTGCCTTATAACCTCAATTCTCTTAAGGATATGAGAAGAGTTGTTGTTTTTTTTTCAGTTTGCTCAGCTTTTTACTTGTTAAAATGAAAATGGTGTCTTCTAAGCTCCTTACATATCAGACTAGAAACCAGAAATCAGACTGTGTTTTTAAAAAACTATATATATGCTGTTTTGTGAAAGACACATCTAAAGCATAGGATCATTCAAATGTTCAAAATAAGCAATGGAGAAACACATACTAGGCGAATGCCCAGGTAAGGAGCCTATGTAGCTACATTATGTAACATAAAGTATGTTTTAAGACATAGCTTATTATAGGGGTGGAGAGACTGAATATAAAGTTCAATTCATCAAGAAGTTACAGTAGTTTTAAGTATGTTTGGATTTAATGTAGCTTCAAAATATATACAACAAACATGAATAGAATTATAGAGATGGAGAGATTCATTAGCCTAGAAGGAAATTTTATCATATCATTCTTCATCCCCATATACGAAGAAGTCAAAATCTCAGAAGGAACAGAGATATCTGAACTTCACAGATACCTGGGATAAACAAATGCAGTTACAGAGTTTGGCATCTCAAAAGTACGTGTATCCCCATCCCCTACTCAGGTAGGATTACACTGCCTATAATAACTGATCATGTACTAGGGAAAGAAGAAAGCCTCGACGACCTTTAAAGAAACTATATTGAATCAACTGTGTTTTCTAACCATGATTCAATGACATTACATGTGTATAATAAAAAGGAAAAGACTCCCAGATATTTGGAAATTGAAGACAAATTGGTAGATATTTTACCTAGAACTAAATGATAAATAAAATACTAAGACAGCCTTAAAATTAATGATTTAGAAGTTAGAAAACGGCCAGAATAATAAATTCAAAGAAAGGAGATAAAACAATGAGAGATGGAGAAAGGACAATAATTGGTTCTTAAGAAATAACAAATCAACAAAATAGATATATTTCTGGAAAAAAGTGATCAAGAAGAAAACAGGATAAAACCGCACTATACATAAATACTATAATAATAATATTCAGATTTTTAAAAAACTACAAAAGAGAGATTAAAAAGATAAGATATATTATCAATGACTAAAAGTCAGAATGTGAAAATTTAGATAAAATGACTAAAATGACTACTCCTATAGAAAAAAAGCATAAATTACCAAGAAAAAATAAAAAGTTTCAAACAGAGTTATAACTATTAAATAATTTAAAATATTGATTTGAAATCTTCCCATAAACAAAACATGAGGCCAAATTGTTTTTTACAAGTGAATTTTACCCAACTTTCTAGGAAATTACCATTCTAATTTCAGACAAACTCTACTGGAAAAGAGAAAAGACAATACACTTCCCAAGTCTACACAAAACCAGCTAATCCCAATACCAAAATTGAACGAAGCCATTAAAAGAAATGAGAACCAAATGCCTGTTCTACTCATGAATATAATAGAATTCATAAACAAAATATCAAAATTAATCTTACATATATTAAAAAATAAACAAAACATGATGTACTATGACCAAGTTGGATTTATTCCACATATGCAAGAATGGGTTCATATCATAAAATTGATAAATGCAATTTATCATCTCATCAAATTAGAATAAAATAAATTGCTATGCAATAGAGAAAGAATTCCATAATAATCAGCAGTTACTCGTGATAATATTTTTCAGTATCGTGTTTTTAAAAAAAGGCATAAACCTCCGTACTTCTATGCATGAGTTCCTCAGAAAAAGAAATACAAAACAAAACAAATGGCTCATAGCCTAAATGTGGAAACCTTAGAAGCCTTTCTTTTAAAATCAGGAACACAACAAGAAAGCCTACTTCCATCACTTTTCTGCATCTCCATCAGAGGCTCTCCCTGTTCAATCCCACTTCTACTCTTGGCTGTTATAAGAATGAGACCTACATCACCATGTGGACTTCTATGACCAATCCTGATTTCCACCCCAGATATCTTTCATAAGCACTACAACCCCAACCAAACTCTTGATGTCCACCATCAAAACATGAGATTTCCATACATCTCTCTTGATATATTGCAACCTTCTGTCTCAAGATCTAATTCCCAGAGGTTATGCCAGGAGAGGTCTGAGAAAGTAGGTGGCAATATAGGTTTTGACATGACATCATCTTTTCAGGCTGGCAATAAGGACCCATTTCTGGGTGGTCCATTGGGGCATAGATCATTCCTCTCGGTGGTAACTTCGGGGAAGGCTCCAGTAGATAAGATTATGCTGACCAGATCAATAATCCAGGTTTTTTAAAAGTATAGGGAATGGGGGTGAGTTGGTAACTTCGATTTTGAGGGTACTTGATTGAGGGGACCAGAACAGTAAGGCAGGATTGAGAGGTGGGATCTAACACTCTGGCAAAATCTTAGGAAATGGTGGAACATGCTGGTAGAGTAGCTTCTAGAAGCAGGGGAAAGTGATGACCCATTCTAAGCAAAGTGGAAATGCCAAAATGCCATTTCAGAAAGCAAAAGCAAGGATTAAAAGGTTCAGGTAAATGAACATACTGCAGTGGATATATTATGTAAAGACAGAAGTATGACCTTTCTTGGAAAGGCCAAGATGACACTATTCACTAGGCTGTAATGCTCTGGTGACAGACAACAAACATCAAGAAAAAGGTTAGTAGTGCTCCTCTTCTGCAAGGCAGGATTCAGTAAAAGAGGCTATCACAGAACTGGTTCATTAAGAGCAGTGTGGACATGGGGGTACCAAAGCCATGGAGGCCAGGTGGCACTGCTTATTCCAGACCCCAGGGGTTCATAATTACATAAAAACTGATAAGGTATGAGTAGCAGCCAAGAGGTCTTGACCCACACAGAGTTGTGAAGATGTTTAATAAAACAGCACAAAAAGGAACTCAACAGATGGGCAGCCAACAAGAGTGCCTCTTCATGTAAAATCAAAAGAAAGTGGGAATGGATGAGCAGGAGGTTGAGGCAGTTGCTTAAAATAAAATAAAATAAATAAAATAAAATTCCCTTGCTTCATTCCTGTACTTGAGCCAGTTTTTATATTTGTAACATTTGCACTTTGGGGGTTTGCCACGTCAATACAGTTTTTAAGGGTCTGGTGATCAGGGGAATATGGAAATGTCTCTGAAAAATAAGACAAACTGCAGCATCTTATTATATCCCCTACCATAAAGAATGAAATGCAATACCTGAGAAGTTTCTTCAGATTCTGGAGATCATATATTCCACACCTTGAATTACTGCTTTAGCCTCAGTGGTTCAAACACTCAGTTTTGAATGAGGCCTAGAGCACGCAATGGTTCTCCAGGAGGTCCAGGCTATGGTGGAAGCAAGCCTATTACCTGGGCCCTATGGCACAGCAGAGCCTGCAGTGGTGGAGATATCAGGGCTGGGAGAAGGTGCAGGGTGGAGGTTTTGGCAGGTCACATTGGGAAAATCACAGTTCTGTAGTGAGGCCATGCCATGTGCATTAGGGAGTTATACCACCTTTGTAAACAGTTCCCAGCACACTCACAGGCCTTGACAGAAACCGAATACATGATCATGGGACACTAAGTAACCATACGTCTATAACTGCTCATCCTGAGTTGTGTTCTGTTAGACCTAGCAAGCAATGAAGTTGGGCCGGTGCAGCAGTAATTTATCAAAGATGAAGATGGTATATCGAGGATCACGCTTGAGCAGGACCATAGGGCACGGGCAGGCTCAATGAGCCAATAGCCCAAATCCCCATCTCAAAAGTCCCTCCAGCATCCATCTCTCAATTCAAACCCATGACCAAAAGAGAGGATCCTCTATGACCACCAAAGGAAGGAAAAACTTCTATACATTTTGGGGATGGGTTAGTTCAGTATGTGGTATGTAAGCCAAAAATTGATGTCAGGCATGTTGGAGTTATTTATACTCAGGCATAACCTTGGGAGAAAGTATCAAGGGGACATTTTTTCAATAGGCAGAGGTTCAAGAGTTGTGCCTAGTTCTGCACTTTATGTTGAAGGAGGAGCCTGAGGTGAGAGTATTTACGGAATTATGCACAATGGTATATGGGCTAGCGAGCTGGCGAGAGGTCTAAAAAGTAAAAGATGAAAAACTCAGAGGCAAGGAAGACTGTGGTAGAGGCAGGTATATGGGAGTAGGCAAGAAGTGTAATGATTTATGTATCACGTGCTAACGTCCACCAAAAGAAACATTTTTCACGGAAGGGACACTGAACAACCAAGTAAACAAAAATGGCTAAAAGATGTCTACTTTACATAATTGTGAAAATTAATATTTGCACTATAATGGATATAAGCTGTCTAGATCCTGCTCCATGTTAGAGCCTCAAATTATAAGGACAGCAGCCACTCCCATTTTTTTCATATTTTCATATTTGACCCACAAAGGATTTGAGTTGGTTTAAAATAAGAAGATATTCACTAAATAATAGAATATTGAGCTAGAAATTAAAAGTCAAAACCATAAAAAATGAAAATAAAATAGTGATTACGGAAAGGGGAGTAGAAGTTGAATATAGGGTCAACTTAGTTGCCAGAGCTGAGAGGATATTTGAATTGATTCTCAAAAACCAGACAGTCAAATGTGGCAAAGCCAGGGACGATGCCAGGTCTTCTGATTGCTACACTTTCTACTGTACCAAGAAGTGAATGAATGAAGAGTAAAATACTGTAGGAGGAAATGTCCTGCAGCTCATTAACAGCTGTGTATTCTTTAGGAGGAAAGCTGATGCACTTGCCACCATGCGTTCCACATTGAATTCTGCATGGTGAATATGAGAAGTCGCATTTGCTGTTCTATTTATCTCTAAGTAGCCCTGCGGACTGTACTTTTCCATTATGCTGCCATCTTATTAATGAAGAATTATTATGGCAAAGAAATCTCTTGGGGAAGTTTAAGCTGGTAAACTGTTTAAAGCGGAGGACAGGGGTACTTGCAAGTTGTACCCAAGGACTCCTAAACCTCAGAACACATTTCATCTTACTCTCACTCTCTCACATGAGCTGCAATCATAGTGTATTTCTTTTTGGGGTATCTGGGCCAGCAGAGGAAAGGGGGTGGGGAAGGGGTAGAGTACAACACACAAAGCAACGGTGGTGGATTTGGTGCGGTAGATACACAGATGTTAAACATGGAAACAAGAAAAAAAGGTGAATCTCTAGAGACAAATATTTATGTAGGATTCAAAGGTAAATGATGGAATGTGGTATATCATAGGAAAAAAAAGAAACTGCCAAGTAATCAACAAAGAGAAAAAGTGGTCACAGAACCTGCTTAAGATGAAGCAGAGAAAACTAATTGACCCATATAATCCTAGTGGGAGTAGGGAAAGGAAGTTATTTTTCTCACTTTAAGAAACAGAAGCACTCTTACTTATAAAATGACAGCTTTTACTTTCCATCAAAATGCACACCCTTTCTTTCTATTCTCTTGAGATCTAAATCAGAATTAGGAAAATAAAATGTGTCTGTGTGAAGATAAAAGGACTCTGATTTGTTCCAGGACAGAACAGTTTTAGTGAACCATGAAAATTGACTCTTCTAAAAAAAAAAGTCAGAATTCCATGAATTAATCACCATGTAAGGCCTAGTGATGTGGGGGTGAAAATAAACAAAACAAATATTGAGAGATATCTTAAAAAAAAGTGATCTATGTCAGTCCCCTCCTCTTTGGATTATAATTCTACAAACCATGATTGATGAGGTATTTGCTTTAGGAATTATATATTACTATGGAACAAATTACCTCAAAACTTAGCAGTATAAAACAACATGCATTTATTATTTTTCAGTGTCTGTGGTTCAGTATTTCAAGAGCGGCTTGTCTGAGTGATTCTGGCTGAGGGTCTCTCAGGACATTTATGTCAAAGCATCAGCCAGAACTGCAGTCATCTGAAGGCCTGACTGGGGCCGGAGGATCAGCCTCCAAGAGGGTTCTCTCTGATGACTTTTGGCAGGGAACACCAATCATTGCCCTATAGACCTCTTGATTGTTATGAGTGTCCTAAAATCAAGAATAGGATGCTTAGGTAAATTTGGATTTCAGGTAAACAACAAGTAAAATTTTAGTGTAAAGATGTCCCCAACATTGCAAGGGACATACTTATACTAAATCATCATCATCATCATCATCCTTTGTTTATCTGAAATTCAATGTAACTGTGTCCTGTATTTTTACTTGCTAAATATGGCAACTCTGCCTCATGGCATGGCAGCTGGCTTCTCTCCCACCAAGTGATCCAAAGGAGAAAGAAAGTCAAATTTGTTATGCTTTTTATGCCACATTTTAGAAGTCACCTGCCATCACTGTTACCACATACCATTCATAAGAAGCAAGACACAAAGTCTGGCACATACTCAAGGGTAGGGGAACTGGTTTCCACCTTTTGAGAAGAGGCTCACCAAACAATGTGTACACATTTGAGAACTCTCACAAATATACAAACACCAAAAGCATATATATATTCTAAGGAAACACTTTTCTGATTCACCATTGACGTTAATTCTCTGAAAGCATAAACACACATGCACACACACACACACACGTACATGTACACATGTACACACACACACTGGACTTCACTGCATGGAACTGAGTTAATTATAATTTGTGATGATAATACACTTATTATAATTCTTGATGATGACACCATCAATTTAGGCATGACCCTCATTCATTTATTTTTTTTAGTTACTTAGCTATTTAGTTGATTAGAATCACCTTATGAGTACCATGAACATACCATCTAAAAGAAAGCTCTGAATACAGCCTACATCTAACCAAAGGATTCACCATCTTATCTTCAAGACTCTCCCCAGAAATTTTCATTCTTCACACATTTGTCATTTCCTTCCTTTTTTCGCATATTTTATTCCTAAAGATGTGTGTATACATATAGACGTATAGTTATTTAGCTACATAGTTATATAATACTATGTTGATAGCTGATAGTCATTTTGTTGTACACATATGTTGCATCCTCTCAGTTATTTTCAACTTCATAAAAAAGTGTATTATCATGAATGTAATGTTTTTCACTTAATTTCTTATAACATTCCTCCATATTGCTGAATGTTCTGACAGTGCTTTCATTTTGACCGGTGTACTACCTTCAACTGTATTACTGTATTACAGTCTATTCATTCATCCACTCCCCTAATGATAGGCAGTAAGGTGTTGTTTCTAATATTTTGTATGAACAATGGGGCTCATATTTATGTCTTTTAATGTGTAAGAGTTTCACTTAGATACATGCATAAGGGTAGAAGTACTATATACATTAATTCCTGTGGGCAGGAGATGCAAACCCATACCCAGAAGAAGTATCTATTCCTATGTGAATGAACCACTGCCTCTCCCACGGTAAAAGGGACCCAAATTGATATGCAGTAGCTGGCTGGCACCTTGAGGAGTAATGCTTAGCATTGGTCTCTTGCTGGCAACTTGAACGTTCCCAAGGTGGCTAGATCAGCCTTACTCAGTCAGTATGAACCATGATGTTGGGCCCACCAGTAGCATCCCTCTTTGCTACTGTGTCTGTTCTTTTGTGTGGCCATCATGCCAGTGACAAAGCTTGACTAATGCCAATTAACCAAGTCAACCTTACAGATGAGAAAACAGAAACAAAACTGTGACTTTCCCAGGATAACAGATCTACTGACTCATTCAAACCAGGTCTAACTAATTATAGAGTTCATGCACTTTCGGTTGTGCTGAAGCTAACAAAATACCTAAATCTCATCTAAATCCTTAATCTCTCTGATCCATGGGAGTGCGGATTAGAAGCTTTATAACTCCACTCTTCTCTAATTCTCTAATTATAAAGGCAAGTGCCCTTAGTCTAATGTTGCATACCACTGATTCATGAACTTGTGCTGATGCAACATTTGCCATCAATACTACTAAAAAATAATGACATTTTTTTTTCTCTTTGACATGCAATGTGAATGGATGAACTATACCAGAAATGACTAGGGGTTACTAAATCAATTTCCTTGTGTTTCTTCACCCAGTGGCCTGAATGTATTTCCTCTCTGCTGCTCACTTCTCATCAGTCAAGTACTGTATCTGTTTTCCCACCTTGACCCCACTGCTGATGACTTATCAGACCCATGCCTATCACCTTAGGCTCCTGGCCAGTTCCCCTACCTTTAGCCTCTTCCCTCCTCATGCCCCCTGATATGACTCTCCTAACACAGTATGCCTGATCTCTGTAATTTCAACTACTTCTGGGCCTAGTACTTCAAGGATGCTTTGCTGCCATATTGGGAAGGAAATAGACAAACAATAACAACAACAAAACAATCAACACACATCCCCACCATCCTTGTCAGCCATGACTCCCTCTCCATAGCCTCATGGTTTTCTTCATTCAGCTGTGCTATTCAATGTAGAACACAGTGCCTGGAAATCTCCCTCCCCTATTCTTCATCAATTCCTATTCAGTCTTCAAAATGTAAATCAAGCATCATCTTTCCTTGAAGGCATCCTTATTCTCCTCACACCTCTCTGTCCCAACTATATTAGGCGTTACAGTATGTTTCTTCTATGAAGATTTAATTATTAATAACATACAATGAAGTACAGTCATTTAGTGTTCCTTTCCCCCTCAAAAACTGAACTACATGAAGGTAAATATTCCAGTTTTACTATGGCTTTTAAAACTTCTTACGTGTTACACAGTGTTTTGAAATATTTTACAAAGGATGTCTGGGGGGCTCTGACTTCGGCTCAAGTCATGATCTCATGGCCTTGGGATCAGCCCTGCATTGGGCTCTATACTCAGCAGGGAGTCTGCTTATCCCTCTGCCCCTCCTCCCACTCATACTGTCTCTCTCTCTCTCTCTTGCTCTCAAGTAAATAAATAAAATCTTTAAAAACTATTCTACAAATATTAACTTGGTTACTCCTCATTACAACCTTATGACATAGGTGCTATTATTAACCACATTATACAGATAAACAAACTGAAGCAAAAAGATATTAGGTAGCTTGCCCAAGGCCCTTCAGCTAGTAAGTGCTAATTTTGGACTGGCTCCTGACTGTTCTTTTAGTACAACTCTATGCCACATATCTGTATCTTCAGTGTCTAACTGTGTGCTTGGCAAAAATTAGGTGCTCAGTCAGTATTTCTTTAGTGAATAACCTCTATTTCTGTTTAGTCAAAAATGGAACATTAAATGCTTTAAGTGTACAATCGAAATGTCTGTATCAACAAAAGTCACCCTTCAGTGGAGCATGGCTTTGGTTGGAACGCGCTTGGAATTCTGGAAAATAACGCTATGTCATTCAAAAAGAAAAGAAGGGAACAAGTAAATGGCAATATTATCCTTAAACATAATAAAAACAGCTCAACCTTGGAGAGAATATACCAATAAGTGAAACATCAAATGTCACCAAATCCATTTCAAGCTCTTTAGGGTGTTAAGGCAGCAGATAGATCTCCCCCTATTTTAGTTTCCATTTTATGAAAAGCATTTACTGATACTGTTGGTTGCAACTGTGTCACTTGCTTGTTCTTTGTAGGGACACCACATCTAGAGTAGGGGGGTTCAGGTGAAGAAACAGTAGATGTCGTGAATCAAAGTGATCAGCCCACTACCATTCATGACTCAATCAGCCTGAATGCTCAGGGTAAGAAAAAGTAACTGGAACGCCTACAGATGTCACATCCATCAAAATCCACACTTCTACAGCACTCTTCACGTCCTATGATGAAAAGGGTTTAAAGTTTCACCCAGAATGAATTGGAAAGAATAGAAGCAAGAATGAACAATTAGTCATGTTTGTCTCTTGTCTCCAGTTTAGAAAAATGAAATAAAATATCACATTATATATATTTTTTTAGGTGTTTAAGGTTGAAAATTTTCAACATGAGTAGTTTTCATAAGTGGTATGATAAATTGTGCAACATTTGTATTACTAACAATAGCTATAATTTATCCGGAAGTCAGTATAGAGTAGTTCAATGCTAACACCACTCTGTACAGCAGGCATCATTAATGTAACTTTATTATAGGTAAGGAAGGAGAGGCTTCCTGAAGTTAAATATCCTAATGCAATTTTATCTGATTATACAACACATGTTAAATGATCACTTGTCTCTCTTTGAAGAGTTCATCTGGTATGTATGTGGGGGTGGGGGTGGGGTGGGTGTTTGATGGAGAAAAATGGATACATGCAGAAGCCTCATTGTATTCACTCCAGGAATCATATCCTAAGTGAAACATGAGGAAGAAAATCTTCCAGGGATCTCCCTTCCAGGGAGCCAAGAGGGTCTTTGGTCTCCTTGTCAAATAATCATCTCAGAGTGAGAAGGACTCAACATGAGGGAGATTTGCTGTTGCTAGCTTGAAGACTAAGGGCACCATACAGAAAGCAGTTGCTGAAAGCAGCCTGTGGCTGTCGGCCAGAAAAGAAATGGGACACTCAGTACTACAGCACAAAGAACTGAACTCTGCCATAATCACGCGAGCTTGGACTACCTTGAGCTCCAGATAACAGTCCAGCTGAGTTCTTGATTTCAGCTTTGTTGAAACCCTGGGCTGAGATTCTAGTCATACTGTGTCCAGACTTCTGAATGACAGAAGTGTGAACTAATAAAATCGGCTGCTGTTTTAAGCCACTAAGTCTGTGTTTAATTTTCTAACGCAACATTTAAGTATATATAAATATAAAAGGTCATACAGCAATTAAGTTACGAAATGAAAGTATAAATTGTAATAGGACTCTGGATTTCAACTCTTAACCATGTGGCAACAACAGGCACCTAAAAATTAGTCTAAAAGAACCGATTCACCAAAACTTCTATAAGACATTTCAAATGTAAAGAGGTACAGCTTTGGACTCATGGCATCATGTGAAATTTTTACATAAAAGCAGACACAGGGTCAAAATGAGGAAGAAGATCTAGGCAAGCAAGTGCCTGAGAGATCATGTCATGGGTGGGTAGCTTTAGCCATGCTTGTCACAGCTTAAATAGACAAACCTGATCTGCCTTTGGCAGGAACACTGGACACCACTTCAGGGGACAGCTGTCATCCCCAGGGGCAGAGAATGGCTTCAGGGGAAGCAGGTGCTTCACCAACCTTCGAGCCTTGGGCAATAACCCCCTTGAAAGAGTCAATTGTTTTCTCATGGTGTACAGCAGTTGCACAATGGCCTTTCAGTTTCTAGAATATTCCAAATGGTTCCCAGATTCCTTGTGAGGTTTAACATGGGACCTTTATTGTATTGTCACTTGATAAATTCACAAACATGTCATTATTTTATTCACAGCAATCTCGGCAGTCAGGGAGACAACATATAAAAACTAAACAAGTGAAAAATTGTAAGGTGTGATAAGTTCTATGAAGGGCAAAAATTAGATGCTTGAGAAAAAGCAGGGAAATAAGATTTGATAAGGGGATCAAAGAAAGTTTCTTGAGAAAGTGATGGATAAGTTTGTATGTGGAAATTAAGAATGGAAATGGCCCAAGAAACCCAAGAGCAAAGCTTGTCTGGCAGAGTTAGAAGCATATCTGAACCATTTGGAATATTCCAGAAACTGAAAGGCCACTGTGCAACTGCTGCCCACCATGAGAAAGCAACTGGCACATCAGATTCACCCAGGAGTAAGACTTAGGCAGTCCGAATCTGTTACGTGGCAGTATTGCCTTTAGACCAGACAGGAAACAATGCCCCTAGCAGATAGAACAGTGTCAGGCACACAAAAGTCACTCACTCAGGATGTGTGGCAAGAATAAGTGAATGGGGATGCCTGGGTGGCTCAGTCCATTAAGTGGCTGCCTTCCCCTCAGATCATGATCTCAGGGTCCTGGGATTAAGCCCCGCGTTGGGCTCCCTGCTCAGTGGGGCACCTACTTCTTCCTCTACCTCTCACCCTGCTGATGCTCTCTCTCTCTCACTCTCAAATGAATAAATAAAAAAATCTTTAAAAAAAAAAACCAAACGTATGTTTATTTAAAAAAAAGAGTAAGTGAATGAATGCATAGCAATAGGGACAAAGTTGCGATGCCTTCACCTACCTTTTCAGACAGGACAGAATATAATAATTGAATATAATAAGAGATACCGGAAAGATTAAAAAGAGGAGAAGGAAGGGGAAGAAATAATCATGGGGACCAACCCAATTTGCGAATTAGAATTACCTGACATTGCAGATTTACTCTAGACCTTCAGAATCACTGCCTTAGGGGTTCAGAGGAGTGGGGAACATGGACATTGTATTTTTTTTTTTTAAGTTACCAGGCGAATCTGATGATGTGGCATCTTCAGGCCCATATGTAAGCAGTAAGAGGTATTCCTGGTGACTACTGGAAATCCAGCAAAAATCCCAGTGCTGTTTTCTCAGCTGAAGTCCATACTAAAGACATACGCATACACCATTTCTCACTAAAATTATCATTTTTTTTTCCTATCCATGTGAAAAAATTAACAAAAGCAAATCTTGTTTAAAATGGAGTTGGTAGGTCAGCAGGGGGCTCTTTCTCTTATCCCACCATTGATCAGTTGCGAACCAAACAGCAAGAGAAGTACCTTGCAAATCCATACCATTTTAGCTACTTTACTACACAAGTGGGAAAGGGAAAGATATTCTCCTGCCTCAGCAACAGCCCAGCCAATGAGAGTGTCACAATTCAGCCAAAGAGAGGCCAACCATACTTCAATCTCCCAGTTTACTCCAGTGGACTTTTTGTTTATAAAAGCCTTCCCAACTCCCCCCCTCTCTTCTGTAAAAGAGCTTTCTCTCCTTTGCTTTCAGGACTTGTCTATGGTCTTGTCATAGTTTGCATGTCCCAGATTGCAATTCTCTGCTTTTCTTGAATAAACCCATTTTTGCTAGCAAAATAACGGACAGTTTTATTTTTAAGATTAATACATACATCATCAGGCCAGAGAACTAACAGTATAGAGAAAACAATATTAATTCCATTGTATTTATTTTTTTGATGGTCTTTACACAAACATCCCCTAAATACCTAAAATTGTGTGAAGAGAACATATCTATATAGACATACGGTTACTCTCCCAGTTAGATGCTACAGTATCATCACGTTACTCATGAAGAAACTGAGATACAAAGAAATTATGCAACTTGTCCAGGCCTAAGAGCTGATCACTGACAGAGCTAAGATTCAATTTACGGTTTTAGATGCTTAAAGTCAGGCTCTTGTCCACCTAATAGAAACCCACCTACCTTTAAAAATAATGTGTCCCAGTTTTTGAAGGGTGAGAAAAATATGCTGCACACACACAATAACATACACAAATTAAGACGTATTTGGGGAAATGTAATGAGTTCAATATGTTTGAGCTTTATAGTGTGAAGTCATAAATGAGAACTGAGAAGGGAGAGTCAGAAAATAACCCTGGAATGCTAAGTTAGAGATTATGAAATTTGTCTTTATGATGGAGAACTAACAAAGTGTGTTTAGCATCCAGTTCCATGTCAACATCATAGTATTTATGCTAATTATATAACTGTACACTTAACTTTCATAATAGCCTAAGATAAGTTATATGGAAATTGAAGACAAGGGAAAAATTTTGACTTCTCATGTGTAATAAAGTGCTTCTAATATAGAGATTAAATATTTGGTCTTGTTATCATATTTTTGTGAGTAGTTAAAATGGCTGCAAGGTTGAACTTTAGACACAGAAAAAAACATAAATTCAAACAAATGTAACTCTATTTACAAACAAATGTAAATCCATTTCCAGTGTCAGAAAGTGTGTGCATCTAGAGAACTTATTTTCCTTAAAATTCAGCTTAAATTAACCATGGGTGATTCTTATCTAATAAACTTTAGGTAGAACTATCTCTACCTCTGCCAGACCAAGATAAAAACATTGTACTAAGCCTGTTTCAATGTACACTCTGCTTGAAACTTCTCCTCCTGGCCTAATTATAACAACGGAAGTATTACTCTATGTTTCCCAAAGCTTTTTTCAACTTAAATATCATTTTCATGGGGCAACTGGGTGGCTCAGTCGGTTAAGCATCTGCCTTTGGCTCCAGTCATGATCCCTGGGTCCTGGGATCAGGCCCCACATCAGGCTCCCTGCTCAGCCGGGAGCCTGCTTCTCCCACTCCTTCTGCCTCCTTCTCCCTCCACCTGCCTCTTCCCCTGCTTGTGTGAGTGTGCGTGTTTTCTCTGTCAAATAAATAAAATCTTTAAAATAAATAATAAATAAATATCATTTTCACAAAAATATATTTTAAATGTTCCTCCCTGAGACCCATCTAGATGATGAAATTATAGAAGTTTATAAAAATGTGTAACTTATGTGTAATTTTGCATGAACATTTATGTTACTAAACCTGAAATCAAATGATCCATTAGAATGAGCACTGACAATCCATGTAAGCCTTTATTATTCTTATCAACAATGTTTAATAAAAAGAAAAATGTAAAGTAAACAATAAGTTTACTTTAATAAGTTACTCTTATTAAAAATTAAATTATGTAGCATGAGGAGCAAAATGAGCTAAGCAGAGCAATATTTAGATGAGGAATATTGTGATATATAATACTCTAACACACCTTTCCTTTTCAAACGCAAATTAATCTTGAGAGTCATTTAATTAAGAGATTATAATAAAATACCCAAAAGAAGAGCAGAAAAAATAAGAGTAATTCTGATGAACAGAAAGACCTATAGAAAGAAAGTATAGCTGAGGTTGCAAAAGTAAAAGACGGGAATCGACCAAAAAGTTGTATATCATATAACAGGAAGCATTTGCCTCCAGTATCAACGTCAATTTGTTGAAGCTTATTTACTTGTTTATTCCCCCCACCCTGGGGCCGTGGAGTTTATTCAAATTTCAGACAATACAAAAGCTATGGAAAGTCAACACTTTGCAGAAGTGCAGACAGAAGAGGCTTTCCTCTCCATTTAGAATAACGGGCCACTAGCCAGAAGTTAACAAACACTTATGCATAGTTACGATGAATAATGTGTTCCAAGAGGTCCTTTTCTCATGATCCTGCGACAGAGTAATGTTTTACTTTCAAACTTCTAAAATTATACAAGTAATACATATTAATTTGAGAATAGATAAATATAATGAAAATCATTAATCTATACGCTGTCCACTTACAATAATACTATACCTTGTTTCTTTTTCAAAACTGGGATCATATTGTGTATTCCATTTTTTAGCTTGATTTCTTCCTTTCTCTCTGTCTCTCTACACACACACACACACATTTAAGTTGAGGTATAACTGACCTTTAACATATTAATTTCAGGTGCACAATTTAGTGATTCAATATTTAGATATATTGTAAAATGATCACCACAATAAGTCTAGTTAACATATCACTATACATAGACATTTTTTTTCCTTGGGATGAGAACTTTAAAGTCTACTCTCTTAGCAACCATCAAATACGCAATACAGCATTTATGTGCTTTTGAATTATCATTTCTGTCAAGTATCAGGAGTGACATCAATGGACTACCCTTACTTTCTTAGCTAGACAAAAAGAGCCCAATTTCCAAGGTCATTTATGACTTCACTTACTGTGAACCTCATATTTGAGATTAAAGTGCTGGGTTCTAGCAACGGTGGTTAAAAACAGAACTTCGCTGGGGCGCCTCTGTGGCTCAGTCGTTAAGCGTCTGCCTTCGGCTCAGGGCGTGGTCCCGGTGTTCTGGGATCGAGCCCCACATCAGGCTCCTCCGCTGGGAGCCTGCTTCTTCCTTTCCCACTCCCCCTGCTTGTGTTCCCTCTCTCGCTGGCTCTCTCTCTCTCTTTCTCTGCTAAATAAATAAATAAATAAATAAATAAATAAATAAATAAATAAAATCTTTAAAAAAAAAAAAACAGAACTTTGTTCTTCACAAAACATAGAATACAGCAGTGGAAACAGACATGCAAAAAAATGCACTGCACGGAGACGTGAAATTATAGAAGTATGAACATGAAATTGAATAAACGGTAGAAAAGAGGGAGAGAGTAATTTGATCTGCGGTTTCAAGAGAGGCATCACAAGAGAAAAGCTCTCCCCCACTCCAAAAAAATGTTAACATAGAGTATAAGAGCCCAAAAATGAGCAACAGAAAATCAAACATGCACAAAGTGCTGGAAAAGAATTTCTTGAATCATTTAATTAAGGCAAAGGAAAGGGTAGTTTTAGAATTTATGTTGGGCAACTGGAACCAGGCACCCAAATATAATCAAACTCTATTTCACACTTTTGTTGTTGTTGTTATTTGTATGGGTGGATTTTTTGGTGGTTTTTCTGGTTTGTTTTTTAGTTTGGTTGGCTATCTTTGATTTTTAGAGAAAAAAAGTGAATACCACCTTTCTACATATAAAGGGTAATTAAAGCCCTATTAATTTCCAGACTTCTGTGGCCAAGGAGAAAAGGGCTTTTCCTTCTAGCTCAAATTTAACAAAACCATGAGAAAGGTTCTCATTGGTCTGGGTTTGATCAGATGTACACCTTGAGCTATGAAAATGATCTGAGCCCAAGCCATGTCTTCACTCCCAGGATCATATTAAAAGGTGCAGCTTCTATTCTGACCATATAAACATAGATGCTAAAGACTGACTCTCAAGATGGCAAGGGCAATATTTAAAAAAAAAAAAAAAATAGGGTGGGTTGATGGCCAAACAAATTGTACTTGTACTGCTACATCTTTAGAAAAGGATCTTACAGGATGTCGTTTAATTTTATCTACAATGACAGCACGAAAGTGAAAATCCATTAAAATACTTTGTTTGTAGCCTACCATCTTCATTGGCCCATGTATGGTTATTTTAAAGCAACGGGGCTAAATTTGTCTTGTAAGGAGCAGTGATATGCAAGGTACCTAATATGGCTGTTATTTGTTGCTTCCACACCCTTTCTTTCCAAACCTAATGTCTCATGAAACAAAAAAGAGCTCTGCATGATGTTGATACTTGCTTATTTTTGGTTTTTCAACTGAGAACAAATTTCAGAACAGCACTTAGTTTCCATTCAACTCCTTGTGGGGGAGATATACCGAAGAATTTCTAGAAATGGAAAATTTCTCAGAATTTATGTTAGCCTTGGTGATTATTCAGCATAGCATAGCTAGTAGGAACTTCACAGGAAATGAGGTCAAAAGACAGATCTGAGTTCAAGTATAAAAGTAGAGGTTCCACATTCTAAAAGACATGATTCATATTCTTTCTCAAATAAACTGCTCCATACTTTCCTTCCTTCCCACTGCTACTGTTTATTTGGGTATATTTTTCCTCCCCAGTACAGTCTTTCAACAGATACATAAATTTGTTGAGGACTTTCTATGTTCCTAACACACCTCTAGATGTTGATAAAAGATGAACAAGACATGAAGTGTACTTACTACTGGGGAGAACAGTGACATCTCTGTGTGTATTTGATGTTAGAAACTAGTAAGAGAAAGAGAAATACAGTAGTAATAATGTAGAGGAATAAAGCAAGGAGGGCAGCTGAGGGAATAAGGCTAATCGGATGGAAAGAGGACGAAATATAGATAGTTCCAAGGAACTCTTTTCTAAAGAAGTAACTTTGGAGCAGGCATCTGAAGTAGGAAACCCAACCTGTAAATAAATGAAGGAAAATACGTGACAGGCTAACTGAATGGATACTACAGACTCAGCGTGCCTGGCATATTGAAAGAAATGGTAAGCAGGCCAGTCTAGCTGGAGTGCAATGGGAAAGGTGGAGGTATGTGGGGGAGAAAAAAATTTACCATGTCTAGTTTAATGTTTTGATATATGACTGTGGTGTTAACTGCTAATTCATATGTTAAGTCTCCTGGAGAGGAAATAGTATAAGGCATTCTTCCCTGCCTCTGAGAAACCTGTGGCATATTTGGGAAGATAAAACTTACATATATATGAAACAAGAGCAAACAATTTTAGAGCCAATGATGATGTGCAGTGCAAACTCTAAGTCCTGCTCAGAAAGATTGATCAATGAGAGCTAGGGGACCAGGGAACTTCATTGCAAAGGTGGAACCTGAGATGCATAGAATTAGAAAGACTGGAGGAAAAGAGTTTGTACTGAAAGTCATCCTGGAATAATAATATGCAAAATGCTCTTTGGTGGGAAAAAGGGCTCATGTATGGGAGAGGGCAGTTATGGTAAGACCTGTCATTTATTCAACGAAATGCAAGGTGGATCATTAGTCCCTGTTGTATAGAAGTTGCTTGTTCCAGAATAATTATTAATAGGACTATCTTTCATTCTCCAAAGTATTCTGGTCTGGATGATAAATTATATAGTCACCCTAGCAAAAGATGACATATTGTAAATATCCATTCAAATCCATGAATACAAATATGGGACCATTCACCCAAAATGAACTCAAGTTCTGTACTTAGAAGCTGTGAATAAATACGAGACAAGGTTAATCACCAGCTCATTCAAATTCCAGTGATAAAGTTTGAAAGCTTCTACCAATGAGCCTCCTCACAATCAGAAATAACCAAAGAACATTTTCTGAAAGATCCTTCACTCCCTTATTGAGCTGGTGTTTCCTGTTATGGTTGGATTATGCTAGTAATTAATGATATCAAAATAGAAACATTAAGTGACTGCATTTTCTCTTAGTAAAATTACAATAATCTATTAAATAGTTTGATGTCTAGGAGATTTCATCCTCCAAATAAGATACATTGGAATGTGCATTTACTCCAAAATCTCCTTTGGAAAAGAACATAAAGGTGACTGATACATGCTTGGTGAAACATAAAAGTACATAAGCTCTTTTGCTTTTATTATTGTGAAAGGTGAGAAAAAAGAAGCTTATGAATAAATGAAAGTATCTGACAACCAAGTTAATGAGCTCTTGGATCTTATTTTGATCAATGAGTCATGTAGGAAGCTTTGTTTAGACCTTGGCTAATCAATAAACTATTTTGTAAAACAAGAAACATAGATTTGAGGGCACTGGATTAATTTTTAAATTTAACACATCAGGTAAAGCAAAATCTGCAAAGATTTTAGGATTTTTGGTTGAAGCTCTTTAGAAGAGTATGTAGTGACAACAAAGGGTGTAGATCTTTAGGAAACTTCAGTATTGTAGGTTTCCATCCAAATGTAATGTTTGACCTCAGTCCCATTGTCTTTAAAACTCTCTCCTGACTTTGTCTGCCAAAAATCGGTAAGTTTAATAGAACCTTAGGTAACGATGAACAATATCAAACTAAGATTGTTTTTGATCCTTCCAGGCCTCAGTGACCTCAATTATAAAATAAGGACTTCTCATTATTATTCTCAAATGTTCCTATCAGTCCTAATACTGTTTTTTGGTGAAGACATAAGATTCTAGGGGTGGCTGGCTGGCTCAATTGGTGGAGCATGCAACTCTTAATCTTGAGGTCACGAGTTCAAACTCCATGATGGGTGCAGAGATTACTTAAAAAATAAAATAAAATAAGACATAAGACTCTAATAAAAATATAGCAATATATTATATATCAATGTATCCCTAAAAGGAATTTAACCTAATTCAACATTTTGTGAATCAGAAGAGCCCCATAATCATAGAATCTTATGCATGCAATTGCTAATATATCTAACTTTTACATATAAAGAAGTACTATTTCTTTAACACATGATGTGACCAAAACAAACAAAAAGTACAAAATAAACAAAATTTATAGACCACACACTTTCAGAGCTGGGGGTGATTTTAGATATTGTCATTGACCAGATTAAATATTAGATGTCCATCGAGATTAACTAAATCGTTCAACTCTCAAAAGCAATTCAATCTATTGATTTACTAATGTATTCATGTGTCTGTCCACACATCTATCCATTCATTCATCCATCTATCCATCAAATTAGCCATGCCTCAGCCGTTACATTAGATATTCTGCTTCATACATTCCATGGCATATGGAAACGTAAGGGAAATTATGATTTAGTGACGCCTACAATGCACCTTTACTGTAATTGTTAAAGAGGATGTGGGAGTAATTAGAGAGTTATTAAAATCAGCTACTATGTGTCAGGAGATTTCGTACTGCTTATTTTATTTTATTTTAGCTTATTCTTTGTAAGCAAAAGGAAAAAAAAAAAAACATATGAACTCACTGGATCCTAGAACATGGAACAATCAACTATATGGCATACTCTTTACATTTCAGCATGCTTCACGGATAATAACTTAAATATCACATGGCGCATGCACTGACAGAAAGACTCTTTCTGCATTCCTAAGGCTTACTGTTTATGGGGGCCCAGGGAAGACCATCCTAAAATATGCTACAGTGGCACAATGATTATTTTGAATTAAAGCTACTGGAAAAGCAACTGATACAAGGGCATCTTGATCCTTTGTCTCCCTGAATGCAGGAAATAAATCCCTCATGTGAAGGGTGCCCCTCCTTCACTTGGAGACTGAGAGAGGCATCCTTACAACCAGTGATGGGAAATTCAGGACTGAAGAGGGCTATATAAATACACTTTATTACTTTCATTAATTTACTACCCCAACAAACTTCTGTTTGGAATTCCATACTAACTGAAGCTCACAAATAAACCTTCTCTACCTTGTCAATTCCTCACATATTTATATTTCTTTATCTAAAATATGTAAAAGCTGTATGCCTTCATCATTTCTTTGGATCTCAAGTTTATTACTGAACCTCCATGGACATGTAATTAAACTTTGCTCTTTGGTTTGGTTTATTTTTTCCTTCGGTTACTCTGTCCTGTGTCAACTATCAATCCAGCCAGAAGAACTTCTGAGGGTAGAAGGGGAAACTTCTCTCACCCCAATATGTTCCAAAGGATGAAAGATATAAATGCATACTAGGAGAGAAGAAGAATCCTTATCATCTAAAATGACAGTTCCCACAGGACTGGATGGAAAAAGGAAAGGATTAATTTGATCCAAAAGTCATTTCACCAAGCTCCTTTGATGAAAATTCAACTGGTGGTGCAATCTATGCTTTACCATGAGGATTTAGGGATATTTCTCTGAATTTAACAAACCAGCTTTTCAAAGCAAAGCTGTTCTTTCAGATTATGCAATGATATCTCATGATTTCTAAGTCACTCCAAAGCTTTCCTTGGAGACTGAGTTTCTCCTAGCTTATGTTCAAACCCCTTTTCTAAAACTTTGCCAAGTCAGAACACATTTTGTAGAGGAAGGGGAAAATGGATGGGAATTTAGAAAATAAAATTTTGACAACTGCTAACTGTGACAGTAAACTTTTATGGGCCCAGCATCTTTTTCTATAAATGGAAGCTGCTGAATTAAATTAGGAATTGTAAACCAGTGACCCACTAGTTGAACACCATCCTTTACTATGTTGTGCTGGTCAGAACCAAGTTTATTATAAAATATAATTCAAAGGCCTTTCATTTGGGTGTGCACTCTCTAGTTCAGCACAAGCTCTACTAGGACTTAGTACCTAACATCTATTCTGTTTTACAGTGTATGATATGTCATCTGGCCTCTGTTATCGAACTTCAACTCTGACCGAGGTCCTTCTCTACCTCCACCCACCTGGCTCCACCTCCACTTGGCTCTTTATTGTTTCATGACTTTACCACGCCTGCTCCAGCCTTGATTTCTTTGCACCAAATGCTAATTCTATCTCTAATGCTCTTCTTCCATATACCTGCACTAACTGACATCGTTCAATTCTCTGTTCAAATGTCATCCTCTCAAAAGGGACCATCTAACTATAAGCCAAACTCATAACAGAGTAGAGTCATGGTTGGCAGGCGCTGTGGAGGCGGGAAATGGGGAGATGTTGGTCAGAGGGTACAAAATTCCAATTATAAGATGATTGAGTTCTGAGAACTAATATAGAGTGATGACTATAATTAACAATGCTGTATTATATATTTGAAAGTTGCTAAGAGAAGAGATTTTAAATGCTTCCACCCCCTCCACACACACAAATAATAATTGTGTAAGGTGATGGAGATGTTAACTAATTGAAAATAATTTTCCCTCTACTCTGCTAGGTTTTTCACTGAGACAGCCATGTAATAAACAACAACAACAAAAAAGATCAAAAGGAGAAAAACAAACCTAAGTTCAATAACATGTATACCTCCTGTACACTTGGCAAATACCCAGGAAAACTAAGTAACTCCATGTAGTGGCCCAAGCCATCCCCTTAAACACCACCTCCAGCTAAAAACAAAAAGAACATTTGAGGGTGGGGGACACAGTTATGGGAGTTATCAGGAAAAGCACAGTAAACAGTGATATGGCTGTTATGCAGATTTAAGTCATTGTCTTCTGCATTAATAAGTGTTTCCAGAGATCTAGAGCCACCCTTCTCTTCCTGGTACAGAGAGAAGGGCACCCTTCCAAATGGAGATTTCCCTTATAAATGCAAATGTCTCTTAGAAAGGGTAACTTCTACTGGGTTTTCAGAGCTACTCCTGTGCCTGCTGTTTCTTAAAAATAATCAACTCAAGGCGCACCTGGGTGGTGCAGTCAATTAAGTGTCCAACTCTTGGTTTTGACTCGGGTCATGATCTCAGGGTCATGAGATCAAGCCCCACACTGGGCTCCACACTCAATATGCAATCTCTCTCCCTCTCACTCTACCCTTACCCCTGTGCATGCTCTCTCTCTCTCTCTCTCTCAAATAAATAAATAAAAATCTTAAAAACAAATAATCAGTTCAAGATAAACCTTATACCAAAGAGGCATATTTGGGGGTAATACATTTTGCCCCCTTCACCTTATCGTAATAGTCATTTTGCAATATATGCATGTATCAAACCGTAACACTGTAAACCTTAAACTTACAAAAGGTTGTATGTTGACTAGATCTCAATAAAGCTGAAAAAAATAATTGAAACTCCTGACTCCAGATCTCCCTTACCTTCTGTACCTTTTTTTCTTTTTCTATGAATTGCTTTATCAAAACATTCCACTCCTGACATCAAATTCTTCCAGGAATTTTCATTTGTTCTTGTCTTCATGTAAATGCTAGACATTTTCTTCTTATATTCTAAATTTTGCAGTCAGCTCAGCCTAAGCACAGGGATACTGTTTCATAATGGTGATAGGATCAGAAAGAGCTCAGTTCAAATTCTAGTTCTACATTTTACATATTTGGTTGTGTCAACTCTGAGCTTCAATTTTCCACTTCAGAAAAAGAGAAAAAGCAATACGCACATGGTGTCATGTAGTGTTTAGAGTATCAACCAGACTCAGACATGGCACACTAAAAAAAAATGATTATTCTTATTAAATGCTTAGTTGTTAGCTACATAAAAAGTGAAAAAAAGTTTATGCATGTTCTCAGAATTCTCGGAATGTTTTTTTAAAACTCCTGACCTAGTCTAAGTTTATCCTACTAAGTTATTCACTGTTCCTATAAATCTATGAATAGATTATTACCTCAGGACCTGGTACACTATTGGATCTCCAGAAATGTAAAGCAAGGACATCAGGAATTTTCTTTTAAGTTTAAATTAAGCATTTGAAAGTAGTAGTATATCAAGGCAACAAAAGAAGGGGAAACAGACCTTTCTGCCAAACTGATTTTACTTTAAAATGGTCTGCATTCCTATGATTGTTTGCAGGCGAAGACTGAAAGTCAGGTAGAGGACACAGCTATTGAAGAGACCACCAGGGATGCTTGATTTCAAGTTTGGAAAGTTAATAACCATAAGCTTAAAAAATGCATCTGAATGAACTCTCACATTGCGTTCAAAACAGTCATAGACAATACCAGAGTTTCAGATTCAAAAGAGAAATGCCATGAAGTTTTTTTAATAAGGCTGGCGTGTTTATTTTCTTGTTTCTGTTGCTATCGCTATATCAGTGGTATTATTATTATTATTGTTCTTATTCCCATATTAAAATCATGGGGGAAAAGTCCAGGAAGAAAAAGATGGTGTGGAAGAAATTTAACTGAATTCTTCTTACAGATGAATCACCATCTTGTAATAGAAGATTCTAGAATAGTTAAAAGAATTCATCACGTAAGGACATCTAACTGGAAATTCTGTGGAAAACTTTTTTTTTGGAAATTTCTAAGTAAGTGCTTCTTGGTAAAATCCTAACTGGAGAACATGATGTCCAATTTCAACTATGCAGAAAATCTTCTCACGGTAGCTGTTCCAGATGCATATTCACTCCTCAGCTTGAGTATTTTTACCAGTAGATAACTCCTTGAGAAATCTCTATATTATTTTTAGAAAGCCCATCTATTAAAAATAAGTCCTAATGTGAACATAGATGGGGCACCATGTAAATTCATTCACCTATTCATTTATTTTATACAACTGAGCAATGGGCTAGATGCTATGAATAAAAGATAAAGGAAGAGAACGCACATACTCTATCTTCAAAGACCTCACAATTTACTGGTGACAACAGATGAATAAATATGTATTAACAACAGAATTTGATTAAGAAGCTAATGAAACAGACTTTTTGGCTGAGTTAGGGGTGCAGAGGTGGGACACATGAATTGTCATCTTGCATAGAGAGACATAATAACATGTTTTAAAATTCACATCTTAAATAAATATTAAAACTCAAAGAATTTTATCTCCTAATGTCTTATATCATCATCATTGCAAAGAAGAAAAACAATTTTCCTCCACTTTTCTAGATTCTTCTGCCTGGTCTATTAATTAAATTGATATAAGACATGTTAACAGAAAAAAATTAATTACACATATATGTGAGCCCTGTAAGAATATAACACCCCCAGGCAGCCAGGCAATTGGGACTTACATGTCCACCTGAGCTAAGGAGAAGGGAGTAGGGGTCTAAGACTTCAAAAGGGAGAAACAAATTGATAGGAAGGTGGAAAGAACAAATATTTGGAAAACAAATGTTTGCCATGCCACATGCCATGCAGAGACAGTAGGACACAGAGAGGAATTTGATCTCTAGGCCCTGCCAAGCTTACCCCCAATTTACCACAACTAGCCCATATTCTTTGTAGTTATCTCCAGTAATAGTTCTCTTCCTGCACCAGGCCCTCTATCTACATTCTTTTACAGTTAAGGGGGAGGTAAAAGCCTTTCTGGAGTCTTTTGGGCCTTGATCGACTTCAGCTCAAAGTAAAGTTTTAGTTAAGCTCCTTCTGAACAACCTTCATCATCATCATTTATACTTGGGGAAACTTTACCAACAGCAAAGAGAGAAGGAGAGAGAACCTCATACAATAACTCTCAGCAACTGGTGCCTGGGGAAAGAAAGAAAAGAACCGAATGAAGTGCAGAATTTGGATGTTACCTATAAAACAAAGTGGTGAGTTGACAGTATCCTGGGAATTCTCATGAATTAGTAAGTAGTCTTATCTTTCTGTTTCTCCTGCTAATAGAGTATTCAGAGAAACCAGGACTATGGCAAAAACAGTGGCATGGGGAAAGTGAACACCCTGAAGAGAGAAATGACCACAATGGGAAAAAATTGTAAATTCCTAACCTCATATATGGAAGTTGACTTCGGGTATAATATATAATCTTGCACTATCAACACTCTCAGAAAAGAACAAAATTCATGCACTTTAACAAAGTCTAAACTTCTCTATGCTCCCCCAACACCACTTGCCCACTATCACCCCATCCATTTAGCATAGGTATAAAAAAGCTGATGAAACACATAAAAAGCCCTCGTGAGTTGCTCAAAACCAAAAAAACCGTTCCCAGATATAGTCTGGGTCACCTGACGCTTTCTGTTCTATCAAAACAAATGTATGTCTACAGAGTCACTCAAAACTAATTAAGGTGAAAATGAACTATATGGCAAACCTACATCTAAAACTGAAAACAAAATATGGGAGGAAAAGAAAATGTGCCATGCAAATAAAAATAAAAGAGCACAATCTGGAATTAAACCTTACTCACAATTCCTTAAAATTGCTTTGTATCATAGAATAACTTATTAAGAACTTGAATTCCATAATGTTACAGCCATGAAATCAACAAAAAGGAAAACTGTAGGCTGAAGGAAACACACTAGAGATCAAATGTTTTCATTATGCAACTAATAAATTTTAAAATATGCAAAAACAGAATATAGACTCTAAATCTGAATTACAGACACTGGGATAATCATAGTGAATACAGATAAAAACAACAGAGTAGAACAATTAGAGATAAGTTAATAGATTTGGAAGATGTTGTGACTCAATGTGAGGTAACGAGTATCCCCAAAGTAAAATATCTATATACAGAGCAGACAATTTATTTAATCATACAATGCAAGACATATGGTTGAAAAGAAAGACTACTCAAACACACAGTACAAAAGAACACAAAATATTTTAGGATACCAAAAGTTTAGGATCAATATATACCCTAGATAAATCATCTAACTCTGAGAATAAAAAGAATTCATCTGGGTGTCTCAGTCAGTTAGGCATCTGACTCTTGATTTCAGGTCAGGTCATGATCTCAGGATTGTGAGATCAAACCCCACATGGGGCTCTGTGCTGAGCATGGATGGAGCCTGTTTGGGATTCTCTCTCTCCCTCTCTTTCTACCCCTCCCCCCGCAAACAGAACAAAACAAAACAAAACAAAACAAAAAACAACCTACATGAAGGAAAAATTACTCTGGTTTCAGCCACTTGAACAGCTGCATTCACTTCTAGAAAAACAGTGGCATATTGACAAAAGATTCTTAGATTTTTGAGGGAATGGGAGTGACATTCAAGAAGATGAAACTTAGCCTAAATACCTTCATACTATAAAGGGAACAAGCAAATACCTCAATCATTAACGAACAGAATCAGCAGAGAATTTGAGATCTCTGAAAAATCACTTGACAAAGTCCTACCACTTAAAAGGAGAATCAAAATAAACAATCCAAAAATGAAAATCCTGATAAAAAGCCCAGTGGTAAACGTGAAGTCCATCTAAGTATATGATAACACTGAAACTAATAAAAACTATATGAATTGTAGATATATAAAAACATGAAAAGCCTACCATTATTTTTGTATTTTCCAGGTTTATAAACACACACACACACACACACACACACACACACACACACACACACAAATCGGAGAGTGGGTAAAAGAAAAAGTTCTCCTGTCTTCATCTTTCAAAGTAGATATTGTGCTGTTTAAAATTAAAATACATCATTAAAAATAAGTACAGATTATTCCTTCTACAATATCTCTATCATTTTAGGTTAAGAGCATGTTTCAGTAAATAATATCACTTCTAGTAAAGAAACACTTCACTGAATTCTTTTAATCTTTCCAGATTTACTTCTGTTTATTTTACTTATGTCATAGCCAAGCAATATTCAATTCAATAGTTTTTAATAGAAAGCATTTTAATATGATTCCTTTCTTAGACTTATTTATTTTAGAGAAAGAGCATGCATGCATAACTGGGGGGGGCAAGGAAGTGGGAGAGACAATCTCAAGGAGACTCCCCACTGAGCATGGAGTCTGATGCGGGGCTTGATTTCACAACCACTGGATCGTGACCTGAGCCAAATATCAAGAGACCGGAGCCACCCAGGCACCCCTGATTCCATTTTTGTAAAACTAATTCTATTTACATTTCCCTTACTATTTCTCTCATTCCTACACATTTCTTCCCTTTTCTTTCCCCTTTCCCTCTCTTCCTTCCATGTATACAAAAGGATGTTTGGAATTATGGGCACCTGATGTTTAATGGTAGGATTTCATTTGATTGTTTAAATTTTCTTTGGGGAGTATTTTGCATTTCTTGAATGTTTTATACTATATATTTTTCATTCTATAAAAATAAGTAGAAATATTTTTTTTCCTTAAAAGCAACATTTGCAGCAACAAAAACACAGGAAGCATATAAGCAAATATTTTACCGTTGTTAATTTTGGGTGGTAGAAATAATAGCTATTTTCTTTCTGAAATGTTTTCCACTTAAATATAGATTTGCTACAGAGAAGTTTAAGCATTACAAGTTTGCTAGGAGCTTTTTATCCAAATAAATTACTAAGTTGCTTTAGATTCAGGTAAAGGTACATTCAAACTCTAAGTTAGTGCTTACTGTATACAGAAACTTCGGCAGTCTATTTAAGGTCTCACAAGTTCATTTTCTTGATCCACAACATAAAGGTTATCATATGGCCCTTATGGCTATGATACAAGAACAAATAACACAAAAGTGATGAATCCATTGCCTGGCATATAGTAAACCCACAATAAGTGGCGTTTCTTTCTCTTATGTTCCATTTTCCTTTTATAGTAAATTTATGGTACCCAAATTGCATAAATATGCACATTTAAATATTACACATACATAATCCCTGTGCAGCAACTGGACAGAAACTTACATGATACAGTTAACATGTCTCTTATCAAATTAAAGTCCTAAAAATAAAATTAATTGCATTTTCTCTATCACATAATTCACAGCTGGAAAAGTTACGTGATTTTATTAAAACATGGAGCCTAAAATGGGTATTGAACAAGAGGAAATCAATGGCACTTTTAGAAATAAAAATTAGTATCTCCTATCTCATCATCTCCCTCCCTCCATCCCCACTATGAAGTCCATCCATGTGTATCAATAGTAAATACTTGAGGGGGGAAAAATCTGATGTATAATTAGACATATAAAAATGAATAGCTTACAGGTACCTGTGTGGCTCAGTAGGTTAAGTGTCTGCCTTTGGCTCAGGTCATGATCTCAGGGTCCTGGGATCAAGTCAGGACCTGCTCAGCCAGGAGTCTGCACCACTCTTTCCCTCTGCCCCTCCCCCATTCATGTGCACGTGCACGCACACTCTCTCTCTCTCCCCCCTCAAATAAATAAATAAAATCTTAAAAAAATAAAAATTAATAGCCTAGTACATCCTTTCTTTGATGACTCATGAAACATGACAGAAGGCTATCTATACAAACTAAATAACAAAATACCACTTGTCCAATTTTTACGTACACATGCCTATGAGATCCCAAAAACATTATGGGGAAAGGATCCTTAATGTATAGGATTGCCAGATTTAGGAAATAAAATTACACAAAACCCAATTAAATATGAATTTCAGATAAACAATAGGTAAGGATTTAAGTCCTTACCCACTTACTAGCTGTCTGACCTTGACAAAAAGACTCATAAATCTCAAGTTTTGGTTTCTTGATAGGATAAAAATGTACTTCGAGTCATTTTGAAAAATTAATCACATAAAACATGTAAAGTCATTAGCAACGGTGGTTGGTACACAGCAAAGAATTGTAGCTGCTCTTTTGGTGTTGTGGAAAGATCTTGGATTTTGAAATGCAATGACCTATATTCATGTTATAGTTCTGGAAGTTGGCTACTGCCAATTTATTCAAACTTTCTCAGCCTCAGTTTCTCATTTGTCAAAGACATTACTATTTCCAAATATACTAGCTTCCTGTGAAGATTAAGCTAATTTACGTACATAAAATGCTTGCTCTTCTGCTATACAACCAATAGGTATTTCATAACACTATATAATAGATTCATTCACTCATTCAACAAGTACTTATTTAGTGCCTACTATCTATGAGGTAAGGTGAACAAAGACGTACACACTGTTTGAGCAAAAGAGATTCAGACTTTCATTAGTATAATTACTTGATTTATATTATTTACAAACAAAGATAATTACTTTGAAGGAAAGAAGCCCGAGTTGGAATGCGAGGACTAGACAAGACTCCCCTTAGGAATGTGTATCCCCCCCTTCTCTCTTTGAACCAGTTTTCTCATCTGGAAATCAAGTGACTGTAATACAAAAGACATTTTAAAATGTCAGTGGTAGAGCTGGGAATAGAGCTCAAGCTTCTTGATCCTCAGCCTTCCGCTCTCTCATAATCCAGCTAAGTAGTTCCTACGCTTCTGCTCCTATCTGCAAAATGAGGAAGGTCGGGGGAAGAAGATGATCTCTATAGCAACCTAGAGTCTATGAATCTTTGAACTTATCACAGTTACAAAGCGAAGTTTGTAAGGAAACCCCATGAGAGGAATTTACTTATTTTATCCCAAAGCATCTTTGGTCTGAACACACATATGCCACCATATGGGATACATTTAGAACATTCATTAGGAGAAGAATAATTAGTCTCCCATCGTACAGGAAAGAGAATAGACCCAGAGGATAAATACTTTAGAAACTGAAATAAAAGACTTAAAATAAATCTGCCAAAGACAAATTGAGGAGAAATAAACTGGAGCTCATTTGAAGAAAATCAAATGAAATGAACAATTAATTCACCTGTAAAGCTGCATAGGCACTTGTGTATTAGGGGAAGAGATTGCATTTAATCTCATATGGGTGAAAAGGAAGAATGCAATCATACATATTAACAGAAGTACCCAAGGAGGATTTCTTCTTTATTACAACAAGGAAAAGAATTGCAGATTTAAAGAACTTAGACCCCTGCAAATGGTGATTCATTCTCAACTCCGATGACTCTAATTTTGTCATTAAGCACCAAATGCATATAAAAAGCTACAGGGGACCTGCATATTTGGCTAGAGTTCTAGGGGACTGTAGAATAATGAGAGAAAAGTGAGAGTGAATAGAAATTCAGAAGAAAAGGCATGGGAAGGAGAAAAGGAAAAGATGTGGAGATGTGAAAATACTAGAGGACATTCATTCATTTGTTCAGCAAGATCCATTGGTTTTATCTTTTTTTTTTTTTACTATTGAGGCATAATTGACATATAACATTATATTACTTTCAGGGGTACAGTGTAATGATTTTATAGTCATATATATTGGGAAATGATCCCCACAATAAAGCTAGTTATCATCCTCACCACACAAAGTTACAATATTTTTTCTTACAGTGAGAACTTTTAGGACTTATTGTCTTGGCAACTTTCAAGTGGACACTAGAATATTACTGATTTTCATCACCATGCTGCACATTACATTTCCATGACTTCTTTATAAGTGGAAGTTGGTGCCTCTTGATCCCATTCACCAGTTTCGCCCATGCTCAACAACCTTCCCCTCTTGCAACTACCACTCTATGCTCTGTACCTATGAGTATGGTTTTATTTGTTCAATTGTTTTGTTTTTCAGATTCTACATCTAAGTGAAATCATATAGTATCTGTCTTTCTCTTATTTTACTTAGCGTAATTCCCTCAAGGTCCACTCATATAGTTGAAAATGGCAAGATCTCACTCCTTTTTATGGCTGAGGGTAATATTCCGTTGTGTATATATACCACATCTTTATCCTTTCATGCATCAATGGACAATAAGGTTATTTCCATATCTTGGCTATTATTGATAATGACGCTGTGAACATAGGGGTGCATATATCTTTTTGAATTAATGTTTTTGTTTTCTTCAGATAAATATCTAGTAGTGGAATTGCTGGATCATACGATATTTCCATTTTTCATCTTTTGAGGAACCTCCATACTGTTTTCCATAGTGGTTGCACCAATCTACATTTTCACCAATGCCATGAGGATCCCCCTCTTCTCCACACCCTCACCAACACTTGTTATTTCATATCTTTTTGATAATAGCCATTCTAACATGTGTGAGGTGGTATCTCATTGTAGTTATGATTTGCATTTTCCTAATGATTAGTGATGTTGAGCATCTTTTCATGTGCCTATTAGCCATCCGTATGTCTTTAGAAAAATGTCTATTTAGGTCCTTTGGCCAGTTTAAACCCATTTTTTTTCCTTTCTATTTGCTATAGCCTTGTACGAGTTCTTTATGTATTTTGGATATTAACTCTTTATCAGACATATGATTTGCAAATATTTTCTCCCATTCAGTAGGTTGCTGCTTCGTTTTGTTGATGGTTTCCTTTGTTGTGTAGAAGCTCTTCAGTTTAATGCAGTCCAACGTATTTTTTTCTTTTGTTGTCTTTGCTTTTGCAGTCAGTTTTAAAAAACTACTGCCTAGACTGATGTCAAGTAGTTTATCACCTATGTGGTTTTTTCTAGATGTTTTATGGTTTCAGGACTTACATTCAAGTTTTCAATCCACTTTCAGTTAATTTTTGCTTATGGTGTAACACAGGAGTCTATTTTCATTCTTTTGCACATCGCTGCCCAGTTTTCCCCATACCATTTATTGAAGAGACTGTCCTTTCTCCATTGTATATTCTTTTCTTCTTTGTTGTAAATCAATTTGCCATATATGCATGGCTTTATTTTGGGGATCTTTATTTTGTCCCATTGATCTATGTGTCTGTTTTTATGCCAATATCATATTGTTTTGATTAGTACAGCTTTGTAGTATAGTTTGAAATTAGGGAATGTGATGTCTCCGGCTTCGTTTTTCTTTCTCAAGATTGTTTTGTCTATTTTGGAGTCTGTTATGGTTCCATACAAATTTTAGGAGTGTTTGTTCTATTTATATGAAAAATGCCATTGGAATTTTGATAGCGATTTCACTGAATCTGTAGATTGCTTTGGGTAGTATGGACATTTTAACAATATTAATTCTTCCAATTTATGAGCACAGACTATCTTTCTATTTATTTGTGTCTTTTTCAATTTCTTTCATCAACATTTTATAGTTTTCAGTGTATAGGTCTTTCACCTCCTTAAATTTATTCATAGGTATTATATTCTTTTTGATGCAATTGTAAATGGGATTGTTTTCTCAATTTCTCTTAAAGTTCATTGCTAGCATATAGAAATGCAACAGATTTTTGTATATTGATTTTATACTTGCAACTTTACTGAATTTGTTTATTAATCTAACAATTTTTTGGTAGGGTGTTTACGGTTTTCCATAATAAAATCATGTCATCCACAAATGATGACAGTTTTACTTCTTCCTTTCCAATCATTGGTTTTACTTTCTAAAAAGATCCAGTTTCTGCACACTTTTCAACAGTCTTATAAAATCTCCAATTCAAGCCACCACTATCTCTGGTCTAGACCACAATCATAACCTCTAGCTTGTTTGCTTCCATTCCTCCCACCCAAAAAAGTGTATTTTCCACAAAGAAACCTTTTAAAGCATGAACAAATAACATCAAGATACCCTATTCAAAACTCATCAGTATCCCACCACACTTAGAAAAAAACAAGCTACAAAACTGCCAATAATGCAGAGTTTGTCACTTGCTTTTCCCTTTTACTGGAATTCATGCTTCCTCAGATCCCTAGCTAAATATATATACATTTTTAAATTATATATAATTTTATTTATAATAAAAATATATTTAAATATACTATATTTATATATATTAAAATCTCTCTCTCTCCCTCTCTCTCTCTCTCTTTCACTGCCCTACTACAGTATAAACCCCATAAAGGCCAGGGCCTGGTCTTCTTGGTTCACAGCAAAATACCTAGTCCCTAGAACACTGCATGAGGCAGCTTACAAACTAGGTAAATAGTTTTGAATTACTACTAAATTATCCCACCATCAATTTGACAAATACAGAGAATTTGGAACATGCCATACCTTATAACCGGTTCTGGGATACACTAATATAAGCAAAGAGATTCGCCCTCATGGGGCTTTAGTCTAGTTTGTGAGAGATCATAATCAAATTATTATAGCAAATAAAAAAATTATAACCGCGATGAGGACAGGAAAGAAGGGCTAAGAGCTAAGATGGAAGTCCAAAAAGTTTCTTGAAAAAAGGATGTTTGAGCAAAGACATAAAGGATGAGAATTAACTGATAAAATTAAAATGAAGTGAGACAGAGCATCCTAGGCAGAAAAAATAGTATGAGAAAGAGAGAGAAAACAAGGAAGGCATGAAGATCTAAAGGAATGCCAGTGTAGACAGAACAGAGAAGAAGGGGAAAGAATATGGCACTTGATGGACTTTCTAGAATCTACTGCAGTGTAACAGATCACCATGAGCTTAGTGGCTTAAAACAGCAATAATATTTATTTTGATGATGAACCTGCAATTTAGTTAGGGCTCAGTAAGGACAGCCTCTCTGTTTCATGTGGCTGAAGCAGAGGTGGCTTAAAGATATGATTCAACAAGTAGAGGCTGGAAGCATCATACGTGTATCCAACGGGCATCACTGGCTGTCAGCTGAGAGCTCAGCTGGGGCTCTCAGCTGGAACACATTCATGTCGTCTCTCCATGTCTACTTAGCTTTCTCCTAGCATGACAACTGGGTATCAAGAGATACTTGGGTGCTCAAGAGGACAAAGTGAAAGTACCTGGCAATTTTTATGACCCAGCATTACTCTGCTATTACTCTTTCGGTCAGTCTGGTCACAAAGCTAGTCTAGTTCCAAGGGAAGGATGCATACATTGTGTGACTCCATAGAATGTAAATATCACATTATAAGAATATTATGTGGGATGGGGCATGTTATGGCAGTCAGTCAGATATTTGAAAAAATATCATCTGCCAAGAAAAGGTTGCAAACACAGGTAGAACTAGACTAGAGAAAGCCTGGAAGTCAATCTTTTTTTTTTTTTTTTTTTTCTGGAAGTCAATCTTAAGTTTTATCTCCATCCCTAAAGGAGTGAGGTGTCCAACACGTACTCTGAAATGACTACTTTGGGTGCTGGGTGAAAATAAAAAGTAGGTGACTTGATGAGATATTTATTTGGAGGAAAAAATCATCCCTCCTTGGTGACAGATTTAGTATGAGGATGGAGGAGAGAAAGGAATAAAATTAAACTATCTATCTCCTGGTAACAAAATCTAGGTATGATTAGCCTGCATTTTATAAAGACACCTTGGATTTCTGCATCATTTTAGTGTATATGACTTATTCTCTCCATCCATTCATTTGTCCACTCATTTATTCAAAAAAATTTTAAGGGTGCCAAGTCTGAGCAGACTATATATATAAGGGACTAGAAATTATAATTTCAGGACAGGTGACACTAAAGAATTCATAGTCAAGTGGCTGGAGCATATTATTTTATGTTTCTTGAGACTTCCAGTGTAGATCCTATGAAAGCATGTTCATACACCATGATTGCCATAGATGAGATGCACCTGTTCCAGGGACTGCGGTGAGGGAAAATCTCTCAGATGTAGTTACACTGGAACTAAGTTTTGAAGGGTGAAAACATAGATGGAGCAGTAGCAGAGAGGGGTGGGGGCAGATAGAACAATGCTTACAAATACACGGAAACATGAACACCATGTTGGGAAATGGTGTTCCAAATCCTTATCTAAAATTGCATATATAGAGATTTTGACATGGTCCACATGATTGATGACTACATGTACTCGCTAAGAGTTCAAAGTTTCTGTCTCATTCTACCTTTGAGTCTCAAGATTTTCAAGAAATGTGATGATATTATCTGATGTGTTTTCAAATAATTACTTTGTTCTGTTTTCTACAGTGCTATGATTTTAGAGGCAGGGAAGCCATACAGAATATTCTTGAATCCATACAGATGGCATGAGGAAATTACCATCTGAACCTAGGCTAGGATATTGAAGAGAGTGAGAAGGGAATAAAAATAAGAGGAATTGAGGACACTCATATTCCAGAAGAGTTTCCAGTAAAGCTGATCATTGAAATGACACAAGGAGATATTTCATCTTGTGTTACTTCTTCAAATACTGATTTGGGGCCCCACACTAAAGATACTGAATCAGTAAATGAGTTACATATGAAGATATATTTCTATTTTTAAACTTCTTTTTATCAGCAAGATTCTAAATCTATTAATAATAGTGAATATCTTAATAGCACTTAAAATTATTCTAAATATTTTCCATACAGTATTTCTTTAAAATGCACAACATTCATATTGGCCAGCTTGTTGTTACCATCTTCAATTTGTAAGAGAGAAAAGTGATGCTGAGAAGTTAAGAAACCTGGACAAGGGAACGCAGCCAGGAAGTGGTGGACCAAGGACTGAAACCCAGTCAGACTGCCTTTAAAAACTGTTCATCTGGACAGGAACGGGATTAGGGCAAAGCAGATGAGGCACTCATCACAGATACAGAATTTAAGGGGATGCCAAAAAACTCAGTCATCGAGATAAATGTAATGTAATATTTATCAATTCAAAACTAATGCAAAAATTCATGATGAATAAAATAAAATTTTTAAATGACGCCAGGATGAGCACGCTGTGCTATTCTCCCTTTCCCACTATGAGAACGACTGAGATGGTTCTTCTGGATATGGCACATGTTCTGGAGCTGAATTTAGATGTTCCATCCGGGGAGGCTGATTTGGGACTGTTACATTATTCCGTTGGGAATATGTAGCCTATCTAGTTGAGGCCATGGAACCGAATTGAGCCAGAAAGAGAGTGCGTGAGAGCGTGTGACGAGTGAAAAAGTGAGTCTAGTGTAAAGCCAAGAAAAATACTTAGGGATTGAGCTGGTCTCCCAGATAGACTGATCCATGATATCAGGAATACTGCCAGTACATATCAGACTGACTTTGAAGAATGGGAACCAACTGAAAAAGCAGTTAAAAAAAAGCATTATCTGCTCTCACAAAAGACAGGTTTCTCTCCCATGGCTCATGTTACCAACATTGTATAACCTACCAAACCCCAGAGAACCTCAGAAACTAGAGTATTAATTTAGTGGAATAATAGTGGATAATAATAGAGACAATTATTAATAAAATAATAATATACATTATCATATTGTGCCCAAAGAATAGAGTTGGAGTGCCAATTTTAAAATTACTTTGTAATAAAAAATATATTTGGATCTTTACGTGGGTATTGGAACCAGACACACGTGGGCTAGAATTAACAGATCTGCCACAGAGGAGTGTGGGGAAAAGTAATACAACTTTCAGGGAGTAATGTAACCACTCTCAAACACTCCTCCATCTATATACTAAGAAATCTAATTGTAATGATGACAGAATAACGTATCAGAAGTGTCCATCTCAGGGTTCGACAACCCGAAGCAGTACATTATTTCTTTCTAATTCCCCATCAAAGAGAAAGGGAACAAAAGCCAGAAAAATGTCTGCAATTCTTTACTTTCTTTCAGGCAGAAACGTACTTGATTTACCAACCTTCATTTCAGGGGCAGAGTCAAAAACTCGGGCCATTTTCTTACTAGTATTACTTTAAAGCTTTGTCCCGTTGCTTGAAAAAAGTGCTACTGCTCTGTGACCTACACCAGCACACGGATGCCTTCAACAGACTGTCCCTCAAAGGCCAATACATTAAAATTTGAACCTTCACAGAATCTTTTCCAAAAATTCAGTGACTATGGACATTGCACTTATGTGTAAGTATAATCAAATTTATTACTGCTCAATATTAGTGACTAGTAATTCACTGGTGAGAAATATAAAATACAAAAAAGTCAGGAAAGATGAGCCCCTTCACACCTAGATGAAGAGCAGTCAAAGACCACTTAATATATGCCTGATAGTTTTTACACCAGAACCTTACAAAAGTCCTCAGAGCATGACATAAAAGAGATTCCTGGACTCTGCAAGGAAGATGGAGTAAACAGAATTACCAGATGTTAGTTCCTAGTGTTTTCATCAACCTTTTTCCCTCCAGGTAATTGTGATTTAATTTTTTAAACAATCAAATCCTATAAGCAATGGTGATTGTAAATTCAGGTTTGAGCCCTAGTCACAGCAAATCACATTTAAAAAACCAGAAACATGGGCCTCCAGTAATATAAACACAAACAGGAGAATATAAGCAACAGAGCTAAGGCTCTCTTAATTTGATGAATTATTATTTATTATAAGGAAACTTTTTTTGGTGCCTACAATATATAAACTATCGTGTGTGTGTGTCTGTGTGTGTGTGTATATGGAACCAGACACATACATATACACATATATATCCCACTATAGAGCATTCTTTATATATATCACTCTCTAGACATTTTATATATATAAATCTATATAAATATAGATATATATCACTCTCTCTATATTTATATATATATCACTATATATTTATATGTATATTTTATATTTTTATATATTGATATATATAATATGATATTGATATACATGTCATATAATATATATGTCATATATTATATATATGTAATTATATATACATATAATTACTCTATACTGCAGTATACCTTTTGGAAAGATAAAGGACAAAGAAAACAACAGAAAGACAATTTTGGCAAAACAAGAATTATGACCCAAAGACTTTCTAATTTAGTTAGAAAGAAAAAAAAGGGAAGGAAAAAATTAACAGTCCAAATTAAGAATATAGTAAGTGTTAGCTATATTTTCTATTTCTCTCCTTGAACAGAAGTTGGCAAATTACAGCCTGTGGGTCAAATCTACTCCATCATTTATTTTTGTCTGGCCCATGAGCTAAAAATGATTTAAATTTTTAAATGCTATATGAATGTCTATATAATCCTCCATTTTGCTTCTCAGTCCAAAAAACCTAATATATTTACTATCTGGATCTTTACAGAAAAAAGTATGCCAGTCTTTATCCTCGAGGGGTATCTTTTTTTACTTATTCAGAAGATTATGTGCATTCGTACCAAAATTGAGTGCTTACTATGTGCCAGGCCAGATACTAAGCATTTTCCATGGGTTCTCCCATTAAGGTTCATAACAGTATTTTACAATAGGTAGCTACTGTTATGATCTCTGTTTCCTGGTAGAAGAAACTGAGGCTCAAAGCTGACAAGTTTCTTACTTAGGGCTACCAGGTCAGAGAGTTCTGTGAGTAAGGTAGAAATTCTGACCTTATGACTGCTGAGCACACACTTCCAATCCTTCCACTGCCTTTCCCTCTGCTGACTTTAACGTCAGTTCTCACATAAAGAAGGGTGAGAAACAAAAACAAGGCAACCTAGACAGAGGAAATCAAATTAGCCACAAAATCAGAATTTAGAAAACCAAAGTTCAGGGAGTGTACTGAGCACGGATGTGAACAAGGCAGAGTTCAGAAGAAAGGAAGGATAACGTTAGAATTGCAGGTAGGATTCAGTTGGCAAGATGTGCTAAAGACCAGGTATATTTCCTTTTTAGAATGAGATAAGAAGTCACAACCAGCCCTGAGCCCAGACCCCACAATGTAGGAAAGAGGCCCTCTGAACACCTAGGCTACTCGAGGCTCTACGAAGCTGCCCACCAGACACTCCCACTGCCATCATGGACCACAAATGGATGAAGGCCCTGAGACTGGAAATCATGCCTTGGAAGATGGGTTGAGTGGCTGGGGACATTCCTAAGGCCTAAATCAAAAATAGCCATTCTCAGACCAGGCAATCAATCTAAGAGGTCTCTGTAAAGAGATGACATGCTTAAAAAAAGACAAAGGATGTGAGGATCACTGTTAAGAAAGACACAGATTCTAATGTTAGCTCAAATGCTTATTCTGGTGCAAGTTATTTAACCCCTCTTTGCCTCAGTTTCCTCACCGTCATCATAATAAAAACTCTTGGAGTTCTTGTGAATATTAAATATGATTATATATATAAACAGTGGCTGGCAGGTAGTAAGTGCTGTGTCAGTATTTTTATTGTTATTGCTATTATTATTACTATTATTATTGCTGTTATTCTCACAAAAAAAATGTAACAGAGAAAGTAAAAACTGCCTATATTGAGGAAGGGGAAAAAGAAGTGACTAGTAAGAGACTACCATAATATTCAAGGTATAAAGTTATAAAAGGATGAAAATGTGAAAAGAGAGATGCTGAATTTTCAGAGGCAGAATTTACAAGACTTTGTAATAGGTTAGATGTGTTGTATAAATGAGGCACTATTTAAAGTCAATTTGTGATAAGACAAAGATATGCACACAGTGTTACTATTAGATTTGGGTTCAACTTGAGGAATATATTGCAAAATGGGAAACACACTAAGAAAATATAATTGTCACTTTGTATTTTAAGAGTAAAGCTGAAAAACTGCAGCTTGGGGATCATGGTAGAATTTTACCTAATAAAAAGAAAATTAATGCTCTTTTGGGTCCCTACGATTCAATGATAAAGAAATGTATATGCATTGCTTGGATAGAACCTTACATCAGTGCCGTTACTACAGCAATGTTCTAGTCCAAGGGTTGGCAAACTGTCTATAAAGCAACAGAGAGTAAATTTTTTAGGCTTATGGTCCTTACGCCTACAAAAAAGGCTAAATTCTAATTGATAAGTTCTGTCACAGTTACTCAACTCTGTCATTGTAATGTGAGAGCAAACATAGCCAATATGTAAACAACTGGGTGTGAATGTGTTCTGATGAAATTTTATTTACAAAAACAGGTGGCTGGCTGAACTTGGCCCATGGGCCATCGCTTTCCCACTCCTAGTATAGTCAATAACCAAATGTGACTATCTTCACAGTTTGTTTTTTTTCATAATAGTGCCCTGATATATTCACATGTGTGTACCTAAGGGAAATGTCCATCATATTATTGGCAAACCAGCTCCAGTAATACATACAGCAATATGGAGCAATAGAAGCAGTATTTTACACTTTATCAGAATAGGTCAGAATTTTGAGTACTGTGAATATATGAATCCTTCCAACTACCAACGTGTAAAAATGAGGTTAGGAATCATGACAAAATTTTCATAAGGATTAGAGTAAAATACTTACAGCACTGCCATACCACGTTAAGATTTTTTAATTGACAGCTAATAGTTTTATTCTTATAATGGTGATTTAGGAAGTTCAACTGCCTCGAACAGGTAAGATCATGAATGTGTGCATATGTGTATGTATTTTTCCTTATTCAGGTAGACAGAGTGATAGATAGACATGTAGAAAATACAGCTGAAGACCTCAGATTAAGAATAAGGACACTGTGTCTTAATAGATAGCAGTACATCAAGAAAAAGTTCCATGCCTTTTAGTAAATCTACAGATTGCAAGACATGAACTCTGGTAGTTCCTTTTCCTTATAATTTCTGAGTAATCCCTTTGGCTCATACATGCCTTTTCTGAGTAGGAAGTAGCCAATTACAAGGGATACATACTATGCTAGTTGAGTTGATTAGGAAGTAGAAAAACATAGGAGACAACTTCAAAAAGAAAAGGAGTGAATTCTAACATTCAAATATTTTCAACCTCTTGCATCATGAAATAGGAGTGTCTTTTAAAAAAATAAAAGACACCATGACCAAAATGATAAAGAGTTCATGCCAGAATCTTCTTTGCTGATCCAGACAGGAAAAGGTGCTTCACACAGCTGTAGTTAGAACTGCTGGGGAGCTTTATGACTCCTTTAAACATGCAAAAGTTGTTCTTCTGCAACTGTATTTCTAGGATGATGGGTACTTAAAATGAGGTGACTCACCTTCAGAATATACCAGATAATTACCTGGCTCCCCCTACTGTGGTAAGGTGTTAATTATAGAAGCTAATTAGTGACCTGTTTGAAGAAGATCTGATCATATGGGTTTTCATTTATGGGTGCATATTCTCTATATGTGCTGTGGAGAGAACCTTCCAGCAATTGTGATTATTGCCATTATTTCATTTTTATTGCTTTTCCCATTCAAAGGGAGAGCACAGAAAGTCAACAAAGTGCTTCATTTGCTTTAGTAAACTGGGAAGTGCAAGGTAATATTTCCTTAGGAGTTAGAAACTACTGAAGAATACAACTACAGGTTCTAAACATTCAGTGTAGCATCTGAATAGCAACCCCAGGTATGCAATCTCCACTTTCCTACGTCCCGTGAAAACACGTAACATATTACACTGATAATACAATCAAAGGTCAAGGCAGACAGTGTAAAATTCTTTCAAACCAGGTCCTTGTGAGCCTTGTCTATAACATCTCTATAGCTCATTTTGGAATGTGAGTTGATAGCCAACAATTTTTCCTGGTCTGTCATTTTAGGCAAACCCTCTCCTTTGACAAGAAAGCAGATACATTGGTTGTCTTTCTCTTCCCCTCTCCCCCTCTCTCCTTTCCCATGAGCCAATGACCCCAGGTTTGTACCAATCAGAATTTTTTCTAATTGTACCTTTTGAATGTAGTTACTAGTTTTGATATGACTATAGTATACTATTTCTCCCTAGACTGACTCTTCACGACCTCTTTTTCTACATCAAAATATGAACTACTAATTACCAAAAATAACAGGGCATGATATAGGAAGAGACGGATGATAGTTCATCACATTGGGAAATAGAAAATCATCAAATAGATTACAGACGTAGATAGTTCTGGTAAAAATTTACAACTAGGGATTTAACCTTTGATATATTCTTAGCTAAACATTTTAGAGAACCAGGAAATAAATTCAGGATAATATTATATTTCAATGTATAAAACTACTTTAATTGGTTAATTGATAAGCTAGGGGGGAAAAAAAAGCAAAAGGCTTTGTTCATAATCCAGCAACCCTTACTATAGATCTGAAAAAAAGGGAGGAAGGGGTCTAGAAATAATGAGGTGACAATAACCAGTGTCTTAGCAAGGTTCAGCAGAGCTAGAAAAGGCAGAATTGTGTATAAGGAGTCTATTTAAGAGGAGCTACCAGGAACGGGAACAAAGGGCTATGCAAAGGGGAACAGGAAAGAAAAAAGGCAATGCAAGTGTGTGTGTATGTGTATGTGTATGTGTGTGTGTGTCTCCTTCTGTGTGTCTGTGTTTTAAGATTTATTTATTTATGTCAGACATGGAGAGAGAGAGAGCGGGGGTGGGGGGAGGAGCAGAAGGAGAGAGAGAGAGAGAATCCCAAGCAGACTCCCCACCCAGCATGGAGCCTGACTTGGGGCTTGATCTCAGGACCCTGAGATCATGACCTGAGCTGAAATCAGGAGTTGGACGCTTAACTGACTGAGCCACCCAGGCACCCGACGGGTGTGTTTTATTAAGTCAAGTAGTACATGGGCAACTGGAACCAAATCTCATTCTCTAAAATCACATTCATTAATCTTTCAAAGAAAACAAAGAAACACTCTCAGCACTGGCAATTGGAGAATGAAGCGTTAGTCTTCTCTTATTTCCCATTTTTAAAAAAGTTATCTTAAAGAGTATTCACATCTCATGATTCTGAGTTGTGACATCGCATTGGCATCTAAGAAGCCCAAAGGAAGATAGCAAGACTCATGAGTGAGACAAGAAGCCATCAGAACAAAGTGAGCTGGGGCCACAGAGAACTTTATCTTCAACTGGAGTCAGAGGTGAGAGAAGGAAGTGGGGCAAAAGAGGCATCTGGTGAAATCAGAATCAAGATTGATTCACGCACCTGTACACACAATTGAGTCAATTCAGATCACTCCTCAATTTCTGCAGAACCAGTAGATGGGGGGAAAAATAAGCTCTCTGAGCTTGAGAAAAAGAACAGCACATCATCATGAAGACTCAGATGATCTTATCATTCAACCAAAACTACAATTAAAACTAGAAGAAAATTTAAGGAAATGTCTGACATTTTCCAAAGAATCTTAAATGCCTCAGTCTCTATAAAACGGTTTTTCTCTCTTCAGCACTTCGTCTATGGGATAACAATGTGCCATTAGGAGGAAAAAAGACAGCTGTATGATGGCAGGGGAAAAAAAAAAAACTGTAGGGGAACTGAAATGCAACAGAAGGATTTATGTATGCAAACAGACAAAAAAAGGAACTGACATGGCATCAAATTGGATTAATAGCCTAGCAGACAAACAAAGAAGCCCTCCCACGAAATAAGCGAACATGTAAAGGGGATGTAGAGTAAGAAAGGTGCGCGGAAGCGCTGTTCACTACAGAGTCCTCACTGCTCTCTAGCAACTTGGGAGCCACACAGCCCAGGTGGTAGCACAGCTACAAGAGGAGATGACCTGGATCTCCGAGTCGCCATTTGGAAGAGAAACACTCAGGACAAGTGTCTGAATCACATTGTGCCATAACAATGAAAGCCCTTCGCTGTGTTAACCACTGACGTTCTTTCATCTTTCCTTCTTCATTCCTTTTTTCCTTTCTTCCTTCTTTCCTTGCTTTTCTTCCTTCCTCCTTACCCACCCTCCTTTCCTTCCTTGCTTTCTTCCTACCTTTCTTCCTATTACTACAGAATAGTCTACCCTCCTCTGACTAACATAGAAATAGGAAAATAACAGTTGCTCTATGCAAATTCGCCAATACCTCTGTTAGTTCAATTTTCACTAAGATTCTATGTTACAGAAGAGAAATCAGTAAAGATGAAGGCAAATGTGATTATGAATATATGGTTATATATGTGATATATACATGGATATATAACCGAATTTTTCACCTGATTTCTGGAGATCTATATTAATCATGACAAAAGATGGAAAAGGTTTCTGAACCTGTCAATTGCATTAAGCATTTTCAGATTATATAGTTGCCTAATCCAAATAAATATACACTAGTTACAAAAATGTTAAAATGATTGGCAAAGAATTCTGAGATATCATTTATTTCAGGATAAATGAAAATCAAAGCTGAACAGCATTAGATGGGAGGGAAAACATTTCATGTTGATAAAAGGTACAATTCATAATAGACTTAAGAGTCGTAAATCATTATATAACAAAATATTGAATCAAAATAAATTAAGTAAAAGCTCTTTGAAAATGGAATGTGACTTCAATACAACTTTCTCAGCTTTGGACAGATCCAGTAACTCAAAATGAAGCTAACAGATATTTTGAGTAATTTAATTGAAAGGGCTGAAATACATAAATAAAATGTATGGAGAAATAACCAAACATTAATGGATATTAAAGTACATAACTAATACCAAGAATTGTTCCCTTAAAAAATAAAATTGCTATCAGCTATACTCTTAGATGCTTTATCATATGTAATTCAATGCTCCTTAAACACAGGAGTGAACAGGGAGAGAGTTAGAAGAACACTTTTTGAAGGACATAAGTTCATTTTTATTTTAACCTTTTAAAGGTTCCCTATTATCAATGGATAAATTCCAAACACTTAGTATGATTTTAAAGTCCCTGCAGGTGGCTTGGTATGATGAGTATTTCTTCAACACTTGACCAAGGCATAAGGCATTCCATCAGTAAGAGCTAGAAAAGATCTAAAACATAAGGTTTGGCTGAACACCATTCAGAAAAGGTAGAAGAACGCTTCTTTAAAACACCAGAAATAAATGTGAACATCGGGGTCCTATAAATTCAGTTTTATGTCTGTTGTAATTATGCCTTAGTGACAGCTCTACGGTATATATTATCTTTTCCTTGAATACCCTCTCCCTTGAATACCCTCTCCACCACCATCCGTATCTGAACAGGAAACTAACTCCAGGAAGTGTTCTTAGACATATCGACAGAGCAAAGTGAATCAGGGTCTGGCCAACTATTTTCAGGACACTTGGTCCCAAAAGTGACATCCAGAAGAAATACAAACAGTAGCAATGGTGTTTGTGATGCAAGAATGTTGATCCATGTTTAGGTGAAGGGGTGAGTGCTGAGATCTGACCTGCCTCAGCTTCCGTAGTGTTGGGGGACTCTGAGCTACAAAGGACAAACAGAGGAAATGGACTGGGGTCAGAATCCTTAAGGGATGGGGGATTAGCATAAAGTACAGGCAGGGTCACCATAAGTTGGGATAGAACTCTCCAAAGCAGCAGTTACTAATTGCCAGCAATGACATTAGAAGTCATTGGACCCTGGATAATCCTAGATCAAAGACAAAAGCGTTGGAATTTGAGGGTAGGAGTTTGGCATGGAGGATATCATATGGACACCATCTTGTTGAAGCAGGACCTATTCTTAGGACTGAACTGTGTCAGAGGCAAACCTCTACTACACCTTGAAAGACAGGAAATTATAAGCCTGGCACCTGCTATCATAGGGCAATTCTTATTTTTCTCAAAAAGTTAGCAAAAATCATCAATATTAATGGAAGAGCAATTATGTTACTAGGTAATTACGTTATAGCAACAGCTAATATCTATATAAGACATTATCTAAATAGGAACACACATTGTTAGTTGTACAGTTGTATCATTTGTCTTGTATATTTACATTTCAACATCAAGAAACTTTCCAAGGCTTAAATAGACTGGAACGGGACCAGATAGATTACCAAACTGAACCCATAACATATCTCCCTCAAAAACATGCATTCACTACTGTCCGCTCTCACCTTTGTCCAAGGCACTCAAAACTCCCCTCTTCCACTTCTCCTATCACGAACCATCCTCCACAGGATTACCACAGTGATATTTTGAAAATACTCTTCATGCCACTCTTTTAAAATGTTCAATGTTTCTATTACCATTTAATTGAAATCAAACTCTGCTGCTCATGGCTTTCAAAGACATGCAATATCTTGCCTCTCATGGAAAAGGTCTCCAAGCTCACCAATGCCAATCCTCCTGGCTGAACAGCGTACAGGCGCACTGGCTTCCTTTTGGATTCTTGAGCTTCAAGCTCCTTTGCAATGGTGGTGCATTTGTACGTGCTGTTACCTCTTCTCAGACAGCTTTTATTCTGGCTGTTGAAATTACTGACTCCTCCTCACCCTTTGAACCTCAGCTTAAATATCACATCCTGAGGGGCTCTCTCCCATTTTTTATGTAGTCCTCATCAAATTATTCTGCTTACAGAATACAATACATATTTTTATATGCAACAGAAAGACTACTTTCCTTATTTATGTATTTACTTATTTATAGATCTTCTTATTAGAATTTAAGCCCTGTGACATAAGCAACCATGTCTAACTTGTTAACAACTCTATCTCAATGTTCACTGTAGTACTTGGTATGAATGACGTTAGCACTCAATATATACTGAATAAGTGAATGGATGCATAAATTAATCAAAAACCCATGATTATCATCAGGCATATGGCATCCTTTGGTAATATAAACCCTAAAACCTTCAAGGGTTATTAGCCAAGGGGTAATATCTGCAGGAAGGAGCAGCTCAAGCAGGTGTTCCAAATTCTGTTGCTCTTAATCTCCCCTTCTCTTCGAGTAGGATCTCATTCTATTTTCTACTTCTTGTACCACCATTGTCTCCTTTTGTATTCTGTGCACTTTTTTTTTTAAGATTTTACTTATTTATTTCTTTGAAAGAGAGAGAGAGAGCATGAGCAGCTGGATGGAGCAGAGGAAGAGGAGAAGCAGATTCCTCACGTAGCAGGGAGCCCAATGTGGGGCTCGATCCCAAGATCCTGAGACCAGGACCTGAGCCAAAGGCCAACACTTAACTGACTGAGCCATTTAATGCCTTTGATAGCTCTGCTAAGATATATTGGAACTTTCAAAAGTCTATCAATAAGGTTAATGAAAAAGATATGTATAGAGTGAACATGAAATAAAAACGTGTGTAGCCTAGATGTGACTTAGTCATGAACACTAACTTTTGTAGTTCATTCGTGCTATTATTCTCCATTAGGTCTCCAAAGGAGAGAGAGAGAAAGAGAAGTATCACCAAGAAGAATGGTCAGGTTTATCCTCTTTAGTTAAGTATCTCTTAGATGAATACCCAACAAAAAGACAAATATACACTGGCTTATTCACTATTTGTGAAAACAATCATAATCTATTAAAAATTTTTAAAGTAATAACTGCACAGAGTAACTGGTATATGCACAGAAAATGTCCCAAGTAAAATATGTGTCTGAAATAAAAAACAGGAGGAGACTCAATGCCAATCAGGAAACTGCACACACAGTATCAACTCCTTGAGGGTAGGAACCTATGTGCATCAAAATTATGTAAAGAGCTAAATGGTTGAGAAGATCAAAACTCTGTGAAGGTTTCAGAGACGAGAGCACATGTAAGAGCAGCTTTTAAGACAATGATGGGAGTTCCCAAGGTGGAGAAGATGGGGCATACTGAGGGGTGTGGGTAAAGGAGTCTGTGGAAAGCCAGAAAATGTCAACTATAATTTCCATCATAATTGTCATGGTGCCTGCCACTAATCCAAGTCATTATAACTGATATTTCAGTTACGTCTTATCCGAGTGTCTCAGTTCATTTAAATAAATGTTCCATTCCCCTTGAAGAGTTCCTTGTACAAACTTATGAAGCTTTTTTAATCTGTTTGTAAAGCAACACTGTCATAGTTTTAGTTCTTAGCTTCCACTTGCTAAACTCAGTTTTCTCAGATCTTAGTACATATTTCCTTTTCCTTTATTTAATCATTATTTTTACCCTCCAGTACACCAGGGGTCTATTTGTGTAATATGCCCTGTATTTGCAATAAGAGGAACAGGTCACCGAAGTCAAGGTGTGTGTCAGATATCTTTGTACCCCAATGCCTGTTATAGGTCTATCGTATTTAGGCACTCAAAAAAGAATAGCTTACCTTGGAATTGAGAGAGCTCTTAATAGGGCTTCTATATTAGTCAGAAGTCTTTGGTAGCAAGGGTCAGAAACCCAGCTGAGAGAGCTGAAATAAAAATGAATTTATTGACTCATAAAACTTTCAAGTCAAGAGACAAAGCTGGCTTAGGTACGGCTGAAGCCCAAAGGCTCTGACCATTTTATCAGGGGCTCTGTATTTCTCTCTCCAAGTGTCTTCTCTGTTTCTCTCTCTCTATTGGCTTCTCTTTGGAAAGAAACATTCACCAGGAAGAGGGAAAGATAACTGTTGACCAGTGTAAGCCAAGCATCTTAACACGTTTCAACTCAGAACAGAACATCATTTTATCAAATATCAAGTAGTTTCTCATTCATGTTTCTTTGGTCAGATGTCCTGCTGGTACCAATTGCTGAGCTGGAAAGATGAGTTAATCTGTTGAACCTCCCCAGGACCACACAGCTGGGAAAGGCCAATTCCCCAAAGTCACACTGTGAGGCAGGTCACAGATTTCCATCTCGGCTAACCCAACTTTTTTTCTGAGAAATGAATGCCTGGTAATTAATGCCCAGGTATCTGCTTAAAAACACTGAAGGTCCAAGAAGATACTACATGTAGAAGTTGCCTATTTCATTTTTATTTTATCTGTTGTTGTTACTTGACTAACTCTTCCCTATGGAACAGCCTCCACGGATATTTGTTAACAGACTAATAAACTGAAGGTTTTGAGACTAGTTCACTTTATCTCTTTCAGTTTTAAGATGTAATGGAGCCACGGCTTTTGTCAACCAGCAATTTTCACACCTTAAGTCCTTAACTCTACTAGCTGATAATTAATTTCACAGTTACAGCATAGCTATATCAGCTTCCAAAGAAAGAATTTGGGTATCTCTAACATGGAGTGGGCACGAGGTAAGGCAACAGCAATCATTATTTCACAGGTGTTTGTATTTTTCCTATTTTCTTGAGCCTTGTGAATGTATTTACATGACAATTTGAAAATGATGTCTGGGCTATAATAGCTCCTAGACTGCTAAATACAGGAGGGGCCTGGGGACTTGCAGAGCTGGTAATGGGAAACCCGACTGAGCTAACATTTTGACACTGGCTCCTTCTCAGGAAAGGCAAACAGAGAAGAGGAATTGAAAGGAAGCTGTCACTAGGAAACCAAAAAAAAAAAAAAAAAAAAAGGAAATCTGCAGAGTACACAAAAAGGAGACAGAAAAAATAAAGGAGTTAATTAACAAAAAGGTGACATCCAAACACTTGCAAACACAAGTGGGAAGAACTATATCAAGGAATAGGAAAGATTAAATAAGCAGGCAACTTGGAAATCAATTTCTAATATTGCCAAAAATAAGACAATCTCATAAATAGCGATGAGAGCTGTCAAGGAAAGGACTGTCAGCAAACAAACCTATTGTAGCTATAAAATACACACCGGTCGTTAAAAACTTTTTCTTTTACCTTAATCTCTTCCGGGAAGATTCACTACATTTTCCATGTCTTGTCTCCCATATTAAAATCATGCCTAACACAAATATCTGCCTTCCAGAAGTAGAGACTTTTGGTCTCATGTCTTAGCCTACTATTTCGCAGACGTTTCTCTCCAGAGACATCAGTTCTTGAGCAATATCTCAGTGCTCCATACTCTACGTGTGTCTTCTCATCGAATCCTTAGGATATACTTGCAAGATCGATTTATCTCCCTTGTAGAGATCATCAGAGGCTCTTGGAGGTTAATTCAGTCCTACTTTGTCCTGCAAATTGCATATGAAGGGGCAGAGACTGAAGGGAGTGGATGTTTCCTTGTCTTCTGACAACTTAAAAGGTCCAATCAGTGACACCTTGCTTTGTGAGGTGGAGAAACTCCCCTCACTACAGATGTGCTGAATGACAAGGTCTGGTTGGGTATATTTTTGAGGAAATTCATGTGTTTGTCGGGTTATTACAATAGCTGATCTCTGGGGCTCTTCCAAAGAGAAGACTCTCTGATTCCCTAACACCAGCACTCAGTGATTACAGTTTTACTTTCCACTTCTAAGACAGACTGATATTTATTTAATAGCTAAAAAAACAAAACAAAACAAAACACACTTCTTTCTCCTTCTTTCACTTGAAATGAAGGAGCAGTTCTACCTGACAACCAAAAAAAAAAAAAAAAAAAAAAAACCAAATCATGTCTCTCACTCTAAGCAGAAAGTAAATAGAGCAGAATTACTGAAAATACTAACAATAATGTGAAAACTTGAACAGATTTCGGGAATACTGGCATTTCATTCACCTCCCTAATGTATGCAATCTGTTGTCAATGCCTTCTCTTGGTCTTTGCTATAATTATCATTATCAAGCACTCTACTACATGGCAGGCAACTTTCCGAGTGCATTACCTATATTAATTATTTATAATTCACAATCCTATAATGTCGATTCCATTATTATCTGCATTTTGCATGAGAAAACAGTAGTACCCAGTTGTTTAATATCTTTCTACAGCACATAACTAGATATCAGCAGGTCGAGTTTATATGAATGAAGAGTCTGTACTTGTAACCACTACATCAGTGTTTCTAAAACTTTAACAGGCCTTCAAATCACCCAGTGAGCTTTTCTAAAGGACACAGTGTTAGACCCAAGTTTCTGATTCGGTGGGTCTCAGGCGGGAGTCAAAAATTTGCATTTCTAACAAGTTCCAGATGGTTGCTGCTACTGATCCACGAACCACCCCTGGAGATCCACTGTACTCTAGGACACTGCCTCTTTTGCTTCATTTCTCCCATATTCCCTTGAAGGGTGACAGAGAGGCATTAGTTACAGAAAAGCCTGAAACTAGAGAGAAGGTCTGTGATAGTGGGGAAGACAGTTCAATACTGAACTGGGCTTCCAGCCAAAGTTGTTCAGTTGTTCAGAGAGAGGTCTTTAAAAATATAACTGATTTGCACCTATGCATTGTCATGCCGGAGTACTGCACCAGAGAAACATCATGGATTGACGGGGTGATCCTTCAGAATCCCTTTGTGTTGCATGGGACTAGAGGGAGACCATAAGCTAGCACTGGGTATGAGCATTTTTCACAAAAGCATTCTGATTGAGAACAAGCTAAATCCACAGAGAGGGCCAAGGGTCCAAAGGAGAAACCCAGGTTCAAGAGCAAGAGCCACAGTTTAAAATGTATGATAAATCCACATGTTCACAAACACGTCCACTTAACTCCACAAACAGAAGTGAGACAAAGGGGTGCAGTCATTCACCACATGCAGTATGGGGTATGGGAGGGGCACTGGTCAAGTGGAAGGTCCAGGAGCTGGGTTCATATGCCATGTCATAGTATTTAATGAAGTGCCTTAACACATGAGTCAGTCCGTTCGTGCTGGAGGGGAAACACCAGAACAAACCCTTCAGAAAGAAAGTTACTTTAAATCAATCTGGAAAGAATTAAAAGTAATAAATTTGAAACCTAGCTACTGAAATTTATCACGTTGAAGGCAGAGCCACATGGCTTTTCCTTGTCCCTGTGTTTACACCACTGAGCATATCTGTCCTATCTCTCCTCGATCATTTCATGCCTAGCTCGTAAGCCTGTCAAAGCACTATAGGATTAGAGTGATAGGTGATACAGGCTCACACGCAGAGGCGGATGAATTAGGAACACCTATCTTTTCAAAGAACCATAAATTTGACAAAATTTAAACAGATCCCTGCTTCATGAGAAGAATGAGAAACAGGTTAGTAAAATTAAAGTCAACCAAACCACTCCTCTGATTCCTGTTATTTTGGCAATTAAATAGAATATTCTTAAAATACATAATTAACTGAAAATTGATTTGTTCAACTCAAATATAAAGGATTTAAGAGAGAGACAAAATTTTGACTGGTTTTAAATTCTCTAGATAACAATAATAATGAAAAAGGGACAAAACAAATATTCAATAAATGCTGATACCCATCCATGTACTAGGATTTTTTAAGGCACTAATATAATATTTATGACAACCCTTTGACATGATTATTATTATTATTATTATTAATGAGTGCACTGATGTTTAAGAATACCAATGACAGAATATAAATTCGAAGGTCAAAAATTTAAAGCAAAGATCCAAATTCAAAGAACTTGTTCTTTACTATTTGGCTAACTTTTAAGATGGTTGCAAGACTTGGGGGTAAAAATCTGTAAATGTCTGGATACTGCTTGACACAAAGTAGACATTCTGTCAACAATACCAATTATCATCATCTTTCTTCAGAGCTTCACATATTTATTAGCGACACATTGTACCTGACCAAATGTAATAACCTATGAATAGCATGGCCTCTTCTGTCCCACCCTACTGCGTGCTCGTGTGTGTGTGTGTGTGTGTGTGTGTGTGTGTGTGTGTGCACATCTGTGTGAAGCATATACGTAAATGTATATATGAAAGACATCAGATAAAAGTTCTATGCTGCAATTAATTGAACATAATTTTGACAGAATAATAGAAAGGCCTAAATAAAATAAGATGAAATATTTTCTGAAAGGAAAGATTAGATTTGCAAAGAAGGCTTGGAATGTTCTTTTTTAAAGATATTAGAAGAGAAACTACAAATTCCAATTACTGAGATTGCATTCATTAAGGATCTACTTTAGTTTTAACACTAATATAAGCTGGGGATGAAAAACAATTCAAGAGCCACATTCTTTAGTGGGATAGAAAACACAATTACAAATTATATTGTAAAATGTATTGTAATAGATATCTTCACAGGATACTTAAAATTAGAAAAATGTTGCCTAAACCAGAGGAAGATCAGGGAAGCTTTTCAGAGGATATGCCTCAATATGAGATCTTTCAGGGAAAGTGGGGGTTAGACCCAAAGGAAAGAAGGGAAAGTCACTTCAGGCAGAGGGAGCAGGTGTAAAACATTAAACATGAAAGACTTTGGCCAGTTTTCACATATTGCATGAAGCTGTGGACCATGGGACGTTAGCTGGTGATCAATGAACTTATAATTCCATAGTCAATTTACTGTAGACAAAGTTGAGTGTCTTTTAAGTTAACTATGCTTTTGATTAAAATGCATTTAGATACCTTTCATGTGTAATTGTGAAACAAATACACTCTCGAGGTAGAACATGCAATATTTCCACGTCTTATTTGGTCATGGCATTTTCTCCTTCTTCTCGAGCATCATTCAGCTCCGGTACTACAAACGCCATGCTGGGGAGAAACTGCATTAGATAATCCCTTGACATGTGGGATCTCCTCTTAAATGAGACATCCTCAAGTCCTGGCAGCAGTAACAGCAGACTGGGAGTCAGAATGCCTGGATTCTACTCTACAAAGAAACTGCTAATACAAACAGGAGTCTTTAGACTCCTTTTCTCTGAGCTCTAGTTCATCATTAAAAACTGGGCAAGATCTTTTCTAATGACTATACCACGGAGAAAGCCTCTCCTTTGCTATACAATCATTTCTAGGTGTTTGACAATGTTCAGTCAGAAAGTCCTTCTTACGGAATAGTCGACAGGTTTATATTAATAACACATGTGCTGTTGAACTTAAGGCATACTTTCAATGCGGCATGATTTAAATAGGCCTTTTTGAAAGGTGTCACTCTAATTTATGACTTTTTCACACATTAACCAATTTTAAATAAAATGCTTAACAAATGCGGTTGGTTTTAGCTTCTGAGTCAAATTAGGAAGCCAGGTACAATATTATTATCTGCGGTTCTCAAGGACAATTTTAAATGAGATGTCACACTAAGTAATGTTATGCCTCTGAGAAGAGCAACCTATTTTAATAATGAAATAGAATAAGAAGTCATTCAGAGCGAGAAGAATGCAGTCTTATTCTAATCTCTTAGACACATTTTATTTCTGATGCTTTACTTACAGCATGCACTGGGGAAATAACCTAGCTCCTGCATCCCTTGCACGTGGACCAGTAAATCAGCACAATGTATGACCAACAGCATACGAAATTTCAAACCAAACAAGAATGTTGATGGAGTGGCTGTGTACCTTTTCATTTAAAGCAGGGTTTCTCACCTCAGTACTAACATCCTAGGCCAGATAATGCTTTTCTTTTCCTCTGGTGTGAGGATTGGGGGACTCTCTTGTCTCTTCCTCTCAGATGTTAGTAACACCTTCCCAGTTGTGAAAAGCAAAAATGTCTCCAAATAGGGAGATAAAAAGGGAATAAAAAATGAAATTGAAAACCACTGATTTAAAATACACACATTACATCTACCTTATATTCTCTCTCTCCTCTCCTTTTCTCTCTCCCTCTCTCTCTTTTTCTCTCTCTCAAGTTTAGTAAACTTGCAGGGTGTTTTCTTACAGATTCTTGTAAATATTTTTTCTGTGTTTATTAAGCTCTTCTGTCGAAGGACACACTTCCAGAATACAGTCATAAAATATTTGCATGATTGACATGAAAGATTTTTATTATCTTTCTGCCCAATCACACTGGATGCAGTAGTTAAGATAATAGTTCTTTTTCCAGGTTTCTTTCCACCTCAGGTTGATGACTTTCAGTGATGACAGAGTTGCTACCCAATGAGGTGGCTTACTGCAGTTTTTGAAAGCTCTAGGTATGAGAGAGTTCTGTCTTTTATTGAGTTGAATTGTGTCCATACATCTCTTTAAATTTTGACCTCTGGAGATATATTATGACCTGCTACTTTCACCTTTTAAGTATGTTCTCCTTTGTGTTCTATTTCCCCCCTGTGCCTATCAAAGTCCTCTAAATCTTTACTAAAAAGCAAACAAAACAAAACAAAACAAAAACTTGCCCCTTGGTTACTGCAATGGTTAACTGGTTTCATTGACTTCATTCTTTCTACCTTCTAATTTATCACTCACACACACATCCAATTTATCTTTTTTAATGATCTAATTTTCATCCCCTGCTAAAATTCTCCTAAAGGTCTCCCTCACTCTTCGGAGAGAAGCTCAAAGTTTAAATCGGAGAGAAATCTGAGAGACAGGCTTATATGAGTCCAGTGGGGTCCCTATACCATTGTCTAATTCTCTGGTTCATCTCCTAGAACCACTGTCCCTTCGTCTCACTGCTCTCTGTCTTAATGTCCCTATCTTTGTCTTTGTCACTCTGAGCATTCCACACTGACACTTCTATTCTGATATTCAGTCTATCCTTACAAAACTGCAAACTGGAAACCTAAACCCATCTACTTCATCAATATTTTCTACATGACAGTCCATAATATCTATCCTGCCTCCTCATGTTTCTCCAGCATCCATATTAACTTTATGGCTCCACTGTCCTCCTGTAGAATTCTTTTCTCTCCCATTTTCTGCCCCCTCCACTTTCATTCTTCTACACAGAACTTGTTACATAATAATTGCAGAAGCAAGGCTGCTTGATTTAAATCACGATACCTTTCAAATGTCTGGGCCTGATGGAAGTCACAGAGAGGAAGCGCATTTGCTTTTCTTGAAGACCAAAAGTGGAAAATTACAACTTGTAGACAGTTGTTATTTTTAAGGCCCCTCCGAGAAAGTGTTACAATGAATTCTAGCTGTTCATTCATGTGTACAAACTTATATAGCTGTTGCTTTATCAACATAAACATATGTGGGAAAATGGGTTGCTTTGTTTATTTATATGCACATTTGATTGCGGGCGTTTGGAAGAATGACATTATACAGTTCAATCATTAGTTTGCCATATGACCTTGCATAAGTCCTTTAAACTAACTGGACTTTGATTTCTTAATTTGTTGGGGGGTGGGTTGGGGAAGGTGATTATAAGATTCTTGGAACCACTTTAAGTGGGAAAGCTGTACTTTTCATTGGTCTCACAACAGAGTTATTCACAGTAAGCAGTGGTTACTTTCTACCTACCCTCCCTCTTCTTCCTTGACATGAGAACTCCAGGTTTTTTCACACATCTCTCTCTGACCTCTGTGGCTTCAGGGTCACGACCTACTACTCCCAGCTCAACAGTTAATACTGACTGTTCTAAATAATAGTGCTCTGGTACTCTTTGTGGATCCATCAATGGACATGGGACCCCGTGAGTCTGCTGAAGGGCTTCTGGGTAAGGTTAAGTCACTCCAGATATAAAAATCCTAAAAAGAATAGTCCTTTTTGCTCCTGAGTATCTGGGAAGTTGGATCATCTCTGGCTTTCTTGGAACAGTGACGGCAACTGGTATAAAGGAAAACTGACACATTGTTGATGGTAGAAAAGTTCAAAAGGACAAAGTTGACACAACTGAGCTGCTTAATCAATACACCATGAAACCTGCTTGTGGCTAGTGCTGCTCATTCTTCCCACCCCCAACCCCTGCAGCTAGGTATGACCTTGAGAATGAGTCCTTGGAAAAAGAATGTGGACACAACTGACCAGTTTTCAACTTCCATGTTACTCCTTTAAAAGGAAATGGCTTCTTTTCCTTTTTATTCCCCTCTCCTATGGGCTACAACATATATATGGAGTCAAACGAGCCAGAAATGAACCGAAGAATGATGATAACATCATACAGAATGCTGTAGAAACAACAAACAGAACTTTCTGGGGGAATGACTTCATAGAGCAGAACCACATACTGCCCTGAACACCCCCTCCACATAGGGTCCACCTGCATCTTGATAAATAGAGTCTCCCATCTTGTTTAACCATGTATTTTGGAATTTCGTTTTTACTATAGCTTAACCTATATTCACCTAATATGTGATGCTTCAACAAGACTTATTGCTTTGTGAGGTAATATATTCCATTTTCACTTAAGTCAATTTGAATAGTGAACTTCTGTTTCTAGGTGCCAAAGCCTTTCTAATTGGTCTGGCCAAATTTCACATCTGCACCGTTTGTGAACAAAAGCAAAATAAAGCCTTTATAAGACAACTACTGAAAATTAATGTCTAGAGGGCATTTCAAGGTGGATCTAATCCAAATATGCTCAGGAATTAAAAATAAAGAAATCATTGGGCTCACATTTTGAGATTTTCCAACTGTTTGCATGCCTTCATGAATAATGGAAATAAGAGTAAGTGTCTGTAAATGTAGCAGAAAATCTAAGAAGAATTTAGAAAAACTTGAACAGCTCTTCAAAGGGGTAAGTACTGTGGGAAAGTCATTATGATTCAGAATTCAAGATCCAGGGAGATTATAGGAGTCCTTTGAATCACTGATGAGACAGCCCAATGAGACACATGAAATAACCAAACTAAAATTGTCAATATAGGGGTGGAGGTGACTAGCTATGTGCTGCCACTTGGTGTGATGGGGGAACAATCTCAGGGGCTCCATTTCATCACCTGAAAAACAAAGTGGACTCAAAGATGCTTTCCAGGTGTGGCTGTCTCTGCTCTATAAATATGGGAGAGGCTCCCTTTGCGCCACCTTGCGCTGCTCCCTTAGCAAACCGAAAAACTTCCATAAGTATCACAGAGCACATACTTACTCTTTGTGAGAAAAGAGACTTTGAAGTGATCAGTCTGTCCACGTAGCATGTACTGAGACAACTACAGATGTACCACATCCACAGATGAAAAAAAAAGAATCAATTTAATTTAGAGTAGAGAGATGAATGTGTGATGATGCAGTTAATTATCACCATAGATTTCATGTACAACATTTTTTAAAAAGAAAAGGAAGTTCCTGATTATCAGCTGAACCAGTGTTGAGAAACTATGAAAAACAGATAAAAATCATGCTGTAGTAAGAAAACACCTCCCATACACACAAAACATAATTCTTCTCTAAATGCTCGAAGTCTAACTTTCTTAATTTGATGAGTCTCAAAATTCCAGAAAAGATAGAACTTCAACTGGTTTGTGTTGTCAGTTTTCTACATTGCTTACCCTGAAACTTTTGGGAAATAATAATGCATATAGCAGTCCAACTATTTGTATTACTACATCCCAACTTGTTTGAAATTTTGAGTATGAAAAATGGGAAACATCAGAGTGCTGGCTATGTTCCAGAAACATGTCTAAGTGTTTTATATATATTATCTAATGCAATAAGCCCTCCTGTCATTACTGTTATTGAATTCATGACTTCTGAACAGTTTGAGAAAACTGCTCTGGTTTAACAGTGATCTAGAAGTCAAACACAGATGAGTTATCCTCAAAATGTTAGCTCGTAACTCGAGCCTACCAGTTAATGCCGTATTACACGCATTAATAAATGCCAGCAATAAACCAGTTGAGATAACATTACTAAATGAGCATTTGCCCATGTTAACTAGAGAGAAGAGATGTATCACTTTATTATGTTTAACAGCTTTGTAATAAAAAGTCTACTAAGCTAAAGTGAAAAGAAATACTCCTACAGGATAATAAGAGTTGTGCCAAAATATCATAGGTCATCTTCTATCTATTGCTCTGAATTCCTACTTATGCATACACCAATTTTAGTGCTCTAAAACAAATATACATATGAAAATTATAAGTTGTTGACCACTTAAAAATTATAAGCCACACAAATACGCCCTAACTCATGGAAGGAAAGATAATGTAGTGGAAAGAAATAGTTATTAAACTATAAGAGCTAATATCACTTTACTGGTAAAAGAGGAAAGGAAATCATGACAAAATTAATACAAAATAAGAAAATTTAAAATATAGTTATTCAACAGAACTCATTATTTTTTGTTTTTTGTAAAGAATCTATGAACCTCAAGTAAAAGGACACATCACAGAATTTGACAATATGCAAAAATAATTACAGAAATGGTGGTCAGAAATGGAAGAGTAAGAAGTCAGAAAAAAATTACAGTGCAGTAGGTAAGAGTGTCTTAATCATCTTCCTATGCAAATAACACAAATGTTAGAATTAAAAATAGAATCACTTCCTAAACGATTTATAGATCTGAAAAGATAGTAAGCTAAAGCATGAAAGCACAAAGCTATGTTTGCCTGGCTGCATCTGCCAGTATCACACTCTGAACATTGATGGGCTATCCACAGAGACTGATAAACACTAAGCTGAGGGCCAGCCTCATCAAAAGTAGGAGCCTTACAGAATACCCTCCCTTGCATGAACTTGAACTTTCAGCAAGGGCAAGCACAATAAACATGCTTCTCCTTCCCTCCTTAAAAAAATAAGTAACCAAGGGGGAAAATACTTGGGTGTTGAGCCCAGTTTGAATAAAAAGAAAACAAACTGTTCCTGAGAAGTATCAGCTACAGTATGGCTTTTGTTAGGTTCACACCTAATCTAGGTGGAGCAGGGAACCTCAAGCCATAAACCTGGTTTTAGAGAGTCCCAAAATGGCGGTCTTCCAGACACCAAGCAGAATCAAACACTTCATCTCTCTGTAAAAAGAGTATTTATTCTGGACCTCAGGAAATTGGCACACTTTTTTGAAGGCAAGGACCAACATACAAACCTTAATCAGTCACAAAGGAAATAAGACAATAGGAGCAAAACCAGAAGAAAAATAATACAGCAAAAGGAGATTCATACTGCAGTTTAAATATCGAAAACATCAAACCAACATTACAAAAAAAGATAATTATATTTAAACAGACAACAAAACTGAAAATATATGCAGAGGCAGGAAAATATAAGAGGCGAAATAGCAAACAGAAATTTAAGAAATGAAAAAATAATTAAATTTAATAATTCACTGGACATGTCTGATGGTAGGTTAGGCAGAGCAGAAAACATAATCAGTGAAATGGAATATATGTAAGTCAAAAGTATCTGGATTTCACCCTGGAAAGATAAGACATAGTAAACTCAAAGAGGCACAGAAAACAGTGAAAAAAGTTGGGCCAATACTAGAAGGAAAAGAGGAAGAAAAAATAAAAGCAGAAGAAATACTGAAAAGATTACAGCTGCTAATTTTCCAGAGCAAAAAGAAAAAAAATAATAATTCTCAGTTTCAAAAACCTCAAAATTTTCCAAACCGAGTAATTCAGAATAAATCCACATCCTGACACATCAGAGTAAACCAGTATAGGAAGCAAAGTGCAATTTTTTTTTAAAAGAACAGGAGAAAAAGAAAACACTACTTTCAAAGGAGCAGAAGTTTGACACCTAACCTCTCCACAGGAACAATGCAAGCCTGAGAAAGTGGAATGATATTTTCAATGTGAAAAAACACCCAGAGCAAAAAAACAAGAGCCCACTTAGGATTCAATTCTCAGTGAAAATAGTCTTCAGAAGTAAAGGCATTTAAGACATACTCACAGAAAAAGAGAAGTCTCCAACCCCAGGTCTACACTAAAGGTAAATCCCTAAAGGACAGGTGTTAGTCAGATGGGAAATGATCTCAGATAGAGTTCCATAATGGAATAAAGATCAGATAATCAATGTGCATATAAACACTGACTATATGCAGCAAAAACAATATTTTGTGGGGTTTAAGTTAATTAAAATACACAAAAGCAATACCATATAATTTAGGAGGACAGTAAAATATGTATATTATACAGAATATCTCAGTTATTCAGAAGAGAAAATATTGGCCTTGATTGACATTACAATTTGATGAGTTAAGGATGCATATGCGATTTCTAGATTAGTCATTCAGTGGGCATTAATACCACACTTGTAAGGGGAAGAACTGATTGAAGCCATTCTCAATCAATCAAAATCAGATGAGAGAGCAAGAGAGGGTGGGCGGACAGAAAGAGAGTGAAAAGCTGCAAAAGGTGGAATAAATAGAAAGCACAAAATATCCAAATAGGTTAATAATTCTATAAATTATTAATACACAAACTCCTCCAATTAATGAATAAAGAATAATGATAGGGAAAAAAAAGGCATAACAGACAAAAACTGATGATGCGACACATCAGAACTTTACTAATAGAAATTGTAAAGCAAGGGCTTTAAGCGGAAGGAAAGAGACTCCAGATAAGTCTGAGATACAAGAAGAAAGTAAGCGACAAATGTGTGTTAGCAAACTGAAGCAACCATTAAATGCACAAAACAGTAATAACACTCTTAGTTGACAAAGCAAAGAACAAGAAGAACAAATTAAAATAATAGACTGTAGAAATGGTGTTAAAGTGTGCCAACTTTATGATATTAGCTGGGAAAAATTGCTTCTTCATTTCCCACTTCTGACATTTCAAGGGAGGGCTTGTTTCATACCCCATGCCTTTGTCGATATCACTCCCTCAGCCTGGTTATCTTTCCATCCTTCTTATTTCCAGTTATTGAAGTACTCTCTCAAGGCTTTCCGCAGATCGCAAACCCTTCCGAATTGTCCAAAATGCCCCTCTTCCCCACTCCAGAATCCTATGTATTAAACGCCATTTTCACATAGATGGTTCCTTATTTGCAGGGACTATTCTGGATTTTGTTCACAAAATGCTTAGTTTTCCATAGCAGTGAATATATCTATGTATAAATGGTCAAGTGTACATTTACAAACTGGTCAAATGTATTTCAGTAGCATAAATATGTATCACCAATGCCTGCTAGAGATCTTATTTTTATCTCATTAGGTAAATTCACACATGTAAGGAATCCACAATTAAGTACACGTGCCCAAATCTTTTATGAACTTACATACTGCCAAAAAAAAAAAAAAAAAGTAACAGGCAACCCTATAGCATTGATAACTGTTTTTATATGGGGGTGTCAAGAACAAAGAGATGTTAAGGCTTCAAGAAATGCGTATCAGGAAGTATAGAAAAGCTCAAACTTGCAAACTTACCATCCTCTAACTAAACTTTTTGCAATCCGAAACAATAGGTTTTACCTAGGGTTTGATTTCCAATGACTGCTTAGGCTAGCTTTTGTGTAATTCAACGTCCTGGTTTATTTCTAATGGAAATTTAGAAAATGCCCATTTTGTCTCTGTAATGTCTTAGTCTTTTTAACTTCTGAATAGGGGTTAAAGAAAATAAAAGAAATTAAAAAAAAAACCTCTAAGTCTCAAAACCACAAACAAAAGTTCTACCTATAAGTCAAATATAATTATGCAAATACCAAATTCCAACGAATGAGGTCATATGAAATAATACACCTGGTTCTTACATTCTAATCCTTCAAGGAAGACTGCTAATGAGAAAAACACAGTAAAAATCAGCCCAAGTGAAAAAGTGACTTAAGGATCTCCTACAGGCTTTATTCAAGAATGACTTTCTGAAAAGATCAGAAATCTTTGGAATGGAGAAGCTGACAAAAGACGGAGGCTTATGAAAGGAAAAAAAAAATAATTATGGAGGTAATTGGCAAAAGAGAAGATGAATGATTAACTACCAAATCAGTAGACTATAAAGCACCTAAAGCTTAGAAAAAACACGTCACAAAGAAATGCCTTCCTCTGACTTCACTGGAACTACTTCCTGCATGGGCCACATTTTGAGTGCAGTCACCAGAACGGTTTTCAAGAATTTCAAATATTAATTGGGTTATTACTTAGCTTGAAAATATATATAGCACAGTACACTTAGCACTGCAAGATAATGATTCAAGATGATTCTCTTAAGAATAGTTTCCTTTCAAATTAAACCTCCTAATACTTACAATAAGTATTTCATTTGTAAATTGCTACTTCTCAGACATGCCCTATTAAAATACATCTTGAACCTCTTCCAATTGCTCAAGCCTATACTGAGCCATCAGGAAAACCTAACCTGTTAAGACAAAGAGGGGTTTTTAATAAAGCAATGTTGAAAATGAAGTATTTATTTTATTCTTAATTTTTAATGCTATTTTCTGCCTGTCATGCATGCCTATAACATAGAGGATTACATAAGAAGCAGGAACTTCCTTGCTATCGAATCTCTCCCTGATCAATAGTTTCAATTTTCCAAAACAACATGAATAATAACAAAAACTATAATGGTAATGATTATTTTTAATGATTATTATTATTACTGTTATTATATTAAAGTTAGACTCTTATTTTGGGGTTTTTCTTCTATTATTTTATCATCATCCTACAAATTACTTTTATTTTTTTTAAGATTTTATTTATTTATTTGTCAGAGACAGAGAGAGCACAAGCAGGGGGTGGCAGGCAGAGGGAGAAGTAGGCTCCCTGCTGAGCAGGGAGCCCATATGCGGGACTCGATCCCAGGACCCTGGGAGCATGACCTGAGCTGAAGGCAGACGCTTAACTGACTGAGCCACTCAGGCGTCCCTACAAATTATTTTAAAAAATTGTTTTGCCATAAATCTTGCGATGCCTTATTCATGGGTAAATGATGTAGAATTTATGTCTAGTAAAACAATTTTTTAAATTTCTTCTTTCAACACACATGATGACACCTAGGGGATTACTGGTCCATCTCACTGATAATTGAATATTAATAGAAAATATTAATAGATCTTTCTCTAAACCAAAATGCCTCAATAATCTCAATATATATTTGGAATATACAAACCATGAAATGCTTAACAGAAACAAATACATTTTGAAATTTTCAAAGTCAAAGGGTTATACCTTGACTTAACGGTTCAGAAAATCTAGGTTTTACAAATTAATTTTCTTCTTCAAATTTCAGGTTATTAGTTCCCCCGAGTGCTTCTCATGTTTCCCATGACACTGCTGATGATTCCACTGGTAAATGGGCAGCAACTAAGTGCGAAAGATAGCATTAACTCTTCCTAGGAACTTTCTAGGAACAATGATGCCCTAGCTAAATCTTAAGATTCATTTTTCTATCTAAAATATATATATCTCCACATACATACATACACACACACACACACACTTCCTTTCTCCTTAGGACTGAATGTACGCAGTGCTAACAACAGCGGCAAAAACAGCCATAACCATTACAACTATCACTTATTAGGGATTCACGATATGCTAAATAAAGTCATAAACTCTTCACAAAGATTTTCCAATTTAAAGTTATTTTTTCTTTCATTCTTCCCATCATTTCTTCCTTCTCTCTTTCCTTTCCTCTTTTCTTCCTTCCTTCCAAAGCACAGATCTAAACTAAGACTAATGAACAATAGTTCCTGCTCTCATGAAACTTCTATTTCTTTTTAAACAGTGACTAAGACATAGCAGAATGAAGAAATCAATAACTACATTAATAAAGTAATACATAAATACAGTTAGTGTATAAGGGCTCTTAAGTCAAGACAACTTGGAAATTTGCTAGGAAGCACCTATTTGTGAAGGTATATATAAAAGAAGGTGTTTCTTTACATGAAGTTGTCAAGTAAGGTCTTTCTGGTGACATACCATTTGAAATGCATTCTATTATGTGACAAAGGACCAACGCATCCGGAGGAAGAAATTTCCAGGAAGAAGGAACGATAAATGAGAACCTTCAAGGTGGGATGAACCTGATATGCTAGGAGGAAAGCAAACCCAATGAAACAAGTTCAATGTGCTACAGATAGTAGTCAGGAGTCCCTGTTGAATAGGACGTTGAAGACCACAGGAGGCAGTTTACATTTGCCTGCCAAAATGGCACATAAATAAAAAATCTATTAAAGTTATTAAGATTACTACTGAATTAACATTAATATTTATTGTTATGATATTCCTAATGATTTTTTTTTAATTTATAATATTCAGGTATAAATGTTGTATCATTCGATCTTCTGAACAAACCTGAGAATAATCTCTAAGCTGTATATGGGGAAACTGAGCTTGAGGAACTAGCCTATGGTTAAGGAGTTACTGAAGTTTAAACCGAGGACAAAATCTCAGGGATTTGGACTGCTTACATTCTTTCCACTACACAAAGCTGATCTTTTACTTTTGAGTTCCAATTCAAAATAAAAAGTATATGAAAACTTGTGTGTTTGGAATTGATTTAAACCCAGGGGACTAGAATAAAACAATCTATCAGTTTTACAAATATGAATATGCTTATAACATTGATTCAAAATCAGATGATCAATGTCTAGAAAATTCTCATCTCCACAGATTGCACACCTAATACAAATTATGGATAAAAACTATTATTGGTATAAAATATTGTAGGAGTCTTTCTTTTGCACATATTGTAATTCAAAAAAGATGCCAGATTGCTTGGAACTTCAAGTATTGATGTTTTAATGAGTAGACTATTTTCTCTAGTGGAGCACATCCAATTAAATTTAGCATTCAGTCATTTGCTAAAGGAACAGTCTGCAGCTTCTAAATGATTCCACTTCTCCTTTGCTTTTCCCCCCATTCCCAGATGCCAGTTTGATGACTTGTTTGTTTTTCTAAGAAGCACTGACTATCTCACTGGAATACATATTCATGGAAGACAAGTCAAGGGTCTACCATATTTAGTAGCTCTCCAGGTTTTTTCTCAGATCTTCCCAGCCCTTCCCTCTCTATTCACCTTTCCTCAAATTCCTCAGGACTCAATCTTAACCTCTCTTTGTTTCATTCATTTATTTGGTCACAAAGTTATCAAATGCTTATTGAGTGCCTATCATGTGCCAGACGCTATGCTACCAGTCAGCAAACGCCAGTAAATAAAACGAAAATCTCCAACTTCCTGGAATTTTACAATTTATTATGAGAAGTAGGAATAAAAGGGACATGACTAAATGTGAAATGAAATACATAGAGGTCATTGTTGTGAAGTAAAAAAATAGGGAATAAGACAAAAGGAGGAGGGAAGCAGTCATTTTGGATAGGGTGATTATAAAAGACATTTGTGAGCAGAGGATATTTGCAGAGGGACGTGAATGAATGGGAAGCAAGACACAGAAAGATATCAAGAAATAACATTCCAGGTAGAGAAAAAAGAACATATAAATTGCTATGACACAGATGAGTTGAGCGTGTCCTGGCAATGACAAGAAGTCCAGTGTTTCTGAGGAACAATAAGCAAAGGAGAGAAGGGTTGAGATTGTGGCCAGGAAGGTAGGCAGGGCAAGAAGATAATGGAGGTGAACAGGCTCCAGGGCAAGGTCTGGAATAAATTTTGACTATCATGGCATACCACTAGAGAGCTTTGAATGGGAGACTGATGTGTTCTGATTTTCAATCTCAAAAGATCATTCTGGCTTCCAGGTGGAGAATGTACCAGAAATATACAAGAGTAAAGGTAGGAAGACACACTAGGAAGGATATTATTTCAGTAATCCAGAAGGAAAATCATTGTTGTTTAGACTAGGGTGTTTATTCTGAAGCTGGGAAACTTGCTCAATTTGAGATCAATTTTTAAATTAGAGCAAATTGAGAGGACTTGATTTTGGATTGGATAAAATGTCTAAGAGAGTGACAAAAGATGACTTGTGTGTTTTTGGCATGAGATATGGGGATGCCCTTAAGATGGGACAAACCTGACAAGAAATTGTATTTGGGAGTTAAAAAGGTAGGAGCAGGTCTTTGTGCAGAAACCAAGATACTTTCATTCTTTTTGAACTTGTTAAATGCCAGATGCATATGTGATATCTATGTAGAAATCTGGGATAGGCAATGGATACACAAATTTAGTGCTCAGAAAGGACTCTTTGCTATTGAATTCTACTTTGCCTCACTAGTAAGACTCTAGGCTCATTTACTTTAGAATAAAACACTGGCCAGAGACTTGGGCCCTTACATTCAGATATTCTAAGAGTCTGGTCCTAGGTTTTAAAAACTTATGGGCTCATAAACATTTATGCCCCAGTCTTCTAAACTAAAGAAAACAGGGAAGAAACTCTGTGTTTTTGAAGCTGCAAAGTTATAATCTGATGGTATACATGGATGACCCATAGAGTCCAGCTAAATAATTCCTTGGTAAAAAATATTTGTTCAAATTGTCCTCTGTCATTTCTATCTTAGAAAAAAATTAAGCAGAATTCACAGCAACACTTTCACCCCTCTGTGATTCAAACATTCATGAAAATGTTTCTACATCCTAGAAAATTTACTCAAAATATCATAGGTGAGTATAAAAAAATACAGTAAAACTCACTAAACTTATTATTCATTCTTTTTTCTCCTTCTTATTCAATTGTGCTTATTTTTTATGAACATTTATACACTTGGGATTGGAGGGTCTTTCAAGTATATTTACCACAGCTAAGTTAGCACCCTTTAAGCCTAAAAATGAAGAGAAAAACGATATGAGTTGGAAGGTGTGGGCGAGCTAAGTAGGGGCAGACTCTCTCAGTAGCTCCAGGTGGGACAAAAAAGCAGACTTTGTAGATCAAAAGCACTTCCGGAGTCTGATGTGTTTTGAAAGCTTCCCACAAAGCAGTTTAATATAATCCATCAGTGGTATAATTACAGCAGAATCTACAGCACAATAAAATAAACCTATAAACCTTAATCCATTTCCATACAAATATCCTTACTAATGAAATCAGGAAAATGAATAAAAACTATGTACAATGGCAGCCTGCGCTCAAAAAAGGCTTCAGTTCCACACAAGTTCTCCATAGGTCTCTAAAATATTATGCCATTTATGCAATTACAATCAGCTACTATTCTTAGGGGTTAAAGGCCCCAGCAAAATAAATGGAGATACTGCTTTAGTAAAGACGGCTCAATCAATCTGGAAATGTTTCTGCTTGTTCAGGAGGGTGACATACCCTAATCTTTATGGCAGACAATGGAGTTTCATTAAAAATCCTGATTTCACAACTCATTATGTGATTGTCACATGAATGAATCCTGTCCCAATCTTGACGGTCTAGGCTTTGTATTTCTCCCGGGTACCAGCCGCTGTATTCCACTAGAAAAGGGAGCATAACCAGCCTTTCATGCTTGTTCTGAGAGGAGTGATTAGGAATATCATAAAGAATTCAAATATTCTGATCTAAGTGGTAGTTCTTCCAGGAAATAATAGCATCTAAAAGCAGGACCAACAGGGGTAGATGAATACATAGAAGAATAAAAAGAAAAACCAACACGAATAATAGGGACCACATCTTGATGGCGTTGTGCATTATAAATATCCCTTAAAAATCATCACATCATCCCTGTGTAGGTGTGAAAGTTTGTATGTCCAGCTCCAACCAGGGCCCAAACCCGCTTAAGCTAGCCTGGTCAAGGCAAAAATATTTCCTTTCATATAGAGATCAATAGTCAATAAAAATATCCATCTATGTTCTCTACGTTAAATGGCTCCACATGGAAGGCATTTTGGTTCTTGGATAGTTACGTCTTTGGCAGCAGCCCAATTTCTGCTTATAAGCCTCGATTAAATGGTGGGAGGAAATACACAGTAGACCTGCTAGAAGAAAACTCACATTCAGAGGGCAGCCAAGGTCGTATATAGCTGGGAAGATAATGTCAAATAACAGTCCGAATATTGGGGCAGAAGTTAAAAAGGGAGAGCAAACAACGTTTTGTCAGTAGGAATGAACAAAGACAATACGGAGTGCAAGACAGAAACGGATTCAAGCAAGGCACTCAGACCAATGCTATACAGTTATTCTCCCTTATCCATGGGGGATCCCTTCCAAAATCCCCAGTGGACACCTGAAACCATGGATAGTACCCCTATATGTACTGTTTTTCCTATACATACATACGTAGGATAAAGTTTCATCTATATATTAAGAACAGCAAGAGATTAACAACAACACAACAAAATAGAGAAATTATAACGATACACAGCTGGCCCTTAAACAATACGGGTTTGAACTGCATGGGTCCATTTCTACATGAAATTTTTACAGTACAGTACTGTAAATGTATTTTCTCTTCCTTAAGATTTTTTTAATAACACTTTTTTTCTCTAGCTTACCTAATGGAAAACTGTGGTATATAAAACACATAACATACAAAATACGTGTTAATCAACTGCTTACATAACCGGTGAGGCTTCTGGTCAAAAATAGGTTATTAGCAGTTATAATGTAACTGTGGTATAGAAAACATATAACATACAAAATACGCGTTAATCAACTGCTTACATTACCGGTGAAGCTTCTGGTCAACGGTAGGTTATTAGCAGCTAAGTTTGGGGGGAGTCAGAAGTTATAGGCAGATTTTTGGCTCCACTGAGGGTCAGCGCCCGTAACAGCGACCACTGTACTATAATAAAAGTTACGTAAATGTGGTCTCTCTCAAAATATCTCACGGCGCTGTGCTCACCATTGCTGGTCTGACGGTGGCAGATAATAAAACGCCTGCATGAGGAACCCAAGCGAGGTGAAAGACACGGGAACTGTGGGTAGAGTCAGGCTGCTATTCACCTTCTGATGATTCGTCAGAAGGAGGATCATTGGCTTCTGGAAAGCGAAACTGCGGATAAGGGGAAACCGCTGCATTTTCCTCTAGATGCTGCCTAAGGTAAGACAGAGACCGCAAATGGCGGTGATTATGCGGAGTGTATCCACAATTAAAAACAAGCTGAGGGTTTTAGAGGGGAGGGGAATGGGGGGATGGGCTAGCCCGGTAAAGGGTATTAAGGAGGGCACATATTGCATGGAGCACTGGGTGTTATATGCAAACAGTGAATCATGGAACACTGCATCAAAAGCTAATGATGTACTGAATGGTGACTAACGTATCATAATAATAATAATTAAAAAAAAAAACATAATTCTAAACACAAGGCAAACCCTGTTGTGAGAGCGGCTCTGACAGTCTTTACAAGGTGGCCAAAACAGAACAGGGATTTACTCAGGAGACATAAATCTCGTACCCTAATGAAGCCAAGTGTATTTCTCACACCAGCCAAGGATATTGACATGCCTTTTTTCTTTTAATAATTTTTATTTTGTTATATTAGTCACCATACAGTACATCCCGTTTTTGATGCAATGTTCCATGATTCATTATTTACATAAAACACTCAGTGCACCATGCAATATGTGCCCTCCTTAATACCCTTCACCGGCCTATCCCAATCCCCCATCCTCCTCCCCTCTGAAGCCCTCAGTTTGTTTCCCAGAGTCCACAGTCTCTCATGGTTCATTCCACCTTCTGTTTACCCTCCCTTCATTCTTCTCTTCCTTCTACCAATCTTCCTGCTATTTCTTATGTTCCATAAATGAGTGAAACCATATGATAATTGTCTTTCTCTGCTTGACTTATTTCACTTAGCATAATCTCCTCCAGTCCTGTCCATGTTGCTGCAAATGTTGTGTAATCGTTCTTTCTGATGGCTGAGTAATATTCCATTGTATATATGGACCACATCTTCTTAATCCAGTCATCTGTTGAAGGGCATCTCGGCTCCTTCCACGATTTAGCTATTGTGGACAATGCTGCTATGAACATTGGGGTGCATATGGCCCTTCTCTTCTCTATGTCTGTATCTTTGGGGTAAATACCCAGTAGTGCAATTGCTGGATCATAGGGTAGCTCAGTGGCTAACAGACCATGAAAAAATGTTTAAAATCATGAGACAGCAGGGAAATCCAAACAAAAACCACCTTGAGATACCACCTTACACCAGTTAGAATGGCACAAATTGACAAGGCAGGAAACAACAAATGTTGGAGAGGATGTGGAGAAAGGGGATCCCTCTTACACTGTTGGTGGGAATGCAAGTTGGTACAGCCACTTTGGAAAACAGTGTGGAGGTCCCTTAAAAAGTTAAAAATTGACATGCCTTTCTTTTCCCGGTATGATTTTTGACCTGGCAGTTTCTTGATGGTATAGCTTCTTCCTTGGATTGTGAGGAATCTTGGCAGCAAGGACATCCTCACCTATAGAATATTTTGGGAGTTAAAAAGATAAGGCACTCATTTCTCAAGACCATCTACTACCACTTTCAGAAAAAACTCTCATACAAAATACAAAATTTATAAAATGCACAATTAGATGTGGTACCCAGTAAATATCTGAGTGTTCCGCTAGGGCATTTTGGAAGATCTTTTTTTTTTTTTTTTTTGGAAGATCGTATGCTCAAATGAATGCACTTACAATTAGCATGGAAAATGTAAGCTTATCAAGATGGAAATGACGGTTTAGAACCTGGGCATTCAGGATAAGGAGGAAGCAGGGAATGAATGACCCAAGCCCAGAAACTAAGAAGTAGAGGTCTACTTCTGCCATATGTGGATTGCTATATTCATTTCGATTATCTCTCTTTATCTTTAATAATTCCATGGACACCAAAAAAAAGGGGGGGGGAGGGTGCCTGGGTGGGTCAGTCGGTTAAGCATCTGCCTTCAGCTCAGGTCATGATCCCAGGGTCCTGGGATCGAGCCCCATATCAGGCTCCCTGCTTATTGGGGAGCCTGCTTCTCCCTCTCCCTCTGCTGCTCCTCTTGCTTGTACTTTTTCTGTGTTAAATAAATAAATAAATAAATAAATAAATAAATAAAATCTTTAAAAAAATAATAATTCCCTGGATACCTGAAGGACTATTTGCTATACAATAGCCATGATATCAAAGACATTCTGTCCCATCTTGCTTACATACATGGAACTCTACTTTCCCTTTAAAAAAACTATTTAGGCATTAGCTTTTCCACCTTGATTTCCATAAGGGGGAAAATATGTTTTTAGATTGGTTCCTTTTTACAACATATATCTCTCAGATACTTATTTATGTTGCTGACCTCACCAAACTGAGTTGCTTGTAAGCCTGACTTCTACCTTCATCCGCTCAGCCTTAGTACTATTCTCGGAAGTTAGAGTATTCTCAGAAAGTTTATGTTAAATGAAATTCTGTGGGCCACAGAATACACCCAGTGATCACTTTTAAAATCCCATTTCTGATATTCACAAGGTTGCAAAGACCAATTGCTTTTTTGATCAATGAGTTAGGTGCATTCAGTGACTTTGTATCCAATAATCCTGACCATTCACAGGTGGAGAGCACACCACTGTTTGTGATTCCATCTTTTCTCTAATTCATGCTCACTGGGTGATTCCCCTGTGCACCTAACCTTCACCTTAGTTTTCTCTCTATTCCCTTTTCCCTGCAAAAGCCTCGGCAAAAAAGGGTGTTAAGGATGTCATAAAAAGTAGAGTATCACATTACATTCTCAAGGAATTTTGATTACTGTGATATAACGGAACTATTCTCTCTCCTTCATAAAAGACTGTCTTCTCTTAAGGATATTTTCAAAAATGTCAATTCAGCTATTAACTATTCATGTTAGAAATATGCTGTACTAAATAAATACGACAATAGTAATAAATCATACCACTAATGATACAAATTTAAGCTTATGGAGTCATTCAGTTCAAATGAAAACCAAAAAATGAACCAACCCCCCCCAAAAAACAAACAAACAAACAAACAAACAAACCCACAAGCTACAGGGTCAGTCAGTGAGAAATACAGAAGAGCTGGTAAGTTTTCAATTTGTCTATGGCCAGAGGCTCAGATTTCCCTAGGAGCAAGTTTTGCTATTGAGTTATTCTATCATGTAAATTGAGAATCTATAGAGAAGTTAGGTGTCTAGATTTTTACACAGAATCCTTCATTCAAAGTGTAAGGTCATATGTTTCCTGATGTCATTGAGAGAGCTGTGCTAGGAGAGTTCAGGACATTTTTGTGACCATCCTCAAAATAAGGAGGTTGGCTAGATACCATCTAGTATTTTCTAACTCTAACACTTTTACCGTTCTAAACTATGGCACATCATGTACTTCACTGAGAGAGTGAACAGTGTATTGAAATCAGAATCACCCTAAAATTTTAATTACGATAACAGTGCCAACTGGAATACCTCTTATCTGTATCCTCAGTTAAATACATTGTTTTGATTTTTACATGGAAGTTTGTATTGTGTCCTATAAATGCTGCATTTTCCTTTCTGGAAAGATGGATAATATTACAAATAGCGACCAATGACCTCGAAGGCTGCCATTAAAGACACTTAAAACAATTAGCCTGCACTTGAATTCCTTCACTAAGGTGCATTTATGGTTCCTGCATAACAAGGTAATAAGAAGCCTAGAACAACTGGTGTCCTGGCAACTCTGTCAGTATACTCTTGCTAGGAGCAGAGACATCAGGACGTGAGAATGTTACATTTCTGCAAAGGATATCGATTACACGTTCTGGCTCGATTCCCCAAACCTTTCCCCCTGTGAAAGTACGTGGCTATTGAGTTGAGTAATTCACCTTTTACTACTGATTGAGTAAAAACTGTTATTTGTTCCAAGTATAAGAATTATTTGAGTTGATCAGTATACAAAGAATTTCTCTAGGACACACCCAAAGAACATTTAACATATTCTCACTATAAGTCATTGATCACATACACAGTCACTCACTCACACATTTCAGAGATATTAAGAACTGATTATATGCCTGACACAGAATAAGCTTGACAGATCTATCAGTAAGCATAATGCAATACTTCTATTCAGGGAATATACAAGAGATTAAGGCAACCTTGACTGATATTGTTCATTAAAGACACATTTGTGTATACAGTGTGTGCATGTGCGGGGGGGGTGTTCTAATATTCATGTGTGCAGGTGCATTTTCTAAGGGTACCTTATTCCGATGTAATGACATAGTGGACGGTCTTGCAGCCATACACCCTCAGTTTGAGCCCATAACTCTAGCTTTAAGAGCTGAATGTCCTTTGCTTAAGTAATCAACTTTGGAACTTAATATGACATGTGGAATATAAGGATGGCTAAGCAGTCTTGTTTTGCATGTGAGAATTCCTTTATATAACATGCAACATTTCACAATTTATACTTATAATTTGAACAAACCATCTTTCATATCACCAATGTGTATGAGTTTTCTTTTTTATTATCTTTTCTCTGTGAAATTTCTTGCACAACCGTTAGAAACCTCTCACATATCAGAACTAATGTGATATCTATTTGCAACTTTAATGGTTTGCTCTGGCAGAAATGATATCCTTGTTACTGGCCAACCAGGGTTACTAACAACAGTTTCTCATGCCTTATACCAAAGCATTTATCCATCTACGGACCTTTATAACAATTGCCCCAAAACTGAAGAAAATACAAACAATGACAGCTAGAATGCCAGCTGTCCATTTCTCACTACATAATAGACATAATGCAAGATATTCAAGAATCTAACTTGAACAACAAAAGGATTAAAACTTCGAGTGCTCAGCAGTTTACCATCTTTTTAAAGATACTGCTAATGCCTTTACCCAAGAGTAGACAACTTCTAATGAGGGCAACCTAAGATCTGTTTAAAATCAATAATGTCTGTTACTTTACTCTTCGAATATGATGTTAGAAAATGTAGAACAATTGCTAAAAGTTACATCAATTACACATGAATATAGATTAGATGATGCACTGAATCTATCCTGCACCCCCCCATCCAGCCCCTGAAACAACTCACTTGAGCGTGAAAGTCAATTTACATTTTTTTTCAATTCAAGAAATGGAATTTTCATTTTGTGTCATATTCATAAAAAAACTCATATATAACTCAGCAGGGTACTCACATGTGCTTAGAAACAATATTAGGTATGGGAATTACCTTTTGTACCATAAAGACAAAATTACTCACTGAGAAATAAGATTTTAAAGGATCTTCAGGAAGCAAACGAGGGAAAAAAAAGATACAGGATTTCATCCGAGACTGGAACTGTTGTCTCGTTCATCTGCAGGCTAGCCTCATCCCTCCTGTTTCAAGTTTACATCTCTACTTAGATTCTCTTCTCTCCCAGGAGCACGAAAGGCTGTTAGATTTTAATGAAGACGTGTTGCAGAGGGAGCCATGGGGCTACAAATACGAGTTCGAATCCTGCAAACTGTTTCTGAGAAACAAAAGCACGAAAGATTAGGTATAAAGGGATTATAGATACAGGTGCAGTTACAGCAAAGTAAATTTACTTAATATGATACCATAAGCATTTTTCTATGTTATTAGAAAATCTCCAAAATTATCATTCTAATGATTGCATAATACTTTATAAAGTAGATGCACCATAGGCTACTAAACTAATTCCCAGTTGGGGACATTCATATTTTCTTCCCTATTTTGTACTGCCGTAAAACAAGTTACAATAAACTTTTTTGCTCTTTTATGTTTCCCCTTTCCCCACACCCTTTCTGTAGTCAGAATATTTTTCTTGGTTTATATTCACAGAAGCATATTTATCAGGTCAATATCTATGAATATTTTTAAGCTCTTGCTTATATTGCCAAGTTGCTTACCAAATGAATTACAAAAATGTAGCTTTATAAAAAAGTGATTATTTCACTGAATCTTTGTGAGCACTGGCTCTCATTTTTTTTTTAACCTTAACTAAACCATAAACAACATGACTGGTATGCATGGGCAATGATATTATGGAAATAGACCCAAAATATGAATTTCTCAGTGATTCGTTCACTTCTATTGAAATGTTGGTAAAACTTGGTCAGAATAGAAAAAAATCTTGGAAGAGCCTCAAGCAAACTTCTAGGACTCCTTTTATCCCCCAGGTATATTGAGGTACAACTGACAAATAAATTGTAATACATTTAAAATGTACAATGTGATGATTTGGTATGTTTATACATTATGAAATGATTCCCATATTTTTCATTACACCTTAAGAGAGGGGCACATACTGGGTCCCAATGTCAAAAAGATCATTCGATCATTTGGAACCACCTTTGCCTTTTTAAAAAAAAATTTTATTATTGAAGTTTTGTTCACATACCATGTTCTATTAGTTTCAGGAGTAGAACACAGCAATTCGACAACTGTATATACATTATGCAATGCTCACCATGACAAGTGTAGTTACCATTTGTCACCATATGTTATTACAAGATTATTGACCATATTCCCTATGCTGTACTTTTCATCCCCATGAATTATTTATTTTATAACTGGAAGATGGTACCTCTTATTCCCCTTCACCTACTTTGCTCACCCCCCATAACCTTCCCCTCTGACAACCACCAGTTTGTTCTCTGCATTTATGAGTCTGTTTCGGTTTTTTGTTTGTTCATTCGCTTGTTTGTTGGATTCCACCTATAAGTTAAATCATTTAGTATTTGTCTTTCTCTATCTGACTTCTCTCACTTAGCACAAAACCCTATAAGCTCATCCATGTTGCTAGAGATGGCAAGATCCCATTCTTACGTATGACTGAGTAATATTCCACTGTGTATATATATATATACACACACATACACACACACCACATCTTCTTTATCCATTCATCTATCAATAGACACTTAGGTTGCCTCCATATCTTGATTACTGTAAATAATGCTGCAGTAAGCATAGGGGTGCACATATCTTCTTGCATTAGTGATTTTGTTTTCTTTGGGTAAATACCCAGTAGTGAAATGTTTTCTAATCCAAGGAAGTATTACCAAAGAATGTTAGGAACTGAATATAATGCAAAAGACACATGTCAGGGATGGACTGAAATATATGCATATTTGATTCAAAAAGAAACTTGAAAATCAGCTATTTGTAAAACTGTCATATACTTATGCAATGTTGCATTTCATATATTACCTAAGGGTTTACCAGATAGAGCCATGAATGTCTCAAATAACGACAAGAAAATATCTGCTTAAACAGATATTTTATATATACCCAAAGTCAGCATGGTTTGGTAGATTAAATACAAGCTTTCACATTATACAAATCTAGATTAAAAATATGGTTGTGCTACTTACTGGCTTTCTGATTTTGACAAAGTTCCTTAGCCTTTCTAAAACTGTGTGTGACCAGCACATGGTAGGTGCATAATAAATGGAGATAAAGCATGAGGAATGGGCCAGATAATCTAATGAACATATCTTATAGTTATTGAGTGACTGTTGCAATCCAGATTAAAGAACTCCACTATTGATGCAGGATAGTTGTAGTTATGGGATTTAGATTCAGCACAGTGGTAATGATGTCTCTGAACATAGTTGTCACAAATGCAGGCAAAGGTAAGTGTTAAGAATCCTGGAATTAATATGTGATTGGAGGTTACTAAAAAAAATAAGCAATATAATTAGCAACTCTTCCAAATAGGGTTCCATAGCTGTCACACCACATATTTCTGGGGACTATTTCAGGTACTAACAATGGGATCACTGAAACACTCTTTGGACAAACTGGCAGGTGAGTCTGACAAATATAATTACGTTGAGAAAGTAAGATCTCAATTCTCAAGAAAGGTAATTCAGAGAGTTCAATGCTAGGAGAAGAAAAACTGGTTCAGCTAAAGGGGGCAATGGGGAAATAAATTAGTACAGCAAAGGTGTCATTCATTCGTCTATCCTGTCATTTGCAAAGTCTAAGGGCCAGCTGGGATTGATTGGACCCAGAAATCTGTTGAGCTGTAGTATGTGAGTCAGCCATGTCTCTCATACAAACCCCTTCCTTGCTAGAAGAAGTAGTAATCATGAGTATGAAGACATTATTTTCTTGTAGAATAGAGAATAAAAACAAGGATATATAGATAGAAGAAATAGTCTTTACCTGCTAGCCTGAAAACACTAACTAAAATTAAAAAGCATGGTAACGAGAAATTGAAAATGAACCACCCAAGTGTCCTCATCTGATGGTTCCATCAGAGCTTACAGGGTCTTCATTCATTAATTCATTCATTTGTTCAACTTTAATTGAAGGGCCACTATGTACAGGTGTTAGTAGCACCAGAATTGACATATGACCCTCAACGAATCTCATGGTCTGGTAAGGGAGATCAACAAATAAAAAAGAAGCCCAATGTAGTGAAATAAATGCTATTATGGATGGTTTTACAAAATATCAATGGAAGTAGAATGGTAACCCTCACTGGATTTCCATTTTATGTGCAACTAAAGAAGATTTTAATCAACATTTCCTGAGCCCTTACTATCTGAAAGGAAACTTGAGGTTTTTTGGCTAGGAATAGTAGCCATCCCTACACTCAAGAATGCTATAGACATGAGGGAGAGACAAAAGAACTTGGTCCCATTTGCCAATGATGTTCAAATATTGTGTCCAGAACTGAATGTGGTATTCTGCAGGAGACCTTGATATCCCCATAGGCAAAGGAGATGTAGTAGAAGAAACATAATTCCAGTAGAAGAGAGAGATGACAGCCCAGCATCTGTTGATCCAGACTAGGTTGTGTGGTTGTTTTCCTTCTGGATTCTATGCTGTAAGTGAAGAGTGAAGGAAAACCTTCTTCTAACACACAAATGGCTTTAGGGAACATTTTTAAAATGCAATTAATTTCATGTATTTTAAAGATAAATAAAACCAGGCTCTTATTGTCTTTCTCTCTCTTATAGGAATTAAATTTACAATATGAAACTTCACTTGTCTATTTTTTCCTCTCCATAAAACCTCACTGAACAGCAGAGGCTCAGTAGGACACATCCCATTGGTGCTATCCCACTAACCTCTCGTCACCTGTCTGATGCTCTGTCTCTCCCTACTCTTGCATGACTCACATGCCATCCTCACTGGCACTATTTCTAAAAGTTGCCCTCAAATCTCTAGCCTGGAAAGTGTTGTTGATGTCCCGAGGCTTTTGCAAGGATTGTTTCTCAATTTAAATAAAACATTATTGTATTCCTGTCTACAGGTACTTCTGGGCCTATGCAGATGATGGTATCCTGATACTTTACTTAGGAAAAGAAAAAGAATCCTGCAGCTTTCTTTGCTGCCTTGGGTAAGACTTCATTTCACTGGTTGACAGGAGTCAACTGTCGTCCATGGTCTACACAGTTATATGGTCCCTCATGCTCCCTTGTTTTTGCTGTGATCAGTCAAGTTAGAAAAACCACAGGTCTCCAAAGCTAGATAGACAAGGAAAATTCCATTTTGTTAGCTCTTGCTAGGGATTTCTTGGCTATATTACTATCACTTGCTTACCTGCAGAGGATGGCAATGCTAAAGGCATAGCCATGGCTGGCATCTGAGAGGTCATTTGAACATTAAGGTCAATAAGGTTAGATTTGGGCTTGGTAAAATTGTCTCCAGGTCAAACAGTAGCAGAAAGAGCTAATACAATCTTTGGCTGAACTTTTATTTGTGGAATGTAAAGAAGAGAAGTGAGAGTACCACTCTACTTTTAAGCAATCAGTATCCTCCCTGGACCATTTATCACAGACACTCTGAGAACAAGAGAGAGCAACACTGACTCATTGATACAATTCTTTCTCCACATAAAGAGTTTCCTAACAAGTGGAAATCTAACTCAAGAGGGTCTGAATTCCTAATCATTGAAGGTATTGAAGAGGACATGTCATAAAAATTCAAAGCTTAGATGGTTATGGCATTCATTAGATGACTTTGGTAGACGTGGCCCTGAAAGTCCATCATCCCGTATCTTTGAGCAATCTCAGATCATGATGAGCTTCATTCCAATGCCTAAATGCAATCCTTCTTCCAAGACCTTTATCTAGCTATGGATGCTACTGTCACCAACACTCCAGCTAGCAATCCTCCAAAAGCAGGCCCTGATACCAGATTTGAGTACAAGTATAGTTGGTAGCGCAGGGAACATTGACAGGAAGTGAAGAAGTGACACAGGGAGGGAAGTTAGCCAAGAAAGACTACATCACTAAACCAACTTACTGTGGGCAACTGGAATCTTAATCTCAGAAGGGAAAGTCTGGATCACAGTGCAAAACTCAGGCTTTAGACATTCGACATGGGTAAGGGAACAAGTATTTACATACCATCTTCTGTACGTCATTGGTGTAGGGTTGCTTCAACACGGTGTTCTTTCTCTAGTACTTCTGGACTACTGTTGACCAGAGCAAGGAGGCTCTCCATGGTCACTGAGAGAAGGCTTAAGCATTGATCCTGGCAAATGGGAGATATATATATATCCACACACATATACACACAGGGATGTCTGATGGATATGAGCCAGGCACTGGCAAGTCTTCCATATGCATTGTTGCACATATTTTCCGTCTAAGTTGCAGATGCTAAATTCCAGAATGTGCCTCATTTACCCAAATAGGAGTGACTACTAACCTAAGTCTCCTAGAACCATGTTTTTCCTGATCATGGTCACTCTGCGCTCTGGGTTTATCAAACTGCACCTAGAGTTTTGTGACAAAACCGCTACCAGGAGTTTGCATACTGAGGAAGGATGTGCAACATAGGGAGTCAAACAACTACTGCCTTCAAAAAGTACCTTGTCATCAATACCGTATTTTTAAAATAATCCAATATTCTTTATTTCTTTTCTAAAATGATGTGTTAAATTAGAGATAAAAATAAAAATATCTTAAACCTTTGTGATCCCAAAAGTCAAAGAAAGTAACAATTAATATTTTGGTATATTATCCTCTCTCTCTCTCTCTCCCTCCCCTCCCTCTCTCTTTCCCTCCCTCCTTCTCTCTCTCTCTCTCACACACACACACACTAACTGAATTTACCTGAGAAAAAGGTAAATTTAAATGAGTTCAATTATATCAGGTTTAGTTATGCATAAAGAATCAAAATATATCTAAGCCCAAGAAAGACACCCAAACTACAAGCAGTAGAATCATTCTGTGGAGATCAGAATATGACTATAGAATTTCAATTCAAAAGAACCAGATGGTTAATTTCCCATTTAAGAAAAAAAAAAGAGTACTTTTGAATGCCTGGTACATATGTTAATATGTCGTGATTGCCAAGATCACCCCCAGGAGAAAAATGCCAAGTGAAAATAGCATGTACATTCTCCATTTGTGTGAGAAAATATAAACATGGACTTCTATACTCCCAACTGATTTCATATGGAGGTGGTATTTCTAGAAACACAGAATCTTTTTTCTTTTACTTTTATTTTGAAACTCAGAGAAAAGTCACAAAATAGTACAAATGAATTTATCCTGAATTATTTGAGAGTAAATTGCCCCAAACCCCTGAATAATTAAGATTATTTTCTAACAACAAGGACATTCTCCTACATAACATGACAGAACCATAAAAACTCAGGATATTAACTTTGCTATCTTATTACTATTTAATCTTCAGGCAATTTCACCAAAGTCCTCTTAAAGTTCTGCCAGTTTTCCCAACAAATATCCTTTATAACAAAAATGTCCAATCCAGAGTCTTTCTGTCAATGCATACTGTTGTCATCCTCCATTAGTTTCCATTGATCTAGAATGTTTCTCAGTCTTCTCTTGACTTCCATAACCACATTTCTTATAGGCCGGTTATAATGCAGACCTTCCCTCAGTTTCAGTTTGTCTAATGTTCCCTCATTATTAGATTTAGGTGATGCATCTTGGGGAACAATGTCATAGTCGTAATGCTGTGTTTTCATTGCATCCTCTCAGGTGGCACTGAATTTCAATGTATTCTATTACTGGTGATGCTAATTCTGATCACTTGATTAAGGGGGTGTTTCTAGGCTTCTCTACTATAAAGTTATTTTCCCATTATAAATAATAAGTGTTTGGGGGAGAGACATTATGAGATTATGCAAATCTCATTCCTCATCAAACTTTCAATTAATTTATTCATATATTTATATCACTATGATCATATGGATTCTTTTTATTCTATGGGTTTTAATCCATTACTTTCATTATTTAATGTGATATTGAAATTCATTCAGATTTGGCCAGAGGGAGCCCCTTAAGCTGGTGTCTGTGTTAGTTTTATATGCCCTCATCATTTTTATTTTCTGGCTTATTTCTTCCCAGCTTCGGCTTTGGAAACAGCCATTTTTCTGAGAGCCCTGATGCCATTTAGTAAAAAGTTCTATTTAGAAACCACGATCTGGGCACTAGGTATGCTCTTTGCTATTGGGTGTCATAGCTCACAGGCTCTTTTAGTGGACAGGGCTAGAAATACATTTGTTTACACCTATACATATACATAAGTCTCACATTTATATTTATATCCAATCTCTACCTATTGAAAACTACAAGTTCATATCAATATCTCATCTTCCAGTGCAACACCAGGGTTTATCACCGTTTTTTTCCCCCTTTTTGCATGTGAAACACTTGTACCTGACTGTGAGAAAACAGGCTTCTATTATAATTTACATATTATGTTTTGATCTGTACTCTACAAGTAACAGATCTCTCTTGAGGCTCACCCATGTGTATAGTGGAGACCTTGCTGATCACATCCTGCCCCCGGATCTCCCTTGTACACGCCCTACTACCCTCCCTCTTGGACTCTTATACCCACATCAAGTAGCTTCCTTACCCTCGGCACAGATTGTGTCTTCCTTTTGCTGTGGCTCTGATGAATGCTCTGGACCACTGGAGAACCTCTTACCTCGTCAGAATGTCTGTCTTGCGTGGCCCCACCTGATGATTTTAGATAATCATTCAGGAAAAAAAGGAAGAGGAATAACTAAGGATCTCCAACTGCAGGTGCCACTAGAGAAGAGAATTAAATATTCAAAGCTGAGAGAAGGCTTTTACTTTTAAGTATATACCCTTTCTAATGATTTGATATATTTAACATGAATGATACCTTATATTACTTTTCCAATTTAAAAGATACATGAAAAGAGTTTGATGGATGAATAAATAAAAACATTTTAATTGATAAACAGTTATCATCTTATTATGAATGCCTGTTACAGAATGACGTTCTTACATGCTTGCTTTTAAGCAACTATGACTATTTTAGCTCATTCTCAGGAAGGAAGGAAGGAAGGAAGGAAGGAAGGAAGGAAGGAAGGAAGGAAGGAAGGAAGGAAGGAAGGAAGGAAGGAAGGAAGGAAGAAAGAAAGAAAGAAAGAAAGAAAGAAAGAAAGAAAGAAAGAAGAAAGGAAGAAAGGAATACCTGCAAATGGTACCTCTAAGTACTTAGTAGTGAAATACCATGTCTTCTTCTTTTTTTTTTTTTTTTTTAGTTTTTTAAAGATTTTATTTATTTATTTGAGAGAAAGCACGAGAGAAAGTGCAGGGGGTGGGGTAGGGAGAAGCAGACTCCCCACTGAGAAGGGAAGCTGGGAGCCCAATGTGGGGCTGGATCTCAGGACCCTGAGACAATGACCTGAGCTGAAGGCAGACTCTTAACTGACCGAGCCACCTAGGTGCCCCAAAATGCCATGTCTTCTAAATCAGTCACACTTGAGATTGATTCAAAACCTCCTGTAAATGATAAACAGCGAGGCAAAAGGAGGCATTGTTTTTATGGGCCACCATTGTTCTAAGGAACACTAAACTATCTAGCTAACATGGTCTTCACCATAATAGGGCAAAGTAAATAGAGGTGATTCAACTCTCAGGTTTTCAAGTCAATTGGGCTCGAGAATCCAAACACAGGTCTTTAGGAATGACACCCTGCACAGCTCTTTAGAGTCTAAGTGGTCTAACCCTGCAATGTTTTAAACCCCAGCAAGCTGCCCAGACCCTCCTTTATGTTATTACTGTTCTGTAAGAAATTAAAACTTCTCCATAAATAAGAAATTGCCAATACCAAAAAATAAAGTGCCTAAGAGATATCTGTCATGGAAGAAAAAATTTATAAATATTCATATTTTATAGAGCAATCAAGATGTTGATGTTAATATTAGAGCAATAACTTTAATTGTATTTCAGCAAACGGATGCCAATTAGGAAACAAATTATCTCATAGAAGCATGTCTTGCACACAGTTTTGCCCTGAAGGTAAGCTGAGGGCTATGCCAGCTTCCTGAATTTTAATGCACAAATGAACACCTCCAAAACTATTAAAATTAAAAATAAGCATTTAAAGGGCTTTAAATTATGCCAGAAAATAAATGACAGCTGCCTGCTTACTGGTAAAGGCAGAATATTTTCTCCCATAGATGGAAGAAGAAAATCACTTCTAAGAAAAAGTAAAAGAGGGCCATTTAGGCTGCTATCCCCACGTCGTTTCTGATCAAGAACTTAGAATTATAAATTGCCATGCAAACCTCATTTGAACTTTCTAAACTCTTTAAAATTCCGCATTGTCGAAAATAACAAGGTTTCACTTCAGATTTCTCTTTCCCGATCTAGAAAAATTCTGACGTGAAGATCCAACAGGGTAAGAGATAAGCATCAAAAAACAACTGTTCAAAGGGATCCAGGAAAGGTTAGGAAATTGCTGATTTTTCATGGTCTCCAGAAACCCTAATGCATCTAATTTTGGTGTAATATCTCCCACAAGTTAAGGCTTACAGGCTAGAGCAGGCTCTGTCCTCTGAATGCATGCTCTAAAATTTGCCTGGACCAGGGAAATGTCAAACATCCCAGGAGCTGGTTTTCCACTTGAGCTTTCTGTTCATTGTCGTGGCACACTGTGCACATTCTTGACATTGCATGGATCACGTTGCAATGTCAGTGTTTGACCATAATGGTCTCCCTCACTAGGATGGAGGCATCTCACAGGAGTGCCTTATTTTCATAAGCATACCTGTGTTTTTACTGGAACCTGGATTAGTCCTCAGTAGAGTGTAACTCAGATGTTGGCTGGGATCTCCGTGACTCCTCAGTTTTTATGTAAGTTTATCTGGAACGCCCATGTTCATGACATGGAGAAGCCTAAAGCCTTCTCTTTTAAGAAAGGTTCTAGGGAGGTGCCTCAGTGGCTCAAAGGGTTAAGCATCTGACTCTGGATTTCAGCTCAGGTCGTCATGTCAGGGTTGTAAGATGGAACCCTGCATCAGGCTCTGTGCTCAGCAGGGAGTCTGCTTGAGATTCCCTCCCTCTCCCTCTACCCCACCCCCCCCCCCACTTGTGCATGCACTTGCTTTCTCACTCTCTCTCTCAAATAAATAAATCTTAGAGAGAGAGAGAAGGCTTCTAGGAACTTATTTTTCCATGGAGGCTTTTGTTTCTGAGTGCACACCTCTGAACATGTGAGTTCAGACATAACCTAAAACACTGGTTTCAACACACACAAATCACTTACATATTTTCCCTAAATACAGTAGACCTTATTGGGGTAACATTGTACTTTGCATGCCCAAATTCACTCATCTCAATCCTTCCTGTATTAAGACAACCTTGCCCAAATCCCAGTCATGGGTTGCACTTACATACTCCCCTTGGTCCCTCTCCTTTTCTCTCTCTTTCCCATTGTCCCCTTTACCCCCAACACCAATGCTCAAGAACAACAAATTTATATCTCTCTTTTGTATTTTTTTAATCTCCAAATTTTTATAATAAGCTTACCCTGCCTGTCAACCCTAAACATAGTTATCAAGCTATTTTATTTTACCAGACCAAAAAATAAATAAATAAAATCTCATCTATCAAGAGAGAGGAGAGACATATATTAAGGCTAGTCTATAACAAGGTGGTAGTAAGAATTCAATGCATTAGAAGATAAATAGCTGAAATAACATATTGAGTATACAGTTTGTATAGCTGGACAAAGGGTAGGGTCTGTTTGCCCAGCTCTAATATACAGAATAGTGTAATCATTGTTTATACCGCAGACACACTAATCTGCATTGGAAATTAGAAGTCACAGACTCATTCCTAGTGTAGGATGAATTCATCTCTGAGTTAGGACTTCCACACCCTATGAGGCAGAGAAAGCTATTGCTGAAAGCATTAAGCAAAGACTGTGCTAGACATGGCGGAGCATTGAGTGTTGCTCAGGCTAAAAGTATGAAAACAAAAGCTGGAAATTTCTTCTGTCCACATCTCTCTCTTCTTATTCTCTAGCTAACCAATCTGTTTATTTCTGGGTACTCGTATGAGGAACTTTTGTTTTGTTTTGTTACTAATTAATTAATCTAGAGAAAAAGATTTCTGCGGCCTCTTGATTTGCTTTTGAAACAACATTCTAGTGATTGTTAAGTAATCTTTACAAAACTCAGTTTTAGTTTCTCCATTAACTGATGGATTAACCACTACTAATTTTGGCACATCTGTCAGACTTGTAATTCGGAGGTTCACGCCCAGGCTGTGAAAGGCTTCCATCCCGATGGCATTTCCAACCCGATTTTCAGAGTGGGATTTCTGTCGGCCCCCAGTCAGTTTTTAATGCACCTCCCTCGTTGGAGCACCTGCATTTCATTACATCATTGCAACTAACTCCTCAGAGAGGCAGAGGCCTTTCAAATTGCTGAAGAAGAGCAATCCAACCTGCTGTGGAATTAAAATACATGATGGCCCCAGTTCTTCTATTCCAAAGTCTGCCATGATTGCACACGTACTGATGGGGACAGCAATTCCAGGAGCTGCTCAAGTATTATTATTATTATAAGGAAAGAGCCAATGAGATGTAACCTCATGCCTCTACTGATATTTTTCTTAAACTATGGCCTGTCTGCAACACATCTGGATTTTATGTTCTTGAAAGTGCACTAAGATAGTCACCATCTTTATGGACTGTGCCACCTAAAAAATATTTAAAAGCCTTAAAATTAGACCTACAATTCCAAGTCTGAGAAACTGTTTTCCTGAAGATAGCCAACTTGCCATCTACCCTCTCACACAGTCTCCCTTTGAGGCATGAAATTGAATGTACCAAGACGCTTGGTACTTATATTTAGTTAATTGTGGGTGCAATCAGCCAATTGAGGATACAATTAGACACTGCAATTAGCGGCTGTGGTCCAAATTATCGAAGAGAGGCAAAACAGGAGGTCTAGTCAAAGCCTCTTTAGAGATGCAGGTCTGTGGATGAAATCACTGATGAAAGTCATTCAAATGAATATATCCACGAAGCCAAAGAGAAAATGGGAAAATCGCATAAGCTCAAACGTATTTGTACAACAACGGGATAATAACAGTATCACTTCACTTGCATATGAGTACATATTTTTTGCAGTTTACAAAGTGGCTATCAAAGTCACTGTATCACAGGCTTTTTTTACCTAAAAGATGTCCACTTCAACTACCTAGTAGAAATCACAACGTGAAATTTTGAAGCAAAGACAGAAAAAAATCTCTCCCACTAGCATATACCATCTGAGATCAAATGTTCTCTCTCCTGTTATAATTCCACAATTTGATATGGCAAGAAGGGAGGAAAACTAATATTTACTTACCATCTCCTATGTTCCAAGACATGCAGTGGACACTTGACAAGTAATATTATATGTAATCCTCATAACAGTTCCACATGGGATATGTTGTTTCTTCTTTTACAGATAGAGAAACTGAGCCTCAGTGGAGGTAATGGTTAGACAAAACTCAATAGCACTGATAAAGTCTATATGATCTCAAAGGCTCTTTCTTCAAAATTACAATTTTCCAAATATGTGGCTTATTTTCTATAAAATTTGAATACCACCAAACCTAACTCTGGAAAATAGAGCTTGAACCAAGGTCTAAACTCCAAGAAAACGTCAATCACTTCATTAAGGTTGGTCTTAAACACTTAGAAAAGGATCCCTTTCCTTGGTGGGAGATCACGCTGATAATGAATAACAGCTTCACAGATGTTGTTCTATTGCATACATTCTCATCATTTTATATATACTTCACATGGTTACGGTTCCTCCAGATATTGGGGGCTCGGGGAAGGAGAACTGCTTTGATGATTTACCAGTGAGTTCTTCCATAGAATTTTAATTTTGAATTACATCTTTGTTTCAGCATTTAATTAAATTCCTTTTTAGAAATTCACCAAAATGGCTAAAAGAGGGGGAAAGATAAATGGTCATATGGAATTCAATGCTTTTTAATTACAGGAATCCATTCACTTTGTAATATCAGTGTAACAACTCCTTAATGAAATTGAATTATTTCTTTTAAAATCGACTTAATTAATGATTCAATTTATATTAGATTGATTTTATAATCTAATTTTAACTATAATAGTAAAGTTTAGAGTTCCTTAAAAAAGATACTTTTAAGAAGTATTAAAATCTGAACTTCTCTGAAATGGAAGTTTACATGGGAAAAAAAAGATGCGTTTAGTTAAGACACTCAAAATTTTACTACTCTATTTTGTTTAAGGAAAAAAATGCAATAATTTTATATTATAATTAATTTTAGGGTTTTAAAAATCCAATTATTTCCTGAATAAGCTATTAAATGTTATTTCCTTATGTAAGAAGTGAATTGAACGGCTTAGAAAAGAATGGCTCCACAGTATTTAACGGGGTTTTAGTCTGTTAATGAATCCCAATACTCGAAACCTGTAGGCTCTCAAAGTGCTCACTTGAAACCTGTCCCCCCTTCTGCCTAAGCCTAGGCCTACACTTTAAATCTAGTCCTTTGTGTTTCAAAACTTGTTCATAATCATAGTTCACTAAACAGTTACAGAGAAAATGAGAGGAGTTTACTCTCTTCCACAATTTCTCATAGACTCTCCCTAAGGAAGCATATATTGACTAGCCCCTGGCAGTCAGTCTTCCAGAAACTTCCAGGCTTGGGATAAACCTGAAAATCTCCCAATAGTTAGAAAAACAGTGGCAAGAAGCCCTCATTAAATGCCTTCACCTTTCTGAAGGTCTCTCATATTGAAAAAGAAGGTGTGTATTTACCTCATCACAAATATGTGGAAATGAGAATAATTGTGATTATTGCTACAAATAATACTGATTCATTTACCACTTAGTCACTAATCATCCCTGTATCAGCTTACTATTGCTGTTGTATGAAATTACCACAAATTTAGTGTCTTAAAGCAATACAGACTTCTCTTACAGTTCCGGGGTACAGATGCGTAGAATGGGTTGGCAGGGCTCATTCGTTATGGAAGCGTTAGGGAAGAAATGCTTCTTTTCCTGCTTCTAGAGGCTGCCCACACTCCTTGGCTCATATCCCCACATCTGCTTCCATCCTCCCAAATCCTCCTCTGTCTCTGACTCTCCGTCTCTTTCCTATAAAGACCCTTACGATTTCATTGGACCCACCCAGATAATACAGGATAATTTCATCTCAAAATCCATAATTTATTCACATCTGCAAAATCCATATTGAGAGGCCTCAGGGATTAGGATGTGGACATCTCTGGGGAGCCATTCTTTAGCTTACCACAACTTCATATAGAATCCATTTTTCAGATTATGGATTCTTTCACGTGGAAAAAAGAGGAGGGTGGGAATGAATTCCACTTTCTTGGTCCTCTTGTGCAACCTTTCTCAACTCTTTCCCCCTGTCCTCACACACCTAAGGTTATATGTGCCTTTGCTTTTACACACACACACACACACACACACACACACACATACACACATATGTATATGTAGAGAGAGATATATATACACATATATATGTATACACACACACTCACATAAAGTTCCCCCATTCCATCCTGGAGAAGCAACAGTCTAAGTTAAAGATGTGCTTCTCCTCATCTATAAGGGAGCATAGATATATTTAAAGGGGAAAAAAAAACATTGATAACATTTTCACACATTAAAGACGACCACTCCCCCCCCCACACCCCTTACAAATGATACAAGATCCAGAAGAAAAGGAAAAAGGGAGAACAAGACGCAAGTCAGATTCCACCCTGCCCTCCTTAGTCGCCTGAGGCTGCCCAGAACAGTTTCAATTATCTGTTCGTTTGCAGGATTCAGGTTTTGAAGCCTCAATTTAATTTATTTTGTGTATCACTTGCTCCCTTTTTCTCTCCCCTACTAATCCCACCTCCCTCACAAATCCATTCTTTCTTTTGAAAGAAGCTAGAAAAGCAAGAGTCACCTGTTCCTTCTGTCTCTTACCTTGCTAACCAGGAAAATTCTGTCTTCTGAGGTCGGTTAGTGGAGATAGTTCTCTTGGTCTGGAAAAAGAGTTTCATTCAGCAGTAAAATAGACCCACTACACAGTTGCTCTTCAGCCCAACATATGTACTGTCGTTCAGGATCCCTCCCCCCAGCCCAAAAGAACCCTCTTTCTCCCCTCCCCAAATCTGAAACCAATTGAGAGACCAATAGACAGATGGAGGTAAAAACCCAAACTTCACTTCTAAAAAAGCCGGTTAGAAAATGCAGTTTCTTTTCAATCTCAGACAGAATAAGCATGCCATCTCTTCAGTCCTGAATTAAAACTCAAAGCCAGATTGTAGCGGCGTGCTGTGAATATACACCCCGCTACTTTGAATATATGCAAAGCAGAAGGAGAGGGGGAAAGAAGGCTTCGTTCCGCTCCCAAAGTCACTAATCAGGTGAATTATTTTCTTCCCTTGGAATTTGTGAGAAGCTGGAATTACTTTCAGCTTCCTGGGAAATTAGATGGATATACTCCTCGTTTGGGAATCAATATGGTACAGGTTGGGGGCAAAAAAAGTGCTCCGTTCAAAGAGGGAAATTTTATTTCCAAAGGTAATGACATACAGGTTAAATGCTCTCAACCAGACCTATTAGCAAAAATGTCTTTCGAAACCAAGTATAATGAAATAATTTTAAAGCGCTATATTGCCACGTTGGAAAACATAGTGAAAAAAAGGCGTGAGAAAAGGTGACAAGCAATGTACAGTATGGAAGTAGCTGGAAGAATGACTGGTTTGGCAAAAGGATCAGCGTGCTTTAGGTGAGTCAAGAGAACTAAAGCAAAAGAATTTCAGATCGATGAATAGATCCTAGCTGAGCTGTGAATTCCTTAAGGGCAGATACTGAGGCTTTTTTCCATTTGTGTACCTGACTCTTGGGAGAGCACCTGACACATGGTAGGCGTTTTATACCTGTTAATGATGTCAAAAGAAAATTCAGAGAGCTTTACTCAATGGGAGTACTCTATTGAGTAGGAAACCGAGTATTCACAGAGGACTTCAACCCAAACTTGGTAGAAAGTGCGGAGGCACGATGTTACAGGATGGCTGATGAGGTGAAAATGAGGAACTCGTTTTACTTTCACAACGATTGGTTTTTGCAATGGGGGCTTCCAGATGGCAGGGGATTGGTTTAACATGATGATCTTATACCACTTTAGGAAAAGGACTTAACATTTTGTTTATGATTATCAGAATCATTCACAAGAAATAACCTATATTTCACTGACGTTCAAGAAATAAAGCTAAATTGTTTTGCTCACACAGCTTAAATGGCTTTGTCTGTTGGGGGATTTTCAAGTCTGGTCTCCATTTCAATTTATTTTAACAGTTAGTTGACAGGTCTGGGATATTGCCTTCACCTTCTGAGGCCTCAGTTTCCTGTTTTGTATATAGTGTGTCTGTTTCCAAAAGCCCTATCATATCTAAAAATTTTCTATGTGAGTCTTCCCCCTTTCCTCCCTAATCAGACCCTGCTACAAATTATTTTGCTTCTTCCAGATAGTTTCCTGACACAGGTTTTTGTTTTTTGGTTTTTTGGTTGTTATTTTTTTAAAATGGCTTTAACCTCATTAACAAGCTCCCAGTGAGCCCTTTAATATACTACCTTAATGCCCAAATTCGCTGTGAGTTCCAGGAGAGAGAATGCTTTTGAAGGAAACCCCAGGCTGGGTTTCAGGTATTCTTAATCCTGTCTACACGAGAAGCATCGTTAGATAATTTCAAAAGCATACGCCTTTAGGTTTCAAGCTGTTAATGTTTGCAAACCAGACAACCACCCTTAATACCACTGCTGGTTTATTGACACAAACTCTTCGCTTCCCACAGCTTGTAATTGAATCCCCCCACTGCTTAATTGGAAATAGAATGGCTCCACAACCAGATTTGAAACATCTTCTGAAGCTGGTAGGAACATCAGCTCTCCCTTTTAAAAATAAAAATTATATCATTAACTGTGTTAAGTGAAGACTGGTGTTCTGTTGAATATCAGGAAATGAGTGCACCCCAGGACTGTCTGAATACAGGGCAATTAGGGATGTCTTTGGTCTTACAGTGTGTGTACACATAGCCTCCCTCCCCACGGAAGCAAAAGGCTAAAGCTGGATTAGTCTGTACCCTGGAAAAGTCCTAATGTTTGCACTATTTAGATCCCTTTTAAAGATGTTTTCTCTTAAACTTACATCCTTTAACCAGGAATCGCATTCAAAGAATTCATTATCGAGTCCTTATTGCGAGCCAGGGACTCATCGAGGCATGGTAGATCAATAGTGTAGGAGAGAGAATAAAAAGGAAAGTCCAAGAAACATGTAGAAACATATACACATGCTTAAACTCTATCAAACTGTATAGAGAAAATTAATCTTTGATTATTTTAATATTTTTTGGGTTTTGTACATTTAAAAATTTTATAAATTTTTTTCATGGCAAAATAGACATAATGTAAGATTTACCATTTTAATGATGTTTAGATGTCAATTCAGTGGCATTAAGTATATTCCCAGTGCTGGTCAACCATCATCACTATCTATTTTATGAGACTTTTTTTTCCTATTTTTCTAATTGAGGTATAATTGACATACAACACAATACTTTAGTTTCAGGTGTGCAGCATAATGATTAGATATTTGTATATATTGCAAAATGAACTTACAGGACTATTCATTGCAGTGCCGGTTGTAGTAATATATTAAAAACAAACTGATTACAAAGGGGATCAGGAAAATAAATTATGGTATCTTTGCTAAGGTATTATACAGGCAATAGAGTAAAAATTTCAAAGTATATTTAATGCCATGAAAGCATTTAAGTAAGTAGAGGAGTATAGTACAACTTAGATATTTTATTTATTTATTTTATAGGTTTTTTTAAAAAATTTTATTTGAAGTAGGCTACACACCCAACGTGGGGTTTGAACTCACCATCCGGAGATCAAGAGTCACACTGTCTCCCGACTCCTTACTCCTCACCTGGCCTCCTCACTTGGACACCTGGGTTGGGTGTCCTCTCCTGCCCTGTCAGCATGTCAATGTCAAGTCAAGATGTTCCGTACTAAGACGCGGCACAATGAGTCTGCAGGTGTGGTGGGGTGGAGGCAGTCACTTACTCCTCACCAGCGACTTGCCATGGCATCGGACGTCTTGTAATTCTGGTCTCCGTGTGGTTCTCCCACCCCTTTACCCTGCCCTTCCCTCTGTGTGCGGATTCCAGCTGCATGACTCTTCTTTCTCTGGAGCATACCTGCAAAACCATGCCCACCTCACTGCCCTTCCCATTGCCCATCTCATTTCAGTTAGCAATTAGAGCTGTAATGTAAGTAAAACAGGGTAACGAGGCCAACCCCCCCCCCCCATTTTAAACAGTGCATTCAGGGAAGGCATCTCCAAGAAAGTCACACTGGATCTGACACCTGGGAAGACAGAAGAAATGCGTCATTCAGCTCTAATTGCTAACTGGAATGAGAGTATATATTGGAGGAGGCAGGTGCTATACAGGTTCAATCAATGTTTGTTAATCAATGAACCGGTGTTGCCACCCCACATGTGCGAATTGTGGATCACAAAATCTGAAAGAGATGATGCATTGTCCCCCCCAGGAGTTTGTTCAAACTCCATGCAGTCACACAGTGGCAGGAGAACTTCTCTGAAAGACTTTTTCTCTATCCAAGCATTTCATAAGCAGTCTAGTCAGACAGAGCCTACTGAAGAAATGACTTCCCTTTTCAGGGTAGCCTACTTTACATCCTGAGGCTCTGCCCTAAAAATGAAGAGAATCTCTGTCTGTAGCTGAGCACTTGAAAATGAGCTGCAGTGCTCAGTCAAGTAGCATGTGTGGAAGGCCTTCAAGATGTTCAGGATGGACAAACGGTTGCCAGTCATGAGATACGCATGCACACTCACAACCATGCTGAGAGCTTTGATGTTGCCCTAGGAGCATGAGACTAGGTCAAGCTGCACTGTTAGAGATCTGATAAGCCTTCCCTGAGCGAGAGACTAGGAGATCTGAAGGGTGAGAAAGGGTTAATGAGGCATCTAGACAGAGTGGAAGGAGACTCTAAGCCTTCCAGAGAAGGAACAGCATGCGCACATTTTCTGGGCAGCAGGAATAGGGATGTGTAAGCATAGTACCACCCTGAGATCTGAGAAGGTAGGACTCTGATTTGGACTCTATGAGGATGACCAGCTTGTCCGTTTGGCTGATTTTAGCCTTGAATAGCTTACATCTGGGAACCCTGCAGTCCTGGGCTAATAAGTCATTAGGTCACCCTACCCAAGCTTTAGAGGGCTCCCACTCTGGTCCTCTTTCAGCTGTGCCTCTTTTAACAGCATAAGATGTCTGTAGAGCCAAGCGGATTGGCTCACCTGCAGGTACCCCCTTCTAGAACTTGCCCAGGTATGTAGCCCCCAAAATTCCTTTCCTTGACTGTCCCAAGCTTGCTTTGAGATCCTTTGATACCTCTTCCCTAAGTCTGCCCTTCTGAGGATGGATTACATCACCAGAGTCTGCATCCCTTACCCAGAGGACAGCAAAGCATAGCTATTGGTGGAAATTATGGTAAGTGCTTGGAAATGCAGGCTGGCGTTACACACACACTCACTTGAGCTTCTGGTGAGAATGAAGCCAGATTTGGGATGGGCAAGGCAGCAGATCATAATCTTTGGCCTTGGGACTGGCTCTGCCTAATCCACCATGTCCCAGTACAGATTTCTAAGGAATCTGAAACTTCTAAATTCCTACCTAGTCTTCCAGCTCATTATAAAATCTGTCTTTCATAAGATACAGTGCCCATCTGCATTTAATTGTCTGGTAGCTTGCTTTATACCTTTTATATATGTAGACATGGGGTATATGACCCTCCTTTTTTTTTTTTTAAGATTTACTTATTTACCTTAGAGAGAGAAAGAATGAGAACACAAGTGAGAAGAGAAGAGAGAGGTGAAGAAATCCCAAACAGACTCTGTGCTGAGTGTGGAGCCCAATGCAGGCTTGATCCCAGGACCCTGAGATCACTACCTGAGCCAAAACTAAGAGTTGCCTGCTCAATCGAATGAGCCATCCAGGTGGCCCAGCTCTCCATTTGTATGATTGCACTGCTCTCCACAAATGTTATTTTTTGTGAAGGGAACAGTAACTGTTACACTTTTCTTTTCTTTTCTTTCTTTCTTTCTTTTTTTTTTTTTTTTTTTTTTTTTTTGTGGGGAGTGATGGAGGGGTCGGGTAATGTTCAGGTGTGTAGGGAGAAAAATGGTTCAAGATGAACAAAAGAACCAAAAGAATCATCAAAGCAATAACAATCATTATCCAATGCTTTGGTAACACTACTGTGCCTCCCAGATCTGACCTCATAATTGAGAACTTACTGTCCATTGCTTGGAGTAGCCCTCTCTGGGAATTAGTTAAGGCTAAAGATAGCTGCCTCACCCAAAGGACAGACCCTCACCCCAATCCAGGATGATTCAAAAGGGCCCTTTGAGATCTGGAGCTCCCTGTGGGGCTGGCGAAGACCTTCTCATGACTGTTCGCCAGCCCAACTTCCTCCTCAGCCCAATCCAGTTTCCTTGCCTTTACCCCCAGGTACAGATCCCAAGATACTTCTAATAATCTTCCTTCATGTTACCCTCTGTCTCAAAGTCGGCTTTCCTGTAAACCCACCGGCCACCATGTTTCTAAGTACCATTTTACTCTTAGGCTCTTTCTGAGCATTTTCTGTACATCATTTCATTGAATTCTCCTAACTTTCTGATGAAGTTAGTGCTCTTATTAATTCTCATTTTTGAAATGCTGAAGCTGAAAATTCCTCAGTGCGTGTGGCTAAGTAACTAAAGATCACACAGTGAGTAGGGGAGCAGAAGCTTCTACCGCTGGCTAGCTTCTGGACTTCACTCTAGCGATGGTAGGCACTCCTTGGATTTTGAAATTATATTTTCATTCACGATTCATTTATTTACCTATCTTTTTTATGCGGGTTGGGGGGGTGGGTTGGTCATCTGGATCCATTCAAGGCTGTAGTTTGACAAAGTCCATATAGGCTATCATTCCCCTAATAGATTTATAACACAAAAGAAAGCACGACAGAATGTTGATGATATTCAGAAGAAAAAAAGAAATGATGCAACAGGGTGTTTAAAAGGTAGGTAGGAAACACTAACTTGCTGTGTTCTGAGTTCTACAATGCAAGAGTCCTTGATACCACAGCCTAGTTGGTAGAAGGCTGGTGGAGAGAGCACGATGCTCTAAGATACTCAATAAAACAGGGACGTGAGGAGGCACACAGGCGGCAGACCTGTTCTCGGGCTGACATCATTCCTAATGAACTTCCTTTTTCCTTTTTAGTTTCCTAATCATCTATTTAGCCAGTAACTGTTACACTTTTTTTTTTTTTCTTTTTTCGTGGGGAGGGATTGAGGGGTGGGGAAGAATGTTCAGGTGATAACTTATGGAGGTTTCCAATGAGATGCAGTGTTTGAGATGTGCATTCATGAGGAGTCAGTAGAGGTGAGAGTGTTTTTAGCAGCTCCTGTGCAAATCATGACTTCTTATTCTTGCCTCTGGGCCCTAGCTTAAGATGTTCCCTCTGTTTGGGAGCATCTTTAATCTCTCCCCGATGATTCCAACTCTTCCAAAAAAGGGGGTGACGTTAAGCTAATTCTTGAAGGCCTGTTCCTTGGCTCCCTGTTAGATTAGCCATCCTGGCTGTGTATAGCTTGTACTGCTCCCATTGCACAAGTCACTGGAGTAAAAGGGCTGTTAAATTTCTCAGAGCCTCACCTCCTCATCTGTAAAATGGGAATGCACACTCCTGTCCTGAAGGGCAGTTGTAATAACCTTAATTACTTTCTATAAATTCCTATCCAGAGTAGATCCTTGAGAAATTTTTACTCTTTTCTTTCTGGACATACAACAAAATACTTATTTATGGAAATGTGCAAGGATAGGCTGGGAAGGATTTATCCTTCATAATCTAATCTCTTTTCCAGTTTCACCTGGGGAATGGCTGATAACTGACTGTGTGTTGCTAAATGCCTGAATCACATCCCTATATCCCCATTTCTCTACAGTCAAAAGAGCAGCCTGAGGGATACCACCTGGTTAATAACAGCTTTCTTCTGATAGGGAGTTAATAAAGGCATAGCCTAATGCTCTTTTCGATGAGGAAGTCTGAGTTCTTACTGCCATAAGGACCTGGCAACTGAGGGAGTGGGGTGGAGAAAAGGGGAGAAAAGGGGGGGGAGGGTGAGTAAAGGGAAGAGGGGAAGTGGGAGGGGAGAGGAGAGAAGAGAGATTAAAAATGGAGAAAACGGGAATTTAAGTTCATCCGACCAGGTCCTTCATACCCAAGAAAGAAGCCTGGTCAGGCTGCTCCAACTGCCTGCTCCCTCCCAGCTTCTGAGAAATCCTCACAGGTTCAAGATGTGCTACTGAGTATTCATTAGAGCCTAACACTTTGTCTTAAACCTACTGGCCTTGCAGAGAGGGCTCACTCTGCAATTTGATGCAGTTGCAAGTACGCTGGAAAACAATAGCTTTAGACACCAGGGAAAATGATATGCCATTCAACAAAAGCCCCCTGTCATCTGCTTTGTGATTGGAAATGAGGTGGGGAGCAGTTTCCCAAATACTGTATATTACTGAGCAGATGTATAAGAATCAAAGGGAAAATGGTTGCCAGGGAGACAAGACACTCATGCCAACTCTGTTGCAGACTAATCATAAAACGTCTCCAGGGGGCATTTTATAGCCACAAGCACAGACAGGAACACAGCCAAGCCAGGGATCCAGATGTTGCCCTTGGAACTGGGCACCCATTTCAGGGGCTGGCATCTGCCTTCTGCCAAACAGAATGTGTGTGGCCACATCTGCTCACTGCAGAAAGTTAACACACACTAAAAACAGAGGAAAGGTTGCCATAAAATAATGATTTGGCACAATGCAGAGGGAAGACATTAAATATTAGATAACTCCTCTGTTAACCCTAAGCACATTTCTGCATTGCTCTTTCCTAACTCACAGCTCACCCATATCCTATCTCTCAGCAATTTCCATTCCGTTCACCTGAGAACAATCTTGTTTGCAAATAATACCTGAATAATTTACAATCTGCCTAAGTGCATATGACAGCAAAGGAGAAAGAAAGTTGGAATGGACTAGTTTCACCAATTAGTCCAATAAAATACAGCTTTTACTTTACAGCTCTTAAAGAAGACATGATATACATTTGTATCTGAGACTCTGCTATTAAATTACTATCTCCGATAAAAAGAGTGGATGACAAGGTATTTTCAAAGTGTTTATGTTCACTTTCATCTAGTCTCACTTAGAATGATGAGATTTTTGAGCAGTAAGCTATGCTATTTTAACATCTCAAGAACTTTTTTTATGACCAGAGAAAAGTTCAATGAGGCATAATTTAAACGAGTGCTGTATCTGATTTTGTATATATGTCTAGCATTTTCAGTTTACAAGTCTTTTTTCACTTATCTTCTATGTTATTCCTAAACTATCTGAAGCAGTTGCTTAGAACAGGTACTATTATTTTTTTTTTTTTTGAGTTGAGGACACTGAAGCCAGAGAAGTTTAACGATTTTTTGATAGTCAAAGCAGTAGTAATAAGAGACTTATGATCAGACTACTACATGTGAACTGCTGACCGCAAACTTTTTTGTCCTCTGCGTTAAAAAGACCATCCTTAGCTTTTGAGGAACAATGATCAAAACTTACCCACACATGAATGGCAAAATTTTAGTTGGCTGGATTGAATCAGAACCTTCCTGGGGCGCCTGGGTGGCTCAGTCCTTAAGCATCTGCCTTCGGCTCAGGGCGTGAACCAGCGATCTGGGATCGAGCCCCACATCAGGCTTCTCTGCTATGAGCCTGCTTCTTCCTCTCCCACTCCCCCTGCTTGTGTTCCCTCTCTCGTTGGCTGTCTCTACCTCTGTCAAATAAATAAATAAAATCTTAAAAAAAAAAAAAAAAAGAACCTTCCTGCCTGAAATAGTTTCCAGTTGGTGTGACAATTACCATCAATTTAGCAGCTAAAACAAAACCCATTTATTATCTCCCTACAATGCCTGTGGGTCAGGAGTCTGGGAACAGCACAGCTCCCCAGTTAGAGCCCAACTTTGCTGTTTTCTGTTCCAGAGACTCTGAGCATGAGCTCCTTTCCAACCTCATTCAGGTTATTGGTGGAATCTAGTTCTTTGAAGGTGTAAGTCCGACTGGAGGACTCCATCGCCTTTCTGGCTGTCAACTGGGGGCCACCTTCACCTCTTCGAGGTTGACAGAGTCCTTCTCACATGTCCCCCCCATGTTCAAAGCAGCAGCATGTCACATCCCTTCAAATTTCTTTGACTCCTCTTTTCCTTCCAGAGTCTGCCATTTAAAGGTCACATGAGATTAGATCAGGCTCAACTGGATAACCTCCATATCTTAAGGTCAACTGACCTGAGGCTTTAATTACAACAGCAAACTCCTTTCCCAGCAGTACTTAGACTGGTGTTTGATTGAATAACCAGGGTCCAAGGGTCTTGGCTGGAGAGGGACATCGCTAGAATTCTGCCGAACACTCTACACGAAATGTCCTCAAACCAACAGCATCAGCATCACCTGGGAGCTTGTTAGAAATGCAGAATTTCAGGCCTCACCCCAGATCTAGTGAAGCAGTAATTTATCAAGATCACCAGGAGACTCATATGCATATTAATAAGAAGCACTTGCTTAGACTGTAGTTATTAGGGTGTTGTTGTTTTTTTGTAGCAGACACTAAGTTGGCAGAAACGAGAAGTAGACCATTCAGTTCTTTATTCCATCTTGTGAGTGTTTCTTCTCTCCCATTCTGACATGGAGAAAGGGGGTCAGAGAAGGCCAAAGGCAACTTTATGGATCATGGCCTGAAAGTGTACACAGAGCTGTGTCCTGCTGAGCTGTGGAAGGAAAGGGATTTTTCAGAGCATTTGCAATGGAGCTTTTGATGGTTTATTACTTCTTAGCCTTTAGCATTCTTAGTGGCACTTCTTTGCTGCTGAGAGTGGACGATCTTGAGAATATTATGAAATCTTTTAGTGTTTGTTTATGGTGCATGGCTGAAATGTTTGAAACTTTAAATGAAAATAGATCCCTCTGCAGAGCAGGGATAATAGTTAGAAGACAAAAATCAATTTTGTTTTCGATGGAGGGAATTATGCACCATCTGATTGTTACAATATGCTGCATTATTTAGAATGTATCTCATAGGGGCCAGCTTTCCATGAGTGCATATTGATTTCATGTCCACTTAGCTATAGACAGGCATGAGACCATAAGGAAGTCCAAGTGCTATTGGTCAAGGGTTTTAAACATATGCTCAGCTGCCCAGCGCTAATCAACCTTACCAGGAGTGCACTGAAACAACTAACTGTACCTCCACTTGGTGCCAGCATGCCCACGATGTGGCAACTCCTCAATCCTGAGTATAACGGAGTATAATGTAAAGCGGATGTAATGAAAGAATGGTGAGATCAAAGTTCTACTGGGACTATTGTAGCCAATGAAAAAGTGAACATCTGCTGAGAAAGAAAAAAAAGAGAGTGTTCAGATCAAGAAGTGTTTGAATTCAGGACATGAATGTGTGTGTGTTTAGGGTAGAGCAAAAGAGGGAGGCATTGAATGTAGGAAGAAGCCACAAGACCTTTTTAACGGTTTAGAGCCAGAAATACCTAGAATACATTTTGAAGAAGGGCTATGACTCACATAATATATGCTATGAATGCTTCTTTATTGCATTATATTAAAACTGCACCATTATCCCTGGTATATGGTAGATATAGTAGGATTTCTTTCATGCTTTAGATGAAGCATAATGGGAATTTATTCTCTGATTTCTGATTTTCTCCCTAATGGTAATGTGTCCAAAACTGAAATAAGGACGCCTCTCTAATATTAATGGTACTAATATCAGTGGGCTAATATTGTCACATTTAACAAGCATGTCTTGAATGATGGACACCTCTCTGCCAGATGCCACGCAAGGTGCTGTGAATACAAACATGAAGATGTCTTTGTTTCAAGAAGCTAGCTGTCTATGGATGTAGACGGGCAGGCAGAAAATGATAAGATAATTTGATTTGAGTACCAAGAGGCACGTGAAAATTGTTATGTGACCACAAAGAGGGAATGGCCAAATGTGGGAGAGTAGGTAGAGGGGCTGAGTAAGTCTTCGGAGAGATGAGGACATAGTGATGTGTCTTCAGGGACAACAAAAGCTCATCCAACAGAGCAGAAGAGGGACTCTGAAAAGTAAAATAAGTAGGTTATTATTTTTTTAGACCCTTAAAAATAAGTATATTGGTGTGGACGAATTGTAGCAACTCTTTAGGTCAGTGAGCAGATGAAACACCTGTTTATAAGGAGGGAAATTGGGAAAAAATCATAAAAAATAAAATACTGTATATAATATCTGAAAAAATACTTTATAGATTCTAATATTGTGTAAATACTTTGCTCCTTGTCTCAGGATTGTCCCCTCATCCTGTTGGGATGTAGCAAGTAGTATTATCCACATTTTACAGATGCAAAAGTGGAGGTAAAATGATTTGCTCAGGCGTTTAGAGCAAGGAAATGTTCGAAACTCTAAGACTGCCATTTCTACTATAATCAAAGACCTCCCACAAAATGAAACTTTCCACTCCATGTTCTTTTGGCTATCGTCTTCTGGTTAATTCTCAAGCTTTCAAAACTGGATGCAAGAATTAATAAATGTGAAGCTGGGGCGCCTGGGTGGCTCAGTTGGTGAAGCGTCTGCCTTCGGCTCAGGTCATGATCCCAGGGTCCTGGGATGGAGCCCCGCATTGGGCTCCCTGCTCAGTGGGGAGCTTGCTTCTCCCTCTCCCTCTCCCCCTCCCCCTGCTTGTGCTTTCTCGCTCTCTCCTTCAAAAAATAAATAAATAAATTATTAAAAAAAAAAACAAAACTAATAGATGTGGAGCACAGAGCACAGTGCGTGCTCCCAGAAATCAACTGATGGATTTAAGGTTCCTTTTCTTCTTCCTTCTGCGGAATTACATTGCCACCACTTTTCAAATAAATACTCTACATGTTAAGCTATGATACCATCAACACCTGTGCTCTACGCCTAGCCCACTGACCAGCTCCCTCCACGCTGGATCTCCAAATCACTCATCCTTTTTTTTGTTTTTAAAGATTTTATTTATTTATTTATTTGACAGAGATAGAGACAGCCAGCGAGAGAGAGAACACAAGCAGGGGGAGTGGGAGAGGAAGAAGCAGGCTCATAATGGAGGAGCCTGATGTGGGGCTCGATCCCATAACGCCGGGATCACGCCCTGAGCCGAAGGCAGACGCTTAACCGCTATGCCACCCAGGCGCCCCTAAACCACTCATCCTTAAGACATGCCTTCATCAGTCTTCTGTTTGAAACTCTATGTGGGTTTATTAATAATAACTAATGTTTATGAGAACATAAAGTGTAGCAACCTCTGGGCTGACCATTTTGCATGTATTATCTTAATTAATATTAAAAATAATCCTTACAAAGTGAGCACTCTAATCATCCCTCCCTTTAGGTAGGGGTCAAAGCCAGAGTGACAAGGTTAAATTTATTTACACAATATAAAGAGGCAGGGTCCTGATTCATACCCGTCTGTTTGCAGTACACATGCTTTTAACCCCTAAGCTTATGCTGCCTCCTGCAGCAAGCTGATGGCCAAAAAGGTAGAAAAAAATACTTATTGGATATGCAGAGTAGATACAACACAGGTGAGGAGCTGTAAACTTTGTCTTCTCTGATTTGGGATCTGGGCCAGGGAAGATAGAAGTATATCCACTGAAAATGAAACTTTTTGCAATTTGGAAAAACTGCAGAACATTTCCTGAATAAAACTATTTTCTCTTTTTTTTTTCTCTTCCTTCCTTCCTTTCTCCCTTCCATCTGCCCATCCAGCCTTCCTTCCTTCCTTCCTTTTAATTTAAAATTAGAAGCTCAGAATCAATTGCTTTGCTTTCCTTGGCTGGAGTCATTTTAGAGAACGGGCATCATCATCTCCATCAGCAGCAGCAAATACGATCATTAGGCTGTAAATTGCCCTTACATTCATGGTCGTTTCCTAGTGCAGTTGGATTTAAACTTGGTTATTACATTACAAAATGGAATGTGTTAAGTTTGCTCAAGTTCGGCTCTGGAGTTTACATCGGAGTGCTGTGATTATACAGTACTTGGACTAAAGCTAAAATTGACGTTTTCTTAGCATATATAAAGATTAGATTAAACTATTTCCCCAAATAAACAAAGACTAAGAAAACCCCAATCAGCTTAAAGGTCTGAGAATAGACCTCTCACGTCACATGCAAAACTTACTATACGTGCAGCAGCTCCAATGTCTAAGTCAGAACCACAGCAAATGCTGCCCGGTGATTGGATTTGGTGCCAAAACCTATCAACCCCAAATGCTGGAAATGTTCACAGCTGGTAGAAACTCAGCAGTACGGACCTGAGAGTTGTTTAAGGTAGATACAAAGAGGTGACTTCTTGCTGTAGCAATTATCTGATCCTGTTTCGAGATTTCTTACTTATGTCAATTTTGATTTTATATGTAAATTTAAAGTTCCATCAATGGCCAAAAAAAAAAAAAAAAATTCCATCAATTACAATGTCACTTCCATAACAGCATGATGTCGTGTGGCGGTGTAGTGGTTTTCACACGCTTATTCAAACTGCAGATTTCTGGGTCATCCCGCCGCCCCCCTTACCCCCACTAGAGATTCTATAGTTCTGGAGATAAGGCCCAGCCAGGGATGTCCCATGAAAGGCAGCCCCTAAAAATGTGCAAATGCATTCCCAGCCAGGAGTCTACACCCAATGGTGAGTCTGCTATAGCTGATCCACGAACTTTTGAGAAACGTATGTCGGGACAGAGCAATGGCTTTGCAGTCAAAATGGCTGGGGTCCGAATCCCAGATTCTGCCAGTCAAGGACTCCAGGAATTGGAGAAGTCTGTTAATCCCTGGCAGCCTTGATTTCTTCATAATAGAGATAGGAATATTTATCTGTCAGAGCATCTCGGTGGCTCAGTTGGTTAAGCATCTGCCTTCAGCTCAAGTCATGATCCCAGGGTCCTGGGATCGAGCCCTACATCAGCAAGAACATGCTTGTCGCTCTCCTGCTCCCCCTGCTTATGCTCTCTCTCTCTCTGTCCAATAAATAAATACAGTCTTAAAAAAAAAAAAACGAATACTTATCGACCAGGATTGTTTAAAGGATGAAAGCAAACACATGTTCATCACCTTGTGTTGTGTTTATGTGTAGTAAATACTCAATAAAACAATTTATTTAAAACCTTATGTTAAAAAAGTAAAAAGATGAGGATGGTGACAAAAACAGCCAAATTCTACAGTGCATAGTAACGCACTGTCCCATCTAGGAAAAAAGAATGCACCCTATCTCTACCGACCATCTTCCCAACCCAAACACACATACACATCCATAAACACACTTTTAAACTATGCTTTAACTTGTAACAGACCATGAATTCCTCACTCGGTTAGAAATAAAGAGACCTTTCTTAGTTCAGTTCAAATTCCATAAACATCTACATAATATTAATTAAAATGCTGTGATGCTGTGTTCATTGCTTGAGAACCTTAACATGCTTTGGGTTGTTGGACCCACCTTCTAACCGAGCATCCAATCACACACGATCTACTCACACCTACCCGACCCTTGGGAAAGGGGTCTGTGACTCAGAGGCTGTGAATCTGTCACTGAGACTATACCTGAAAAAAATTAAACGTGGGTTTTGAAAAAAGAAACTAAAGGACTATTCCTCCATTTTGTGATTTTTAAAATGAGAGTCAATTACCATGACTAATTCACTTAATTGATTTAATTTAATACAACAAATATTAAGAGTTGTCTATTAACCAAAAATCAATGCTAGTGGCCCATATATACCAAATGGAATTCAAAACAAAACAAAACAAAAACATGGTTCCCTTTCTCTTTGAAATCTGACTAGAAGGGGATACTACATTAAGCATATTTTAACATATATACAGTAAAAAAGAAAAAAAAATGAAAGGAAACCTCACCTAAAATATAGTTGAAGGCTGCCTGGGTGGCTCGGTTGGTTAAGCCTCTGCCTTCTGCTAAGGTCACGATCTCAGGTTCCTGGGATTGAGTCCCACATCAGGCTGGAGAGCCTGCTTCTCCCTCTGCCTTCCCCTCCCCCTGCTTGTGCTCTCTCTCTGTGTCAAATAAATAAAGTCTCTAAAAAATAAAAGAAAAAAGGCAAAGGAAAGGAAAGGAAAGGAAAAAGAAAAGAAAAGAAAAGAAAAGAAAAGAAAAGAAAAGAAAAGGAAAAAAGAAAAGGAGAAAAGAACAAATAGAGTTGAGAATCCCTGAAAGGGGAGCTCTCAGGCATTACCACCAGCAGTAGGAAGCATACCTCCCTTCCCGCTACAGGAAGAAGCTTGCTTTACATACCCCTGCGCAAGGAAGGAAAAATGACCCAGTGCAACAGTTTAGCCAATAAGAACCCAGGAAGACAGCCCCGCCCAACTTCTTCTTTTCCCTATAGAAGCAAGCCCCTCTCTTCTGTTCTCTGGACTTGCTATGGTTCACCGTATTGTACCTGTCCTGAATTGCAATTCCTCATGTTGCTGGTAAAATAACTGGCTCTTTTGTTCTTTAATGTCAACATTACATAATTAAGTATATTCACCATCATGGTGGCAAATAGAGGCAGGATTTCAGAGGTGTATAAAACAGGAAGAACACACACACTTTGAGAATGTTGTAAGCAGGATGTTTCATGAAATGATAAGATGAAGAAGAGTTAGGGATCCCCTAAGCGGTTTTTTGTTTTGTTTTGTTTTGGAAAGATTTCATAGTAACCACTGAAATCTCTTCTTGTCAAGAGAATGACAAAGAATATGCCATGCAAATATTTCTGGTTTTGCTTTTAATCTCAGATTTATAGTCCCAACTTTATAAGCAAGGTAGAGGAGAGGAAAAATAAAGAATGCTTATTTCTCTTGTTTTCTTCCTAAAAAAACAAATGAACAAATGAAATGGAGATATTTTTAAAAGTGATTTCTCTGCTAATAAGAGAATGAGATCCAGGGTGTTATGCAGGCATAAACGTACAGTGACGGTAGCTTCAAACCTCATCACCAAGTTCAATTTAGCTAAAGTTATTTAATAACATGAATGGAATACCTTAATGGAGGGAAATTGGAGAAATCTTAGAAAGTAGTCTAATATCATGTGAGCTCTTTTCTTCCAGTTCAACTCAAGACCTTTGCAGGCTCGATGCTGTGCATACCAATGACAAATTTCTGACATTTGAGACTGCAGAGTATAATTCCCCCTGTTATCTTTTGCTTTTTGTCAATTGAAGGTCTCATGTTTGAGCTTGAGTATACACAAGTCTTAATTCATCTTAAGTATCTACAGACCCCGAGCTCCTATGGAGGAATACAAGTTCTATCACAATGCAACCAACCCCCACTGCTTACTATTCTTCCTGCATCTTTATTTACCCTCCATGCACACATAAGCATGCACACATGAACACACTGCTACTATACCATCATTGGCAATTTTTTAAATATGCCATGACCTTCCACATTTCTGAGACTTTGGGCATTGGCTTTCTCATGCCTGGAATGCCTATTTCCAATCCTTTACTGGCTCAAAGAATTCAGATGTAGATTCAAAACTTAGCTCAGGTCTCCACTTCTTTAGGAACCATCTCTTCTTTCTACCAGACTTCCATCTTCTGGGGCTTGGGAAAACACCCTCCTCTATGACAAATCTGTACTCAAGTACATATTTCTATTGCTCCATTAAACTACGTCTCTGTCTTGTCTACTCAGGTCTGGCTCCATGGATATGTGACCAGTCACTTCACCCTTTCCAGAAGGATTTCTGCTTGGGGAACAATGCTCTATAGTTGCTATCTTCAAATATTTAATTTTTTTCTTTGCATTTATGCATTGTATGATGGGTCAGTGGAACATGTGCCTGGAGCTTGGGGCCTTGGTTCACCCATGGTTCTACCTCCCATAACCTGAGAATAGATTTTCAGCTGTTCATTCCCTTCCTCCCTGGGATCATAGCCCATCCAACCTCCCCTCCCCATCCCTGCTCCAACACTGCTGCCTCTGTCCACTTCCTGCAGCTGTGGGAAAGTCTGGGTGCAATACCCCATAGCTTCCTGGGGAGGGGCATGATGGCAGCCATCCCACATTGACCCGACAGTACCCCAGAGTTTCTGGCAGGTGGCTGGCCATAGGGAAGCTGCTACTTGGTGGGAATATGTCTCAGTAACCCTTATCTAGGTACCTAGCACTTCCAGGCACCAGGCTTAAAGCTCCTTGGGGAGTTTGTCCATCTGCCATGGTTGAGGTGATGGGCTCATGAGAAAAGGGAGATGCTTCACTCAAATTCCTACACCCCATCTCTGGCTAGGACACTGGGAATAGGTCTGGCAGCTGATATGAGGGGCAATGTACCTGTAAGAGTCCTCACTTGCTTCACGAGTATCTCCCTGCTCTGGAGCACTCCATCCTGTCTAGGGCTCTCCTCTTTTCCCCCTTCCAAACTTTCTGAGGCTGGCTTACGTTCCTCTCTTCTGGCAAACTCAAGGCACCTCAAAGGATGGACCATGTATTAAGAGAAGGTAATTTCAGCAATTCTGCATAAAGGTTACATGCTCTGATTTTTGCATTTAAAACTGTCAATGTACGATATAAAGATGAATGGTAAAATGCATGCTAATAACTCAAGATTTTAGGTTTTTTTTACTTAGAAAAGCATTTGCTGGCATATTAAAAAAATAACAAACAAAACACCGTGACAAGTCAAGAAGGAGAGACCATGAAAAACAGAAAAAAATCTTTGTGTGTGCCTCTAATTACACTTTTTTCTGCATTTTGAACAAAGGACCCCACATCTTCATTTTCCACTGAGTTTCTGAAAGTCGGGGTACATGTTTTGTCATCTTGCTATTCTGTATCTAACATAATAATATGGCATTTATCAGGTGCTCAAAAATGCTTTTTGAGATAATTTACATTAATTGAATTTGATTTATGTTATATATGTGTGTGTATGTAAATATATAACAAATATATGCATGTGTATATTATATCAGGTATAATACCTGAATACCTACATATTTATGCTTATAAATTTTTATAGTATGAATTAATATAAACATATGCCATAAATATATAATGATATATGCAAAAGGTAGGTATAAAATATATAGAAAACTGATTTTCAAACATTTTGGTCTTTTTGGGATCATTCTGTATTAAGAAACTACTGCTGCCGTCTCTCTGAATTTAAAAGGTCATTAATCCAAATGCTAATTTAATCAATATTATATTTTAAAAAAACTATAAAAAGTAAATTAATATCAGGTAAGCAGATTCATTGCACTATAAGCTTTCAGAATGTGCCTAGTGTCAGCACATTTCTATGAGAAATGACTCCTATTTATGCCAAACAGAACTCACTTATGAAAACTCACTTTCTTCATTGTTTATACTTTGATTCATTGTGAAAGCGAAGATAAATATGAATACTCTTACAATTTCTGGTTTGTCTACTTTCCGAGTGCTTATCATTTTTTTAACACCTGTGGCTAAATGTAGACAAAACGGATTTTGGTGTAAGCAGATGTCTTTTAATATGAATTTTTCCAGAACATTAGGCTCTAAATAGCTTATTTTTTCTGCAAGCAACACTTTCATTTATTTAAAAAGTAGGAAGTATGTTTAATGGTGCATGTGTATAGACACGCAAACTTACAGAAGTAGACACACACGCATGTAGTAACTATCCACGCAGACACAAACACAAATTCACATACAGACACACACACACAAAGGCACATATGTGCACAGAGGCACACCTATGTCTACACAGGCACATATGCACAGGTACACAAATACATATGGGTGAAAAGACACACACATACAGACATGAACATATCACACACACATTGACAGAAACACATACACATAGACAGACATATACTGTACATACACACAGATCTGTATATACAGACACAAGCTCACAAATACAGACACATGCATACAGGTACACATCTATGTGCATATACACAGCTCATGCACACGAACTCATGCATATACCTATACACAGGAACATATACACATACTCATGGATACATGTAGACACAGACTCATGCATGCAGACACACAGACACTTATACACATATCCACATACACACCCACACATACGAAAATCTTCTGCCACTTGCCTTTGGAATTGAACAGATTTGTTTGGAATAAAAGGAGGAAAGCTGGACAGGATGCTTCATTAAAAAAGAAGGATACAAGAGAAAAAGCAGGAAATAAAAAAATATGAAATCATTATGAATATATAAAAAAAAAGATGCTACTCCTTCCTCTCTGATAAATAAGTAACTTTAGGTAAGCACTCAACAAATGTTTCCTGAACACCTGACAGGTTCTGTCTCAATGCCAGAGTTCACATGAAGCATGCATCATATTGACACAAATGAGTATAGGAGTCTTTGCTTCATTTTCTTAATACATTGCCAATTTATTGCAGAATTGTGGGAATACCATGATATGTCTGTAGGGCTGCAAAATTTGCCACCCCAAAACATGTCTCTTTGACATGTGGATTATTTTAGGCTGATGCTTTGTAAGAAACAGAAGGCTCAGAGGTAATCTTTGACCCTTCTCCTAACTGCCTAAAAGAATCTAGCTGGAGGACCTGCTCCAAGAAGGGAGCTATCACTATAGGTAACCACATTATAATATGAACTACGGGTGGGAGACAAGGAGGAATTTAGCACAATCTGTTTGTTAAAATTCCTCTCCATGTCCCATTGTTTCTGTATGACCCACTGAACATTTGTTTACCAAATATTTACTCTTTCTCATCTTCTGGGAATGGTCTTCCTTTGAAGTCCCAGACTGCTACTCACTTCTTTGTAGCTCAGGACAGCATATAAGCTTCAACTGCCTGGCTGCCTGTGAGTCTCAGATTCTTATGGAGCACCTGTATGTACGTAGTTAAATTTGATTTTCTCCTGTTAATCTCTTTCATGTCATTTTAATTCTTAGACCAACCAAAAGAACTTAAAGGGTAGAGTAAAATGTCTTCCTCCCCAACGTGTCCTTAACATTCAGAGGAGGTAATAACATTAAAGAAGATGAGATATACCCCATAAGCCCTTCTTTCTCCTCCTTGGTCTTTTTTTTTCCAACTCAAAAGACAAACACATTATCTTGAGAAACTGCAAAACACCTCTCCTCTCAGTCTGACGGTCTCTCCCTGTATTCCCTCCTATCATGGCCTTTTGCATTGGTTTGTGGCCTTCTTTTGTGTGGGTGTCTGTATTTGTGTTTCTTTCTATTTTATTGTCTTTTGTTTTCCAGATGCAATATTCAAAAGGAGAAGTTTAATACATTTGGTAGATATATCGAGATATCAAAGTCACAATGTAGCATTAAACAGAATATACAGATCACTATAGGACTCTAATGAGGAGGACAGATTAAAAATCACAGCCGAGTTCACTGCCATCTGTTGGATCTTCCTTCTTCTTCTGGTTTATAGAGTTTGGGATCTGAGTTCAAGAAGATAGAATGGCAACTGAGTTTTATAAAAGGCTAGATTATGGATTCTGCTACTCAACAATGTAAACTCTGTTGAATTCTCTACCCACCAAACTGCACACAGCCATCATTCCTCACTTGAACGTGGGGACAATAATTAACTTCTTAGTGGAGTTGCTATAAGACTACACTGATCTGGAAGTATATATTGGATCAAATAGGATTTTTACTATAAAACATTTACCAACAGTACCTGGCATTTGAAGCTCTAAACAAAGTTAAAAAAAAAAAAACTTTAATAAAGTAAATAATATTTTCCCTATAAATCTTACTAGGGTTTACAAGTTCTTCTAGAATATTCTTTGGTTATCTCTATTTCATTTTAAAGTAAAAAATCTAGGAGTAAAAGTACTTCTTTTCCATCTCTTTCCTTACAGAAAGCTTTGCCACTGTATTTACACATCACACACACACACACACAAATACACCTCATTCTACTTTTCAGTATCAATAGGATTCTCATTCAACAGAAAGGGAGCAGAATTGGCCACGCCAAAATATGCTTTTTGGCATAATGATTGTTTTAGGCTGGTTATTTTTAAGAAACAGCAGACAACAGGGAAAGCTCTGAAAACAAAGTAAAAGTTATCCTTTTGTGAGAGACATTTACATTTATAAGGGAAATCTCCATTTGTAAGAGGCTCTCTCTCTGTCTAAGGAAGTGAAAGACAACATATCTCTAGAAACTGTTATCAATGGAGAAGGCAGTGACTTAAATCTGCATAACAATCATACCTTTGGTTACTGTGCTTTGTCTACAAACCTCCCATAACTGGCTTTTCTGTCCCACATTATCTTCTTCTGTTTAGGCAGAGGGGTATTTAAGGTGATGTCTTGGACCACTGGGGGAGTTCCTCAGTTTTCGTGGGTCTCTCCTAGGTACACAGGACGGATACATGTTACTGAACTTCAGTTTGTTGCTTTCATGTTAATCCATCTTTTATTACAGGAAAGCCTCAGCCAAGAACCTGGAAGGGGAAAGGGAAAATTATTTTTCCTCCCCTACACAACCAATATTAATTAAGTGCTGACAGTGTTCCACACACTTACCTTCTGAGGTTGTTCTGTCTATTAAATGAGAAAAGACATACGCATTCTCATGCTGATCTAACAGGTGGAAAACTGAAGTGCACAGAAATTATTTTGCGGCATCTCCCTCCTACCAATTTAGTCTAATCTCCTTTCATCATAATTCATCCCCAATCCTGTTTCTTGCCCCAACTCCTACAAACACACACTCACACACTGTATCCACCTGCCCTTCAGACCTACTTGTATAGTCTCTAGAGAGAATGTGAGAAATTGTAAATGACTCTTTGTTCTGTCTTAGGTTTCCTGCAGCTTGAAATTTTTCCACTAATTAAGTCTTCAGGCCTCAGCTGAAATGCCTGAAATGTTTCCCCTTCTGTGAAAGTCTCTCTGACTAATATAGGCAAGTTTGGGTTCACCGTCTCTCTCGATGATATTCTTCCTTATTATAATTCTGCCTATTATTTGAATTTCTCTTCTTATGGAAATTGTTTGCAACCATTATTGTCCTCCCCAGTAGACTAAACATCTTGAAATCAAGGGCATATCATGATATGTACTTAATTTGTATTATAAATGAACCAACAGTATACCCAGGGTCACAGGAGTAGAAGTAAAGTTTACAGTGTTTTGTTGTTGTTGTTTTAATAAACATATCACAGTGACCTTGATATTGCATTCTTACATTGGCGTCTTCCTTTTCAACTGTTTTTTCTCTTTTAATAAAAGGGACCTGCTGTTAGGAGAAGAAAGAGCCCCTGGTCTCATAATAATTCTCCACATGCTGGAGGAGCTGGTGATAAGGTCCTGGATCACATGTAATGTTGTTGACCTTTACTGACTCTATTCTGAACATCCACAGGAATTGTCTATAGAATTAGAGCAACTCAAAATAGAATTCTCTTCATTTAGTTCCAACATACATTTTGAGAGGGTAGTAGTAGTAGTATTTAATTTGTCATTTTCTTGCTTTCCTTCCTAAATAATGATTGCTTACTCGTGTTAGTGCATAAATACATAGAATTATTAGAGGGTAAAATGACATCTCTTTCTGTTTCTTGCCTAGGCCCTAATAAATCGTGAACTACAGCTTTAAATGTAATCTATTGTTTTGATACTATTAGGAGACATAAATTGAATCACTGATAAGCTCACAATGATCCTTTATTCAGTGTTGATATCTTGGTAATTATATATTCAGGTAAATCAGGTTACACCTGACCAGGGTAAACTTATGACCCAAGAATGGGTCAATTAACTTGCCCCCAGCTACAGAGATTGGTCAAACTATTGCCATGAAACTCTAGTCAGAGGAATCATGCCTCATTCTCTCTAGGGTAGAAAAGGCTCTCTGTCATAGGGCAGAATGCTCCCCTCTCTGCATTTGCTTTAGAGAGAGACTAAAGCTAAAAACCAGGGAAGAGTGTGAGGAGAAAAGAGAAAAAGAAATAGGAGAATGACTAAGTTGTTGTTTTGGCATGCCTAATGTCCCATCCCTGCCCTTTCTTAGGTAACACTAAAATAAAACACAATTCCCCCTTTTGGTCATCATGGCAGAAACCAAACTCCTAGCACTTTATTAGGCTGAGTGTGGTCTTTGGACCAGGAACACTGACATCACTTGGGACGTCTCTCAGGAAGAGCCTCAGCTCTCAGGCTCCACTTCAAACTTGCTAAACCAGAACCCGCATTTAAAAGAAAATCCCCAGGAGTTGTATGTGCACAGGAAAGACTGAGAAGCACTAATAGAGCTGCATTGTTTCCCTGTTTCTCTGTGTTCAATTCACACTGGCCTTTTTTCAAACTTCCACAACCAATTTCAACCACAGGCTTTTGCAAATACTGTCTTCCCTGCCTTGAAAACTCTTCTGTTCCTTTTCTCCTGGCTAACTTATCTTTAAACTTTAGATCTCGATTCAAGTGTCATTGTGCCCAGGCATCTTTCTGAACAGGTTAAAGTCCCTATTATATGTGTTCATATTATAGGAACCTTTCAGGTAAATGTGATGCATATTAAGTTTCATGATTCTGAGGGGGAGAATACGCCACCCCAAAATAGGCCATTTTGGCCTATTGATTATTCTGATTTAAAGTTACTTAAGAAACAGCCAGTGAAAGAAACACACTCTGACCCTCCTTTGACCCCCAGAAAGCAGAAAATAAATCTCCCATGTGAAAAGTACCCTCCCTGTACGCGGAGGAGGAGAGACATCCTTATGACCAGAGTAGGGAACTTCAGGAGCAAGAAGGACAAACTTTGTTACTGCTTCCCTAATTTACTGCCCCGAGCCCAAAGCTTTCTGTCTTTTCAATTGTTCACAAATTCATTGTTTCTCTGTCTAAAAGGTATAAAAGCTGCCTGCACTGGTCACTTCCTTGAGACCCAGATTTCTATGAGCTCCCATATATACACAATTAAATTTGTTTTACTCCTGTTAATCTATCTTATGCCAATTTAATTATTAGACCAGCCAAAAAACATAGAAGGGAAGAAAGGGAAAGTTTTCCTCCCTTACAATTCATTGATAATAATGGATTTTTTTCCTTACCATTGTATTCTTAGTACCTAGATTGCTACATACTACGTTTTCAGTAGATACTTATTGAGTGAATGTATAGATGAATGATGAATTCTACCAAGAAACAAGCTGAAGCCCAGAAAAGTTGGCTGATTAACCCAGTCATCGAAAAAGTGGTAGATCTGAGTTTATAATCCAGGTTATTGCCCTTATGTCTCAGAATGGTATCTTTGAATTCTCCTTATTTCCCCTACAATTTGTTCACCTAAACTGAGAAAATTAGAAACAAACAGATGCCAGATGGAAAATAAAAGTCCAGCCTTGAAAATTCATGAAAACAAGAGGAACTTCTTTGTAAAGCACCTTCTTTTCTTTAGTCAGAAGGACCGTCAAATATTCTGCTCCTGAATGAGTGGCTTGGCTGATTCAAGTATATCCATTATCAAGTGATGACACTTCTGTTTGGATGCCAAGTTCTTTGGCCACAGAAAAGATAAAATGCAATGGCTCAAAGTGACTGGCAAGTAGGAAGTGCCCAGCAAGTGGGAACCCAGGTAATCATCTGATGGACGTTCCGTCCGCGGTGGACCTCTCAGATACAAAATGAGAACAATTTATCAAAATAAGCTTATGGCATTTCTATTCGGGGTGCAGTGCAGTACTTATGATGGGAAGGTTTTTTTTTTTTTTTTTTTTTTTTTTTTTTTTTTTTTTTTAAAGATTTTATTTATTTGACAGAGATAGAGACAGCCAGCGAGAGAGGGAACACAAGCAGGGGGAGTGGGAGAGGAAGAAGCAGGCTCCCAGCGGAGGAGCCCGATGTGGGACTCGATCCCGGAACGCCGGAATCACGCCCTGAGCCAGAGGCAGACGCTTTAACGACTGCGCTACCCAGGCGCCCCTGATGGGAAGGTTTTTATCAGCAGAGCAGGGTAGGGAAGGGCTCATGGAAATTTAAAGCAATCATTATTGTGGCAAGCCTTGGCATAAAGTGGATACAAATGGGATGAAGTTCCTTTTTGTTATTTATTTAATTCTTTAGTTAGTTATTTCTACAGCTCATCTGAACAACTTCTTTTAAAAAGATTTTATTTATTTATTTATTTATTTGACACAGAGAGAGAGCATGCGAGAGAGAGCAGGAGAGGGAGAGGAAGAAGCAGATTCCTGGCTGAGCAGGGAGCCCAATGTGGGGCTCGATCCCAGGACCCCAGGATCATGACCTGAGCCAAAGGCAGACGCTTCAGCAAGTGAACAACTTCTATACTGTTAAAGTTACCAACTGGCCCTGCACCCTCAAAATTCACGTCTTATGAATTATTCCTAAGCAGCCCTACACTTATTATAGCCAATATCCCAGACAGTTTCTCCTTGCCCACCTTAGATCCCCATTTCCTGAAGTGTTTATTATTGTCTTAGCGTCTGAACTTCTATTTTGTATCACAGTAATAGCCTGTGCTTTCGTTTCTTCTGAAAGTGGATGATGGGCCACGAATATTGTTCTCAAAAGCTTTGTTTAGGTATAACTAAATTTCTGTCATTCTTGGATTCATTTATTCAGCTACTTACTTTCTGCACTCAAGATCCCACACACTGCTAGATGCTAGAAGATAAAACACAGCACTCTTGCTCATATGCATGTAATTAAATGGTATTCAATATACATTATTACATAATTCTAATACAATGAGATATTTCTGTGGAGACAGAGTTTGCCCCTGGATATATTAAAGATCTCAGAAGACCCATGTCCAACCCAAGACCCTGCCTGGGCACCACTGTGCTTCCTTTGGGTTTGTCCCCATGCCATCAGTCTTAAACTGTCAGGCAAACCATCAGGTCTACCTGTGTCCTCCCCTTTCCACCCTTTGCTTACCTCTACTCATACATTTACAGAAACAGAAAATTACAAAGTCCTGCTCTGTAACTCCCATCAGACATTAAATATCTTGTTGTAAGTAACTGTTCTCAATTCATCTTTATAACCCTGGTATCTAACACTGTGTCTTCCATTCAGAGGCACTCAGTAAATGTTGAACTCACTGGCTCATTTGATAAATGCAAAACAGCTTTAAGTGTCATTTTCTTCAAATGGAACTCAAAATAGGATTAACTTTGTCATCCCTCAGAAATGAAGCCATTTCTAATATGCCTTCAGTGAAGGAGAAGAGGAAGAAAAAAAAAAAAACATTTTGCAAATTACAATAACTTGACAGCTGCTTGCTAAACAATACCACATTAATTTTCAACATTCTACACATGGCTGAGTGGAAGATCCCTTAATCCCAGGTCCCATTTTATGTTTGCCTCAATGTCTCTGTCCCCTCATTGTATCACTTGCAGAAATCACCAGTGGCTGTACACTTTCTTAAACCTTATTATTGCCGGAGAAGTCCTAGACTAGGTTAATGCAGATCTGCTTCCCAGAGGTATGTTAAAATGGATTTAAGTTCTTTATTTTGAGTGATTGACTTTGAGAAATTCCTGTCTTTATCAGTTACTACCAGAGAAACAGAACTTTTCAGGAGTGACAGTAAACTAACCACATATTCTTGAGTTCCAGAGAAATAATACCTTTTAAAGGGATTGAGATTAATTTGGCCATTTATGAGGAGGCATAATCAGATGACCTTGTGTGTTGGAGCCAATGAGACACTGTGTCAGGAGTTTAATTTACTGGCTCCTAAAGACCTGTATTTGGGGAACTTTTCTGAGCAAATTCTCCAAGCTTTAGTCATGCCACTATGATTCTTTTGTTCTTGGCTTACTGTTTCCAACAAATGATTACCTTCAGAGGAAAGAAAAGGGAAGAGTCTAGAAGGGGCTCTTTACTTTTTGAAAAACTGAATACAGTCTAACAGAGAAGAGGAATGGTAATTGCAATGGAGCCAGCATTTTGGTGAGTAAAGTGTTGCTTGATATGCCCATTCTCGTCCAATAATAAAGGGATTAGGACAATTCATATCTTTTGCTATAAAAGCTGTTTTTTTTATTGATTTGTTTATTTTGACTCTTTCAAAAAATTCAGATACTAATAGCATTTCAGAAATCACTGACAGAGCATATCAGGAGTCCCGTTTCTAGGAATAATGATGTAGGTTGGGAAATTATGGGCCAAAAAGAACATCCTGATAGCACACTGCACGCAAAAGCTAAATGGTACCTTAAAGTCCTTAGAAAAGTCTCCTTTTGGGGACTAATGAAGCATCAGCATGGATGTGGCAAAAGTGAATACTGAGCCAAGCACCTTATCAGGCCATTCACTGAGACGTTGTGATTTTCCTAATCCTATTAAGGTCACTCTTCATCACTACTCAAAATAATAAGGAAGGGTACAAGAAAATATTTTTATCATTCATTCAAGTTTTGAGTACTCTACAAAATGAAACAAGAAGGAATAATTTCAGTCAAAATGCAACTATTCCTGTAAGAAAAAACAAAAGAATTATAAAATGAAAGGAGGAAACAATGATCAAGATCCCTCTTTCACAGGATGCCTGGCTGGCTCAGTCAGAAGAGTGTGCAACTCTTGATCCCAGGGTTGTGAGTCTGAGCCCCATGTTGGGTGTAAAGATAACTTAATTTTTTTTTTTAAGGATCTCTCTTTCATGTGCATGTACTATCTGATAAAATTGTAGCTTGTGACTTGTACTTCAAAAATATATAGGGACACCTGGGTGGCTAGTCAGTTAAGTGTCCAACTCTTGATTTCAGCTCAGGTCATGATCTCAGCCCTGTGTTGGGCTCCACGCTCCGCGGGGTGTCTGCTTGAGATTCTGTCTCTCCCTCTGCCCATCCCCACCCCCAGCTCACACGAGCTCTTTCTCTTTAGAATAAATCTTTTAAAAATACATATATATAGATATATATATACAAACATATGTATATATGCATTGTGTACATATATGCATATATATGCATATATATTTGGAAATTATATCTAAATACATAGTATATATTTTTATATATATTTATATAGTATAGTTTATATATCTAGATACATATTTAGATATATATAATATATACAATTATATATATTTGGTTCATGGACTAGAATGCATAGACTTAAATGAATCGAATGCTTTTCGTACCTGACAGCTACTCTCCTTTGTACATGATAGCACTTCGTTAATTTCTCTCAAAACAAAAGTTATGTTCTTGTGTATGTGTGTGTGTGTGTGTGATATATATACGTAATTTGAAGGTGCTCCAAAATGATAGCAAATAAGGATAAATATGTGCCTCTGTGCATTCACCTCTATGCTTCACGGTCTGACCTTAGTCTACCATAGCTTCCTCAACCTTAGCTGTCACTCTCCAAAACAAACCATTATATGTGAACATTAGAGGCATATGCACCCTTTCGAGTCAAAAGGAGCCATTTCAAGTCCCAAGGGTGTATTTGTCCATCTTATTATGGTTTCACCTTGTAGGCTGGGAAACTATGGGCCTCACCTTGTCCATCTGGCAGATTTCCACTCATGTTTCATGAATGGAAAAAAAAAAATGGCACCTATTTTAGAGAACATCACAAACTCCTTCCCATGAAGGGTCATATTCTCAGTGCTTCACTAACAACTCTTTCACTCTGCTACACAAACATTCATTGTAATCTGAAATTATGTCTTTTCCCAGAGCCTTCATCTCTACAGACTAGGAGACACTGAAGGGCAGGCAACATACATCTTTGACTTTCCTAGAACTACGTTCTAGATGCAGATTCTAGATTCTAGAATGTAGTCCTATTCCACAGGTATTTACTCTGTGAGTGGGCTACTAGACATGTGGTTTACATTTTAGGATTCCTTTCACCGCACTTCTATCACAAGCTCCATTCCTCACATTTTAGTTAACGTCTTCCCACTCACAGGCATGAAATTTTACCAAGAAACTATAAATAATGTTGTAGTGGTGATCTGTATGAGCGTATAAATTCTTGGCCCACATAATCCCTCACAGTTATCCTTCAAAGATATTGTATAGGTTTAATTCTTCATCTCTGACATTACTGGATTGAATCCAGAAATAGAAAATAAATAAAATTGTGTCTCCTCTAGAGAAGACCACAGGCTTGTTTGTATTTAGAAATGCTCACCAAATCTTTCGTGCTGTGTTCTCTAATGGATCGTACATCTTTTTCTACCTTAACAATCTAGATTATGCTCACTTTTCTTAACAATTGTGCAATCCAATCTCCTGGATAAATAGCAACTATTTCCATCATACTAAATAGATAAAGTTCTATTGAAACAGAAAGAACATTTTTCAGAGCTCTTTTGGTAAAGTCAAAAGTATGAACTATGTTTTTTGGTATGTGTGTTTGGTTTTTTTTTAATTTTCCTAGCTTTGCTTTTCTCTTCTATAACATAGTAACCTAATGAAGTATTAATAACATATATGCAAAATAGCCGATTGTTTGGCACATGACGGATGTCCAATAAATATTGAATTTCGTATCCCTATCTTGTTATAATTGTTTATTCTTTTGTCCACTTATCTTTTCATGCATTTATTCTTTCATCCTTCTATCCATTTATCTAACAACTCTGCAATTCCGCCACCCTCTATTTTTCAATGCACATATACATCAAGCATCTTTTATGTTACTAGTGACTTTGCTAATTGCTGAGGATATAGAGATGAAAACTGATAACTGCCCTTAAGATCCTAGCCCAGTAGGCATGGCATCCGTGATTCACAATAAGAATACAACTTTTGTTATGGGAGAGAAATTAACAAAGTGCTATCATGTACAAAGGAGAGTAGCTGTCAGGTATGAACAGTATTTGATACATTTAAGTCTATGCTTTCTAGTCCATGAACCAAACTGTGCTAAACACTTTACGTAAATTATGGTATCTGAGCCTCACAACATCAGAAAATTATACTTATTTTAGAGGTAAAGGTTCTGAAGCCTATGTAAGTCAGTCACGTGGTCAACATCAAGTTGCAAGTAGTAGATCTTGGACTTGAGCCCAAAACGTGTTCTCAAAACTACTATGCTGTTGCCTTTGTGGATAATGGTCTTCAAGGCAGATGTGAAGAACATCATGGTCTAAAAGTGAAGGAAAGCAGATTTGTATTCTTCAGTTTCATATTTATATTTTCCAGAATGGAGTGAAAAAAGAACCTGGATACATAATGATTAATGACAGCCTCTTCCCACTAGGAAAACACCTAAGTTCCTGAGAGCAGTGATTAGACTACTGAACAGCAGATAGAAGGAGGCAGACTAAGGGATCATAGCACCATAAAATCCATTATATATATATAATATGTGTATATAATATATGTATATAATGTATGTAGAATATTGTCTCTTTTGCTAATAATGGGTATTGGACTATATATGTGGAGTATATCCTAATTGTGTTTTGTTGAAAGAAGCAAATTCAGATGAACCATGCTTTGTTGTTGTTGTTGTTTTTGTTCTTTGGGCCTGGGCAATAATTTCTGTGGAGTGTAATGAGAAAAAATACTGTGTTCAACATTATTTCAGTTAGCATCACTCTGGGCACTTTTCTCAAATGAAAGGAATTGATTTCTCTATGTCTCTTATTTTTAATTAGAAGTTATCATGTGGACTTCTTTCGTTCCTCCTTCCCTTTCTTCTTCCTTATTTAATAATTCTGTCCAACAGCCATTGGGGGGATTGAGTAAGCTTAGGAGGGTCAGAGACTGCATGGTAGCAAGGGATACCCACTTGGAGGTGAGTAGGACACAACCATGTGGGGAAGGAGTGGCCGTGGTGGCCAGCCACAGGAAGTGAGAGCTCAATAGGTAGGGGAGGAATTTGTGCAGGAGTGTTGTGAGTGGCAGCAGAAGCCCACACAGGATGCTAGAGCACAAACAGCATGAAGAAGACTCACAGACTCCACTTTGATCAAGTGATCAATGTTATTGTCTTCAAAACTGGGACACACTGAAACTGTAGATCACCTGTTAGGAGTCAATGACAAGAATACAGCAATATTTCTGTCACATTCCTGCCCAGAAGATTGTATAATATAAATCTGATCATGAGGAAATAACAGATAAACCCAAATGGAGAGAGATTCTGTAAAACAACTAACCTATAATCTTCAAAAGTGACAAGGTCATGAAAGTCAAGCCAAGAACGAGGAATCCTGAGGATTGGACAACTAAATGCAACATACGATCCTGGACTGGATCCCTTTGCTATAAAGACATGATTGGCACAATAAGTTAAACTTGAACAGAGTCTTGAATTAGAAAACAAGTATCAATTTCACTTTCATTGATGGTTGCATCATGGTAAGGCAAGGGAGTGTCTAGGTTGTACAATATCACTTGCTAAGGTTTTCAGGGGTTATAATGCATCATATTAACTATTTTCTCTCAAATGGTTCAAGAGAAAGAAACTGCTATTCTTACAGGGTTTTGGTAAATAGCTTCATAATGATAATTTAAAAAGTTTTAATCGGTCATGAAGATGAGGACTGAAAGTCCAATCTCTAAAGGGTCGTAGAACCCCTGGTTCAAATTCAAGTCCATCCTTTACTAGCTGTGTGATACTGACAAGTTATGTAACCTCCATACATGTCAATGATGGGGATATTGTTAAGTTTCAAGCAAAGGATTAAATGCCATAAGCTTTCATGTGAGGATTCAGTTCTTCAGTGCATGAAAAGCGATTAGAAGAGGGCTTGACATAAAGCACCGAATCAGTTTAGCTACTGTAATCATTATTATTACTAATTATCATCATCATTCTATTGAATGGTTCAATTCTAGGAACTCATAAGACATAAACTGGAATTTGTAGTCATAGAAACCTGGGTTCAAACGATCGCTAATGAGTTAGGTGGCCCAGATAATATTTCTTAACTTTGTGAAACTTCACTGTTTTCCATCAACTTCTGTGACCTCACCCTGAGCTACAACTCATCTTTGCTCACTACTTCCCATCTACACGGGCCTTCTGTCAGTTCCTCCAAAAGATCCAGTTGTTACCAGCTCTAGAGAATAACTCGTTCTCTTCTTTCTTCCTGAAACACACCGTTGCCCTTCCCTGGCCAAGATGGCTCTACTACTTTAGAGCCCTGCTTAAAATTAAGTCCTCACGGTCCCTGATCATTAAGCAATTCTCTTTCATAGTCTCTATTTTTTTATAGAACTTAATGAAATTCGTATTTTTTTTTCCATTTTTATTGTCTGCATCCTACCCTAGACAAAAATATTCTTGAAATTGGTGTTTAGGTCTTTGATTTTCCCTGATCATTAAGCAATTCTCTTTCAGAGTCTCTATTTTTTTATAGAACTTATTGAAATTCGTATTTTTTTCCATTTTTATTGTCTGCATCTTATGCTAGACAAAAACATTCTTGAAATTGGTGTTTAGGTCTGTTGATTTCTGTCATATTCACCATTGTGTACCCAGGATATAGTACCCAACCCAGAATATAGTAGGTTTTTTCCAAATAATTTTACAATGAATTAACATACAAAAGAGCAGAGCACAGCACCATGCACTTGAGATTCATTGTATCAACTCTACACCATCCCTTCAAGGCTGACAGCAAAACAGGTACCAGTATCACCATTACCATAAACACAGGCTTGCTCCTTACCCCAGGCAAAAATAAAAAGTGTCAGTAAATCTTAACAATTCTCAAGTAAAAACTAATTTTCAGGTATTAAACATCCAGGCAATTGAGTAAAGGAGCCTCACCCAAATTATGTAAGGAGACAATGCTGCATGCAAATTTCCAGTTCCCACTAAAAAATGAATGATTACTTCAGAAGAAAATAATTGCTTTGGCACTAAATGCAGCTGTTATTTATGTCACATTATTTATAAGACTGATGTGCATAATATTCTTCCAGTCCTCCTATAAATTAAAACAATTCAGGAACATATTATCTACAGACACTTATGAGAAGATATGTTTACAGTTGCTACACTGCTGATTCTAATAAGAATAGGGTATTTTCTCAAAGATAGAGACATTTTATGTTAAAAAATGAACAAATAACCTCATCATTGTCACACAGGAGAGATGGCTGACCAATGACCAAGTTACAAGGTATGAAAATGTCCTCATGATTTTAAGCCACTTAGCTTTAGTTACTTCACCTTAGATGAGAGTAACATAGAAAGAACTGTACATGGGCACTACAACGAGAAAGCATGGCTCAAACTCCAGTCCCTTGTGTGTCAGCTCTAAAACTTGGGGCCTATTATTCACCAAAATAAGCTTCATCTTCCCCATCTATAAAATGGGAATAACACTTACTTTGTAAAGTTGTTTTAGGGATTCAGTGAGACAATGAACATACCACAGCTCAGTGCTTGGGCTGCTATAACAAAACACTACAGACCGGGTAGCTCATAAACAACGGAAATGTATTTCTCATAGCTTTGGAGGCTGGAAGGTTGAGATCAAGGCACCAGCACTATTAGGTTGTGATGAAGGCCCTCTTCTGAATGGCAGACTGCCTACCTCTCTCATTGTGTCATCAGATGGTGGAAGGGGTAGGGAACTCTGTGGGACCTCTTTTAGAAGAGCACAAATCTCAAACATGAGGATTCCACCTTCATAACTAATCACTTCCCGAAGGTCTCACCTCCAAATACCATCAGCTTGGGGATTAAAATTTCAACATAGGAGTTTTTTTGGCGGGGTGGGGGGAGGAAGGACACAGATATTCAGACCCTAGCAATGGCCATATAGAGAACATTTGACAAATGACGATAATGATGATGAAGGTTTTGGATGAAACCATTTAAGTCCTTCTTAAGGAGTTTGGTTGATTATTAACAAGACCTAATGCAACAGCAGTTTCCATGTACTGACCTATTATTATCAAGAGGAGGGAAGAGAGTTTGATTTTCCTTGGCGACCATGATCCAGAACAAAATGAAGATGGAAGCAAGATTTTCCCCTGTTGTGGATGAGATCTTGCTAGCGGGGGCTGGAGCGGCTGAGACACCTCACCTACACACAGCCTGCGTTAGGCACTTGATGTGAGGAAATGGCGCACGGCATCCCTGTATATCCGGTTTCACTGTCAGCACCCTATTGCTGATGAGGGAAGAGATACCTTCAGAGATTCAGCAGCTTACCTATAAAAACCTAGAGCCAGTTCAATGATGAATTTGGCCAGGGACTTGAGGAATTGTTCAATAGTTTCTTCTCTGATAAAACGGACAGGGGAACTTGATTTCTAATCCTCTTCTGGCAGAAGCTAGTGATGCTGGCAGGGACTATCAGCTTTTAAGTGAGTGTAATGGTGTGCTTGCATGAAACAAGGTGCCTCTGAGTGGAAATGTCTTCTTGGGGTATCCTGTAGAACAGATAGCTACAACAAAAGCGTCTGTCTGCAGGTCTCCTCGCAGCCTCTGCCAGATGTCACTTAACCAGCCCGAATCCAGACCCAGGTCCACCTACTATCTGTGCTTCACCGACACCCTTGCCCCGGGTCCCTTTGGAGGTGTACCGACTCTGTTTTACTTCTAAAGAAACTCATTCTCTCTTTTTAGGACGGAACTTTCTTGGAGCAGGGACTGGAATGTTGAATATCTGCGTGTCAGGTACGAGGCTACATGCTTTAGATACGTTATCTCTAACTCCTAAAACAAACCTGGAAATGAGATAAAGTACATTGTCCAATGTCGTGGAGCTCTAAGAGTGAAACCACAGGGTTCATTAGGTCTGTCTGCCTTCAAATCCATGCTTATCGGACTACAGCACAACACAGAGAAATGTATAATTATCCTAGTACCTTCTACCATCATTATTATGAGGGCGATTAAAAGCTAATAAATACTTTGGTGATTCACAGTGAATCATTATTCTGTTTATCTAATGGCACCTTAGATTTATATTATGCAGTATAACTTACACATGCATTTTATGTGATTTCGTCCTTGGTCCTCACCCCAGCCTTGTGTTTCCCACACGCAGCCTGCTCTCCCCCTAGACTTAGAGGACCATCTAGATGCAGCCAGAGACCGGGAACTGAAGCTGTTGGGGTTTAGCATCATTATTTTTCTTATACCAGGACCTTGCTGATGGGACTAATACCAGATTCAACCTAAGTGGGCCTGAGGTAAAGAAGTAGAAAAGCTTATGCATATTCTTTCTTTCCTTTGTTAAGTTACTCTTTCCCATAGCTGGATATCAATTAAGAGCCCCTATTTTAATCTAAATGAAATCTCTGAGCTAGCATTGAAGCTTCCCTCACTCAGGGGGCTTATATGCCAATTGTGGGGAATTGGCTTGCCCAGCTTCAACTAACAGATGTGAAGCTGTAGCTTTCACTAGCCTATCCAACTTCCCTGTTATTTCCCTAATATTAAAAAAAAAAAAAAATCTACCTTTTCTTCTAACCAGCTGATAGGCAAAAACCTTTTTACATACATTAGATCAGAACTGACCAACAGATTTCAGGTGCAGTCTCAAAACTTGAGTTCTATCATAGGAGAGAAGATCAGCTTGCCTGGTGTGGGAGCAAAACAGAATGTGAAAGAAGGAAGAAATAAAGAGAGACGCGTGACTCCAGAGATCATGAGATGTGCATGTAAATTACTTAGAGACTTTCGAATTTAAAAATAAAAAAATATTATCTAACATAGAATGCCCATGATTACATGGTTCAAACAACCCGCCTGTACCCTTTGCCTCTCTTAATTTTTTAAATGATGGCTTCATGAAAGAAATGCAAACATCTGAATTGCTCAATAATGAGAATAAAACTGGCACCCATTATCTGGATTCTTCTGTGGGATCGAGATGCTAATGAGCAGTCAGTGTTCACAAAAGCCTCACCTTAGTATAATGAGAGATTAGTAAACTAGATTGCATTGCCCCTTGAAATTGTGCATTTGAATCATCTCTCCCTACAATGCAGCTCTTTCCAAATGACACATTCTATAGCAGGCCAATAACTCATTTCTGCCTCCCGGAAGGTTTCTCTCCCTATCTCTGAACCCAAAATGCATTAGTCATAAATATTAACATTTTGTTAGTGCGGGATCTTAGGCCAATTTGAATTGTTGAGATTGGGATGTGATTTGACTTGAAAAGAGTAATGAAGTTATTGTGAGTCCAAGGATAAAAATGAGTTTTGCAGAAGAAAATATCTGGAATGGTGTATAAAATAAGTGACAACCTTTGGTTTCTTTAATTAAGCCCCAAATAAGGAAAATCACAATGAAGATATTTAGGCCCATTTTTACAGCCTTAAAATTGGATACCGACCCTTCAAACTCATTTTTTTCTCTCTTCCATAAGCCATGAAAACAGCCTTTTTAAAATTAAAGAATACTTAGCACACATTAGCTGTTACTATTAATAACTCTATATGCTTCATCTCATGACATCTTCACAAAAATTTAGCTGGGTAATTATTGTTATTATTCTCCCTGAGACTTATTGTGCTGCTACTTAACTTCCTACAAATTGCAGAGGTGAGATTTGAACCCAGAACCATTGAAATCCAAAGCCTGGGATCACAGCCACTAAGTATACACACTGCTTAAAGTTAACGGTAAGAACGGGGTAGGGAAGAAATCGCTCTGCCCCTTACTTTGGTAAGCTCTTCCTTGCTGCTTAGAGGATCATTTTGAATTCACATTTCTCCTAGCTTAATGATGACACACATCATTAGGCTCAAATAGGTAAACTTAAACTATTTTTACATGCTTTTTTGGCAAAATAAGATTCTGTGTTAGACACCTTCAAGGCGGTGTTTGTGAGCAGTGCACATTTGATATCTTTAAATGTCTCTATATTGATGGGCTCTTTGACTACTTAATGTTTTAAGGTAATTAAACCACAAAAACTCATTGGAATAATGTTTAGGGCTGACTTAAACCCTTAAAAGCCATTAGCTGTTAACTGCCAAGTTGCTCTGAGTCTCTGTCTGCATGAAACTGAATCATATTTGAAAGGTTTTCTGGCTAGTGGCAAGATTCATAAAACCCTGACAGCTTTACATCCTTCATCACAAACCAGGAAATCAAAGGGAAGGGAAACAGCCCTTGATTTTTCATCAAATCTTTCTCTAGAATCTTCAACTAATTAACCCCATTTTGCATTCGCGTGGAAAAATTGCAAATATTCGTTTACCATTTGTTTAATTCAATTCCGATCAAAGAGTATTGGCGCTACACCTGTAGGGATTGGTACAGGGGATGGAGAGATTAATAAGAACAACCCTGCCCTCAAGCAGCTTTAGAGTCAAGAGACACCGGCAGATGAATACACTGAATAAAAACATTTCGTGTGGGGTGGTAAACCCACCAACAGAGGCATGCACAAAGCAAAAAGGGGCAGGGGGGATTGTGAGCGGGGTCAAGGAAGGCTAATAGGAGTTGCCAGGCAGAAAAAGTAACAGTCTTTCCGACGGAAACAAACAAACAAAACAATCCAAAACACACAAGGAAAAAAGTAATGGTATTTTTCACTCAAATTAAGATTTCAAATAGAGTTCCTCATAAACACACACACACACACACACACACACACACACACACACACACCCCTACACTAGAGTAAGTTTCTGACTTTTGAACACCTGGCATTCTGATAAAGATTATGAGATCACCTGCTGTCCCTGTTTACCCATGACTCTCTGCAGGGTTGAAAATGCTTTTGTCACAGAAGACTGCGGCATGCTTATAACCCTATCCCTCCTGGCCTCTCTGTATGCCCACCACCAGGGCTGCAGTGGGTGCCAAGCCTTCCACCTGTCTCTCCGGGGAAGCAAAGCCCTCTCCCAGCATGGACACTCCCGCAGCCCCTCCTCTGATTGCCCTGTCCTCGGAGGAGCCAGGAGAGCCTCAGAGTTTTGAGTTCCCTGTTCAGATAGACATGGTGAAGCCTATTTAGATTTCAAACATATTCGACGTTGTTTCAGCTATAAAATTAGGTAATATAGCAAAGAACATAACTACCATTCATGGTACCAGTTTGATGGGAAGGCATATTCATTTCAATCAGTGTGGTCAGAACGTGGTGTATATAACGGACTGCGGTGTGGGGAAAAGCGCATACCTCTGGACTAAAATACAATCCCCCTACATTGTTTCACACTTCTCCCAGAGATTTAGTTGGTGTGTCTTTATCGTTAAAGTAGGGATATTAATGTTCACTTCCTATGGCTGTTATGTGCATTGATAAGATAATGTTTATACAGTACCTCTAATATAGGCAATGCTTACAAGAGCTACACAGTTAGTACTTCTTTTAGTTAATGCTCTCTGGGTTATTGTTAAAAGATGGGCCAAATGAGGGGCATCAGTTGGTTAATCTTCTGACTCTTGGTTTTGGCATAGGTCATGATCTCAGGGTCGTGAGATGGAGCCCCACGACCGGCCCTACATTCAGCAGGGGTCTGCTTGAAGATTCTCTCCTTCTGATCCTCCCTCAAATAAATTAATAAATCTTGTTTTAAACAGGGTGGGGGAATGGGGTAACTGGGTGATGGGCATTAACGAGGGCACGTGATGTGATGAACACTGGGTGTTATATGCAACTCATGAAATTTCTGAACTCTACATCTGAAACTAACGATGTACTGTATATTGGATAATTGAATTAAAAAAAAAAAAAAAAAAGACGACGACGAGCCAAATGATTCAATGGCTTCCCTTTGTCAACAGAAAAATAAGTGACCAGAATTTATCACACAGCTCTAATCTTCTATCTTCTGATGACCATTTGACTACACATTCCTTCCACAAACATATGTTACAGCTTAGCAAAAGTAGATGAGCTAACCTATCCTGAATGCGTGATTGCACCTACTCTCATCCTTTTTTTTTTTTTTTAAGATTTTATTTATTTATTCGACAGAGATAGAGACAGCCAGCGAGAGAGGGAACACAAGCAGGGGGAGTAGGAGAGAAAGAAGCAGGCTCATATCAGAAGAGCCTGATGTGGGGCTCGATCCCAGATCGCTGGGATCACGCCCTGAGCCGAAGGCAGATGCTTAACCGCTGTGCCACCCAGGCGCCCCATGCACCTACTCTCATTCTGTCCCTCAAAATTCTGTTAAGAATGATCAAAGAATGTACTGGACAAGCTGTTTCTGCCACTTGTGCTACTGCACTCAACCAAGACATCAGCCCAAGCTCCTTTGGTTGCTGCTTTGCTCTATGACTGCTTTTCATCCTTCCGTCAACAATCTACAATAGAGGCCTTTCTTTTCTTTTTTCTTTCTTCCTTCCTCTTTCTTTCTTTCTTTCTTTCTTTCTTTCTTTCTTTCTTTCTTTCTTTCTTCCTTCCTTCCTTCCTTCCTTCCTTCCTTCCTTCCTTTCTTTCTTTCTTTCTTTCTTTCTTTCTTTCTTTCTTTCTTTCTTTCTTTCTTTCTTTCTTTCTCTCTTTCTTCCCTAAGTTCCTCAAGTCTAAGCTTCTTAAGGAAATAAATTCTGTAAGAATCCTGATAACCTTTTTCCTGGGTTCAGGTTAAAGTGTGTTCCTGGAATATTCCTGGGGCCCTCAAGGTTAAACAGGACCACCTTGGTTGTCCGACCCCTTAGCCCCTATTGCCATTTTATATTTTAGGATAATGTTACCCATATGGACTACAGGTCCAGTAGCCCAGCCGTTGAAATTCAGTAGCAAATCACCCTTTAACGTATATTATGTGGCCCTTTTTACTACCTGCAGAATCCTCACCATGATATACAATCATCAACTTTATGTATTGATTTGCCATCTGGTTCCCATTCCAGAATATAAGTTGCTTAAAATTAGCAACCTTGTCAATACTGTCTAACATTTGAATTCTTACGATGTTCCAGCTAATGTGCCTGGGAGAACAGCTACATAAATAGTTGGTGAATGTACAACTGAGGCTTAAATGGAATTATACATTTAAAATAATTTTTAAACTCCAGAATGCCATGAAATATCACACCTTTTTGTTAACACCTCAGTTGCACAATGGCTCTCAAACTTACATACAGCCACGATGCCTACCACCACTGTAACCCAGCTACCATTTAATGACCATTTATTTATGCTTACCAGTTTGTAGACATTATCTCATTAATCCTCATGTAATATCCATGATAAAGGGTTATTATTTTCTCCCTCCCTTCCATTCCACAAATAGAAAAACTGAGGTGCATAGAACCTAAGAGATTTTAAAGGGAGAAGTGGTAGGAAACAGGTCTAGAGAAAATTATCAGCTCATGATAATTTCTCTATTCAGAGTTCTCATTCTGTCTTTGGGTAACAGAACAACACTGACTGGTACCTACATTTTTTTTTAGAATTCTCAGACTACGTGAAAGAAAAAGATGAAAAAAATGCACACACACATTTACATGGTGTTTGTACATGTATAGAAGATACAGAAGGATACACACAAAACTAACTAGACTCTGAGATAGGAAGTTAGCCTCCAAAGTGGAAAGGATCTGCTTTTTATCTGATGTGTTTTGTTACTTTTCAATTTTTTTCTCACATGTATACATTACTTTTTTTTAAGATAAAAATGGAATGGAATGGAACGGGATAAAATTAAAAATAAATAAATAAAATAAAATAAAATAGTAAAATAAAATAAAATGGAAAGGAGAACCAAAGGACCAATCCAGGTCAGTGGCAGTGTGGAATGAAGAGTGGTCATGGATTCAAGACTTCCACTGGACACATGGTTGCAGTTGTGATTTGACATAGTAAGAGTTAATAAGTCTAAAATAAAGATTCTGTACTCCAGTATGACTGGGAGTACAATTGGTAATCAAAGGTGATGACCTCTCAATGGCACCATTTTTTCAGGCCATTTAAATGTCTGATAAGTGCACATTTCATTCTCTAAGGATTTTTTTTTTTCGTATAGAGCATTTCATGGATATAAATAATGTCTGGACAAAAAACTCTGGCACAGGATCATCCAGAGGAGGATTCAGCAAACTACAGCTTGTGGAGCAAATCCATCGTGCTGCCTGTTTTCATAAATATGGAATATAGATAGTCATTCCCAATTGTTTTCATTGTCCATGGCTGTGTTGGGACTACAGCAGTGTTTAGAAGTTTCAGCAAGACCTTAGGGTCTGCAAAGCCTGAAGTATTCACTATCTGGCCCTTTAAAGAAAAAGGTTGCAAGGCTCGATTCAGAAAATAAAATTGCCAGAACTTCCTGGTCAGTTAGAAGCAATGAATGACACAAGGGGATTGAACAGACTTCAGAAACTCAAATCCTTACTGGAGCTGGACAGGAAACACAGTCACTCAGTGAGCTGGAGGAGGTATGAAATGATAAACACCAGCAGAGATTAGCAAAAGAAAAGGCAAACACATCGTAAAGCGGGCAGCACTTGTCAGCTAAAGTCATACAGAAATCTGGGCCAAGTGTTGTCAAATCTACTAATTTTTCCACCAAAAAAATGACAATTTTCATTATATTCTTTTTAAGTTTGTGGCTAAAGAAAACATAACTGTATATGGAGTACAGCCAATTGATGGCCAATTTGAAATCTCTAGTCTAAAGAGAATTCAGGTGATTGGCTTGTTTAATTAAATGGTGCTGATGCTTTCAGTAAATGTAATTATGTTTGAAAACTGTTGGGTAAATTCCAAGTATTTGCCATGTATTCTCCAAATGTGTAAATACTACTACTATCACAACTACTACTACTACTTCTACTACTACCAACAACATTAATAATAAGTATGATTTGAGAGTATTTTCTACTTCCTTGAGGGGTGAGTAGGGCATAGGAATGGATGCTTTGCTGATATGCTGATATTCTACAGTCATGAGAGGAGCAGTGTTTTTCTAGCCATAAATCGGGGGGGGAAAAATGCCTAGAATGGAGAGCAGGGAAAGTCAGGTTGCCTAGAAGAAAGTGTAGGGGATGGGGAAGCACTTGGGCGGGAAAACCTGACAGTACTGGGAGAAAGTCAAAAGCAAAACAAGCAAGAAATCAGACAAGAATAAGACAAAGAAATGGACAGGATAAAGAAATGGGAGGACATGATACATTTGAAACCATGATAGTAACCAAAGCTAAGGGCTGGTGGGGATATTGCCAGGCTTCCTTCAAAATGAAAAGATTTTTTTTCAGTGAATACATGACAACCGAGACTTTAAAATATCCAACTAGAAGTGCAAATAAACCAGAACAAGGGGGTCTACCCTTGCTAACCAGTGTTACTTTATTGGTAAAATATTTTTATTAGAATTAAAATGCAGCTAGTATCAGGAAGGAAAAAGGTTTTCCAAATCTAGAATGTGCTCCGTAATAGTAAGTTCAAGTATTTGAACACGGTTAAAACTTCCTGGTTTTTTTTTTTTTTTAAGATTTTATTTATTTATTTGACAGAGATAGAGACAGCCAGCGAGAGAGGGAACACAAGCAGGAGGAGTGGGAGAGGAAGAAGCAGGCTCACAGCGGAGGAGCCTGATGTGGGGCTCGATCCCAGAACGCCGGGATCATGCCCTGAGCGGAAGGCAGACGCTTAACCGCTGTGCCACCCAGGCGCCCCTCCTGGGTTTTTTTAAAGGATTCACACACATACCATATACATACATACATACATATCCATATGTTTATATATACGTGTATATCTATATTACTTTTTTTGAGAGGGAGAGAGAGAGGGAGAAATGTAGTCCCTATGGTGTATACAAGAAGTACATAAGCAAAGAAGAACATTCTGGTTGAAATGTAACCTTCTCTATGAACGTTTATTGAGTCCAGCTCTACCCATTGAGAGGTAGAGGATTTAGCGTACATTACAAATGGGTTTAAAAATGAAAATGAAATAATCTTGGCCAACCACATTTTTTAAATCAAATGTTAAGAACGTTCATGGTAATTGCTGAAATCCAAGTGCAACCTGCCAAATGAGACCGAGTCGGTATAGCAGTACTAAACATTTCAGCTTTCACCTTGGGGTTGATGAATGGTATGAATTCCTCAAAATAATGTTGTTGGCGACCTGTCCGTGTTCATAATTAGACTTTCATCTAGAAAGATGGCTAATATTTTTGCAATTGGTTTTCCAACTGAAATGATAGCTAATGTGATCCCACGTCGAACCAAGGCAGGTTACTCCTACCAGACAGCAGGCATGGTTTTACTCCTGGATCTGATTTCCATGAACACTAACGATACATCTGTTTTCTCCTTAGTTCATTTGAATAGAACCCAAATTCGTATAAATCTACAAATGCAATGAAAATGTTTAAAATATAGATTATTTTAATAAACTTTGAATGTAATTCAAATAGCTAAGATGGATTTAAATAAACATGTTATGGACAAACTTTGCCTACACAATCTCATTGCATTTTAATTTGGGATACCTCAAAATCTGGAATGACAATTACTTCAGTTCTTGCGTATCAAGGTCAAACATGACATTATATCAAGATGATTACCTTCAAAAATTGGGTTGTAAAATCTTTTGAAAACAAAGGTCTTAACCATGTATTGTAAAATTTTATCAAGTAACAAGTTTCAAAAATTCTTTTCCATTAACGCATTCCTCCCCCACCCCCGTGTGGCATCCTTCAAGAGAAGAAAATCCTATCATCACCACTAAATCCTTCTTAAAGTTCTCATTGATCATAGCCTTAGAACAAGATTATAAAAAATAGTCCTACACTGAGATAATGTGTAAGAGATTTTGGAAAATCTCAACACTCCATTTTAGATTACATCTAGCAGGTTTCCAGGCTCATGTTCCATTCCATTGATAAAGATGGATTATCAGTGTTTGCCTCTTAATTAAAGACAGACAATACCTATCGCTTCTTATAGTTGTAGCACAAATACCATAACCTTTCCCTTCTGTATTAATAATCCTATATTTGATCTATTTGTCATTTAAGTGAATAATACCACTATTGTGCCTTTAAAGAAGCAGGTATTGACTTAGGAAGGAGCAATCTACCTTGGAGTAAGATTGTGTTTTTTATCATGATTGGATTTAAAACTTTGCTACTATTGCCACTAGTTCAAAACTAACAAAAGAGAATAGTTGAATTTTAAGTCGGATTTGATGACGGTAATAATGGATATATAATTTTGCTTAATTAAAGTATTTTTAATTTGGAAAACAAGAAGCCAATTAAGACACTTCATGCTTTACTCCAAAATTACATAAGTGGTTCTGGATCAGAAGTGTTAATGATGGCAAATCTTCAAAGATACTTTTGTTGTTGTTGTTATGTTGCAATATGTTGGTATCCATGAGCCAAAAATCAAAGCAATATTTACTCTTTGATAAAACAATATTTGTTCTTAGTTCAAAGAATAATTTACACATGGAATAACCATTTAGCACCGCTATGATCTAGCACTGAAATATAAGAAACAATGTGTTATTCCCCATTATCGATAGCATTTGATAACTCTAGAATCATAAAATGAAAGCAATTAAGAGAGTCTTCTACTATAACCCTGTCTTTTTTCAGGTTAGCAAAAAAAGAGAGAGAGAGAGACCCAAGAATAAATGAATTGTTCAAAGATCATGATAACTGGAGGTGAAAATCCACATGTTGGGAAATTGTTTTTTGTTAGAAGCAGAGTCAGTGTAGGGGAAAAACTGGGGAGGAGGAGCCTGGATGCACCCTGAGACCTCTGTGCTGGTTAAACTCCTGTAAAGAGGGAAGTGAAGAACGCCCAGAAAAAGTATTAGGCTGCAGTAGTGTCCTGAGAAAGTTTTGCCAAAACAAGGGGGTCCTGGGGCCAAGGCATGAACAAGGCATGACTCTTCTTATCGGGGGTCCTGTGTCTCCCAGCAACCAGCCTGCTTTTGCGTCTGTGGGTCTCAGGACTCAGGCTTGGAGCAGCCAGTGGGAAGACCCGCCCCACATGCAAAAACTGTGACGGAACGTGAGAGTGCGGGAGAGGGAGTTTTTTGGGGGGGAGCAGTGTGCGGGCGTCTTACCGGCCCTCACCGACTGAATGCCACTTTGCTCAGACGTGGAAAGATTGTTCTCTAACATTCTCCACCTGTGCGGGCTATGTTTCCTGCCTTCTAGAGCGAGATTTTCTTTTACAGCAGAGATGATGCACTGCTGCGGAGAAACAAGGGCCACGTTGTTAGGGGGCCTTCACAGGAGGAAGCGAAAAGAGCAGATTTAGGTGACGGTGATCATTAGGAAGTGCTTTCTATTCACTAGTTATTCTAACAGCCATTTCACATGAATTAACTCTAAAGCTCACATTAGTTAATAATAATTCCACAGGGGGTTGTTTTTTCTCCATTTTAAAAGGAGAATACAGGGCTGCCTGGGTGGCTCAGTCAGTTAAGCTTCTGCCTTTGGCTCAGGTCATGATCCCAGGGTTGTGGGATCAAGTCCAGCATCAGACTCCCTGCTTAGGGGGGAGTCTGTGTCTCCCTCTCCAGCTGCCACTCCCCCTGCTTGTGCTCTCTCTCATATAAATAAGTAATTCTTAAAAAAACAAAAACCAAAACTACCCTCAAGCAGGTGTTATGAGGATTCAGTGGTACAGTAATTTGGACTAAAAACCTACTATATCTACCAGCTACTTTTACACACCTCTCACTCCCCATCTCCTGTTTGATTACCATGGTGCAGCCCCTTTTCCTCACTCAGCATTCTCTGAGAACCTACCTTGCCAGAAGCCCCTGGGAGACTGTCAGTATTTGTATATGATTCTACCATTTTCTTTGACTAGAGAGCAATACCAGAGCCCAGCAGTGAAGAAAATACAATTTGGAGTTGTGGAGTCAGAAAGTCAACTTTACATAATTTCCCTCTTTTTAACCTCTAATTAACCTCCTTTGAATGGACACAAGCTAGCTGTGAATTCCTCTACTTAATTTTTCTAAGCCTCAGTTTCCTCGTTTCATATAAAGAAGGCCAATAATTCTAATTTTGTAAGGTTCTTAGGATTAAATACAGTCAATTTATGCAAACTGCCTGAATGGCAGGAAAGCAGGAGCTATTACTATAATTATTATTATTAGATTTTTAAAAATACAGTACCAAATGATAATTCTCTGGTTCATAGTCTATAACTAGTCTTGAATTCTAGCCTTTTCGTTTTGTTTTGTTTTGTTTTTTTGTCTCTCTGGTCATGATAAACATGAGTTTGCTAGTCAACAGAGTCACTAGGGAAAAAAAATGGGGCACCTGGGTGACTTAGTCGGTTGAGTGTCTGACTCTTGATTTCGGCTTGGGTCACGATCTCAGGGTCAGGGGATAGAGCCCCACATCAGGCTCTGCACTCAGCTCAGAGTCTGCTTGAGATTCTCTCTCCCTCTCCCTGTGCCCACCCCCTCATGTCCTCTCTCTCTCTCAAATAAATAAAATCTGAAAGAAAGAAAAAGAAAGAAAGAACGAACGAAAGAAGTCACTAGAGAGACAGGAGGTACTCACAAGCTAATTCACCAAAACAACAAGAAACTATCCTCAAAACTTCTCTTATTCATGGCAGGGCTAATGTAATGTTTCTTTTTTTCTTTTTTTTTTTTTTAAAGATTTTATTTATTTGACAGGGATAGAGACAGCCAGCGAGAGAGGGAACACAAGCAGGGGGAGTGGGAGAGGAAGAAGCAGGCTCATAGCGGAGGAGCCTGATGTGGGGCTCGATCCCAGATCGCCGGGATCACGCCCTGAGCCAAAGGCAGACGCTTAACCGCTGTGCCACCCAGGCGCCCCTAATGTAATGTTTCTTAATTTTAAAAGCTCAGACCCCTAATTTGGAAAAATCAAAATACTTCCTGGAAATAAATTTTAATAAAAACACCCAAGATTTATATATTAAATGAAAGCGTGGTTAAAGGAAAACAATAGTCCAGCGACATGAAATCTAGAAATTCAATCCATGATACGAGTGATTTCTGCAAATTTCTCCTATTTTGGCATATGGAAAGCAGTATCAATTTAATCAAAATGTGGACAGTTGGCTGTTTGGAAATTTTCTGTATGAGTGTGAGAGAGAGAGAGACAGAGATGAGAGAGTGAGAAAAAGAGAAAATTCGAATAGGTTTATATTTTTAAACTTCTTGAGAAGCTACCTATTATTTGCTTTTACATAAAGGCATCAAATTTTGAAAAGCTAAATAGAAATAGAAGGAACCAAGACCCAAGTAGAAAATGCACAACCATAAACCCATTTGTTTTCCTTCCTATACCCAATTTCGACACCATATAGTGAAAAAAAATATGGAAATGAGATTTGATGCACAAACTGCTCCAGCTTTTGAGGGAGCCTTCCATTGCTTCATGTATGAATGCATACAGTTTAAGAAATAGGTTCCCTAATGAATATAGCTCTTACTCTGTCCCACTCATCTTATATACTCTCTCTGTATACCTTGATTATTTTCATTACGGCACAAATCATAAACTCTACTCATTTTATTTTTAATTTTTCTTATATGTTCTTTACTATAATGTAAGCTCCAGAGGCCAGCATCTCTTCTTTACTCTTTTTTTTTTTTTTAAAGATTTTATTTATTTATTCGACAGAGATAGAGACAGCCAGCGAGAGAGGGAACACAAGCAGGGGGAGCGGGAGAGGAAGAAGCAGGCTCATAGCGGAAGAGCCTGATGTGGGGCTCGATCCTGGATCGCCGGGATCACGCCCCGAGCCGAAGGCAGACGCCCAACCTCTGTGCCACCCAGGCGCCCCTCTTCTTTACTCTTAAATGCCTACAGCCTAGCAGAGTCTCCACACCTAGGAGATAGTCAAATGCTTTCTGAGAAGGAAGGGGGGACGAGATATTATAAGTAAGAGATGGAAGAAAGGGAAAGAAACGCACGGAAGAGAGGGGAAAGCAAAGAGAAGGGCTAAGAAAAAGGAAAGAACAGAGAAAAGGAAAAGGCAAATAACTCAAGCCTCCTCCCGTGTGCTGAGAGGTTTAACTATTTCCTCAGGGGTCCCCATCACCACTTGCTTTATCATGTCCTAACAATCCTAGCTTGCTTTCTTCATCCCGCCATCCTATCTCAATGGCCTGTCAAGTCTCACTATGGAAACCATCGTTTCCTCCATGTCCTATTAATTCCAGGCTGTTGTGGCAGCACGATTTACCGAAGGTTTGCTCTGGCAGAGGGAAATTCTTTAAGACAGACCAACCCATACATTGAATATAAGATTTCTCTGTACCTACAAACCGATGGACAGTTCTCACACAGAATTTCCTCCTGGGAAGCATAATTGTTTTCTGCTTTGCCCATCTCCTCACTTCTCTTTACTCTCCCTATTTCCAGAAAATGCCACCTCGTCCCCAGTCTAGTTTGTCATGTACAGTCATTTAGGTCTCCTTCCTCCCAGCCCTGCTTCTATATTCATTTTTCTTCTGCTGCAAAGGTATTGCTTACTTACTCGTAATTTATTTATACCTTGCCTCATTCCGCAAAAGATTTGTTGTGCGACAGGATCACCTGCAATAAAAAAAAACAAAAAAGGAAATGTAAGTACGATATGAACAAAGGATTATGACTAATCCAGTTCTGTTCAGCTGGAGTCAAAAATGGGAACAGAGCAAATTACTTAAAATAAGATTAGGGTCAGGGAAGGTAAACGTTAGAATGTGAACTCTAGACCTGGGCTGAGTGATAAATAAAACACCAAAAAAACGTACTTCCGGTAAATCTTCAGACTCTTGACTGACTTGAAGAGTTGGCTCTGAGCTTCCAGGCAGCCAAAATTTAAAGGGAAACCTGGCCTGTTCTACAATGTTTTTGTTTTCCGCATGCAGTGAACACGCCAGCTCCCTGGAGAGAAGCAAAGCTTCCCCTATTGCTTAACTCTAAAAGAACATTTCATGTACACAGATATTGAGACATAATAAACAGAGGGCAGAGAAATTAGCTCAGAGGCAAGATTCCAGGCCTCAACTAATAAACGTGTCTTCAAATGAGTGAGCAAAGAGCTAATGGAAAGGATAAGGGGCTGGTGGATATGAGATGAGAGAATGGGCAGGAAATAGGTGTCTGGCGGACAGAGATACGTGGAAAAGAGGGAGTTTGAGTGAGAAGGCATCTTGTTCCTTCTGGATCCCTGCAGGACCCCACGTCCCCAAGCTTCTGCCTTCTGGCTAGATTCCCTTGTATTCACATCTCGACATGGTAGGAATGCAGCCTCCTCACTGAGCCACCATCACTTACAGTGGAACCCGGGGCAGACAGAGCTCTGGGCTACAACTTTAATATGCCACTCACTGAAACAGCTATTTCCCTTAATGGTCTCTATCCAAAGAATAGCCCAGTGAAGGTGACATTGGCTATTAACCTATTCTGAATGTGGGAGGCCCCCACAAATGATGCCTGAATTGTTTTCAAGAACAATTTGGGTGTGAATGGAAACTGCAAAATAGGCCCTGTCACCCACGAATAAAAGATCCCTATCATAGATGCAGAAGTTATTCTGCAAGATTCCCTAGTTAAGTAAGCAGGCGTATAACCATGAGTAGATATATATGAGGATGATTTTTCAAACCAGTAAAACAAAAGTAACAGGCTTTACCACTGATTGTGTTTATTAAATTGCTCAGCATGACATTGTTAATAGTCTCAAAAAAACAATTTGGGTGTACAAAGTGACCCAGAATAGAGCCTATTATGATGCCTAAACTGTTTTAAATATCCACCGAGTGTTTTTTATGAGTTGCCCTTCAAGGAAGGAGATTTTAAAGGCATAGGAGGTAGCTTTTCTCGGCCTCCATCGCTGGCTAATCTCAGACTAATCATTGAGACATTCGTGGCTTTCCAATGAATATAGGTCAGGAAGACACAGCTCAGTCTTAGGCCTATATCCCCAAGGGGAAAATACGTGTGTAGTGTCCGTGTACATACATGGTATACGTGTGATAGATACATAGATACAGATACAGATATAAATGTGTGCATATATTATGATATAGGGACACATTTATATTAATACATACACATTTATTTGGATACGTGTGCGTGTGTGTGTTATTTGCACCGAAACCACCCTTACCTGATTCTGCCATCATTAGGAATTCAGAAAAGGGATAAAAAGGATGACTATACTTGGAAAAATTTTTGTTAGGGAATATTCCTAATGAATTAGACTCAACCCATTGACTTGAATGTCAGAGACAGCTTGAAATAACAAGTCAGGAAGTAGGAAATTTATTGAAAGGGAAAGTGTAGGATGAGGGGGAAGAGATGAGAATGTTTAGGGAATGGCAGAAATCTCGCACAGGAAAAGCTGTTTGGAAGTCCAATGCCCTGTGTGAACTCACACCGAAACACGGGGCTTTTCCAAAGGGAGACTCAATGTTGGAAGCCCACATCTCTGGGGAAGCTAGAAATGGGTTGCATGTTAGGGAGAAGGAAAGAGTCAAGGTTGAGGAGGGATGAGCACTTAACACGCATCCAGGATACAGCCAGATGTTTGCTAGGCATTTAAAGTATATTACCTCCTACAAGGTATATGATAAACTTCCCTTTTGAAATCCCAAATCTCTTAATAATACATTTTTGTCGCTTGTTCATGCAAAATCTGATCTGACCTATACTCTTTGTGTGGCAGGACGAGACCTGAAAGAATGTAAGTCAATTGTAGTATTTTAGAAATCTGTCTAAATATTCAAAAAATTTATTGAATTATTAATATGTCAATGCTATATAATATGGAATATATGCTCGATACTATCTAAAGTCTGGAAAAAATTCTCTGAATTCCGAAATGTTTGACACCAAGAGTTTAGACTGGAGATTGTGGTCCTTTTTTTTACTAATGTAAAGACCTCAAAATGTAATGTCTATTTTTTATGATTTTTAAAGTATTTGTTCATTTACCCCTCACTCCACCTCTTTGAAGTAGATGCGATGATCCTTATACATACATAAAGATACATAAAGCTTATTGAGGATTATTTACTTGCTCAAGGTTACACAGTTCACAAATATCAAGAATGTCATTCTGACTTTAAAAGATTTTATTTATTTATTTGACAGAGAGAGAGAGAGACAGCCAGTGAGAGAGGAACACAAGCAGGGGGAGTGGGAGAGGAAGAAGCAGGCTTCCAGCAGAGCAGGGAGCCTGATGTGGGGCTCCATTCCAGGACCCTGGGTTCACGCCCCGGGCCAAAGGCAGACGCTTAACGACTGAGCCACCCAGGTGCCCCCATTCTGGCTTTAAATGTCATTCTAAACCCCATGATTCCTATCAGAAAATTGTCTACATGAACATAAATGCAGGAGAAAAAAAATTCAAGACAAATGTAAAAAAAAAGTTTATTTCTGTGATATCAGCACTCAAGAACAGTGATCCAATGAGCCCCAATGTGTTTTTTTTTTTTTAAAGAAACAGACAAAAAGTAATTAATAATATTAGAAAAAGAAACACTTTTCAAGATCTGGTTAAGTCATTATTCCAGGAGCACTAGAAGTTTGTATTTGAGGTTTCTGAATCAGTTTTGCAAAGATAGCACCTCTCTTTGCTCTGTGATCAAGCAGTTTTCAAACCTTAATGGGAACAAAATCAATGATGAATGAAACTCACATGTTCCTACCTTCCTATATATTTTGACAAATATAAAATTATCAGCACCCTGGCGAACACTCCTCACTCCCATTGAAGGTACTTGATAAATATATATACTGAATGCATCAATGTTGTTTAATTAATAAGATCTCTGTTTGGCTCTATTTTTTTAAAAGTGTATTACTAAGCCTCAAAACTGTATTCATGGTAATAAACTGCAGAAAGGCCTCACAAACTGGTTGAAAAATGCCCCTACAACCTATTACTTCTCGATCTGCTGCTCTAAGGATTAAAGCAGGACTTGCTTGGGTAGCAGCCTCAACGTGGCATCTCATCAAAAAGGGTTTGGGGATATGGAGCGGTAGAAGATAAACTGGGGCATATTGAAGATTTTAGGAATTTATTTGAGCAAAAATCCATTAGAATGGGGTAGCACCAAACCGCAAGTAGTTAGGAGGGCTCCACGGACTGAAGCCAGGGGAAAGACATATAGACAAGTGCAGAAACTAAAGAAAGGAAATTATTTGGTTGGCTATAGCTTAAAACCTAGTTGGCTGTTTGTGATTGGTTGTCCTTCGAGTTTCAAGTTTGCAATCTGGAAGCATGTACAGGCTTAGACTTTGGTTTGCTTATGTAGACCATCAGGGCATTAGAGCCACCATCGTCTGGTCTCTTTGTTTCATTAGCTTCACAGGAAAAATACACTCTCTGTCTCTATCAATGAACACACACACGTGTGTGTATGCATGCACCCCCCCCCCCAACCAAACACACACAAAGTAGAAACAGTCTATTTCTATTTTTAAATGGAAATAAAATGATACTTTTTCACAAGGAAATCAAATGCTTAACAAGTTGATATTTAGCAGAACAGAGCTTTTGGCAGTCAGCAACTGTGCTAAATACATAGCATTAAATTAATTACGAGTTATGCAGCATCTTTATAGGCCATACGTTCAAATGCTAGATTCAGAGACTTCCTCCTTCTACATTCCAGTGGTTTGGTTGGCCTTTTAGTCCAATTAAACACAGAGCATTCAGCCTCGAAAAGCACCCACACTTAGCAATCTGAAATCAAATGGTTGTGGTGATCGCCCTCCCACGTACAGTGAGATGTGACAATTTAGAAAGACAATGGGTATGTTAATCTATTCAATGGAGTTTCGAAGTTAGTAACATTCAAAAAAATAAATAAAAGCATAAGGCTACAGCTGTTTAGACATATGAGCCAACAACGGAACCAGCTATCCATTCATTCCTTGTTAGCACAGAACAATTCCTTTGCCAGTGGGTTAGATCTTCCGTATCATCTTATTTATGACGATTTGCAATCTCGTCATTATTTTATCAGTGGGTAATAGAGATCATGCATCAAGGGTCAACTTTAAAAGTTATGCGCAGGGGCGCCTGGGTAGCGCAGTCGTTAAAGCGTCTGCCTTTGGCTCAGGGCGTGATCCTGGCGATCGGGGATCGAGTCCCACATCGGGCTCCTCCGCTGGGAGCCTGCTTCTTCCTCTCCCACTCCCCCTGCTGTGTTCCCTCTCTCGCTGGCTGTCTCTCTGTCACATAAATAAATAAAATCTTTAAAAAAATAAAAAAAAAAATAAAAGTTATGCGCTATTGGAATTTGTCACTCTGCCAAGAAAAATTCGCATGAGAATTTTTTAAAGTTTAGTTAAAAATGTCTTAGACGTCAATTAATAGTTTATTTTAATCAAATAAATATGAATTACACAATTCCTGCCTTTTAATTTATATTGATGTTTTCTCCAATCTAGCATACTGTCCTATATTTAAATGTTCAACCACTACCTGGAAAACTAATACCAAATCTGGTGAGAGCATTGCGCTAATCACTTTTTAAGTGAGCAAGTGCATTATCTCCTTTAATTCTCAGAAAAACTAACATTTGGGTACCAAGATTATCCAATTTACAAATCAGAAGCTGTTCATATAACAGTTAAATAACTTAGCCTATGCCACACAGTTACAAAGACTAGGGTTGCTATATTGCATACAGGATACCCAGTTTAATTTGAATTTCATATAAATAAACAAAAAAATTTTCTTTTTAATGTAAGTAGATCCCACACAGTATTTGAGACTTACTGATGCTAAAAGGAAAGGGTTTTTTGTTGTTTATATGGAATTCAAATTTAACTGGGCAACCTGTACTATTATTTGCTCAATATGGCAACCTTGCCAAAAAAGAAAGTAAATTGACCACAGGTCGATTTGACTCTAATGCTAATAATCTCCATCACTACCCCTCCTTTCAAAAGACATCTGACGTCCAGGTAGTGATTCAAATTTAAAAAAATAATAATAATTTTACTTCCTTTCCTCATTCTGTCAGAGAATCATAACAGTGAAGATATATATCTCAGTACTCTTTTTTTTTTTTTTAAGAATTTATTTATTTATTTGAGAGAGAGCAAGCGAGAGTGAGAGAGAGCACAAGGAGGGGGAACGGGAGAGGGAGAGGGAGAAACAGAATCCCTGCTAAGCAGGGAGCCCGATGCATGGGATGTGGGGCTTGATCCCAGGACCCTGAGATCATGACCTGAGCCTAAGACTGATACTTACCCAACTGAGCCACCGAGGCACCCCGTTGTTTTTTTTTTTTTTTAAGAACATTATTTCACGTTCTAGCTCTGAGGGAAGTAAGAACTCAACAGGGTAACATGGACATATGGGTAGTTGAATAGAAAAGATGAAGACCGGTTTTAATTATAATCTTTACTTTCTCCCCACTCCAACTGAACGTGTACATATAGGACGCTCGGGAGCATATAAACAAGAAAGCCAGGACTCTTTTGAAGGAGACCATTCTAAAATTCCCAACAAACCTACAATTCTGGATAGATATTCTTTGCTTTAAAAACAAGGTTACTGAAGCTGAGGGAGAGGGGCTGAGGAATTTGCTGTCCATGTCAAAATTATTTAGTCAAGGCAGAGCTCAGATCTACGGTTATTGAACTCTCACGGTTATGTTTACATCTGTGTTTCATTTGCTCCACGGATATCATGTGTAAACTGAGTGCCTGTAAGTGTGGGGCACAGCTCCAAGCCCTGGAGACACCAGGGTGAACAAGGTGAAAGGTGGAAAAGGTAAATGTGTCAGGGGCCGTGTGAATTTTGCACTGCTGATGGAACAAATCACCACACACTGAGCAGCTTCAAACAACACAAATATATGACTTTGCTATTCTGAAGGCCAAAAATTAGAAATGGATTACACGGGGATAAAATCAAGGTGTCAGCAGAATTGTGTTCCTTCCAGAAGCTCTAAGGAAGAGTCCATCTATTTGCTTTGAACAGCTTCCAGAGGCTTCTCATAGTTCTTGGTTGGAAGCCTCTTTACATCAAAAAGTCAACAAAGGCCAGCCAAATTTTCCTCACATCACATCACTCTGATACTGACTCTCCTGCTTCCCTCTTCTTCCACTTATAAAGACCCTTGTGATTACACTGGACCACCTGGATAATCCAGAACGACCTCATCTCAAGGTCAGATGACTAGCAATCTCAATGCCATTTGCAACCTTAATTGTTCTTTTCCATGTAAACTAACACATCCACAGGTGGAAAGCAAATACCTTTGGGGAAACATTATTCTGCCTACTACACGGGCTTTCTTTATGAAGTATGGGAATGGGGAGAATAGGGAGATCATTATTACCATGACCAAAAAATCCTATTTTGAATAATACTCTCCATGAAGACAAAAAAATAAGATAAATTTAACATATATGAATATAAATATAAATAAGGTAGACGGTGAATTGAAAGTGAGAGGACACGAAGGTGTGGGCAATTTCAAACTAGACAGAAAAGATCCCTCTGTGAATTGAACGACAGGAAGAAGTTAATTAAGTCGATATCCACAGAAAGGGCATTTCAAGCAGAGAGATTAAAAAGTACCAAAGTCATAAAGTCATGAACCAGAATGAGTTCAGAATATTCTTAAAAGAGAAAGAAGATGACAGAAAGATAGTGAGCTAAGGAAAGAGAACAGAACAAGAGTAATATCCAAGTTCCTGAACTTAGTTTACGTGGGTTTATGTGATCTGGTCCCTGCTTATTTCTCCACCTCTCCCTAAGTGTGATAGTAAACTATCAGACAGGCTTAAGCAATATTTATACAACAGTGTTGGTTTTGGGTTTTTTGTTTTTGTTTTTGTTTTTGTTTTTTTAGTTCACTTGGCTGCTTTATGGAGCATGGGTTATAGAGGGCAAGAGGGGAGCTCATGAAACCAATGAGGAGGCATCTGAAATGCATCATGGGAAAGAGGATGGTAGCACAGAAGGCATCATGGGAAAGAGGATGGTAGCACAGAAGGCAATGTCACACATACAATATTCTGTGGAAGTAAATTCTGCAGTGGGGTTTCTCAGCCTGGAAACTACTGACATCTTGAGGCAGATAACTCTTTGTCGTGGGGGAACTATTCTGTGCCTTGTTGAGAAACATTGATGTACAGGATGTGGCAAAGGCGTAAATGAAGATGAGGGCAGAAGGGAAGGAGGAGGAGGAATCTGGAATGACCCCTGCGTGTCTAGCTTTCCTAAGTATGATCTTTTCCCAGTTGTTCTCAGTACACTTAATGTTGGTTTTTATATTAATTAGGAGATTGGTGACACTGAAGTCTTTAAGAGGAGCTAAAGGAGAATAGTTTGTAAGAAAAGCTTAAAACACTTTTTTTTAAAAGATTTTATTTATTTATTTTAGAGAGAGAGGGAGAGAGCACACAAGCGGGGGGAGAAGCAGAGGGAGAAGCCGACTACCACCTGAACAGGGAGCCCCATTCAGGGTTTGACCCCAGGACCTGGGATCACGACCTGGGGCCAAAGGCAGATGCTTAACTGACTGAGCCACCCAGGCACCCCTAAAACACTTAAAAAAAAATACTTCCTCTAATAATAAAATGGCAGACTTGACTCTCTGGAAGTGAAATTTTATGGGCTTCTTTTCTCAGACACAAAATAATCAGTTTGGGTTCTATTATGTTGAGGATGATTCCATTTCTAACCTCTTATCTCTAAGCTCCAAAACCATTTTAAAGAGAATTCACTTTGATTGATTGATAGAAGAGAGGGGTAGGAATCTGGGAAGGAAAATGTCAATACATATATATTTGCTAAAATTTCCTATACACAGAACAAGAACATCACAGTGAGTTATGCTCACCTGAAGCATAAGAAATAACACTAATAACTCTAAGCAATAACTCTAATAAACACTAATTTTTGCCTTTAAATTTTACTCATAATTATTTACTTACAATGATATGACCTGACACCGTAACTTGATTAGGAATTCCTCTCTGGCATAGACCACATTTTATTCTCCTTTTTATCCACACTTCCTGGCACATAGGTTGTCATCATGCATATTCCTTGATTTTTGTGTGCAGAATAGCTCAGACCCATCCAAACCACCTTCTATGAAATTCCGTTTCAATTCACGTCATTCCACAGGAGCTCGCTAAACAAGGTACCAAGTCTTCCTAGACCCATGACTGATCCATCCTATCTTCTGACCAGCATGATTGGTCCAACTTAGAGCACTTTTCTTGATTCTTCTTCTCATAATTATTTTTACTTTGAGATTCAATTTCAGTTGTGCAGAACGGATAGAATGTTAAGCTTTAAACCCCTATAGACAGGATTCCTATACTATGAAAAAGTTGGTCTGAAGAAGAATCACATTCAAAAAGATGAAAAAACAAGAATTACAAGGTCTGTACTTTTCTGGAGTCATTGCTAAGACTAGCTCTTTTCTAGGGTGGGTGAGTCAAAAAATTCTTCATGGTTAAATTTGTTTGAGTCAGCCTACCATCTTCCCAAAAAGAGTTTCGCATTGTAAAGTAGGCAGTTAAAAAAAATTATTGATGAAAACGTTGGTATAAGTAAGAGTTCTGGGTGTAACATGTGTTTTCCTCTCTTTCTTAGCTAGAGGGGAAAAAGACGGAACAAAACTATTTTAACAGAAATATCTCACAATACATCTCATTTATAATGTAAGGACAAAATAAAGAGGAAGTTTTTAAAAGGGGGATAGTATTGAGGAGCTAAGAAATACAGGGGATGAATGGGAGTGGACTGGCTCTCCAGAGTTTATTTGGAAGCTGTTCATTCATCAGAATGTTGATGAATGGCTCCCTGTGGAGAACAAAGCTGGCAAACAGTTTGAAAACATCAAAGCTAGAGAGAGGACATTGTCCTAATCATATAGAGTTTCGAGTGTGACTGTTTATTGATTAATAATTTAATTGTTCATTCATTCATTCACTTATTCATTCATTCAGTAACTGCTTACATAGTGTACACAATGTGCCAAGAACTATGACAGATACTATGGACATGAAAACGAACAAAAAAATGTCCGTCTTCGAGGGTCGCAGGTCTGAGATATAAATCCCACAGAGGCAGGCAAGTAATGCAAACTGGGAATGCCAGCCATTTACAAAACAATAAGAAACAGTGGCAGATTAGAATTTGTGAGCCCAAGCTCTTAAAAATTTCAATATCAGTTTTGTTTTTTGTTTTTATTTTGTTTTGTTTTGTTTGACAAAACAAAACAAAATTATGTCTGGGGACCAGGTGAGAGACTGTAGAGCCTATGGACTCCCTGGTGTCCAACCTGTGGTCTTAATATTTAAGCAAACAATTTTAATGTATTGTGACAGGTTCTATGGGAAAAGGGAACTATTGAATTCTGTGAATTCCCTTATGAATGGGCATCCTGGCAGACCTGATATGTCAATCCTAAAGAATGAGTAGGCCCTACCCAGGTAAATGGAGAAAAGTATCCCAGACAGATGGAAAGAGTATGTTCTAAGGCCTGGAGGTTAGAAGAGGTCTTGGAACACTGGCACTATGCAATAGCTATCACGTGGCTGGAGCCTAGAGCCTCCGTGGATAATGAAAAATGAGGCTGCAGAGTCAGCTGACTAACAAGGTTATGTCTAAGCCTGTATGGTCTTTGGTGAAACAGTTTAATCTATCTAGCACATTTAAAATAAACAATAAAACAAAGAAAACCAAGGTATGTTTTCTAATGCTCTGCTCAGGCTTGCAACACACTGCTGTCTCAAGAGATTTTCTTCTGCTGGCTAAGCCTCTTATGCTTGGCATAAAACAACATTGTCAAATGTAAGCTTGATTCCAGCAGGAAAAATTAAGATACTCTAGACCCAGTTATTTACTACAATTGTGCTGAAATCCACATACCTGCTCACCTGACAATACGTATAGAGAATGCCCTTTGGTTTTCCTATAAAACTCACGGTTTGGGCTAAGCACAGTAACAAAATTGACAGAGATCAAAAGGAAGGAGTCTAAAGAGAGACCAAAAAAAGTTGGGGGAGGGGAAGCTGTATTTCCCTAACTAGATTTCTTCTTTTTTACTTTCTATTTATCGAAATCTGATTTATATTCAATGTTCAGAAGCTCTTTGAGGGCAGAAACAATTTCTAATTCTTCTTTCTATTCTCAATGTATTGAACAGTAGTAGTACTTAAAGCCTATTCCTTATACGCATTCAGTGAATAACTAACTGAATTGAAAATTATATTAGTTATCTACTGCTGTATAACAAATTACCCCCAAAATTATTAGCTTGAAACAACAAACACTGATTATTGTACAATTTCTGTAGGTTAGGAATCTGAGAGTGGGTTGGCTGGTGGATCTGGCTCAGGACCTCCCATTATGAAGCAATCAGTGTTGGCTGGGGCTGCCGTCGTCTCAAAGCTAACCTGAGGAGGACACATATCCAAGTTCATTCACGTGGTATTGTTAGGCCTGACAACATACACTCCTGAGCTCACTCATATGAGCCTCTCCAGAGGGCTGCCTTAGCTAGCTTCCCCAGAGCAAGAAGTCCGAGAGAGAATGTAAGAGAACACCCAACATGGAAGTCACATTTCTTTATAACCTAATCTCAGAAATGACAGCTTATCATTTCTTCCATATTCTATTCACTGCAGGTAAGTAAAAAACTCCAGTCCACGCTCAAAGGCAGGAAATTATACAAGGGCGTGAATACCAGGAGTGGGTTTCATGGTGGGCCATCATTGAGACTGCCTATCACGAATATCTGAAAGAGAAGCTGGTGGGGTGCCTGGCTCAGGTAGAGCATGTGACTCTCGATTTTGGGGTCCTGAGTTCAAGCCTCACATCGGATGTGGGGCCTAATTAAAAATAAAATAAAATAAAAATAATAAAAAAGCTGGGAAATAGAACACCTTGCTACTCTATAAAACTGGGATACTCTTATTGAGGAAGAAGCTAATAGACATGGGAAAGTCAATTATTACAGGTTGAGCAACTCTGCAGAAGGTCATGGACTATGAGATGTGACCTTACCTTATGACTCATAAAATTATCAGTAAAAATCAACCTCAAACGGCTAGAAGCTAACAGATTCTTTTCGGTGGAAATCAGAGAAACTGACTTTTATGCATAGTTCTTTCATAACATAGAAGCAAGCCAGAGAAGAGAACATACGAGTATAGAGGTAAAGGCAAGACTAAGGCAGTGTGTCCCAGGAACTCAGAGAAATTTGGGGAAGATACAGGAAATCATACATTTGAGTGGAATTTGAGTGGAAGTTTATTGTAACCAGATCTGAGGAGCATGGAGATTCCCAATGTTTTCTCAGGTGCCTATGTATTTGTGAGATCCTATTTTAATGCCCATTTCTCCTGCTAGACAGAAAGGAGGCTCCCTGATGTCATGAGCTATATTTTATTAAACAATTCAATGGAATTGAGAATTAGAATTTTAAAGAAGAAAAAAAACCCTGAAATAATCAAGGACATCCTTGATTTTTCTAGCTCTTAGAACAGGTGCAGAGCAGATCTTCAATTTTATTTTTTTTTAGACTGAAAGAAGGAATGAAAGAATGTGTTTACACATCTTGTCTCTGCAATGTAGAGATCTATTGTTTTATGACTGCCTTCCCTTCTGAAAGAAGTAGCTGCAGGCTACTGCATTAGACACCATCACCTTCCATTGCCACAACACACATTGCCTTCTGACAAATTGCACAGAAGCTTATAAGGGACTTGGCATAATAGGCTTACTCAAAAGGATGATTTGCAGCCCAATCATCCTCCCACAATAAGAGTTATACAGAGAAGCAATTAGTTGAAGTCAGCAAAGTATAGAAGCAGAAGAGACAGTGACTAAGCTGCCTTAATGGAAAACACTAGAGTAGGTACCGCTAGGAGACCAGATGACTAAACACTCAATGTATAAATAATTATGAGAGAGACTCTAACTTTTGGAAATACATTCCAATTCTTAGTGAGAATTGACTATGGCTATCGAGGCTTTGTTTCATTTCTTTCTCTTCTTTTCTTTTCTTCCTTCCTTCCTTTCTTTTTTCTTTTCTTTTTTTTTTTTTTAACACTTGTGATCCTGTTGACATGAAATTCCCATTATCTAAGCTAAAAGAATATGTCTGTGGCTCTTGGCATTTGTATGTAAGTGAGTTATATTATTTTTGAAGCCCTATATTTTTGAAGAGCAAAGATCATATTATATTCTTTTGGGAGGACTTTCTTTAACCTTCTTGTTCCCAGCAAGCTGTTCACATAATTTCTTTGTACTCCACACTAGATAGTAAACTCCACAAGGGAAGGAAGTATATTTGTGTAATTCACTAATGTTTCCTACATAGCAAAATTCCTGGAATATAGTAGGTTCTTAATAAATATTCATCAAGTGACTGTTTAATGAATTGGCGTCATTTTCAAAGCCTCATTATAAACAGGATATGAATTTTCATTCTCTCTTGCCCTGATTTAATAGCTCAAATTCCTTTAATAAATCATGCATTGCATAAAAATCCTGTCACAAAAGACAAAGACACATCGTATTCTGTTTACTTCTTTTTTTCTTTCTTTTGAGCCATTGATGCTTCTCTGCGTAAACAATTATGATGTCTAATTTCACTTACAATTTCAATGGAATTGAGAATCAGATTTTTGGAGAAGGAAAAATAATACTGAAATAAACAAGGAAATTATGAGTTCTTCAATTTCCTACAGGAGCATAAAAGCATTTATGTGACTTGCTTAATTTTAACCTTAGAAGCTTTATAACTTTTCTTTATAAGTAAATGTGCCAGTGCCTCTAGCACCCCATCTCATATGCTCTCCACCTAATTTCTAATCCAACTATTTTTGCAGCAAACCAGTTTCCCACAGATATAACCTGATGGCAATTTTACCTGAGCTGCACCACTAATTCTCCATGTCTGCCTGAGATCTTTTCTAGACTAAGATCTTTTCTATCTGCATGTGTCTGCCAAGGACTCAGACAACTATGCTAGAGGAAAGCCGACACTCTGTTTAGTCATAGTTCTCCCGGGAAAGAGAACCAACTGTGTGTGTGTGTGTGTATACATAAATACAGAGAAAGAATATATGCAGGTATGTATGTGTGTGTATATATATATATATGTATATACATATATATATATATATAAACATATATAGAGACATGTGTATATATATCATATAAAACAGGATATACACATGTCTATATATATCCCGTATAAATACCCTATTTATATATATATAGAAAGGTTTACTGTAAGGAATTGATTGAGATGATTATGGAGGCTGGCAAGTCCAAAATCTGTACAGCTGATGTTCCAGTTGGTGTCTGAAGGCCATTATATGCTGTAGAACGAGGAAGACCAATGTTCCTGTCTAAGGCCTTCATGTTGGCTTTCCCTCATTGCTCATTTCACTCTTTGCATCATTCTGCTCTTCCCTACATGCCCCGCCTTCCCTTCCTAAAATAAGTTATTTACGCTCAATATCTCAGGCTCTCCTCTCCTGGGGGATGGGGACAGGCTAATACAATATGATCATTAGAACATTCTTTTCCCCCCAGCCTTATTGAGGTATGACTGACAATAAAAATTGTATATTTAGATTGTTAAAAAAAGGGTAATTATGTAAGGTGATGGATGTGTTAATTAACTTGATTGTGGTGATCATCCCACAATGTACATGTATAATAAACCATTGCATTGTGCATTATAAAAATATATTCTTTCATAGATATCCTGTTCACAATGCAAAATTATCTTTGATTTACAAGGTCTCCCAAATGCTCACTACCCAAGCAGTGTCTTTGGGACTCATTTTCAAATATCTGCGAAGGAAGATTTACACAGAGAAGTGGTAACTCCTATAGTTAAAAGTCACACAAACAGAACCTTAGGAAATAGACTGTACGATTCTTCACTAGATTATAAGCTTACTCAAGGTGGAGAATGAGTCCATTTTGTTCGTGGCTAATCCCTAAATGTCAGACATGTTGAATGCAAGACCACAAAGCAAGTAAAGTGAGCTATTCTACTAGAAATCAGAATGTTCTGACCTTAAAGCCCAAGTTTACCTCTCACTGCCTGTACTGTGCCTTATGTGTCCTGTAGGAAACTATTCTTTGGCTTCTTTATGGGTTTAGCCCATAAACTTGAGATTTAGATTAGATCACAAACATAGAATCCTTGTGCTGATGATTGCATACATTCATTCTGTTAAAACTAATCAGAATATAAAACTGACCCTCAACTATAAAATGGAAAGCAAAACTAATACACCATGCTCTAAAATAGTTAAGAAATCATAATGGCATACTATATCATGTCTCAGACCCATGGTCTAGTAAGTAATAAATAATAATACCAAGTAAGCATATAAACAAACCCTCAGTGTTATCCCCTATTTTTTGTTATATCATGTTGCTTATACCTCTGGTGGGAGTTTATTGCTTATTAGTGCACAGATTGACCAGGTTCAATTACTTACAAGAAATTTCTTTGATTTTAAGAAAAGCCAATCAGAGCCTATTAGCAGGATTCAATAATTAGTGTCACTGCACCAAATTAATGTGACTTTAACTCAATGAAAGACAAAAGGCTTCAGAGAATTGTTAACAAATTTGGGAAGGCCTTTTGAACTCTTTTTTTTTAAATAATGAATTTTAATTATAATTTTATGAATGTTTAAAGTCTGGGGGCTTTATGTTTGGAAAAGCTGACTACAAAGTCTATAGTCAATATGCTGAAAGAGTAAATATATTCCTTTGACAGACAGAACATGTTGAAGGAAGATAATTTGGAGATTATAATTTCACACAAACTTTGATCCATTGTATCTATTTCCTCCTATCCCACTTACTAAGGCCCATGGTTATGGGACATCAAAGAGGCCACATTGTACATTTATTAAGAATAAGGATTTTGGAGTCTGACTCTGTGGGCTGCCATATTGGTTTCTTCACTTATTAGTTATTTGGTCATGACTGAGATACTTGGCCTCTCTGTACCTAATATGGCCTCAATGTTTGTGTCCCCAGCATTCATATACTAAAGCCTGAGCTCTAACTCCCAATATGACAGTATCTGGAGGTGGGGCCTTTGAGAGGTAATTAGGGTTAGAGGAGTGTGGGACCCTATAATGGGATAAGTGCCCTTACAAGAAGAGACACGAGGGAGCTTGCTCTCTTTCTCCCAGAATGCTTGCTCAAAAAGGTGATGTGAGCACATGGTGAGAAGGCTGCCATCTGCAAACCACAGAGAGAGCTCTCACTAGACCCCAACCATGCTGGTATCCTGACCTTAGGCTTTTACCCTCCAGCGTGTGAGAAAATAAATTTCTGTGGTTTAAGCCACCGAGTCTATAGTAGTTCGTGATGGCAGCCCAAGCAGACCAAGACCTCAGATCCCTCATCTGTAAAATGAGGATAGCAATAGTATGGTTTTAGCCTATGGTAGTATTACAAGAATTGAATAAGTGAGAACAGTACTTAATATGAAGTAAGAGATACAGTATAAGTTTCTGTTGTTATTTTTCCTTTACTTAGTAATAGATTTGAAGTTAATGCCTGTCTTTGAAATTTATATCCGTTCAAAAAGGAAGACAGCTCAGAACTGGGGTCTGTTGAAGGCTCTTATTTGTCTCTTTCAGAGGAGGAAGATGCAATCATTGGCTTCTTCCTTTTCCAATTCTAAAAGATTTGAGAATGCTGAGGTCTATAAATAAAATCCTTTGAGTTAAGGCCTCATATATGACTTCTAACTGGATTTCCCTATTCAGAGGGTTCCAGCAGATCACACATGTAATGTCAGTAAAAAAATAATAATAATAAAATAAAAAAAATTCCAATAACGTTGAGGAGATGCAGTTAAATGGAGCAGACTGAAGATGATTTTTCTTGGCATTGTGTACATTTTCAGATGAGAAATTAGAGATGCACCATGCTTAACCCAAGCAGGAAAACACACAGGGAGTTTATATGATGTGAGCCAACTTATTCTGGAACATCAAATCTGAAACTCCTGACAAAATGGCATCAGGCGTTAAGTTATATTCTGGAGAGGGGATGACACCGCATCTACCTTGACAGTCCATCTGGTAGATGTGAATGTCATTTAGCGGTCTACTTCCCCATGAGTGGCATGCTAACATCTCAATAAAATAAGAATGCAGGCCGAGTGTCAATCATCCCATGCCTTCTCAGTTTCCAAGGGATGTGTCTCATCTGTAATAGCACGGAAAAATTGCCTTCCTCCTTAAGAGACGAAAATATTAGAGCAGCTGGTAACACAGCCCAGAATACCATCAATAAATTCTGCAAAGAAGGTGGACCGTGGGAAATAATAGTTGACTTTTTTTCTTAACAAATTAATACAATCATAACCTTCTTTTTATATTTAATCCTCTGTAGTGTATCTGGGGCAGACAGAGAGAGAGAGCCCAGTAGCTATCATGCATTCCTTTCTCCCTTACTAGTCTTTTGCTATGGAAGCTGGGAAATGCTGCTTACTTATTTCTGTAGCTTCTCTTAAAACTGTAGCCATGTATCCGTTTGGGCTGGTAAAACTTAATAGGAAGTCTACTGAGGTAGGGGATAAAGGAGAGATTCACTCCAGGAAAAGGGCCTTTTCTCTTCAGCTTCTCAAACACACATGCTGGATGTTTAAAGCCACAGCAGCCATCTTGTGACCATGAGGCAACGTGCCTAACAGTGCTAGAAGCTGGACTTTACCAGTAAAGCTAGGAAGGGTCCACCTCTCAAATGGAGGCTCCCTGTGGTTGGCAGGAACTTGGCATCCATGAACTTTAACCTCCCGGGTCATACCTAGGAATATGTTACTTACCATGCCAAAAGACACTTCAATGATAAAATTAGTTATGGACTTTAAAAAAAAGAGATTCTCCTGGTGGGCCCAATCTAATCACTTGAGCTTTTCAAAAGCAGAGAAGTTTCTCTGGCTGGGGTCAAATAGATGCAGTAGAAGAGGAAGATGATGGAGAGATAAGGCAGACAGGTTTGAAGGTGAACAGGATTTGATCTGCCGCACTAGCTTTGAGTCAGGGAATGCAGGCGAACTCTAGAAGCTAAGCATAATCTCCAGCTGACAATTAGCAAGGGAAGGGAGACCTCAGTCCTGTAAATCGCAAGGAGCTGAATTCTGCCAACAACCTGAATGAGTACAGAAGCCGATTCTTCCTGAGAGGCTCCAGACCAGGAAGAAGACTGGCCCATACCTTGATTTCAGTCTTGTGAGACTCAGAGCTGAGAAATGAGCTAAGCCAACTAGACTTTTGACCTATTGTTTCATTCCTGTCTCAGCCTATCTAGAGTAATGCTATTGGCTAAAAATGCCTGCGGGCACTCACTTGGCCCCTGGTAATCTTCTCATAGACATGCCCCCTTCCTGAACCAATGTTGTAATGAGACAGACCCTTGTGGTTCTTATGAGTGCAAGAATCCCTTCAACAACAACCATCAGGGAACTTTGAAAAAAACAAAGGTTTATTACTTATAAGACCTGGAAATTACATAACACACCTTGGGCCATACTGTGAGTTCGCAGGGGAGAGGGAGGGAGGAGGGGAAGGAGGGAGTGTAGGGGAGGGAGAGATGGAGGGAGAGAGAGAGAGAGAGAGTGAGCATATGGGCCTCAGGTTCTACTTTTTATTGAGGTCAAGGGTGGAGGCCTAGGATTTCCTTGACTTATCTTCATTGGTGAATTTAAAACAACAGAGTGGGAATTTAGCGCAGGAAGACAAAAGTCAAGTGGCCCAAATGGTCAATTCTTGAAATTAACCAAGATCTCTAAAACAGGAGTTTTTTTGTGAGGGGTGGGCTGTGGGGGGAGGGGTGGGGAGCCGGCACTTTATCTGGTCCTAAGGCTGTTTCCAGATGGCATCTTTGAAACAGAAGTCTAGGTATTCAAAGCTTAAGTCAGGCCCTTGTGTTAGAAAAAAAGAAAATAAACAACAGCAAAGTCATGGCTTACGCTATACCCATAGAACTGTGAGATACTGTGTGTGTGTGTGTGTGTGTGTGTGTGTGTGTGTGTGTGTGTGTGTGTGTGTGTTTAAGCCACTAGGTTTGTAGTAATTTGTTACAGCAGCAATAGAAAACTAACACACTCCCCCAAAACCAATTTATGCATTAATATGTTATAGAACACAGGCCATTCTAGGAAGTCAGATAATAAAAACAATGACAAGGACAACAATGGTAAAGACAACAACTAATAATGACAAGAAGATTCGTGTTATGTGTCAGGCTCTGTTCCAGGACAAACAACAGATGAGGGAACTTTTCCCTGGGAGTTTATGCCTTCGTAAGAAGAGAGAGACAGTAAACACACAACTCCACAGGAAAAATTAATACTAGTCAGTGTCGTGTAGGTAACTAAAACTGGGTATTTTAAGGCAAATTAGTCATCACATCATTGAGATTGTACGGTCAAGAAAGGCCTCTTTGTGAAGGTAATTAATATCTAAGTGGAATTTGGATAGAAAGCAACAAGCTAACAAAACTTTGTGAGGTGGGTCATGCAGACAGTTACAAAGTCTCAATGATAAAAACAAGCTTGGAGTGTTTGATATAAAGGGCAGAACCATGGTGGATGGGGAAAAGATGATGGAGAGGAAAGGCATGAAGTTTGAGGGAGGCAGAGGGGAAAGACTCGAGAGCACCTTACAGGCCGTGAGCAGTTTATACTTTATTCTTAGGGTAATGGGAAATCTGTGGAGGTAAATAATCTGAATTATGTGAAAACGATCACTGATGTAGGCACACGTGATGGAGGCTGGTGGGTAACAAAGAAAATGGAACAGGGAGCATGAGATGAGCAGGGTTTAGGCTAAGGTGGCAAGAGGGGAGCTGGATGGTTTCCAGATAGTGGTAGTTCCAGATAGTTTGGGAGGCAGATTAAATGGGACGTTTTGAAGCACACGTTGTGAGGACGAAGGTAGAAGCAGACTCAAGAATAAACTGAAGTCTTTAGTTTGAGCAGATGCGTGGATAATTCAGATTAAGGAAGGAAAGAATGCAGAAAGATTAGCAGGTGTAGTAGGTAGGTTGAAAGATAAATTCTACTTTGGCTATTTTCATTTTGAGTTGACTATTAATTAGTCTAATAAGTAATTCTGGTATCTGTTGGCTAATAGTCCCCAAACTTCATTTTTCTACATTCCCATATTTTTTATGATTCCTTTAAACTACCTAATGTGGAGAACAAAGGCAGAAGGAAATGTAGATAAAATTAAGTGTTCTTATAACCTGCAACCCATTGACAAATACTAGAGGCAGGCAGACTGTAACCTTCCTGCAGGTAACTCCCAACTGCCTTAATGGTAATTCTTAACCAGACGGAAAAACAACCTTAGTTTGACAATAGCAAGGCCTCCAGTATCCTGTGACTCTTCTTTAGCATATGAAAATCTTTTTGGAACTTCCCTCAACTTTACTTCCCCCAACCCCAAAGTATAAAATCAGTTGCCCCTCACAACCCGGGCAGCAGCTCTTTCTGCCCACGGGTCCTGTCCCCGAGCTTTAATAAACCACCATTTTGCACCAAAGACGCCTCAAGAATTCTTTCTTAGCCATTGGCTCTGGACCCCAAACACCAACACTACTCCAAAAACACATCAGTACCTGCATAGTTTCTTATTTAATTTTTTTTTCTCGAAACAAAAACCAATTTTCACTTAAAGAACTATTTTAAAAGAAAATGTTAAGGCAAATACACATTATATTCATTTTATTCTTGCAGTAGTCATGGAAAAGGAAGATAATCATAAAAACTGTTTAAAAAGATATTGTTTTGACTTTCAGATTCTGTTGCCTGCCTAAGGATCTGAACATATAGTTAGATCATCTGATTGAGATGTGTGTGTGTGTCTGTGTGTGTGTGTGTGTGTGTGTGTGTATACACATACATCGCTGGGTTGAGAATATATATATATATATATGTCATATGTATGTGAGAAAGAGACAAACAAGTATTAATTAGATGTGAAAGTCACAGTAGCTAAGAAATGACATGTCCTTTCAGTTTAATTCCTATTATCTCAAAAACACTTTTTTCCCTTGTAAGAAATTTAAAGTGTATCATGCCATATCTCTATGTGCCACCCAAATTCCTCTTAGTGCCTAAAATCATTGGGTGGTACCTGACCCCCACTTTGGGAATACTGTGTATAGACCAATAGACACAAATCAATACATGGAGGGGGGCATAATTATAACTCACAGTGCACTCTATTTTCCTGATTTTCAAGCATTTGAAGGCTACTGCACATACTGTCTCAATAAATGTTGTTTTAAAAAGGGATCAAAAATTTTATTATATGCCAGGCACTGAAATGATACTTTCATGTTGTCCTTTATGCCAAGAACAATTTTTATTAAGCTATCCAGCGACACTTTTCCCTTACTATATTGCCATGCCCCCCTAGTTTGTAAATCGGACTGGGTTTAGGCCAAGCTAAAAATATTTTTCATGTACAAAGCACTTTTCTAGCACATCAGTGCTTAAATCACAGACATGCTTTGTCCACGATTTGGTTCTTCATACATAGATAGACAGACTTGGGGGAAAATTTGTTTATGGGATGTACCAAAAAATTCTCTCTCCACCAGCTGGACCCTTACCACCCCCTCTCCTATTCAAAAAGCTCTTCACATGGTTTCTTTTCCAAGGGCATTTTGTACAAATGTATAATACCAGGCAATCTTGATTTTGTTTAATATAAAGATGCTGAATAAACTTTGTTAGAAGAGTTAAAATTTGCATCTGCTTTCTAGACATAATTGTGCACTTGTGTGAATGTGGGGTTGGAGTGGGGAGACTGGGTGCTGGTAATTTCTGCTCTTTGAGTATCTCTCCCAAGACCAAAGAGGAAGAGAATAATTTCATCCAATATTTTGATGTTCTGCAGTCTCTGGTATCCGCCCATTTGTCCAAGTATGAGGATGGGATAAACTGACTAAATAGAACAGACTGAAACAACTAGTGGGAGGGATTAACAGAGTATAGAAAAACGCAGAGATGACAAAGCCTTGCTCCTTTCTTCCCTTTCTTGAAAACTTGCACAGCAAATCCTTTGTAAGCTTCTGGCAATGATTTGGGAAACTAACCTGCTGATCCTGTCTTTAACAAGTCCAGCCATCATTCTCCAGGTTCCAACCCTTTCACAATGATTAGATGAATAAATCAGACAGAGACTGTGCAAGCATCTGAAAACTGAAGGAGTAGAGAGATGGAAGTCCTGTTCCCTTGGAGAACTAAGGCTGATCTCTAATGCGGGTTGTATCAGAGAAGACCTCTATCTGTAGAAGAGGGTGGGGGAGGGTGGTGGTGAAATATGTAAGAGGTGGGGATCCAACCATTAGTAAGGAATAACATAGATAGTGTATGAGCTGGGTATCTGGCTCTGAAACTCACCATTCCACACCCTCTAGGATTCTCTGCTTAGAGAGCTCTGTACGTGAAGACAAAAGCCAAATCCTTAACACAATCACATGTTATATTTGCAACATATGCGTGTGCTTTATTTTTTCCTTTTGCAACTGCACACAGAGTCAACCACTTTAAGGCCATTGTGCATACAATACAGGCTAAATTATCTTTTCTGATACTCCTAATTATTTCCACATATGTCTCCAGTATCTTTCTTTCTTCATAGACCTGTACCTCTTACTGCTAGGATCTGCATTATTTTTGTCATTCCTTATCCAAAGCTCACGCCATGAAATATATGCATGCTTGTACATATTTTGTTTTATATAAAAAAATATACTTTCAATCACAATTGGTAACAAAGCTGAAAATTAGCTGTGCTTCTCAGTCAGCACCATCATAAGCTAACTCAAAATGTTTATTCAGCAGCAAACAAATTTGGTGTGCAAAAGGCAATAGAAAAATATTAAAGTATAAAGGATGAATGCTTGTTTTGTTTTGAAATCAATTGGCAGAAAATTAATGACCCATGATATAAGAACCCTATCCTGAACCCTAGAGACCTCAGTATTACTGCAGCAGATTTACGATTCATGAACACATACATATTTTCTCAAACGATAAATGTTAATGTTATAATGACGAGTCATTCAAATGGCTTAAAGTTTTCAGCATTTAACTACATATGTCAAAGCGTTCCTCAAAGTGTGGACCCTCGATCAGCAGCATCAGTATCCCCTGGGAATTTAGATATGTTAACTCACTAGGTCTACTGTATTAGAAACTCAGGAACTCTGGGGGGAGTCTGGCACCTGTGTTTTTATAAGGATACCAGTGGATTCTGATGGTCACCAAGGTTTAAGAAGCATCGGTTTATAAAAGGTATAAAAGAAGCATTCCTTTTGCATCAATGCTAATTACAGAAATCTATTCTAATGACATAATTATGGAATACGGGAGCATCTAAAGATTTATCCAATAGGATACCCATCATAGAACTGCTCATAATTGTGATAAGTCGTAAAACAATGAAGGTTCTATATAAAGAATAATTACCTGAAGAATATTAATGATGCGTGCTTAAGATTGTCCCAATTTTCTCAAAATCATTCAAATGACTACATTCAAATATCAAGACTGCTCATCAAAATAAGCAAAATATCTAGAAAACTGATCTATTTGTAGGATCATGAATGTTCATAAGTTTCATCTTTATAAGGGTTTTCACAAAATTTCTTTTTTTTTTTTTTAAGATTTTTTATTTATTTATTTGACAGAGACAGAGTCAGCCAGCAAGAGAGGGAACACAAGCAGGGGGAGTGGGAGAGGAAGAAGCAGGCTCATAGCAGAGGAGCCTGATGTGGGGCTCGATCCCACAACACCGGGATCACGCCCTGAACCGAAGGCAGACGCTTAAACGCTGTGCCACCCAGGCGCCCCTTGACAAAATTTCTATTACTAATATATGTGCGTGGGTGTATGCATGCACTATTTTTTTATATATGTTTGCTTTCAATTGCAAAGGTTTGGGAAACATTCCCCTTTCAGACAGGCTTTACCTGTCTGAACTGTTACCATGAATAGCCTTTTTCCTACTTCTAAAAGTGTGAAAAATATTTTCACTTGATATGAACATAACATTAAAGTTTATAACTGAAGTTCGTGTATAAAACGTGCCACTGTTTTATATTTGACATCTTACTCACTAGAGAATAATTTTGATAACATAGTTACGATAGAGTACATACAGAAAATGAGAATTCTGTTGGCATTACCCTTTATGGAATCTAAAATTTTGCTTTATATAAATCAGGTGTGTGTCTCATGAAGAAGATGCCATACAGAATGTGTTCCCGAGGTTGATAAGTTATTTTGCCTGGTAAGTCTATGTTTTCATTAAAATAACACTAATTTGACAACTAAAATTCTTCCACTAAGTTTCTTTGGTTTTCCTTTTATATATGTACTCTATGGAAGAAAAACAGACTTGGCAGAGTCCAATATATGGTAATAGGATTTTGAGGTTTTCTCTTTAAAGTGAGTAATCATTATCATATCTCCAGATACTTCTAATTATCAATTGCTTCTTGTTTAATGAAAGAATTCTTTGGAATGTGAAATGCCTGTTTGAATGTCAGCTCTGTTTTATGAAACTACAGTTCAAGATTTTTTTGTTCTATCCTTGAATGCATCTTAGGACCAGGCAGAGTGATCCAGGGGTATAACTTCAAATGAATGGATGTCCTCGAGGTTCTTCACAAACAACAAATCTTGTTCCTAGGTGCCAGATACATAACTATGTGTTTCTTTTGCAGCAAAAAAAAAAAAAAAAAAAAAAAAAGCTAGCCACTGTTTCCAAAACATTAAATAAAAATGGAAATAAATAATGAACTGCTTTCAAAGTAAAGAAAATAGTTAGGATTCAGAGGAATTATTTGAAGTTTCTCATCTCTACCCCTGCCAGATATTCACATTCTCCAAGATATTTTTCTTTACTGGCCCTTATTATAAGGATAGAGTCCAAATGTTCTTTATATATCCAAATTTCTCGAAAATCTCATACATGATGGTTGAAAAAAATCAGTCCTTCGTTTTTGAGATTTTGGTTTAATTTGAAAGTGAGACCATTTTTTTTTGTTTTGTTTTGTTTTTCAAACAGAAGGGACTGCTAAAAATAAATATTTAAAAAACAGAAGAATACAGTGTATTGTAATCATTATATTGGTCACCAGCACTATAAGAAGGCTAAAACTACCAATGTTGTATAATATATAGCAAGGAAACCAATCATTTCTTTTTATAAAAATTTTGATTTAAGAGACAACCTTCCTCCCCTTACCCAATGGGTACAGGATACGTGTATACAAGATAACCAGAAAATGCTCATGGTTACCAACTATGATGGTTTGCTCAGGTCTAAGGGATTTCCTTGGAAGTGAGACTTTCAGTGCTGAAATCTGGACAATCTCAGAAAAACCTGAACTGTGGGTCACCCTAACAGACGGAGAAGGAGAACTGAAGTTGGGATTAGTCTATGAGTTTCCATCCTTAGGAATATGGCCACTGTAGAAGTAAAGGAGAGAGAAAAATAACATTTTAGAGGTACTTGCCTAAAATACAGGAAGAGTATGGAGAATTAGCAAATATGATGAACAGCAGGGCAGAATCTGATGTTCTTCACCAAACAGAGTTAAGAGTTCAAGCAAAACACGGCAAACATTGGGAGATCGTGAACCTCTGCAGTCCCGGGTAGCTTGGCTTTATGTTCTCACTGGTGGGTGACAGGTCTTCTGAAGAAACTGCAGGTAATGAAGTCTTTCTTTCTTTTTTTTTTTTTTCCCCTTAATTTTATAATATAAAGGATATGAGTCTTTTTTTTCCATTCCTTAACTTTGATGTCTTAAATCTCCCTATCCCTAAAAACATACTTTTTATCTGCTATAACATGCTGATAAGTGGGATTTCAAGGGGGAAAAAATCCACACTTCCCAATTATGATATCTAAGGGAGCATTTTAACCTATTTTCAAAGGTTTACCTGCTGCAAATATGAGAGTGATTTTAATTCCCCTCTTATTATAGTCTAGTGTTCACATACTAATCCTTATTATATTGCCATGAAATTACAAAAAGAATATCATAACAATTTTGTGTTTACTCTAAATACGCTAGATAAGCCGTTAGCATTAATGCAGCTGAGATTTTATTATTTTTCTTCCCAGAAAGAATGGAAATGAGTTTACTTAATATGGAATGATGGTTTCATATAACTGTTAGGATTAGGCAATGTTGAAAATAAGAAATCTTAATAGAAAAAAACTGCTAGATTTTTATTCAGTGGAAATATGTGGACTTCAATAATAAGGTTGGAGCAGCTGGTCTGATCTAGTCTTTTGTGGTAATTAATTGATAGAATGCTACATTCTGTCATCATCTTCTCCAGACCCCACTCAAGTTTGTAACACTCATAGTCTCTGACTGTGCCTTCTGGAATCTCATACAGACTCTTTCTGTAATTAAACTTGTTTAGCCTTTTCACTGGAGAACCTTAAAGCATATTATGTGTAATTTGACTGCAAATGTCGACTTATAGAGTCACTCAAATATACAGATAAGGAAACTTGGTGTAGGCTAACACACGTCAAAAAATAATTCTTTTTTCTTCCTTGACAAAGAGTACAAAGAACTGCTTGATTTTAAGTGATTTGAAATCAGAAATATCTAGGTTTGAATCCTTGTTCCACCCAGGTACTGTGGGACCTGAGATGCTTCTCTTATTCTTCTGGAAAATAGGGATAGCAAGGTTTCTCTTACTGTGTGGCTGGACATCTGTTAAAATCTTTTCAATTCCAAAGGCCAAGACCCCTTCATTATGTAACATTCCTTGAAATGAAAATGTATAAATGATGCATAATAGCATTTTCCAAAGTGACAAAAATACAGTCTTGCAGTTCTACCTTCCTGACTTTTTGAGGTACAGGATACCTGCAGCTGGCAGTCTCAATGAGGCCGGGATGGGATGTGGAAGAAGGCGAGGATACTAAATATCTTACGTTCCAATGTTGCCATTGAGCTATGGTATAAACAATTTTAACTTGAATATAGCCCTTTGGAAAATTATTCACGAAGGCAATCCCTCCTCCCTTTTAATCGAAAACTACTGTTTTCCTACTGCACTCTATCCAGATTGTACTGGCCCACTCCTCTCCAATTGTTGGTTCTTAGGAACTTTCTTCCATATGTGTTTTTGTGACCATGTATTTTCACTGCTTTGGGGTAAAAACCTTAGAGTGAAAGGGCTGGGTCATAGGGTAGACGTCTGTTTAACTCTATGATAAACTTCCTACCAGTCTGAAGGAAAAAGAACCACCCCTTCCTGAGTTCTTACTATGTGTAAGACACTAGGCTATGCCCTTTACATTGATTATCTCATCCGATCTTTGAACACTGTGAGCTCGGTTCTATTTTTATCCCTGGTTTACAAAGCTATAAATTGAAGTATAGAGAGGTCAAGAAATGTGACCCAAATCACCGTTAGTTAAGTTGCTGGAGGTATTTGAAGCCCACACATCTTGCATAGACATTAATATGGGTTAGGGAGAAAAAAAAAACAAAACCAGACCTAATTTTTGCCCCACATATGCTCATGAAGTTCGAGAGTTTCATTAAGGACCAGTGATACAGCCTAGGTTGTTCTTAGTAAAATAACTTTGTGGATCCGGAAAAGGGTGATGTTTATATACCTAGAGAAACATTTCCATTTCTTCGGAGTTACCCTTGACCAGTGAGGTGCTAAAGCCAAAGGAAGCGGACGCCGCAGCATTATTTTGTTATGGACTCGGTGGAGGCAGTTTGTCAGTCTCCCCTCTGCTATTTTGCACAGCCCAGCACGCCTCGCTGCTACCCTACAATTAACCTATCTGAATTAGGCTTCCAATTACAAACTAAGGAAGCTGGCAGCGCCCTTTGGGTATTCTCCATCAGGGGCTGAGTTAAGCATACATTTACATGTAAATGGTCTCCTTTTCTCCTTCTTCTTAGCCTGCTAATGAAATATTCTGCAGTGGTGTGCATGCAGTGTTAACACACATTTAGGGTAAAAAGAAAATGCTTGTGATGAAAAGGAAAATGAAAGCAAAACTATACATAAAAAATAGCCCTTGGAGATAGCCATTTACTGTTTGCTTTCCACTTATTCCATGATTCAGCGCATATCCGAAGACCTACCCAGTGCCAGAGGCTGGGCTAGGCCCTGCAGACGTACCACCGATCAGGAACGTGAGACCGGCTCTCAGGGAACTTACTGCTGGATCCTGAGAGAGACAGTCACTGAAGTAACATGCACGCCAATAATTTTGCTGAATTTTGAACTGCGGTGAGTACAGGGAAAGGTAAATCCAGGGAGCTGTAAGAGCAGTTAACAGGGAAATCTGACCGCGTCTGCAGGGCTGGAGATCTCCTGGAGGAAACTGCAAGGCAGGTAATTGCTTAAAGCTGTCAGAATACTACTGCCAAGCCACGTTAGCTGTGACTGAACGCTCACTACGTGCCAGGCACCGCGCTGCACACATTACAGGCGCTCTCTCGACAGATTTCTGAGGTTGGTCTTGTTATTTTCACCATTTCACAGACGGGGAATGTGGAGCCAGGATTCAAACCCAGGCTGCTTGAATCCGAATTGTAGGCACCCAACCTCCATGTAACCACACAGCTCTGGTTGCTGCTCCTTTTGCTTTTGAAAAATTACTTACTTCTGTAAAGTACATTTTTCCTCTGTTTTCAGTTGGCCTAATTACTATTTCATTAAAACACTTACTTTGTCCCTTGATCCAAGCCTATGTTAAATATTTCCGATGTGCACAACTTGTTACTTTATCAACAGGCAACGGTGACTTTGGTTTTCATGTATCAGCCATTCATATGCACCAGGTACTGTAGGAAGGGTTTTCTCCCAGCACTTCTTTGGACATCTGTAACATCCCTGTCCCCTAGGAGAGAAATTTAGGTAAAGAGAAGTTGAGTGGCTTGCCTGCCCTCCGGTGGGTAGAAAGTTTGGAGGAGCTGGGAACGGAAGCCAGGCCCACCCAAGCTGTTGCGAACACTGGGTGGCCTCTCTGATTTGTTATTGGTGGTTGATTGGTCTCAAAAGAAGGCTGTACAGATACTGGGAAACATTTCTACTTCTTGAGTATCCCCGCCAACGACCAGCACAGTCTCATGCTTACGTGGTGAAATAAATGAGTGCTGATTAAATGAATGAAGTGACCCAAGAAACCCTTCCAGTTTCTTCACCTTGGTCATCCATTCACCAACCAATATTCTGATGACGGATTTTTCCCTGTTATTCTGATATCAGAAATGTGTTGCCCTGAGTGCCTGAAAAAAGAAATACTTAGCTGGCTTGGTTGAATGCTTTGCTCCGTACGTGTGCATAATTATTTTCCTATCTGCTTCAGCCTCCTGAGAACCTGGATGGGGTGATTTCCAGACATGTGATAGGAAGGTAACTGTGCTCCTGACATTTTTTTTCTTGACATTTTCCAAAAACTCTCTTTATTTTCTCTTCATACTTCACATTTCTCTCTCCTGGAAACTTACTCGCATTTTCCACTCATTCCTTCCTGGGAGAACCACCTTTTGATCTCCAGGAATTAGAAGGTAACACAGTATGACATGATGGCTCCTATTTCAAATAGTCCGAGCCACTGTCCCCACAAATACCCTCTCACCTGTCAGACCGCACATCCTGGTGCTGGATGCACACAATAGCTCTCTGGCAGCTCATGCTGACATCTCTCTAGAAGCAGTCCACGCTCACAGCCAGTCTCTGGGGAGGTTTTAAGAAAAAAATGCACAGAAACCTACTGGTGTTTTGGTATTCTGTCTTCAGTGCCTCCCGCGTCCTGCCTGTTCTCCTGCGAAGTGTAATTTCAACGCCACAGACTTCTCTTAAGTGCTCTCTTTTGCTTGGCCTCACATCAGATCACCATCTAATCTGGCCCAGAGATTTTTCATTAGGTTTCATTACAGGACGTTACAGTTTCCATTGCATTGCTGTGCTCTCCACAGAGACTTTTCACTGACACTCTTTCGAGAAATTAAGTGATCTAAAGTGTGGCAATAGCAGCACCTGTTACTGTCAGGTTTTTAAGCCGAATAAAATGGAAGAGATCATGTTTGGAATGCTGAGTGTGCCAGATGAGAGCCAACGACACATCGTTAAAATAATAATGCTGATAATCATATTAAACGAGAGCAAAAACTATGTGTTTCAAAAAAAAAAAAAAATCCAGGGGCGCCTGGGTGGCACAGCGGTTAAGCGCCTGCCTTCAGCTCAGGGCGTGATCCCAGCGTTCCGGGATCGAGCCCCACATCAGGCTCCTCCGCTATGAGCCTGCTTCTTCCTCTCCCACTCCCCCTGCTTGTGTTCCCTCTCTCGCTGGCTGTCTCTATCTCTGTCAAATAAATAAATAAAATCTTTAAAAAAAAAATCCATTTGTGCATTCATTCCTTCAACATATATTTGATTGTGTACCTGCTGTGTTCCAGGCCCCGATATCAAGGCAAATCAAATTGTTCATGTACTTTTATTGTCAGATACACAGTGGTGATAGGGATATTTGATGATATCTGCCTAATCTGAATATCAAAAGGGTAAAAGTTGGTGTCTCTGGAGTGGCGTATACAGAACTCGAACAGAAGTTTAGTAATGGGGTCCCTTAGGGGACTCCAGCTATTCCCGGTGCCTCCGTTAGGAGGTCTCAGAATATTTTCATATCCAAAGACCATGGACTTGATTCCAAAAGCAGTGCCAACTAATGTAAAATGGACCAAAGTTTTTTTCTGAGTAAATAAGTGATACCACATACCATTTGTCAAGCAAAACTACCTAAGTATTCCACCGTATCCTCTTTTTCCCTTAATTTCTTCTTCTTAGCAGCTATGGACTCTCACTCATGCTTTCTCTGTCTCTGTCTCTCTTTCTCTCTGTCTATCTCTCTGTTCCTCTCTGCCTCTCTCAGTCTCTCTCTGCCCCCCTCTCTCTTGCTCTCCACCCTCTCTACCCAATACCTTCTCCACTTCCCTTCTTTTCCTGCCTCATCTGTTCTTTTTAGAGCTCTGCTCTTGGAAATTCTCCTCTTGACCCACAGCACAGTGTTTCTCATTCTGCTCCTCTCCTTAGCATCTGCGGGCCCAGACAGTCTCCCCATTCAGCACAACAAGGCACCTCTCCTGTACCTCAATGTCCTCGGAAGGCAGAGAAGGGACACTTCTGGTAGTGGATATTGTGTTTAATTCTCAGTTTCTTCCCTCCATACTCCTTTTTGTCACCTCCATTTTTAAAAACAATAAAATTTTATCAGTATACCCACAAAATCCTAAGAGTAACTTTTCTTAACGGTGGCAGCCTGATTTAAAAAATTATAGTAAAAAACAGTAAGTTGGAAACCTCTAGTGCCCATTTATGCAAATTTAGTTATTATTCACTCGTGAGACGATCACTGTGGGAACATGATTTAGAGCTTACAGTCAAAAATGTAAGTGGATTTCTCTACAAATGCTTTCCTGATAAATGACAAGTTGATACTTTTGTTAATAAAGTATCAACCCAGGAAGTGAGCGCTGATTGCAAAAATACATTTTTGTAAACTCCAGAGCTTGACAATACCTGTTTTCCATTCACTTCAAAAGTAACAACCCAAATTTTCCATTTGGTCTAAAGTAATCTTTACAATTTCTGAAATTGTGCAAAAACTGTAACACATTCAGCTGCTAAGTGAACTTGTACTAAATTGAACACTGTAATCTAATACAACAAAGATATTTTTATTTCCCTAAAGACATGCCTTTCTCATTTCCTAAGACATGTTTTGGGATTTAACAAACTTCTGGTGTGGATAGAAACAAGATGGTTTCATTGTACTATAAAGTTTAAAAAAAACCAAAACTGTAAATAACTCTAACCAAGCTGTGTGGTATTTTTTTTTTTTTCCACAGCTGGAATACTAGTTTTTATTACAGCTCAACTGGCATTGCAAATGAAAATTCATCTGTTTGTTAAACTGCTACTTAAAATGGCTTCCGCCAACTGTTACAGTTGGATATTATGTTGTCATTTATGCATTTAGTGGGAATGGTTCAATAGCATGAATATTTAAAAACGAGTACACAGAAAGTACTTTTTTCTCCCCATTGGTTTTCAATAGTTTACTAACTGAATTGTGTTTTGAGTTTTTGGTCAAACTTGGCTTAATTTGCACTGCTGATAAGGCAGCTGTCGGCTGAATTAATTAAACAGTGTTTATAGGTACATTATAGCTGTAGTTCCCGATCATAGCCAAACAACTCTGATGTGTTATTACTTCTCTGTTACACTACCCTGCAGATTTGCCACTTATAGAAACCAAAGGGTTTCCAGCGACAATTCAACCACCTCCACATGAATGACACATTGTTAACGACAACAAAAAAGCACCCTTTTGCTTTGTGCGTTTCAGATGTATTTTTATCAGGCACAAAGGCCTGCAGGCCATCTTGAATGAATTATGTATCTAGCACTTGAATGTTCCCTATTCTAGGTTATGTGTGTTTACAACTGCCTTTATTGTATGTATTAATGAGATAAAGAACAGCACTCAGTGTCATGATATATCTTCATAGGAAATCAGCATTTGGCCCGCCCTTTAATACTGATAATCCTCATTACCTCCTTTGGGAAACATTTACTGACACTCCAGACAGAATAAATTAAGTGCTTTTCTGAGTTACTCTGTATCTCCTGAATCAGTCTGTTGTCTTTCTTACTAGAATGTTTTTCTTCTAAACTTTTTGTTTACATGTCTATCACAGAGGTAAGGCCATAGAATGTATCCTACCCTTCACTATATATGGGAAGGCCCACCAATTTCCTTTCTCAATAGGCCCCCTCGCTACTAAAATACCAAAGTAAGATTTTGATGGCTTGTCTGAACCATAAGGAAAAATGGTAAAAATGAAGCTGAATTATTCTATCTAAAACTCCCTGTTCATACCCGATCTTGAAGTCATGATTCAAGTTTGTTTATTTTATCATCTTTCCCACTTAAATAGCCTCTCTTTTCGTGAGAAAACAGAATTCCATAGATGATTGTTTATTTAAAAGTAAATGTAACTTCGTGTTCATTTTTTTTTTTTCTGGTGATTTTCATTCATTAGCTTCAAATGAAAAGAAAACAACAGCTTATTATAAGTCCTAAATTGAGAGGAGGACATGGGTTCAAAGACATAAGGTTATAACTTCGCTTCAGAAAATAAAAATGTGGTTACAATTAACCATTATTTTTGGCAGGGTCATCAAAATTACAAGTCGTCTGCTATTTTATAGAACAAAGAAACCCTGCCTCATGATGTAGAATTGTTTCTTAAAGATTCAGAGTCTTCATAAGCATTTAACACTGAGAAGGTACAATACATGTCTAAGTTATAATCCATTCGTTTTCAAGTGTTTTACCCTACGATACACGGTAAAAGGTGGCAGGAAAGGGGGAGAAAGCTTTGTGATAGTTTTATAGCCAACAGTAAGAAAAATGTTAACCTTTTCTTCTTTAATATCTTGCTAGGACAATACTTTTTAACCGGCATTTATCCTCTTAGCTATCTTAATCATATCATGCATTGTGAATTCCAAGAAAAATGTGTATTCAATGTCCTTAGTCAAATGTCATCTGCCTGGCTACTAGCTTGTGACTTACCACTCAGACCTTGAATAATTTCACGCATTCTAACTTGTCATACTGCCGAACATTAGGGAAATGGAGGAACACCAAAGTTGTACAACAAGCAGCAAAGTTTACAAGGAAATAGCAGCAGTAAAGCACTTTTGATGACTCTGAATCCGTGCTACTTGATAGATCCAAGAAGTGAACTTCAAGTTAATTTGTTAAGGAATGCTTGTATTCCTTCTATAATATCTTTTTTTTTTTTTTTTAAACAAAGAATGCTTATGTTCTATTTAGGAAAGGACAGTTAGCAGTAATTGTATTTTTTTTTTTTAAAGACTAATATATTCCTTAAGCTTTGAACAAATGAATTCTTCAGCAATAGTATTTCTCTACTGGTAGGTAAATACTTTCCCATCCATCATATTTCATCAAATAAAAAAAAAAAAGTGGCAGTTTTACTGCTTACCAACTGGGAAACAGTGTGTCCAACCTGGAGGGATTTTCTTCTTCCTCTTTTTTATTTAAGACGGATATAAAGCATTCTGAGGAGTTAGTTGCAACTTTGAAACTTCATAAAGTCAGATAATCATGTCATATCTGAAAGTTAAAAATAAAGATCATGCTGTAGTTGGGACAAGAGGAAAATTATTGCTTTATTAAGGAATATAATGTGTAGTTTGAATCCTAGGTGGGATTTTTATATGATTATCTTTAGGGTATATTAGATAAGCATCTTCAAGTCTGTCCTTTGAAGTATCTTCTCTTATCTCAGTATGAATTCCTAACAAGATTTTCACATCGTTTCTTTAATGCTATTGAAAAAAGTGTGTGTCAACATAGAGAAGATAGTCACACACACATACACACTCACAAATCTTTCTTGTGAAACTTGTCAAGTATGATGCCAAAATGGCACTGTTCTAGACATGCCACGGTGGTTGGGTGTGGGGTTAAGGGCATTAAGCACTTATGCCACCCCAAAAGATGCCACCCCAAAAGATGCCACCCCAAAATATGCCCCTTTGACATAAGCATTATTTTGACCTGAAGGCAACCCAGTAGAAGCAGATACAAGAATAGCTAGCTCTCTGCCCTCCCTCCATGTGCCTAAAAGCAGAACATAAAATTAAGAACGTGTGTCCCTCTCCTTCCTACTAGGAAGGACAAAAGTTAGTCATTCAAGACTAATTTTAGACCTTTATCAGCTGGGAGACAGCACCAGAAAAATCTGCATAACAGACTTTACCAATTAGCTTTTCTTTACCATTAGTTCCCATGTATTTGCCTCCTCACAATTTGCCACTCTGGAAACTTCAAATCCTTTTCCTTTGTCTTGCCACGTCTCTAAAAATGTGTTATTCCTTTGCTAAGATGCTGTCTGTATAAGCCCAAATTCTGACCAGTCCTCTGTTGCTCATCCCTGAGTGCTCCCGTGCACAAGCGGGGTACACATGCTAATAAACCTCTATCTGTTTTTCTCTTGTTAATCTGTCTTTTGTCAGTCCAATTTACAAGGCCTCAGCCAGAGAATCTAGAAGGGTCGTGAGAAAGAGAAAATTTTCTTCCTTGGAGCAGCCACTTATTTAGGAGAATAAACAATTTCACTTATAATTGTGATGTCTTATCCCTGTTTAAGTTCTTCTCTCACCTCCACATCCCTTCTGGTATTTTGCTGACTTTTTCCACAAACTATATTGTCTATTGTTCCATCCATTCATCCACTCAAAAATATTTATGGAATCCATTTGTCACGATCGTGCTTTGCCTAATAGAGTTTAGAGCCGTAGAGACTTGGTTACTGATACAATTCAATGTGCATTTGCAAGTTGTGGTAAGAATTTGAAGGAAAGGAAGAGAGGTTTTGTGAAAGTAGAGAGCAAGGAGATGTGACCCAGGGTAAATGAAGGGGAGGAGCAAGTCAGATTTAGTGTACTAAGGAGATGAAAGAACTGAGTTGTGGGCTTTGTGTTCTGTAAACATAATAGCCACTAACTACCTATCTGTTGAACCCTTGACATATAGCCTGGAGTGAGCAAACTACATTTTTAATTTTATTCAAATGTAATTAATTAAACAGCCATCTGGAGACAGTATAGTTCTAGAAATACTACCATACTCATCTGGTCCCATTCACCTGGTGCTCCTCTATTCCTTGGTGTTACGCATACCATAGTCTTTTCCCCAGATACAAAGTTCTCTGGTTAAAAGTATAGTTCAGGAACCTACTGATGAATAAAAGGATGTAAGACAAGAATTATAAGTTAAGACCATGTAGGTCTTTCCATCTCACCATTTAACTAGAGGTATCTCAACTGGCATCTTGGGGAGAGAATAAAAAGAAAGAGGAGGTGAAAGTAGAGTGGGGGGGAGACAGGGGAGAAAGAAAAATCAGAATTCTTTAGGTTATCTCCTGATAGTTTTACAGAACCTTTTTTCCACTCTGGGGTGGAGACCTAGTGATGTAGACTATTTATCTAAAGCACATGTATAAATTTAACTTAGAAATGAAGTCAGAGGACACAAAGGTTACAGGACTCTGATAATGATGGATTTCAAGCATCTCTCCAGTGAGAGGTGGAAGGTAAACTTTGCTCCATAGTTCTAATGTCATCCTGAAAGGAGGTTTCCCTACAAATGTTTTGGAGTATAATCACTCTTGTCTAAATGAACAGTGGTTGTTAAAGGTCCTATCTCTTTCCTGCTTGAGCTACAACTTATTGTCCAAATTAAAAAGCCTGAATTGTGCTTTTGCAAAAACAGCAATCAAATCTTTCTACAAATTGTTAAGAATTAGAATAAGAAAATTATAAGTTAAAGTAATTAATTAAAATACTAAAAAAGTTAGCTCAGGGATACTCTACCGTGCGTAAAGTTGGATGTGACATTCTGATCTTCTCTTTCAGTTTTGGAATCAGCAAATTTCATAGGTCTAGAAACTATTAGTAAATGAATTTGTTTAAATGAGTGGCATTAGGTTGTTGTGTGTTCAGAAGAGGGGGTGAGGGAGGAGCAGGGATGAGGAGAAGGCAGAGTTAATCAAGCCTCATTCTGTCCTTGCTTGGAAAGACCTATAATAATTAGCTTCTTTATTAACATATTAAGAATATATTATGTTAGCTATTAATTATCAGTTACTTATTTAATTCTTCATTAATTTATTCAGGTTTGTGGTTGTTAAAGAGTGTGCAGGGGTGATGAAGCTCAGGATTTATCACAGAAAAATAAACACCCATGTGAAGAGGGAAATGGCATGTAATCATTTAGAAACACAGAGAATGGTCTAATGCAACAAACCAAAAAGCAGGGAGGACGCTCACAGTGCTTGGACCTGAGGACATGAGACCTGAACTGAACTCAGAAAGTGCCTGGGAAGCTGGAGGCAGGAGGGAGTGGAGGTGTCTAAGTATAATAAACAAGTTATGCAAAAGCAAGGAGGAAATAGATATTCATTTGATTTAGATCCTGGTACACAGTTCATTATGGCTGCCATATAGAATATGAGAAAAATAAAAAGGAGAAAGAGATGAATTTGGAAATGGAGGCAGTGACTAGATAATGAAAACCACTGTAACACTAAAGGGCTTGAAGAGCACCTGGGTGGCTCAGTCGGTTAGGCATCTGCCTTCGGCTCAGGTCATGATCCCTTCTGGGATTGAGCCCTGTGTTGGGCTTGCCGCTCAGCAGGGAGCCTGTTTCTCCCTCTGCCTGCTGCTCCCTCTGCTTGTGCTCTGTCTGTCAAATAAATAAAATTTTTTTAAAAAATTAAAGGACTTGGTGTCTATGCTGAAAGTACTGTGTAGAGGATATTTTAATTTTTGCTATCCTAGAAGAATTTCTTTTAGAAAATATTTCATCATCCATCCCATGGAACATTGGTAACACCATCAGCCGTGAACCATGAGAATTTCAGACACTCATTTTGTGATCCATTGGGAATCTGCCCGTGGAAGCATCCAATAGTTTGTTTGATATGTGAACTTGACTGAAATATTTGACTACTACCAAGGTGTTAACTAACTCTGGCAAGTATAACTGTCAGATTTGCAAACAAAAGTATGCAAATGGAAAAAACAGAATACAACTTTACCATATGCACCGTGAGATACAAAGAAAGTTCTTCTCAGAGCTGCACAGGATGAAGCAAATAGTTTTGCCTGGGGTATGGGGTGGGTTGCAGCCTCACTGATAAGAGGCCATTTAGCTGGACCTTGACAGAAAGAAGGTATCTACCAACCTATTACCTATGTATGTATCTACGTATCTATCCATCTATCCACCCACCCATACATACATACATATGTTTTTTTAAATAGAGTGAGCCATTCCAAAGAAGCATCACATACAAAGGTATCTAGTCATAAAAGAGATTGGCGTCTAGAGATGTTATCCACTAGGAAATGAGGAGTCTACATAAATGTTTGTAAAAAGGAATGGCATATATAGATTTGTGTTTCCCAGAAGTAGCTCCCATGGAAGTATGGAAATTGGTTGTAATAAAAAGAAACTATTTTTTTAAAGATTTTATTTATTTATTTGAAAGAGAGAGTGAGCGAGTGAGAGAAAGGGAGCGTACAAGCAGGGGTGAGGCAGAAAGACTTGCAGACTCCCCACTGAGCAGGGAGTTCCACAAAGGGCTTGATCCCAGAACCCTGAGATCATGACCTGAGCCGAAGGCAGACACTTAACCAACTGAGCCACCCAGGCGCCCTACAGAGAAACAACTGATAAGGCATATATTTTTGAGAGTTAAAGTGAAATGTAGTGAGGGGGTAGTCTACTGGTTGGGTAAACTTTGTTTTCTTTCTCTCCTAAAAATAATTTGGGCAGGCATTTAACAACACAGATGTCCAGACCTCACTCAGAAATTCTATTAATTTTAATGTCATAGATTAATTTTTAGTAGATAAAAGCAGAGGCAACTTTAACGATAGAAACAGCCAAATTTGTGACATTTCTGTTTGCTATATTGAGTATTCATTTTTCTAGTACTTTAACCACTTGCTATATATAAAGCCTTTTCCCAAAAGCTGGGGATACAAATTTAATGTCATGAACTTGGTCCCAAATACTTTATGATCTAAATGTTATTTTTCTCACAGTATGGTCTATAGACAACCTATATCAGAATCACCTGAGGAGCTTGATAAAAATACACATTCTGAGACCCCAACCCAGACCAAATTAATCAAAATTTTGGCAGAGGGAGAAAAAACTGACATCTACAGGTGCCTCGAGTAGGTCTCATGTATGTTAAGTTTAAGAATAATTTTTTTTTAATATTTTATTTATGTGACAGAGAGACAGCCAGCGAGAGAGAGAACACAAGCAAGGGGAGTGGGAGAGGAAGAAGCAGGCTCCCAGCGGAGGAGCCCGATGTGGGGCTCGATCCCGGAACGCCGGGATCACGCCCTGAGCCGAAGGCAGACGCTTAACGACTGTGCTACCCAGGCGCCCCAAGTTTAAGAATAATTGATCAAATGTGATGACAGATAGGATTTGGGGGTGAATATTGGGTTATATCAAGGTTGTTAGAAGTGGTACTTAGAGAAAATAGGTGGATGGTGATTCTATTAACTGAAATTGGGATTAGAGGAGATCATGTCACCACTGGGAGAAGATAAAATATGCTGAAATATTCTCAATTAGATGAATCCAGGAGACTGTTGGAAATAGATATTTGTCATTTAGGAAGATGCCAATAATTATTTGGGCATCATCAGTACAAAGATTACCATTGAAACCATGGAGATCAGTAATATTCCTCAAGAAGATCCTTTCTGAGTACAGTAAATTTTTAAAAAATTTTTTAAAGAATAAGAAAAAAAGATACTCAGGAAAACCCATACTCCAAAGCGAGCTGAGAACATAAAGTAATCAGAGGCAAGCAAGGCAAATGAGGCATTTCAAAATTACATACGTTAACATTTGAAGAATTGGTCTGTTCTCAGCCCTGGTCAGACTAAGAGACACTCATGATGACATCAAGACAGGATTCTCCATTGCTTGTTCCACCATTTTTGTTGGCTTCACCACCTACCATGATCTCTTCTGTGGCTCCATTAAGACTCCGGCACCTAGAGATCTCATATGCTCTCAGATAAATAAGCTCTAGTGCAGAGAGGGGCCACTCTCTCCCAGTGAATAAAAGAGGTTCTGGCCCTATCTCTCATCGATCCAAGTGTGTCCCGTGCGCACACATCAACAAATCACTTGGAACAGGGAAGTAAAATATACTGATTGTCAAGTCATTCTGAAGCCAGCTACAGAAGCAGAGGCATTAAATTCCATCACAACCACTACTACAACCACCAAATCATATGACCTGAGATTCAGAAACAGGATAGATTTGAAAGAAAGTGTGTAATAGCCTTAGGAAGTAGGACTGTAGATTAAGCAATCATATACGACAAAAATGTCAGCTTCATTGGGTATTAATGTCATAGCTCACAGCTCATTGTTTAAGGAATATAACTTCCTTGCGTTTTTGAAAATCAGGATATCGCTTTTCTGCCCTCACCCTCCTGTTCCTCTTCTACTCCCTATTATTCTTCAAAGATCAGTGGCGTGGCAATGTAATTTCATACTTATTTCAGTACCCTGGGAAGTCGCAAATCCTGACTGGGATCCTTGAACTCATTTAAGACCTCTATTTTGGTGTCATTATAATGTATACACACATCTAGCTGTGAGACGCATTAAATATAACTACTCATTTCCATGATCATTCAAGGTTTTGCATTGTACTAAATAAGACTCACTGATTTTTTTTTTAACTTCTCTCTGTGCTTTGTCCATGGAAGAATGGTGTTTAAAGGGCAGCCTCAGATAATTCACATAGCTAAAGGTCATGAAGTTGGAAAAGGAAGAATGACAGAGTTGCTCATAAGTGAAGGCAAGTAATATTAAGTGGAGGCTATTTGAGTGTAAAGAGTTCACTGAACAATGAATAGAAAGAGAAAGTTTGATTGAAAAAAATATATATCTTAAATATTGGTGTATTATAGCTATTAAAATGTAAGCATCGTAAAAGAAAAAAATACATATATATTTACATTCATGGAAAAATATTGGAGAGCAAAGTACTAAAATTATAATAAAATCATATGGCATAATTATTTTATTCTTTATACTTTCCTCTCTTTGCCAAACTTTCTAAGCACATATTACAGGATTATATTAAAAGAACATAAATGTTTGTTTTTTATTCTTTTCTACCTCTCCCATCAAAAATATTAAATTATATTTGCTTAACCCTCTGATTTTTCTTAAACAAAAAAGCACATCTTAAAGCCACATCTCAAGGCTTCTATCTGAGTTAATCCAGAAAAGGAGTAAAAAAAAAAAAAAAAAATGGACAATGGTTGCTCTATTGTTTTCCAGAGATCAGTTACTCCGGAACTTTAGCTATCCAGAAAACGGGAAGCTACAAGGGAATTACACCAAAAGCACAGGAAGGTCTGAGGAATTTTGCTGTACATATACAATGCATTTCAAAAGTCTACTGGCTTTGAAAAAATTATCATATGAAATATAATGTTATTTTCCCTGTAATATTGTTAATAAATTTATGCTATATTCTGAGTGACCAAAAAAATTTTTTAAGTAATAATACAAAATCACATACAAATCAGTTCTAAATAAAAGAAACAGGGTTTTCATTTAGATCCATATATGCCTGATCAGGAGATCAGCTGAGGTATGTTCCTTACTACCTTTGTCCCTCCTTGCCCTGTCTCTCGTCTTTTTTTATTTTTACAAGGATTTTCCTTATTTTTTGGAGGGAGAGACAGAGAGAGAGAGAGAGAGAGAGCGGTGCACACAAGCAGAGGGAGCAGGAGGCAGAGGGAGAAGCAGCCTCCCCGCTGAGCAAGAAGCCTGATGCAGGACTCAATCCCAGGACCCTGGGATCATGACCTGAGCTGAAGGCAGACACTTAACTGACTGAGCCACCCAGGCATCCCCATCTCTCTTCTTGCACACATTTCAGCACAAATGCCACTCTGTGGCTAGACCAAAGTTTCTCTACCTTCCCCCCCTGCCTTAGAAACCCCCTAAGAATACTTTTTAGACATACTTTTCCTAATCATCTTCTTTGAAATTTTAATACTACAGGCATACCATATATCTGTTCATTGATTATCTGTGATTTATACATAACAAGAGGAAGTTTTTTCTGCTCCCCACCCCCAGAACCAATTTTCACACCCCTGGAGATAGTATCACTCCCACTGAGAATGCATGTCCTAGACTATTTCTCAAAAGAAAGACTACTGGTGCTCAGAGACATGGAATTTTTCATTGTCCAGGAACAACCCACACATTGCAGGATCCTTAGCTTCCTTGCATCCTGCTCTATAAATATCAGCAATATTTGTAGTCATTGTGATTAAAAAAAAAAAAAAAAGCTTCCTAAGAAGAGACAAAGTTTCCTTACACAAGAATTCCAGGTAATGTATGTAGATAGTCTACATCCAGGAAGTGGAACCTCATCCCTCCTCCACTGCTGTTGCACTAGATTTATGATTGGTTTCCAATGAATTGAGTAGGAAAGAAAAAATTTTGTAACTTCACAGTGGAAGAACCTGGTACACACCATCTTAACTATGTGATAAAGCATCTTATTCACTAGTACTGCCACGTGGGTATCGCGTACCCCTACTATTGTCTGATGAGCAGGGCATTAGTCTCTGTGACACTTTTTCAAAAAAGATTTAACTCTGGTCTATTCATGAAAAAACATTAGAAAAATCCAAATTGAGGGAAATTCTATATAACATCTGATCGTTCCAGTACTACCGAAACTGTGAAGGTCACAAATAATAAAGAAAAGCGGAATAATTTTACAGACCAGAGGACACGAAAGTGACATGACCGTTTAAGGCAAGTAATAGACTAATTTAGATCTTGGAACAAAAAGAGGGCATAAATGGAAAAACTGGTGACATACTAATGAAATCTGAGATGTAGTCAATAGTAATGCACCAGTGTTAGGTCTGACGAATGAACTATGGTAATACAAGATATTAACAATAGGGGAAATTAGGTGAGAGAGATATGAAATTCTCTGTGCTACCCTTACAAAAATTTTTTTTGTAAATCGAAAATTATTCAAAAATAGAAAGTTTTATTTTTTCTTAATGCCCCCCTCCAGACACACACAGAACACTTCCAGACACTTCCCCTGAGTAATAGTGCCCTGAATGGAGAAGACACTATTAGACTAACCTTTTTAAAAACGCACATCCAATCATGTCACTTCCTTGACAAAATTCTTAAATGACCATCTCCCCCTATTTATCACATGAGACCTACGTGACACGGTTTGTGACGACCTTTTCAAACGCATCTCTCTCCACCACACCTCAGGCGCCCTTTCCTTAGCTCACTACCCCTGGCTCCTTGCATTTCTCCAAGTGCATCTGCTGTTTCATGCTTCCATACCTTCACGCTACCTCATAGCATGCTAGTCGCCGTGATTTAGAAATAGATTGCAATGAAGATTTGTCCGAGTTTAAGAAAGATTAAATGGGCCAAGGAGAATGGCTGTTTGTGTTCATTTTAGCTATTCCCCGCTACCTACAATAGTCATCCTGTCTGACAGAATCTTTTGATCAACGATCTAGTCACGTAGATTATTGCTTGCTTGAAAAATGGCCTGTGGTGCTCCAGGAATGAACTAGAGATGAAGCGGCCCATCATACGTGCGGTATCAGACCTCGCTCTTCCACGGCTCGGCTACGTTCGTAGCAAAACGTTGACAGATGGCTCTCAGAAATAATACATTTAATTTAAGCATTCGTTTGTTGTGATAATGAGAGGATGGTCATGATTAAAACACAGGTTTAACCTCTCAGGAGATGGGAACTAAAACATTACTTGTGTGAGAAGCAACAGACGGGGTTTGTTTTGTTTGTTGTAAAGACATTATTTAGTAAGATATATCGGTTTGTTGGCTTTGCATCCTCTCTGATCCATAAAGAATTCGAATCTTTATGGATTCAACGAAAGATTCACATTGAGTGAGTATCAAAACAGGACTGATTGCTTAGCCATCATTTTTTGAAGTAGAATTATGTACGGGTCCTATGGCTTTAATAAATAATGCTCTTGCACTCTTACTCTCTCCCCCATATAGTTCCATTTAAATAAATACCTCGTTAAATAAAAGTGAATGTTCATAGGTCTAGGAGATTATTTGTTGTTTGCAAACACTATAGTACATTCCTATGAAATATTAAAACTTAATTTTTGAAATATGTCTATACCTTCCTTCTCAAGCTGTCAAATGACTAAAATTATTGAGTATAGATGTTCAGCTGTGGAAAAGTCCTTTTCTGGGATGCTAAAACACAGAAGGCAGAAAGCAATGCAGGATCAGCGTGTGCTGACTCACTCTTCCTGGAAAAGGTGAAGGTGTGGCATGATTTAATAATTAGTTTGGTTTCAGAGACATGAAAGTCTAATGATTTTAACCAATATTAAGGTTGTTCATAGCTATAAACAATCATTAAACAAGCTATATGTAAAACAACAGTAAAGAAGCAAGGTTCAGATTTGTGGGCTAAGTCCTAAGAGCAGGCATCCTAATATATTAGAGATGCCATGTTTTCCAGCAAAAGCAGTACCTGGGAGACTGGGAGGAGGAAGGAAGGAAGGAAGGAAGGAAGGAAGGAAGGAAGGAAGGAAGGAAGGAAGGAAGGGGAAAAAGAGAGAGAATGTGTGTGTGTGTGTGTGTGAGAGAGAGAGAGAGAGAGAAAGAAAGAGAAAGAAAGAGAAGAAAGTAAAAAGAAGGAAGGAAGGAAGGAAGGAAGGAAGGAAGGAAGGAAGGAAGGAAGGAAGGGGAAAAAGAGAGAGAATGTGTGTGTGTGTGTGTGAGAGAGAGAGAGAGAGAGAGAGAGAAAGAAAGAGAAAGAAAGAGAAGAAAGTAAAAAGAAGGAAGGAAGGAAGGAAGGAAGGAAGGAAGGAAGGAAGAAAGAAAGAAAGAGAGGGAGGGAGGGAAGGACGAACCTTAGATATTTCATCTGCTGCGATACGATGAAGGAGATACGATTTGTAGTCTGAATATAGCCATGGAGTTTTTTCTAAACTGCTAGGGGGAAAAAAAAATCAACATTATTCAGAAAAAGAGAACAGAATCTGGAGCCTCTCCAGAACACATCACCTGCAAAGGCCTGTAAACAATTAAAAAATAGGGACGCCTGGGCAGCTCAGTTGCCTTCAGCTCACATCATGATCCCAGGGTCCTGGGCTCGAGTCCCACATCAGGCTCTTTGCTCAGCAGGAAGCCTGCTTCTCCCTCTGCCTGCTACTCCCCCTGCTTGTGCTCTCTCTCCTGTCAAATAAATAAATAAAATCTTTAAAAAATTTTAAAAATACTAGACTTGCAGAGACACTCAAAAATGTAACCCATGTTCCGGGGGAAGAAAACAAAGAATAAAAACCGATAACTAAAAGACCCAGATGTTGGTATTTGCAGATAAGGACTTTAAATCACTTATTATAAATATGTGCAATAACTCAAAGATAAGTTGGTTAGGATGGATAAATAGATGGGGAATAATAAGAGAAAAACAGAAACAATAAAAAGCACTAAATGAAAATTCTGGACCTATATAATACAGCAACTGAATTAAAAAATAATCCCCCACATGGGCTTATGATCAATTTTGAGATAGTAGAAGAAAGGGTCAGTGAACCTTAATATAGATCAATACAAATATAAACTATCCAAGCTAAAAAACAGAAAAAAATGTATTTTACCAAAAAAGGCAATATAACAGCAGTGAATACAAAAACATGAAGCTGTCTAAAATATAAGAAATTTGAGTCTAAAAGGAGAGAAGAGAAAGAATGGAACTGAACAAATTAACAGAAAACCCACCTCAAAGAATAATGTAAAAATTCCAAAATTTTGTGAAACACACTAACTTAAAATAAAACAAAACACAAAGTCATCAAACACCAAACAAGAGAACAAACCTGGGTATACCAGAGTCAAAGACTGAAAATCAAAGATAAAGGGTACATGACCAAAGAAAAGGTGCAGTTATACTCAACTAATGAAAGGCAGCAAGAACCCAGACAGAGGACCTCATAATCAGAGATACTGAAATTCTCACCATTCTTTAAGGGATAGATAGAATTATCATACCATGTAGCATTTCAACTTTATTATTTTCATATAACATGGCCAGATCCAGAAGGGAAAAGTGAAATCACCTTACATACATGCAAACAAAATATGAACTACAACTAACTTTCCATCAGAATAAAATAGTATCTATAAGACAATGGTACAGTATCTTCACAGGGTTAAAAGGGTTAAATATCGGTCACGTCAAAATTCTAGATCTTGAAACTTATACTCTTCCAAAAGAAAAGCAAATTAAAGCCATGTCACAACAGAGGAATTATCACAACAGACCTACACTACAAGAAACGCTAAAGAACCATCTTCTGGCTGAAGGGAAATGACACTACATAGAGGTGTGGATCTAAAGGAAAAAAATATGAAGAATATCAGCCATGGTGGATATGTGTGTAAATGTAAAAAGAATAATGTATGTTTTCTTCTCCTAATTGCTATAGGATATATAGGCTTACCGATTACTGTAAGATATATGATATATAAACCCCACCATATCATGGGGATTATACACTATAGATCTGCTATACTGTATATGACAATAACAGCAAAGAATGAGGGACAAATAGGACTATACGGTTACGGTGTCTTTTCCATTTCATGTGACATAATATTAACTCTGAGTGGACTGTGATTAGTTAATAAGTATTTTAAACAACCACTTAAATAATTCCGCAAAGCTATGCACCAACAGTGCCTTCAAACAATAAAAACAAAGTTAAAACTATATTTTTATTCAAAATTCTGACATATAAGAAGTCATAACTATGCAACAGATATTGGGCTAGGTATTAGGTAGTCTTATTAAAAGAAGCAGGAAGGAAACCAAATAGTGAGAAAACAGAAGGAAGAATATGGCAGAGAAGAAGTGGTTGCTCTCTTTCTAAAACAGTTACTCAGGACATATGAAAAGTTCACCAGATTTGTTTAGTCTACAGATTTCTGTGGTGGTTAATAAAACCAACAAGAGACCAATGATGCCCTTATTTATGCCGTGGGAAGGAAACTGATGAGATGAAAGTAGCACTTCTCTCTGCCAGTAGTTGGGAATTTGGAAGAAAAACAAAATTAATCCTGGTGAAGCAAAAGGATAGCCATGCAAAGTTCTATCAGTGTGATTCAGATTTCTGGATATGGCCTCAGATTCTTGGCAATAATACATTTGTGAAAGGATGTGGTAAGTCTTATTCCAAAATTGTAAGAACATATTTGAGCATAGCCTTACTGACATGACATGATGTTTATAAAGTAAATATAAAGCTACATATCATGGAATAACCAGAAGGACATGTATAAAAATATAGTGCAGGATAGAGATTGGTTATTTCCATAATAAAACCATTAAGGAAAAAAATTAGGAAGGCAGGCAAAATATGTCATAATCTGAGCTAATACTATATGAATACTGAATATTGAATAAAGCAGACCTGGTATTTTAATACAACTTGGTAATTGAACATGGTATGTCTCTCTGTTTCTTTCTTTCTCCCTTTAGAAAATACCAACTGTTTGAAGTTTGAAGAACTGACCTGCCATACCCCACAGTTAATTCATTAATTTGTACACATGACTGTTTTGAAGATTTAACAAAAAAGTCATGTTAAACAACTTAGCACAGTACATGAACGTTATTATTAACCAACGAAGGGTTTTTGTTAATGTTTTACCATCATCATCATCATCATCATCATCAATAACAGCAGCAGTCTCTGTATAAGAGAGAACATACCCAATTAATCAACTATAGGGATAGGAATATCTTTATTTATTAACAACATTTATGAAGGACCTACAAACCGGTCCCATCCTGTCTGAAAAATGTTGTGGGGGCAAGTATGGTTGGGGCAAAGTAAATAATCAGCTGTACTTAATTGATAAAGGCACCAAGAACCCAGACAGAGGATCTCAGAGATACTGAAGTTCTCACCAATTCTTTAAGAAATAAATAGAACTATCACACTAATAGCATTTCAACTTTATTATTTTCATAAAATGTGGCCAGAGAGAGTATTTGCCATTCTCAGTCAGTAGTTTACCCTACTCCTCAAATTCTGTTTCCTGTCTAAACTTAATTCTTCATCTAACATTAGAAGCATCCAAAACGTTTCCTGAACATTCATACCATGTTTAGAATAGAATGGGTTTGAGGGGAAGTATAGGAGTAACAATTATAATCGACCCTTGAACAACCTGATGGTTAGGGGCACTGACCCCCACACAGTGGAAAATGTGTGCAAAACTACTGACTCCCCAAAAATGTAACTCCTAATAGCCTACTATTGACTGGAAGCCATACAGATTACATATCCAGGTGATTAACATATATTTTGTATGTTATATGTATTATATACTGTATTCTTGCAATAAAGTAAACTAGAGAAAAAGTGTAAAGAAAATCATGAGGAAGAGAAATACATTTATAGTACTATATTGTACTTAGCAAACAAACAAACAAACAAACAAAAAAAACACCTGTGTATTACTGGACCCATGAGGCTCAAATTCATGTTTTAAAGGGTCAACTGTACTTAAATTCCAGTAAGTTTCAGTAACTTTTTATATCGGTACTGTTTACCAATTATTTAATCATCACAAGACTGAGAGGTAGAACTGAGTATCCTTACTTTACAGATAAGGAAATCAGAAATCAGAGAGGTTCAGAATCTTGTCCAAGGGCACATAGCTAGTAGGCAAAAGGATGAAAGGGGAACTCCAGTCTGTGTAACTCATAATCTAATTTCCACTCTAGCACCCCTGTCTCCCTTACCCGTAAGAGATGTCGTGATCGTGATCCCTTACACAGAATTATTGAGTCATGTAGGTGGTTAAGTATTTAAATCTTTATGGCAAAGTTCACTTGATGCATCATAATTAGCAACAGAGATTAGCTAATCAAAGTACTAATGACAACCTAATTGGTGTAGTATTTGACTGCTTACAAAGCACTTTCTGGTAATTATATAATTTGATTTTTATAACGATGATGTGTGGCAGAGATTTTCCTCCTAACTTTACAGGTGAAGAAATTAAGGCTCAAAGAAATTTATTGACTTTCCCCCAAATCATTAAACTTCTAAAGAAGCAAAGTTGGAAAATGAGTGAATTCCAGCTCATTATCTTATGCTTTTCAAATACAACATGTGCCACTACCCCACATGATGAGGTGATCAAGAGCAGGGTTCGCAGGAGTCCTTCCCATGCTCAGAAATGACAGGTGGTGCATTCTTCTCGTGGGTAATTACCCTTCCACCTGCAATCTTAGATCCTAGTTGTGATTCTGGTCTCTTCTCCATGGAAAGCATTCTTGAAAGACCACTGCCTTGCCCTGTGAATACAGATTTGCGTCTGACTTCTTTCATGCTCTGTACAACCTGAGAACACTTTTGTGATCTTAAAGGAAACACTGAAAGCATTTTCTGCTATCATCTCCCATCCACAGTTTCTGTAACATGCCATAAAAGGAACTTTGCTTTTTTGTTTCACTACAAAAGCTGTGCATTTTAGCTTATTGAGCAATTTTCCATACTTTATATATTTTCCATACTTTATAGTAGGCTTCTACTGCTCAATAAAACAATACACATAGAACTAAGCATTTTATCTCCCAGTTTGATTTCTAAGACTGGTCTCAAATAACTGATGTATTATTAGAGTAACAGAAAATGCTAGGAGACTATGACAGAATTAAATCAAATAATAAAGGGAATTTGATATCTATTTTCCTGTCTTCTCCACCTGTCCAAGCAAAATTTCCAATTGGTGTATTTGAATTTTGGTAACAGATCAGTCCTAGTTGAGCAAAATATGGATGATTAACCTTGTTTCTTGAAAAAGGAGACAGAAGAAGGATAAAAGAAAGGAAAAAAACTTTGGTTAATATTTTGGAATTTTATTTAGAATTTTATTTAATTTTACTTAGAATAAAAATGTTCTGTTACCATTTTGAATTTCAAAGACCATTCTACAAAAAGATATGGCCTACTGCTTTACCCTCTTGAGAGAAGTAAATGTGAAAATAGTAAATGAAATAGAGTGGTTTCAGATTTGGGTTTTATACTAGTTCTATCTTAAAAATTGGGGGGACTTACATGAAGTCATAAATGTTCTAGACACTCATTTGCTTATCTACAGGTGAAGAAAATTTCACCTTCTTTGTACTATTATTGTGAAGATTAGATGTAATACATTGTAGATTCTGTTACTTATTATACTTTATTTATTCAGTACATTCTCTCACTATGTGTGATAGTTAAAGAATTATTATCTGTTTTGGAAAACATATAAAAAAGGATTTGTTCTAAAATATATAAATAATTCCTATAGATGTATAAAAAAGACAACTGATTTTTAAAATGTGCAAAATAGGGGCGCCTGGGTGGCACAGCGGTTAAGCGTCTGCCTTCGGCTCAGGGCGTGATCCCGGCGTTATGGGATCGAGCCCCACATCAGGCTCCTCCACTATGAGCCTGCTTCTTCCTCTCCCACTCCCCCTGCTTGTGTTCCCTCTCTCGCTGGCTGTCTCTACCTCTGTCAAATAAATAAATAAAATCTTTAAAAAATAAATAAATAAATAAATAAATAAATAAATAAATAAATAAATAAAATAAAATGTGCAAAATAAGTGACCAGGCATTTAGCAGAAAAGACGTATGTACATATCTTCCCTCACTGTTAATCAAGGAAATGCAAATTAAAATTATGATGAGGATATTTTTGTTTAGAGTTGGTCAACTCAACCCAGGCATGGAATTTTTCTTCCTCAAAGACTTGTATAATAAAACTAAAGGGATGACAACCACAAAAGGCATATACTCATAAAGACAAAAAGAACAGATAAAAAGAGCAACTAATTTACTACTAATGGAGAGAGGAGTGAAGTAAAAGATTGCATGTTGAATCCTAAGAACTTATCCTAAGCTTTTTCCTTAATTGATCTCCGGATACCAGCAAAAAGGCTTTATGTGCCAACTTGGAAAATAGAAATGTCTTCTCTGAGAAATCTAGCCAGCTCAAGTGAAAAATCTAAAACTAAAACCACTAGTGTTCAACATAACCCAGGGAAATGGACCAGCAAAATCACTCTACAGTATGGTCTGCGGGGCACCTGGGTGGCTCAGTTGGTTGCATCTGCCTTTGGCTCAGGTCATGATCCCAGAGTCCTGGGATCAAGCCCCATGTTGGGCTCTCTGCTCAGTGGGGAGCCTGCTTCTTCCTCTCACTCTGCCCCCTACCCCGTTCATGCACGCATGCGCTCTCTTTCTTTCTTTCAAATAAATAAAATCTTAAAAAAAAAAAAGTTCCTTCCAGAGCTTCCCATCAGCTTGTCCTACTCTTAATATGAGAAAAAAGTCAACAATCACCAGACTTATGAAAATTCTCTAACAAGAGTAACAGAAGCCAAAACAAGTAAAGCAGAGGATAGGATAGGATAGGATAGGATAGGATAGGATAGGATAGGATAGGATAGGATAGAAGACAAACAGACAAAAGCAACTTGAAGGAAACGGGCTATAGAAAAGGAAGAAAACTTAACAACAATTATTAAATGTCTTTAGGGAGAGAGAGGAAGAGACGACAGATTTACAGGCCTGTGGTTTCCTCTGCAGTGGAGAGAGGCAAACAGAAGGTCATCAAGGGAACTGATCACCAGTTTCTGAAGCTAGAGGTGACTCCTCCCACTATAAGGAGTTGAAGGGTTTCTCTGCAACTCCACTACTTGGCAAACAGAATGGCAATACTCGTAGAGGAGAAGGTAAATGAAGGGCACTTTCTAAATTATATTAGAGCTAGAAAAAAACACCCCCCCACCCCCACCCCCCCACACACACGCACAATCCTCTAGAGTCTGTAAGTGGGAGAAAATACAAAGAAGTGAAAGCAGAAGCCAGTGACTAGTGTGCTCTACACAATTTTCTTTATGTTGTATGGTAAGAGGAGTGAAGACTTTGAGGTTAGAAAGATCTGGAATCAGATCCTGACTCTGCTGTCTGACACCTGGGAGAAGTTGGGCAAACCAATGTCACCAAGCTTTACTTACTTCACACATGAAATGGAATAATAAAAGACATTCTATAGGTTTACTGTGAGTATTCAAGATAATGTATACATAAGCACTTTGTAGCAAAGTGCTTGGTTCAAAGTATAAACTAAATCAGTATCAGTTATTATCATTATAGGAAGATATATGGAGTTGTCATTACACATTGATGGTTTACCTATTTTCATCAAATATTCTTCTCGTTTTTATTATTTTGCTAATTAACCTCCCCAGTTCTCTACCTACATCGGTCAATTGGTCAATAGATATATGTATATATATAATCTACATAAATATGTATGTCCATTGATATCTATTTTATATACATAATATATATCTTTACATATTATATACATAGATATACCGATCTACGAGGATCCTGCCTTACTATGGAAGTCAAGCTTGCATTTGTCAGAAGGAAAATAAATACGCAAATAACTCCCCTTATAGCGTTCTGGCTTTATAATTGATTTTAAGTGTTCAGATCTTACAGTCAGTTTAAAAGCTTTTTTTGGCCTCATTTCTTCTATCTAACATTTGCTAAATGGCCTTCAATTGTGTATGCCTATTTTAGGATGTTGAAGATGTTCTATGTATGATTAGGAAACCTAATAATTGATTGCGTGGGAAGGAAGGATATCAAAAAGAAGAGGAAGAGAAGCTGAATTATACAAACAAAAACATTCCAAGAGCAAAGATTGCTCTGCCAGATCAAAATATGTCTTGCAAACGTTCACTTCTACTTGAAATTGCCAGGGGAAATGTGCCTGCATTTTATATCATTCAATTGTACCAGGATTACATTTTGAAAACTCAGGATGATCTGTGGTTACAGTCATTTGGTTTCTGGTGGGTGCTGTCTTTTTTTTTTTTTCCCCTTCATTCAGCAGCCAGATACCTGAAGCTGGTGGCAAAGTCATAAACCACAAACCTGGATGAAAAAGGTAGTTGGGCTATAATTCAGTTCACATTTAATGGTGCCTAGAGCAATTAGGCCTGGTGACAACCACTTTATCAAAGAGTAAAATTTGAATCCATTCTTTCTCATCCCAGGAGCTCTAGACAAGCTCATATTTGAACTTGAGCAAGCGATTGCCAAACTTCCTTTAAGCACTGGATGTCAAGACTTTTTTCTTGTTTGTTTCTTTAATGGAAGCCTTCTGAAGCCCTGAATTCCTTTGAATCTTTGCTGTTGAGAACCTTGTATTCACCCAGGCAGCATTAACTTTGCCCAGTAAAGATGCTTCTGATCGCTTACAGAATGATAATATAGTGATAGAGGACATTTATTGAGTACTTAGATTACACAGGGAACAATGTGAAAGCTTTACAATGATTAGTACATCTAATGCTCATAAGCCCCTGAGGAAAATATTAAGCTCTTTATCATACAGGTAGGAAAAGTGAGGTCTTGAGAGAAGAAATGTCTTGCTCTACTCAACAAAGCCAATGTGACTGAGCGCAGTGTGAGTTAATCAAAATCCATTTCCTTCCTTTATGGGGTGCTAGCCTACATTTTCCATCTTTCCCTGAAATTAGGTGTGGCAATGCAATTAACTTTCTGAGCAACATGTTTAAGAAGTAGGTTGTCTTCCATATGGGCCCTTTCCTTTCTTCACTTGTGGCTGAATGGAGAATACACTAAGGCCATTTGAAAACGGTAGACCCACCAAAGAGTAAGAGCATGGATCTTGGATTGATAAAAGAAAGCACATCCTACAAATTCACTTAGCCACCCATTAGACATTAGCAAGAAATCATGTCAGAGGCTTACTACAGTAAGATTTATTGGTTACTAGCTATAATGTTTATGTAACTGCTAACTGCCATCAGGGGCATAACGGAGTGTTTAACTCATTGTGTGATTCCGAAGAGCAAGATGTTAACCCCTGTGCTCTCTACCACTTCTAAGCCTGCTGAGTAAATCTCCCTCATTAGAACTCTGAATACTTGCATCATTCCATCTTACTTGACAACTGTCTTGTTATTGTGTTGACTGGGGAAATCAATTAGTAATTTACCTTGACTACATCTCCAATAAAAATATAGATATATATCCACTACTTGAAAAATCATAAACATAATATTTTCAAGGCAAAAGAGTAGGAAAATCATCTTTTAGGAGCCCTTGTTTTCAGCCTTCGATACTTTGAGATTAATGATTCAGGCAATCTGATAAATCTGATAAGGTTTATGCATACTTAGGACCCCCAAATGCATATAAATATAGTATTTTGCATAAAATCCTGGGATCCATAGAAATGGATTTAGGACCCCTGACACATGTGATTTCAAATAATTCACGTGGAAGTTTTGCCTGACAGCAGTTTTATTATCCTCATTTTACAGATGACAAAACATAAGATACAAGTGGTAAGTAACTTGCCTAAGCTCAGACATTTGGTACATAGCAGAATCAGGATTTAAATTCAAGACAATTTTACTCCATGGTTCATGTCTTTTTTACTACTTTATGATTCCTCAGCCCCTGTGAAACATCACCTAGTGTCTCACAACTAACTTAAAACCTTCTAACATTAAATTTTGTAAAATATGCCAGACTTTACCATTCAAAATATCTACTATTTGTACAACTGTGCGAATTTAGTATGTACGTGAAAAAGACTGATAGAAGAAGTATTGAGATTGAGAGGTTAAGACAGAGATACAAGTGTGGAGGTCCCTTAAAAAGTTAAAAGTTGAACTACTGTATGATCCAGCCATTGCACTACTGGGTGTTTACCCCAAAGATACAGACGTAGTGAAGAGAAGGGCCATATGCACCCCAATGTTCATAGCAGCAATGTCCACAATAGCTAAATCGTGGAAGGAGCCGAGATGCCCTTCAACAGATGACTGGATTAAGAAGTTGTGGTCCATATCTACAATGGAATATTACTCAGCTATCAGAAAGAACGAGTTCTCAACATTTGCTACAACATGGACGGCACTGGAGGAGATAATACTAAGTGAAATAAGTCAAGCAGAGAAAGACAACTATCATATGATTTCTCTCATCTATGGAACATAAGAACTAGGATGATCGGTAGGGGAAGAAAGGGATAAAGAAGGGGGGGGTAATCAGAAGGGGGAATGAAGCATGAGAGACTATGGACTATGAGAAACAAACTGAGGGCCTCAGAGGGGAGGGAGGTGGGGGAATGGGAAAGGCCGGTGATGGGTAGTAAGGAGGGCACGTATTGCATGGTGCACTGGGTGTTATACACAACTAATGAATCATCGAGCCTTACATCGGAAACCAGGGATGTACTGTATGGTGACTAACATAATATAATAAAAAATCATTTAAAAAAAATAATAAATAAATAAATAAATAAATAAATAAATAAATAAAACAAAAAAGACAGAGATACAGAAAGACTGAGAAAGCTAATACCTTCCTAAATTGTTATGTAAGGCATTATCTATAAGTGACATTTACTTTTATCCAAAAGTCTTACAGAAACCTATGGTAAAGGTAACATGAAATAGACTCCTGTGTTTATTCCCAAAGTTCACCTACCCTCTAGCCATAAGGAGCTGGAGTTACCAAAAGGTGCCTGGCTCTCTTTGGTGCCTACCGAGAAATTTCTTCTGCGTCAACTTCTTTTCCCTCTTTGCCTTCATAAATCCCATCATCTTATTTAACACATTCCCCAGCCAATGACCAACTTCTCCCCCTCAAACAAAACAAAACAAACCAACCCACCGTTTCCTGGTTTGTGTAGGAGTAAGAACAATGTGAGGGATCAAAGCATAGTTGGTCTAAGCAGGTTGTGATGAATAACTACACATCCCTTAGTAGCAATTATTTGTCTGGAATTGTTTGGCTTGTTGTTCCTTCCCCCAACAGATTATTCTCTAAGAAGGCAGTGAGTCTCACCTCCCTCTTCCTCTATTATATTCCCCATACCAGTGCAGCTCCTAACACAGAGTAGATATATTATATTTGTTGAATGACTGAAAGGTGGGAGCTTTTCCCCAGTTCGGGGATTTGGGGCACTCTCCAATGATGATAGACGGAGCAAGTTCTCTCATTCGCATCTTTCCTGAATGGCTTCAGCACACCTCACACAATGGAGAATCTGACTAATGAAATGAGCCTGGTGTGTCTCCAGCTAATGAGAAACACTGCAAGCACATAGGTGGAATAGACCACACAAACATTTTAAATTGCTTTCCCTCCTTCCTCAGGAGCAGCTGAGTTGGGGACCTGCAGAAGGACAGGCAGATGGTGTCACTCTGCCACACTCCAGAGGTGCCTGTCTCAATTCCGCACCAAGAACATCTGCTTCTCGCCACCACTCCTCACCACGGCAATCCCTCTCCAGCTGAGAGACCAGCACCAGAGGCTCTGGCCTCAGTAGGTGCAGGGAGGTGCTTTCTGCTAATTCAGAGAGCTGTCACGGGGAGCTGGCAGACAGTGGATTATTTAGAACCCAGTAGTGTGCACACCCTGGGGCAAAGTACCCATGGCAAGCTGTTGCTGGACCAACAGTGTGCCTTTATTTCCACATCTCAAAATTTTTAAAAAATAGCTCGAAGAATAGCCTGAGTCTTTATCTCAGTGTCTTAATTAAAGCCTTTATCATAGACAGCTAGCAGGAAGCATGAAATATTTGAATTAGGAAGACCTCTTTGAATCAAGGCGTCTCCATTTATTGACACTGTTACCTAAGATTCTCTAATATCTCACATCTCAGAGGCAGTTTCCTTGTTTACAAAATGGTAATAAGTAGATCGACATCATAGGCTGCTAAGAAGACTCCTCTTTCTTCTTCACCTATCTCATCATTCCACTATAGGGGAACGCTCTTGTAGTACACCCATCTTAAAACGTCTATAGATCGCCTGCATCAGAATCACTCACTGCCCAGGTGATTCCCCTGCATACTAAAGACTGTTCTAAACTATTTGATTAAATCAAAATCCAGGGGTGCTGGGTGGCTCAGTCGTTAAGCATCTGCCTTCAGCTCAGGTTATGATCCCAGGGTCCTGAGATCAAGCCCATGTTGGGCTCCCTGCTCAGCGGGAAGCCTGCTTCTCCCTCTCCCACTCCCCCTGCTTGCATTCCCTCTCTTGCTGTGTGTGTGTCTCTCTCTGTCAAATGAATAAATACAATCTTAAAAAAAAAAAATCAAAATCCAGATTGCACTGACTCGATCACGGGCAAGAGGGATTTCTTTCTTAAGCTGGTAGTTGTCTACCTCAAAACACTCCGTAGAGTATTTTTATGATCAAGAACTTTAGGAACTTACATACTTAAAAAACAAGTTTGGGAAAACGAATGCTATGAATAATGTCCCCCCTCACCCTGGAAGTCTTTACAGATTTTTGATATGAACATAAAACTGTTTCAAATGTACAGCACACACTAATATAACATTAACAACAAGATTTCATACATCTTGAGACATCTTAATGATGGTATTCTTTTTTTTAAGTAACAATTCAATGGTTTTTATTATACAGCTGTGTCACCATCATTACCTAATTCCAGAAATTTCATCACCCCATGAAGAATATGTTTTCAATTCTGTTAGGTATACACCTGGGAGTGGAAGACCTGAGCCTCATGATAACTCTCTGTTTAACATTTTGAAGGACTACCAAACTGTTTTCCGAAGTGCCTTTATCAATTTACATTCCGACCAGCAAAGGATGAGGGTATCACGTTCTCCACAGACCCACCAACACTTGTTTACTGATCACCTTCTCATTTTAGACATACTAGTGGGTGTGAAGTGACAGCTCATTTTGGGTATGAAGGTGGTATTCTTTTTTTTTTTTTTTTTAAGATTTTATTTATTCATTTGACAGAGAGAGAGACAGCCAGTGAGAGAGGGAACACAAGCAGGGGGTGTGGGAGAGAAAGAAGCAGGCTCCCAGCAGAAGAGCCTGACGTGGGGCTCGATCCCGGAACTCCAGGATCACGCCCTGAGCCGAAGGCAGACACTTAACGACTGAGCCACCCAGGCGCCCCTGAAGGTGGTATTCTTAATATGTACTTGCCATTGTCTTATATGTATGTAGAGATACCCATTCCCTACATTTTTCTAAGAAACAATAAATCCATCTGGCTTTGCAGAACACCATTAGCTTGTGATGTGATGCCTCTTTGCAATGTTTAATGATTATTATTGTATTATATACATAATGGTATATACAATATTGTTATATATATAATATTATTATTTTTAAATAAGATTGGAGTTTGGAGAACTGAATGTTAACTAACAATTACATACATTCAATCTAACATTCACATAGTTGCAGAAAGTGTAAAGAATATAGTTTCACTTTCATGAATGCCCCCTAGCTTGCAGCTGGGAGAGATCACTATCCCAGCATCAGGCCAAATCCAGGATACACACACACATAACACACACACACAGAGGATTAGTTGACAAGCACGATGTTGGTAACCAATAGATTTACAGCCCTGGAAATCAGCAGTTGGGATTAAAGCCAGATCTGGGGCAGGGGGCCCAAAGCTAGAGGAGGAGGGAATAGGAGAAAGAGAAAAAAGCAGCAGCAACTATGATTTACTACTTTCTAAGAACCATAATTACATAACCTCAAGCCTAGGGGAGAGGTCCTATTAGCAATTCTTTTTTGTAGGAGAGGAACCTCGGTCTTTAAGCAATATCATGCATTAACTAGCTTAAGGAGGAGAGCAATGATTAAAATCTGCTTTTTGTTTTGTGTTGTTTTGTTTTCACTTCCAGAGTAAACCCATCTTACTGTAGTAAGCCACAAACCCATCTTAAAAACTTACCATAAGTAGGGAGAAAAAAGCACCTCTTCAAAGAACAAAGCAAACACACTTAAAAACCAAACACAATATTAAACAAAGTACAAATTTTTCAGATTCAAGAGCTAAAAGTGACTCCGTAGATTCACCCAAGTGGAAAAATGTCTGGCTATACATAGAATTTAAAGGATCCATTCAGAAAGTTGTATGATAACAATAGCTGAGAAACTAGAGTTTCTTAAAGATCACCACTGCTTTAAGGAAAACAAAACAAAAGAAAACAAAACAAAAAAACCTTCATTGAAATTTCTAGTTTTGAAATAATGAGTGTTACGAGTTGGATAAATACAAATGAAAACACTAATGAAGCCTTAACTTGCAGACACAGTATCTTTTTTATTTCATTAATTCAAACTGCATATTTGTTTCACATTTCAATATCTCTGAAATCAAGACAAGTCATACAATAGATGGCTCCATACAGTTACTCTCAACGAGATGAAAACTGATTCCAAGGCTAAGATTCTTTGTTTTTTAAAGGTTTTATTTATACTTATTTGACAGAGAGAGAGAGAGAGAGAGACCACAAGCACAAGCAGGGGGAACAGCAGAGGAAGAGGGAAAAGCAGACTCCGGCTGAGCAGGCAGCCTGATGTGGGGCTCAATCCCAGGACCCTGGGATCATGACCTGCGCTGAAGGCAGACGCTTAACCTACTGAGCCACCCAGGGGCCCCCAAGATTAAGATTCTTTTCTTCCCAACGTACCTATAGTTACCTATACGTAAGCTTTTTGATTTTATCTCCTGAAGACATAATTGCACAATAGCAGCCCCTATATATTTCAGTCAACAAACCAGAAATAACAAAATTTGAGAAAAGAATATGAATCTGAGTCATCTGACAACATTCCATTGACATTTTCCAGTAAGATTAAGAAAGTGCTAGTGAACAAGCAAACAAAACAAAACAAAACAAAACCCTGATATTGATGTAACAGAAAATGTTGGAGTAGAAGCCTTCAAGAATCACTCCTTCCACTGAAGCATCTATTACACTGACAAACACTGATAGAATCAACTTTTTTGAAAACTCTGGAATCTAAGCAAAAAACTTACAGAAACCAGGGTTGTGCTTAATGACAAAGGAAGCTGCTAAATTTTTGGTAAGAAAGTGACGTGGTAATTTTGCTTATTCACCTATTATCCTCTATTCCCCAACTCAACAATGGCCATAGGAATGATGGACCACATTCCTGATGCTGTTTACTGGTGCCAGAAGATGCAGTATGGACCTTGTTATCAAACCACTGTGGCCGTGCATTTTGACTTGCCTGGTCATTACCAAGGGCCCAGTACAGAAGCTTGCCTTTCCTCTGCCCTCCTCAGATGGGAGCAGCTTCCCATGCGGATGCCTATGGAAACATTTAAAGACATATACTATCTGTAGCTGCCTGGGACAAGGATGGGGATGTGGCAAGGGAAGCAAGAAGCAGATAGACCAAAAATCCTGGGAAGAAGGCTGAGAAGGCAAGTACTTGGAGAGTAAGCACTTTTAAGAGCCGAGTATGCCACGATGCTCAGAGCCATGTACATTCTCAGAAAGGATGTCTAAAGGGACCCAAGGTTTGACCTCTGGTTGATCTTTGAGCTCTGTGCAAGCAGGGGATGAACATTAAGTAGAGTCACAGGTGTCCTGGCTAAATATTTCACAAATGCCCCAGCTCACAGCTATTCTGCAAAGATCAGGAAGGGTTTTTTGTTGTTGTTGTTGTTGTTTTTGTTGTTGTTTTTCTTTTTTCTTTTTTGCTCCAAGTGTTTAAGGAAATCTCCGTCAGGTCACTGGCTAACCACTAAGATAAAATAACAGACTTCGGTGACCACACATAACAAAATGCAGTCTATATTATATATGATATATGATGACTGTAACACTTAACAAGCAACAGAATATTCTGGGGATGAGAGGGAGACAATTTCCAGATTTACTACACAGGTTTCCAGATTTACCACATAATATTTTAAATTTCCAGTTTTCAACCAAAACATACAGGCATACAAAAAAAAACAGGAAAGGAATGCCCAGACACGGGGGGGGGGGGGCGGTGGTGGAGAATGGACAGAAACCTTTTCTGAGTAGGTCCAGACATTGGACTTACTAGACATAGGCTAAATCGAAAGCCTTAAGTATTCTCAAAGAACTAATGGAAACCATGAGAAACAAACTAAAGGAAACCAGAAGAATGATGTATGATTAGAGAAAAGCTATAAAGAGATAGAAATCATAAAAAAGCAAAATAAATATCTAGAGATGTAAGTAGATGAAAAAAGTCAATAGCTTAAATGAAAATTTCACCACAGTGGCTAAATAACAGGTTTGAGCAGGTGAAAGAAATATTCAGCAAATTCGAAAACAGTACAATTAAATCACTCATTCTGAGGACCAAGAAGAAAAATAATGAAAAAAAAATGAATAGAGCCTAGATTACCTGTCAAATACCATTAAGTATAACAATGTATATATTATGGGAGTCCCAGAAAGAGAAGAGAGAGAAAAGAGGGCAGAAAGAATATTTAAAGAAATAATAGATGAAAATCTCCCAAATTTGGTGAGATACATGAAGCTTCATGGACATCAATTATGATAAACTCAAAGGATGCTTACCAACACATGTTATAATCAAACTACCAAAAACCAAAGAAAAAGAGAAAATCTTGAAAGCAATGAGAGAACCAACTCTTCACCTAAAATGGATACCATTAAGATTAACAGCTAATTTGGGGCACCTGGGTGCCTCAGTGGGTTAAGCGACCAACTTTTGGTTTCAGCTCAGGCAGCGATCTCAGGGTCATGATATTGAGCCCTATATCGAGCACGCTTAGCTCCGAGACTGCTTGGGACTCTCTCTCCCTCTGCCCCTCCCCCCCCACTCTCTCTCTAAAATGAATGAATAAATCTTAAAAAAAAAAAAAAGATTAACAGCTAATTTCTCATTAGAAAGCTTGGAAGTCAGAAGGCAGTGGAAAGACAGATTTAAAGTGCTGAAGGAGGGGGTTGGGGGATGGGTTAGCCCAGTGATGGGTGTTAAGGAGGGCACATATTGCATGGAGTACTGGGTGTTATATGCAAACAATGAATCATGGAACATTACATCAAAATCTAGTTATGTACTGTATGGTGACTAACATAACATAATAAAATTAAAATAAAGTGCTAAAATAAAAAAAAAGTCAAGCAAGAATTATTTAACTGACAAAATTAACCTTTAAAAATGGAGAAATGAGGGGGCGCCTGGGTGGCACAGCGGTTAAGCGTCTGCCTTTGGCTCAGGGCGTGATCCCGGCGTTGTGGGATCGAGCCCCACATCAGGCTCCTCCGCTATGAGCCTGCTTCTTCCTCTCCCACTCCCCCTGCTTGTGTTCCGTCTCTCGCTGGCTGTCTCTATCTCTGTCAAATAAATAAATAAAATCTTAAAAAAAAAAAATGGAGAAATAAGGCATTCCCAGATAAATGAAACCTAAGGTAGTCCTAGTCACTGGTAGGGACTCCTGTAAGAAATGTTGAAAGGAGTCCTGAAATGAAAGGACACTTGACAATAACTAGATGCCACATGAAGAAATAAAGAACTTCAGGAAAGTTATCTATATAGGAAAATATAAAAGCTATTATTGTGTTTGGGGGTTGTAACTTCTCTTTTTGTTTCCCATATGATTTTATTTTATTTTTATTTTTTTAAGATTTTATTTATTTATTTGACAAAGAGAGACAGCCAGCGAGAGAGGGAACACAAACAGGGGGAGTGGGAGAGGAAGAAGCAGGCTCCCAGCCGAGGAGCCTGATGCGGGGCTCGATCCCAGACCACCGGGATCACGCCCTGAGCCAAAGGCAGACACTTAATGACTGAGCCACCCAGGCGCCCCTCCCATATGATTTTAAAAACAAATTCACAAAACAATGACTATAAATATATGTTAATGGGAACACAATACATAAAAATATAACTTGTGACAATGACAATATAAAGCGGAGAAACAGCCGTATAGGAGAGATTTTGTTTATTGATACCAACCTATTTACAATTCAAACTAAACTGCTATAAAATTGGGATGTTATTTTAATCCCATAGTAACTACAAAGAAAATAACTAACAGATATGCAGAAAAAGATATGAGTCAGAAATCAAAATGGCACACTAAGAAAAAAGAATAAAAAAAGAAGAAAGCAGTATTGGAGGAATTAAGGAATGCAAACTAATGTAAGATGTAGAAAACAAACAGCAAAATGGCATTAGTAATTCTTTCTTCACTAGAAACCATTATAAAAATAAAGCACTAACTCACCATTTACAGTTAAGCAAATAGTAACCAAAACTGCAGTAGCTATACTAATAAACAAAATAGAGTTATAGTAAAAAATGGTTAAAGACAAAGGTCATTAGATATTGATAAAAGGGTCAAATCATTCATCAAGAAGACAAAACAACTATAAACATATTTGAACCAAATAACAGAGCCCAAGTACATATAAAGAAAACACTGACAGAATTAAAGGGAGAGAGAGTTTTAAGTAATAGTTGAAGACTTCAAAATGCACTTTCAGTAATGAGTAGACAAAAGGTTGGTAAGTAAATACAGGACTTAAACAACACTACAAACCAACCAAACCTAACATTTATAAAATATTCCACTCCAAAACAAGAGAAGACACATGTTCTCAGGTGGTCAGGTGCACATGGAATAGTAACTAGGACAGATCATATACCAGGCTGCCAGAGTAGCCTGAATAAATTTTTTAAAACTGAAATCATGAAAAGTATCTACTATCATTGCAATGGAGGAAATCTGGAAATCCAGAGAGAAAACTGGAAAATTCACAAATATGTGCAAATTAAACAACACAGGCTTAAGCGAACAATGGGTCAAAGAAAAGATCAAAGGGAAATTTTAAAAAATATTTGGAGATGAATGCAAACAAAAACACAACATTCCAAAATTTATAAAAGGAATGAACTTGGTGAGTAGAGGGATATTTATAGCTGTAAATATTTATACTAACAAAGAAGAAAGATCTCAAATTGAAAACCTAACTTTACATCTTAAGGAAGTAAAAGAAAACTAAAGCTAAAGCTAGAAAAAGAAAGAAAATAATAATGATTACAGCAGAAAATATAAAGAATAGAAATATATTACAGAGAATCAATTTACCAAAAGTTGATTCTTTAAAAAGTTCAACAGAATTACCAATCTTTAACTAAGAGGACTGAGGGAAAAAAGAAAAAAAAAAGTTAAAAATAACTAAAAATATATAAAATAACTAAAATTTGATTTACTACTCACTTTACAAAACTGAAAAGAATTTAAAAAGAAGCCCATGAATAATTCTATACAAAAAACTAGATCACTAGATAAAATGAACAAATTCCTAGAAACACACAAATGACCAAAACTGACTCAAAGAAATATAGAATCTGAATAGATCTGTAACAAGAGATTGAATTAATAATCAAAAATCTCCTAAAGACAAATCTAAAATCAGGTGACTTCACAGATAAATTCCATGAAATATTTAATAAAGAACGGAAACCAAATATTTAATAAAGAATGAAGACCTCTCCATCTAACACTCATCTAAAAATAGAAGAAAGAGCACTTCTTTCTTCATTTTGTGAGGTCAGCATTACCCTGATATCAAAGCCAGACAGACACCAAAAAATAGAAAAACAAAACAAAACAAACTAAAAACAAAAAAACAGAACAATACCCCTTACAACTACAGATGCAAAAGTCCTCAAAAAATAGTAGTGGTTTCAGTCCAACAGTATGATGAAAGGATTATATACTACAACCAAGTGGGATTTATCCTAAAAAATGCAAAGGTGTTTCAACATTTTTTAAAAACTCAATGTAATACACTGCATAAATACAACAACAATAACAACACATGATCATCTCAATTGACAGAAAAAGTATTTGACAAAATCCATCACTCTTTCATGATAAAAATGCTCAACAGACTAGGAACGGGAATAGATTTCCTCAACCTGATAAAGAACTTTTAGAAAAATCCACAGTCACCATCACACTCAATGGTGAAATCTGAAAGTTTCCTTCTACTATCAGGAATAAAACCGAGATGACACTTTTGCTACTGCCTTTCAACTCTGTATTGGAAGTTCTAGCTAGAGCAATTAGATGAGAAAAAGAAATAAAAAGCATTTAAGTTGGAAAAGAGTAGGTAAAACTATCTTTATAGATTAGCAGTTGACAGGATCTTATATATAGAAATCCCAAATAACCCACAGAAAAAGCTATGAGACCTCATAAATGAATTCAGCGAAGTTCAAGGGTACAAAATCAAATGCAAAAGTCAATTGTGCTTCTATACGGAAAAGGAAATTAAGAAAACAGTTGTTTACAATACCATCCCAAAATATAAAATACTGAGGAGTAAATTTAACCAAGGAGGTGAAAGACTTGTATACTGAAACCTATAAAACATTGCTGAAAGAAATTAAAGAAGACCCAAATAAATAAAAAGATATCCCATGTTTATGACTTACTATTGTTAAGGTGACAAACCACCTGAAGTCATCCAAAGATTCAATACAGTCTCTATCACAGTTTCAATGCACACCTCCCCACCCTTTGTTTTTTGCAGAAATATTGAAGATAACCCTCAAATGCATGTGGAATTACAAGGGAGTCCTTAATAGCCAAAACAATATTGAAAAGGAGAGCAGAGCGGAAGACTCACTCTTCTCAAATTCACAACTTACTACAAAACTACAGTAATCAAAATAGTGTGGTACTGGCATAAGAATAGTCATATAAACCAATGGAAAATAACTGAGGGTCCAGTCATGAACCAATACGAATGGAAAACTAACTTCAACAAGGTTGCCAGGACCATTCAATGGCGGAAGAACAGTATCTTCAACAAATGGTATTTGCTGGAGTGCTGGAGTAACTGGATATCCACAGGCAAAAGAATAAAGTAGGACCCCTACCTCATATTATATACAAATATTAACTCAAGACGAATCAACAAATAAATATAAAACCATAAAGTTCTTAGAAGAAAATCTAGTGGTGCATCTTGAATTCTGGCAATGGATTCTTAGTATGATAACAAAAACATGAACAACAAAAGAAAAAAGATAGTACTTCATTAAATTTAAAATATTTGTGTTTCAAAGAACATTATCAAGAAATTAAAGACAACCTATAGAATGGGAGAAATACTGGCAAATCATATATCTGATAAGAATACATAATCCAGAATATATTAAGAACACTTATAGCTCAATGACAACAATGACAACAAAACCAAACACAACAGAATTTTTAAATGGGCATAAGACTTGAATACAGATTTCTCTAAAGAAGATATAAAAATGGCCATCAAGTGCATGAAATTATGTTTAATATCATTAGTCACTGGGGAAATACAAATCAAAACCACAATGAGATACCACTTCACACTCACTATGACTATAATTACAGAAATAAAAGGAAAAAACCAAGTATTGGCATGGATGAGGAACAATTCAAACCCTCGTACACTGCTGGCGGAATCTAAAATGGTGCAACCACGGAGAAAAGAATTGCATGGTTCCTCCAAAAACTGAACGTAAAATTACCAAATGACCCAGAAATTCCATTCCTATCCCCAAAGAGCTAAAAACAAGCACTCAAACAAATTCTTGCACCCGTGTTTTTTTAGCAGCACCGTGCACAACAGCCAAAAGGTAAAAACAACTCAAGTATCCATCGACCAACAGATAAATAAGCAAACTATGATATGTACATAGAACAGAATATTATTCGGCAATAAAAAGGAATAAAGTACTGATATATGCCTCAGCACAGATAAGCTTTGAAAACACTTTTGTAAGTGAAAGAAGGCAGAAACAGAAAGTTACATATGTTATGATTCCTTGTATATGAAATATCTAGAATAGGTAAATCCACAGAAACAGAAAGGAGATTAGTGAGAAAACCTGTACTCTCTATAATGATTAATTTTGTGTTATGTGAATTTCACCTCAATTTTTAAAAAAGCAAAATTAATGTCAGCAGCCTGGGAGCAAATGTCAGAATTACTAGAGAAGTCCTCTTTTAGAAAATGCAACATTATCAGCACTTTTGATGGCACAAAGGATGATACTGAATGATAATAAGTGAACATCAACAACTCTAATAAATTTTCAAAAAGCTTCAAGGGGTCTGCCTCTGAAAGTTAGGGTACTTTATAAATACCCTAATTCTAGTGCATTTCATACTACACACACACACACACACACACACACACACACACAGATGATAAAAAAAAAATTACAAAAGTCTACAAGAGATTTCCATAGTTATTACATTTTTCTAAGTGTTAAGAAAGTATGGTGTTAGAGTATATTGGGCAGTTTATTTCTTCATATTGGTATATAAAATCACAGTGCATCTTATAATTAATGGCATCTTGAGCAACAGGAGATATAATGATAACATTACTATACTTTAAAGACGCTTTATAGTACAAGGGTGACCCATTCCTTCACTTACTTTCATTAATCAAGACTTTTGAGTATGCTGTGCTAACTTCAGAATATAAATGGTTAAAATTTTGCCATGACAAATTTGAAGGACATTTGATTTTTAAAAATTCAGAGTCAACTTCAAGAAACTAATTTTCACTAACTTGCAAAAGTTCACCATCAAGTAGGAGACACAAAAATCTAGAAGCAGGGTTGCAAAGCACAAACTACTGAAAAGGCAGTTATAAGGTACAATTTGGGCAAAAAACAGTGACTGTCCCTTCCTGGTGGGGGGGGTTTACCTATTCTAGATATCATTTATAGAAGGCTTCAAAGAAGCAATAGTGTTTCAGTAGCATCTTAGAGGACACACGGGGGTTTGGAGTTTATCGCAATAGAATTAGATAAGAAGGCCATTCCAGGTGGAGGAATTACGAGGACCAAGGGGAAAAGGTATGAAGCAAATTGTAAACAGAGTGGAAGAGGGAAGGGGACAGGAAGAAGGGGGTGGAGCAGGAGACAAGGCCAGAAGCCAAGCCAAGATTCTTTTCAAACATTGGATTTCCGGATATCACATTAATAATCATTCTCTTATCTAGCCCTCTTAACAGAAAGTTAAATGCATTAGGCCATGTCATTAATCTTTAGTGATCTCTTTGATAAACCAAATTTGATATAGTACCAGGACCAAAAAAGGTTTAGATTTGGCCTGCATCCATGCCACAGTGTCTCTGCAATCTCTAACTTCTCCATTAAAAAAGAAAAAGTCAAAATGTTCACGCTATATAATGGCTTCCAATTATGGAGTATATATTCCAGGAATCATATCCCACACACCACACACACACACACACACACACACACACACACACACACGCACACACGGTTCTTTCATATGCTCACTTAAAAGATTAAGAAATGTAGACTCATCGAGGTTGTATTTTCCTAATTTCCATGAGCCAACAACTGATTAAAGCCAGATATGCCAGAACCCCATGATCTCAACCTTAAATTCCCTTGGTTAATTGTGTGTGTGTGTGTGTGTGTGTGTGTGTGTGTGTGTGTGTGTGTGTGATGTAAATAAGTGGTTAATCCAGAGAAGTGGGGGTCTTCTATTTTTGTTATAATCTGTCCTTAGTAATGGCATAAATACATTCCAGGAAATATTGGCTCACATCAGCATCAGAAATAATGCCATCTTTGACCTAAACATGTCACATTTGTTTTTGAGAGTTCAGAAAACAATAAACAATTACACCTATTACTTCTTTGGAAATGAATTATTGAGCCCTGCAAATATGTCCTTTTACTGGAAAGTGAGACTCACTGAAAGCCGTGGTTAAATTATAAAAGAAAAATAAATTATCCGTGACATATGTGTTCTTGTCTTTGATATTGATATTGACTTTTGTCCAACCATATTTAATTTATCTTGGAATCAATGTGATTATTTCTTTTATCATCTGTTCTGCAAATTTGGTGTACTGCACATTTCAATTTACTTCACTCAACTCTCTTCCCTTTACACCATGAACTGCTTGAAAGCAAGAACCATTTTGGATTAACCTTTTTATCCCTAGACTCTAGCATTCTCCCAAGCATGGAGTAGCCTCTTGCTAATTGTTTGAATTTGTGAAAAGAGAATGAGAGAGTGAATGTATCAGTGAGTGACTGGGTGAACACGTCAGTCAATAAATAATGAGTGGGCAACTGTCCTTGGAGAACTTACCTAATTCTAAAAGGTCAGTTGCATTATTATCCCCATCTAACAAATGAAGAGTTGCGACCTTGGGGAATTTAAGTGATTGATTTTATTACATACCATTATTATTGTCAAGAAATTGCTATGTACCAGATACTGTGCTAAATACTTGGTATGTGAGATTTTTAAGCAGGCCTTCTCAGTCCCTTGAAATATAATAAGATGGACTTAAATCTAGGTATCCAGGTCGTTTATCTTACAAACTGTAACAAACACAAAGGACTATAGAATTAAACCAGGATTGTCCCAGGAAAACTGGGATATAATATCAACCTAGCTTAAATCCCTATTTTATAAGAATTTCCAAAAAACTCCATGTTAGAATCTCCATGCTGATGTCGGCCTCCATGTTCTGGAGTTCTTCTATGTGAGGAAGAAACTAAGTATACATTTTGGGCAAATGTAAAAGGAATGACATCTCTATGAAGCATTTGTTAGCAAAGCAGACTGAGTAATGGTTTGGGGTAAAATTGAAAGAGAAATTTTGGCAAATCACAACCAAGAAGCTTGAGCTGAACATTAAGCATTAAGGATACAAATTAGTCCACCAGCAAATTTATACTGACTATTTTCCCATATAGACTCACCCTCTAAGAACCTCCTTTACATTCTTCTCCCTTCCCTTTTCCCCCTTCAACTCTATGGATATAAAAACACACACCCCTCTATTTTTTTAATGCATGTAGTTTTATCATCCTTCAGTTCCCTGTATTTGGGAAACCAACCCATGATCTCACCTTCTCTTCCAAAGGCAGTATCTAGTATTTCTTGCCTCTAAGACTCAATAATCCCTCTCTTCTGGAAACAATGCAGAATCATTACATTTCACAGTGTTAACAGGACTGAAAATATTTATGACAATAACTTGTAAATACCTGCCACTTCTAACTTACCACACAAAGCAATCAGTTTACCTGTATGCCTCACCTAAGCCCTTGCTTAAGATCCCAGTAGAGTATCTGAGGGTCTATTTCTTTCCTGTTCCTTAAAGTCTCATGGCTTAGGGTGCTTTTATTTGCAGGATGTTTCCTAGAGGGACCTGCTCTCCCGGACTTCAACCTTCACTCTACTTTCACAGTGGAATTCTGAAACTATGCCTCAGATCATCTTTTGGAACTTGCCTGGAACTGGTCTGGGTTTGTTATCTTTTTGTTGGATTTGTGTTCTTCCTCTCTAAATCACTTATCTGTTAGTTGCAATTGACAGAAAATCAATCTAAACTAGATTAAGCAAAACAAAACAAAACAAAATGAAAAATACACTGGCCATTGGGATGAAAAAGTTCAGGGTTAGGGCTAGATTCAGGACCTCAGATGGTAGTATTAGGAACTGCTCTATATCCATATGCGATTTGCTCTCCTCTCTACCTTGTGTTGGCTTCATTCCCAGGTATAAATGGTATTAAGATGACTACAGAACAGTAAGTTCAAATCCTCCCCTGTAGAAGAACCTCTTGAAAGGAGATTCTTTTTCTGTTAGTTCCTCCAGAAGCCATGAGTTTCACTGTAATTGTGTTGGTGTAAGTTATGTGTATACCAATCACTGAATCAATTTCCGTGGCCAGCAATATTTGGGTCTCCAATATCCCTGGACTGGTCACTTGCTCAGGTCTGAAGCCCCACCCAGTAGCATGGGATGGGCATAGGAGAATGTGGGTCTTTATATGAAGCGACTAGATGGTACAAGGCATGCTTCTCTCATTTTGAGAAGATTATTTTCTTCTCCCCCATCTCTTTACATTCCTGCTGATGTCCCTTCCCTGTGGATTGCTTCTCTTCTTTCGTTCTACCAAGCCACAGGGTCACACTCTCGAAGTCATTAATACTGAGCTCTGTGGAGAACATGGTGGATAGAATAAAAAAAGTAAATTTCTCAGTTTAATCTGTTCCCATCACCCCTTTCTATAACACATACGAATAAGGCAGCAGCGCAGGAAGAATTTTGCAAGATGTTCATAGGGCGATACATTACAAAGTAGGCGCTCAATAAATATTCGTTGATAGATTTTAAGTCCCACTAAAGCACTTTCTCAGAGCCCCTTTGGCCCAATTAATATCTCTACAAGAAAAGACAAATCCACAGAGCAATGCTGAAAAAAAATAGATTGATTTTGTATATAGCTTAGTCTATAAATATATTGCTTGGAGAGGTACTCGAGGTGGTTTGTCATTCCCATCTTGTGTCTTTAGCATCAATAAGGGATATGATGGAGAAAAGAACAGAATTTGCTACTAAATATTATAGCAACAAACACTGAGATTTACTAGAAAAAGTAGGAATATCAATTTGTTTTCTATTTTTAAGACTCTTAGTCAAAGCAAGTTGACTTTGTAAAGAATGAGAGGGTATTTGTATTCCTTTTTTGTTTTTGTTTGATGGAGGAAGGCAGATATAAAAGAAAATACTTTCTTTTTTTTCAGTCAGGAACAGAATGCCACACAAGGCAGGTGTGTTTGAGTCTACACAGAAATGTGTCTACAGTCCAAGTCCATTGCATGTTCAGAGTATGACCTGAGGAGCTTATTTCCCCAGTATGAGTCTCAAATTCGTCATATAGGAGGGGGAGGCAACCATAACTGCTTGGACACAATTATTATGAGGATCACATGCAAGGTATTACCTCTTTTCATTTTTACTTGTAATAGGCTCACATAGTAATTAAAAACACAGGTTTGAGTGTTAGGTTTTCCTGATTGCAAGTCTCAGCTCCATCTCTTATTAGCTCTATGACCTTTGGGAAACCACTTAAGACCTACGTATAATATGTTTCCATTTGTGTGAAAAAAAAGTTCCTGACATATATGCAAGTATAAGCTTAGGACGCTCCTGAAAGGACTCACAAGAATCTATCAAATGTGGCTTCTAGGGAAGGAGACTAAAAGAAAAAAAAGTTGACAAAATATTTGAAGAAGTCAATTTAAAACTATTAATAACTGAATCAAATAACAGCAGCAATAAAGAGACAACAGAGTGGAAACTTGATAATGATTCTTTATGAAATGTACAAGGCTATTTGCTTATGCTCTTTGTCTTCCAGAACAGGAGTCAGACAGGATTAGGTTTTGTTTTGCCTTCACAATTACTAGTTATCACTTGGGCTAAATTACATATCTTCTCTGTGTCTCCATTTCTTGATGTAAAGATGATACTAATACCTACATCCTGAGATAACTTTAGAGAGTCAAAGAGGAAATCCTTACGAAATTTTAGTATAATGACTAATGAACATCAATATTACTTTACTATTAACATCTACCATTATAATCAAGAGGCCAAGGTCATAAATTGATGGTACAGCTAGGAATACAAGCTACATCATCTCCCTTGCTTCCCTGCAGGGGAAGTCCTGAGCTGCTCTGCCATTTACTCAACGACTTATAAGGGGAGCTGTTCCTAAGGAACATCTGCTGCCAGTCCTCTCTGCGGAGTCTGAGGGACGTTTCTGTCTCTGACTGGAATTTTCTGCCCCATCAGCATTTAGAACTATTTAGCACTCAATGGCTAGTTAGTGGAAAAGTGGTCAACAGGTTCATTTTGAAAAGCTCCTTTCAGAAGGGCTCCCACAGGAAAGCAATTTTTCCTTGGCCACCGATACCGTCAAAATCTTCCAGAAACTCATGTGGCAGAAGCTGCGCAAAGCACTCATGTCTGCTGAGTGGATGTTAACACGAAACATTGTGGAACATGTACTTTTTCCCCTCCAGAATGGTGTTCCTTGCCTTCCTACGATGGTTTCTCCTTTCCTCTCACTTCCCATGGTGACATGTGGGAGGAAGAGTAGTAAAACAGTGATATCTTTAATCACCCGTTAAACACCACTTCCTTTCTCTACGTGTCAGAATAACCCCAGGCGGACGTGGCAAATTTAGTTTTCAAAAGCACAAAGCAAATGTTCCTCTATTTTAAAAACACTGTGACCCCAAGAGAGGTTATTGTCATCACTTGCCTTGGGGTAAATTTGCCCTGGAAACAAATAATTTTAAAAAGGCCAAAAGAACAAATGTAAAAAATACTACTTCGAGTAGAAAAAAAAAAAAATGGCAACATGAAAAAAACCCAAAAAACAAAAAACCACCACACATTTACTGATGATAGAAGTTACTGTTTGCAGTTAAGTTTGCGATATGGAATTTGAATTGGACTTTGAATTCTGTTCTTGTGACCTTGTTATGATTAATAACCACAAATAGTCCTTTGTTTTGTAACCACTTAAAACCAGCAAGTCCCTTGCCCAGAGAGGGACTTTGTTTTTCCATAATAGAATATCACTCCAAAAAAAAAAAAAAAAAAGAGTGTTTCTGAATCTGCTCAGTTGAGGATATCATTTTTTTTTTTAGATTTTATTTATTTATTCGACAGAGATAGAGACAGCCAGAGAGAGAGGGAACACAAGCAGGGGGAGTGGGAGAGGAAGAAGCAGGCTCCTAGCGGAGGAGCCTGACGTGGGGCTCGATCCCAGAACGCCGGGATCACGCCCTGAGCGTGAAGGCAGATGCTTAACCGCTGTGCTACCCAGGTGCCCCCAGTTGAGGATATCCTTAAATGACCTCTGCTTTGGTTGATAGTACAAACAGGCTTAGGGATCAGAAAACGGTGTTTGAGTCTTAACACTGGTGATCATGGGTTACAACAACTCAGGTGAACTGAGTCTGGTTTTTATACCAAGATGAACTAAACAAATAATTAAACTAAAGCAGGAGGTGGAGGAAGATACATCATATATATCTATCTCTACATCTACGACTCTCTAATCGTCCATCCACTCACATACATGCAACATACAGATACATGCAACACACACATACACACACACACACTGGATGATGCCTTTAGATACTGGAAGGTCATTTTACTTTACTGAGTAGTCCACTGACTCAACTGCTAATGCCATCCAGAAATACCCTCACAGACACACCCAGAAACAATGTTTAATCTGGGTGCCCCATGGCCAGTCAAGCTGACACGAAATTAACCATCACAAATGGGATACTGAAGCGGTGGCAATTAAAGGCTGATCCCCACTTGTTTCTAGTAATTTCCAAAGCAATCCTTGGAAGGTCTCTGAGGAAAACAGTCTAAAAAGCTCTGAAACTCTTAAATTCAATCCTTTTTTGTGATAGGCTGAAAAGTACTCTGTCTTCAAAAATACCCATATCCTAATCCCTGGAACCTGTAAATGTTATCTTAATTTTGAAAGGGGAATCTTTGCAGATGTGATTAAGCTAAGGATCTTGAGAGGATATTAATCTAAATTATCATGGGGGCCTTAAATATTATCAAAAGTATTCTTATAAGATAGAGGCAGAGGGAGATCATGCAGACAAAAGAGGAGAGGATACAAACACAGAGAAAAGGCAGTGTAAACTCAGAGCATATATCGGAACGTGGTGCCCACAAGTCAATTTAGCTAGAAGAGGTAAGGGACAGGTAGAAGCTTCCAGGCGAAGTACAGCTCCGACGACATCTTGATTCTGGCCCAGGGATACTGAATTTGAGTTTCCACCCACAAATATTGTCATAGAATAAATTCATGTGGTTTTTAGCACTAAGCTTGTGGTAAGCTGTTATAGCAGCCACATGAAACTAATACATCTTTATTTTGCATTTTGGAAATAAAGGTCAATTGAAGAACGGGAAACCCCCTGAAGTCACTTAGTGATGGATCTGTGACTGGATTCCAAGTCCAGGCACTTTCCACTTCACTGCCCTGAGATAACTTTCTTTTTTCTTCTATTGCCATTGCCCTAATTCCAATTACCATAACGTTCCCTTGGACTTGGTCCCTAATGTTTCTGTTTCCATTCTGATTGACCACTCCCCGTCACCTCCTTAAAAACTCTCTATTTTCCTTTCAACATTTTAAGTATGGGATGTCACTTTTCATTTGCTAAAAGACCATGTGTGAGAAATTCAAATACTGGGAGGAACTTGGCAGGTAATGTAAATGAGAAAAGTGAATAGAAAAAGAATGAGAGAAGTCATTTTCTGTCTAAAGCAGTAAATTCTTAACCTGGGTGCTTATTAAAATCACCTGGGAGTCTTTCAAAAGGCCAGATCCCAGACTAATTAATCCAGGTCTTCAGAGGGTGAGTTCTAGGGATTAGTATTTTTCAGATTAGTATTTTTCAGGAGCTAATTCCAATGCACAGCCTGGAATCACCTATCTAAAGAGAGAGATTCCTACTCAGTCTCAGCAGATAATTATTGTGGAGAAAGGCAGATCAAACCTCATTTCTCCAGGTGTTCTAAAATTTCTAAAGAAACAGAAATCTCTCTATTGTGTGTGAAATCTCCAGATTTTTAAATATAGACAAAGGCATCTGCTGGTTGTAATGAACTGTTTGTGTTCTCCCTAAAATTCATATACCGAAATCCTAAACATGTGATGACATTAGGAGGTGAGGCGTTTAGAAGGTAATTAGGCACTGAAGTTGCAGTCCTCATTAATGGCATTAGTATCCTTATAAAAGAAAGCTCAGGGGCGCCTGGGTGGCTCAGTCGTTGAGTGTCTGCCTTCAGCTCAGGGCGTGATGCCAGAGTCCTGGGATCAAGCCCCACATCAGGCTCCTCCGCTGGGAGCCTGCTTCTTCCTCTCCCACTCCCCCTGCTTGTGTTCCCTCTCTCGCTGGCTGTCCCTCTGTCAAATGAATAAATAAAAATCTTTAAAAAAGAAAAAGAAAGAAAGAAAGATAGATAGATAGATAGAAAGAAAGAAAGCAAGCAAGCTCAGAGAGTTCTCTAGCTTCCTTTCCAACATGTGAAGATACAAAGAGAAAAAGAAGTTGGAGTCCACAACCTAGAAGACGGCTCTCATCCAGAACTGACTATGTGACACCCTCATCTTGGACTTCTAATCTTCCAGACTTTAAGAAATACATTTCTGTTACTGATATGCCAACCAGTCTATGGTGCTTTGTTACAGTAGCCCTAACTGACCAGAACACTGGTGAAACAGACATGCCTATGGGTCAGATTCAGCCTACCTGCATCATTTTGCAACCAGTGAAATATATCGGCTTGGTTTTGTCTATTCAATATCTTCTTCTTACTAAAAGGTTGTACATATTTTTTTGTGTGAGATGAACTTAGAAAAGCAATCAACATTTGATTAAGAGCAAGTTTCCATAGCATAGAAATCAATATTTTTTTCTGTCCAAAAAGAAATCCCTGTGAGTAAAGGCATTAAGCTATTTGGTAATTAAATTCTAATAAATTTTACCATAAGAGACAATTTTAAGTAATTATAATATTTGGGGAAATACATTTTGAATCCTTAGTCTAGATGAAATATAGAAGTTACATGATTACCACTCTTTTTTCTGTACCAATTGTTGAAAACTAATGCCATTTTTGGAAGACTGCCATGTCAGAAGACTGATTAAATATTTTTGAGGGGGCATTTCTTTTGACATTAACTCATCTTTCAAATAATCTTGATTGAAATACCTATCCTATATTGTTTCAAGATGCTAAGTCATGAAAGCCAAGAAAACCAAGAGCTGACTATATCATATTTAAAATCTAGAAGTCCCAACACAGACTCATGTGTGGAATTGGGCATATGTGACATTTGGCCAACAATTCTGCTCACTTTTAGAATTTTTTCTTCAACATAATTTTAGAAAATGAAAAGAGCCAAAGAGAAACACTCCCCCTAGATTTAAAAAAATAATAATTTATTCATAAAGATCAAACTACAATATTTAATTCAACATAAGTGACATACAGGTTTTAAGGATTTTTATTACCTACATTTATAATATAAATGAGTATCTTATTTGTTTAACTAGATTCATTCATATGCAATTCTGAATGTTGCCAGAGAGAAAGACTCAAATCATACTATTTTAAATATATTAAAATAAAAGGCAGCATTACTCATTACAATAGTTTCTCGGTATTGTTGTTGGTTTATTTTAAGAGCAACTAAGTGACTTTAGAAGTAATTTTAAAGAACAATTTCCCCATTACGAATTTAATAAGACATTATGACTGACACATATTAACTACTCAATAGACATTTGAGGAAAATATGACTGGCAAAGTAAAACTCTTGAGATTCCCCAAAATAATGCAATCATTCCAACATTTTATATGAGACTATCCTCTCAGAACAGTGTTGTTGTTCCTCCCTGAAAATACTTTTGTCTTCTACCTTCTCTGAGCATTTGGACAACAACCACTACGTGAATTATGGTAGGCTTATTATTTTCTATGTCAGACAACCAGTCAGAGAACAGAACATGCTTTACTAACCAGAAAGGGATTTATCACATTTTTAAAAACTGGCTTAAAGAATTTTGGCGGGTGGCTGAAAATAAGGATTCCTCGTTGGGCCTCCAGTAATGACTCCCAAAGCAACAACGAAGAATGACACTAATTCTATAATTTGGGATCATGAGTCCAATTTCCAATTGGGGGTAGAGTTCCCTACACCAACAAACAATGCTCTGGACACTAACTGGCTGTCCCTCAACTTGACTCAATTCTGACACTATCGACCTGGAGATAGCATCCGATGCCACAGGTTAAGGGTTCAGTCTCAGAAGACCGGCCCCCATTCCCACTTCAGATATCAACTGCACACCCCAGTTGTTACCTGTGTTTCTGACCTACCAGCTGCAAATTGGCTTTACATATAGGCTTTACATAATTCATCTTATTTAATTCGTGTAACATCCCTATGAGATGATAGCAACTATCCCCATTGGAGAGATGAGAAAACCAAAAACTGAGGCTCAGGCAAGTGTCACAACTTCTCAACATTCAAAACACTGTTAAATTTCAAAATCCCTACTTTTTCCATTTTATGACATCTCAGACCTCTTGCTCCTCTGGGACCTTGGCTCGCCTATTTTGCTGAAGTTATGGAAGCCCTGTGGTTGACACCCTGACATTGATTTCATTCGTGTCACAACAGCTCCAAAGCATGAACCTAAGGTGCCTTTGGTACCTAAAGTGCCCTTTCGCCAAATCACTGAACAAAACCAATGATGGCAGAGATGTATGCATACTGCCAAATCCCTACGAGAGAATCTTCAGGAAGATCATTTTCATAAAGTCATTTGGCTTATTTTGGAAATATTCATAGTTGAAAACTGAAGCTGAAAATAACAAGAGCTAAAGGAAGACACGTGAAAGCCCATGTGAGAAAAGAAGTTTTGCCCAAGAGATTTGGAAAGTAGAAAGTATATTAGAGAAGAGTATCAATGTGTCTGTTGTGAAGTGTGGAAATAAAGGAAGTCTCATCGAAAGCAGAGTCTGGAAGGCCCGAAGGGGGGCGCTCTCACTAGCGTACTGCTGCTTGCAGCCTGTGTATCCGACAGGAAGAAGGAAGACAAGAATTATTTCAATGAGGGAGGGCATTTTTTACATAGGAAGTGTATCTCTTGACTTTAAGAAAAGGAAGGAAGATCCCTCCCTGCCCCAGCAATAACGCACTAACAACCACCTGAAGCCAATGCAGCCTCAAACTCTTGTTCTTCTCCGATAAACTTCTGTTCAAAACAACCTTCCCCAATATCCTCCTAAAATCTAATAAAAGCGGACCTTCCCTTTGTCTCTTCAGACTTGCCTATGGCTCACCATAGCTTGCTCATCCCGAATTGCGATTCCTCCGTTATTTCCAAATAAACTCATTTTTTAACCTAAATAAAATAGTTCTTCACTCTGTTTAAAGTTAATAGGAGTACCCGTCATCTGAGCCACAATTCCATGCCTTATCTGTGTGTGACTGATTTATAAGTGTAGGTTAGAGGACACAGAGACCTACTTAGAGGACATTTTAGGACCTGAATACCACTAAAGTAGCAGGACCTTTGGGCATACAGAAGAGTACGGGCTCCAAACATATTGGAGTTGAGAGATGTTTCCATGGTAAAATTAGGCAAGGAAATGCTACTTAATCTACTTTGGTTCTCATAAGTTGTCATTCACATTCTCCAAGAGTTCCTAGACACCTTAAAATGGAAATGTTTATATAAACTTAAGCTTTCCTCCGATCTGTGGACCAAGTGTGAGTGTGTGTGTGTGTGTGTGTGTGTTGTGATGTATCTGATTCTGTATCTATAACTGTGTAATACTTAGTCACAATCTACAGGTAGTATGAAGCACCTACAGTACACAACTTGACCTGACCCCACCTTCAATCCCATCAACTAATAGACAAAATTAGATATGGAAGACAGAAATGCCTTATAGAAGAAATATTGCAGAAAATACACAGAGGCAGAAATTTCAGCCCAGCTAAAGCCAGGTAAAAAACAATCATATACTCCCAATTGGAAAATAAGATTTTCAATATTCTTTGAAAGAGACATAATTGTTAGATTCTTCTACTCCAGACTTAAACCCTCAATGAAAGGATTTACTTAGCCTGAGACCTACTAAAATTTCAAAATGCATAGCAATCAGCAAGTTTTAAAACGTATGTTCTACATTCTGAATATGCTTGGTGAAAATAAATAAGTTCTGAATAAGATGGTGAAAAATTATCAATACCAGAAGGATACTCGGAACTGGGTGAATCACAATATAACATTTGTGAACTTATGACACAAACATCATGTGTTTGTTCAGGTTTCATTTAATTGTGGTAAATACATGTGTAAATAATAAGTCTATCAGATAACTGCAACACACAATTGAACAAAATAAAATTGTAGCATCTTAAGTACAAATTAAAAATTCACCACATTTTACTAGGAAAAAAGCACTCAATTCTTAAGAAACAATTATCAGACAATGAAATTATAAGAAGTGAGTTATTTCAAATTGTTAACTTAGGGATTTTTTTTTTCCTTTTTGTCTTTCAGTGTACAGTTTAGACTTCCTCATTTTCAATTCCTGATCTGTATTTTTTGCAATGGTTGTTCATACCTCCTCCTTCCACATGTTCTCTCTTACTATTTTCCCCTCCCATTGCACAAAATAGCTGGACGTATCTCTCTGCCTTCGTCCTCAGTTCATCTCAGTGTTTTGGGAGATAAGATTAGAGGCCTTGATCCCCCTGCTGTTAGAACAAGACCTCAATCTCTCACTGTCTCTATGTAATCAGGTCCCTATTTTAGCTGCCACAAAGCTGTCAACAAAAGAAAATAAGCTATCCCCCATCAAGGGGTTAAATTGGATTTCACAATGTGCAAAGGCTCTTCTGAGCAAAATTCCACCTGCACCCTCCGTCAGGCAAATTACTTCTGACTTTTAATTTATTTCTCTAGGAAATGGAAAGGCATGGCATAACCAAAGTCAACAGGGAATAAAGTACAAGGTGTAATCAGGTGCTCACCAATCGCAAACTCCCTTCCCTGTCAGCTTTAATAGGTTCTCAGAACACACAATTTATAGAATGCATGATGTGTCCTCTGTTCTGAGTTTTATTTTGGACTTGTCTAGTTAATGGCCCCAATAAGTGACAACTGATGTTGCCTTGATGCAATGGTGCTTGGAAGATGTGTATAGTATACAGTGCGGTTAGGTCTGAGAGACTGCAAAATAAGATCAGTAATGGAACTGGACTCTTGGCTTCCTTATGTAATGCCCAATCTGAGAGGAAATCTGATTCAGGTGATGGCCGTTATTTGTCTTTCAGGATTATGGGTATCCTGAATAGGGGTTCATGTCGAAAACCAGGGAAATACATTTTTACATGAGGTTACTGTTTTGTGACCATCAATTTAGCAGTAAATCATTAAATCATTTAATTGATGTGGTCTAATACAGTCTCTTTTCTATAAGTTAACTGAATATGAGAGTATTTCTGTGATTTAATTTCACAAAACCAATTCTAAGGGATGGAGGAGATTTATATAAATTCATAACCTCAAGTACACATCGCTACGGGGAAAATAGGAAACATTTTTGTCTCAGAGATTAAAAGTAAAAAAAAATGTTTTTAAGATACAAATTTAATAAGTGTGCAGGAAATGCCCCTTCAATGAAGGAAAAAAGGGATAATGATGGAAAATTTCATTTTCATTATATGAGTCAGAGATTTATTGGTAGATTTTTCTTTTATGATATTATTGAACATTTAATTCAAGCTAGCTTTGAAATGAATTTTATTTACAGGCATACCTCAGAGTTATTGTGGGTTCAGTTCCAGACCATCACAATAAAGCAAATACCACAATAAAGTGAGTCAACTGAATTTTCTGGCTTCCCAGTGCATATATAAGTTGTTTACACTATACTGTAGTCTATTAAGTGTGCACTAGCATGTCTAAAAAAAATGTGCATACCCTAATTAAAACATACTTTATTGCTAAAAAACTGCTAGCCATCATCTGAGCTTTCAGTGAGTTGTGACCATTTTGCTGGTAGAGGGTCCTGTCTCGGGGCTGCTGTAGCTTCTCCATCAGCACTTGCTGCTTCGCCTTGCATTTTTTTAATGTTATGGAGACAGCTTCTTTTCTTAAACCTCAGGAACCAAGCTCTGCTAGCTTCAAACTTTCCTTCTGCAGCTTCCTCACCTCTCTCAGCCATCACAGAATTGAAGAGAATTAGTTCTTTGCTCTGGGTTATGCTTTGGCTAAAGGGAATGTTGTAGCTGGTTTGATCTATCTGGGACACAAAAATGTTCTCCATCTCAGCAATAAGTCTGTTTAGCTTTCTCATCCTCCATGTTCACTGGAGTAGCACTTTTAATTTCTTTCTAGAATTTTTCCTTTGCGGGGCGCCTGGGTGGCACAGCGGTTAAGCGTCTGCCTTCGGCTCAGGGCGTGATCCCGGCGTTATGGGATCGAGCCCCACATCAGGCTCCTCTGCTATGAGCCTGCTTCTTCCTCTCCCACTCCCCCTGCTGTGTTCCCTCTCTCGCTGGCTGTCTCTATCTCTGTCAAATAAATAAATAAAATCTTTAAAAAAAAAAAAAAGAATTTTTCCTTTGCATTCACAACTTGGCTGTTTGGCACAAGAAGCCTAGATTTCAGCCTCTCTTGGCTTCTGACATGCCTTCCTCATTAAGCTTAATCATTTCTAGCTTTGGATTCCACTTGGATATTTAGAGGCCACTGTAGGTTATTCATTGGCCTAATGTCATTATTGTTTCTCAGGGAGTAGGGAGGCCTAAGCAGATGCAGAGACAGAGGAATGGCCAGTCGGTGGGGCAGTCAGAACACATACATTTATTGATTAAATTCACCATCTTACATGGGCATAGTTCATGGTGTAAATAAAACATGTTGGGCTGATCCATTATAATCTACTCTGAAATATTTTTTTCATCCTTTTAATGGTTTCACTAGTCATTTAAACCAACTTTGTCAAACCAACTCTAAATTACGGATTTCAGGAGAACATGGGTTTAGGGTGAGGGTCAGGGAGTATCATAAAAATGATATTCGTTATAAATAAAGACTTTGCTAGGATTGCTGAAACCACACATCATCGTGATGGACCACTACTGTTAATGTGTATTTTAAGCAGTTGGGCTCTTTTAACATGGGAATCTGTAGTAACTACTTCTGTACAGATTTCCAAGGAGGATGCGAGAATTGTATTGATTTTGTCCATTACTATACCCACCAAATTTCCATGTGACTTAATCCATTTTGGATAGGATTTTATCTCATTTGCAAACAATAACAACAAAAACCCTAACCAATTTCATCTACTGTTTTCATAATGTGGAATAGAAGATATATTCTCCATTGCTTATTCCTTTCTTCTTTGCCTGTTTCCTGGTCATACAAACTGCCACCAGTTCTTAGATTTCTCACCAAGACGCTCCACCTTGAGGACCAGCGTCTTTTGACTTGGTCTCACAAGGCGGAATGATTTAGGCCTGAGGCTAATATCAGATTCAACAATGGTAAAATGTCTCCACTTACGCTAGTAACATCGTATTCTTTTAAATCTATGTAGGATAATACAAGTTAGGACTCCTTACAAGGAACATGTGATAGGGATGTTTTGGCCATAAAATTTATAACCAGCCAATGGACACATTTTTCCTATCTTACATTAACAAATGACTAAACCACAAAAAAGAAAGCATAATGTCCCAACGTTGGAGTATAAATGCCCATAGGTTTCTCTCTCCCCTATTCCCCTGGATCATGTATGAAAAATAAACAAGCAATAAATAGATGAGCAAACAACTATGAACGTTTTAAAAATTAGTCGTTTACAGAAATAAAGTTAAATACTGATGATATCAGAATGGAAAGAATACCAAGTCTGTGAAAAAGTCTCCCACATCTTCCTCTCTCCCAACTACTGGATAAACGTTTGCTTTTCCCTTAAAGTTCCGTCAGTACTTTGTACAATGATCTAGCTCTATTTTCTACCAGGTTTATAGATAAGCCTTTTCACTTTAAATCTGTTCATCTTGTTTGTGATCCAGATGACAGAAAGCAATTGCACTAAATCCTTAACTTAAGTCTGTTTGCATACAAATGGCGCCTTCCAGGCCTGATTTACATTACCCAAGCAGGTTTTTTCTGGGAAATTCACTTTCCCTGAGACTTGCATGTGGGTGTCAATTTTCATCAAGGGTGAATCCATTAGTCTCCTTCATTTCCTGATTACTCAAGGCTTTATCAAGTAGAGGGGATTTAACTTCCTTGAAAGATAAGCAATCCATCCATTTCTCTAGATGGGTAAATTTTCTCTCTGGACCTAGCCAGACAATCACAAATCTAAGTACCTAGGCCACAATCTTTGAGCCTCTGATGGAATTGCTTCTACTGAATTGGCCTTTGCTGTTCCGTGGATTGCAGTAAAGGACATTGTAAGAGTCAGTCTTAGGAAAACGTAGCCCTTAGTTGTACCGAAGCCTGAGAAAATCTGTCAACAATGTGTCTTCCATAATAGAGTTTTCAACCAGTGTCCAGGGCACACTAGAGAACTTGGATGTATATCAAGATATTGGTTCGTTCAGTCTCCAGGGCATATGGCAAAGCCCCAGGGCTCATCCCCTCTGGCTAAGGGCAGCCTCATCGGTTCATCACTGTGCACCTTAAAAATGTGACATTTTCCTTTTGCTCCAGTGATATGAAAAAAGGTTGGGAACACTGCTATTAGAGCCTCATTCACAACAAGCACGTCAGTAGATTTGCTAAATAACCTGTATTTCTTTTGTGTCATGTAGGATTTAAATTTTGTAATTAGACTTGTTGGTTCCCATTAGATCCCTGGAATCTCAGTGCCAAATTTAGCATCGGCAACCCAGCTCTGGCTGCTGTAGAGAGACTTAAAGAAATGATTTGAAGTTTGACGTTAAACCTACCTTTGTTTCATGCCTTTATATTTATTTTGCTTTCACTACAAGTTTATCTTACTCGTGTGTGTGTCCCCTTGAGACAGGGAAACTGAGGGGACCCCATGAAAAAAAAAGCCTTTTTTTTTCTTTGCTTCTTCTCTTGCTTCTGTTCTTGCTAGAACCTATACCTCCAACCCACTCTAGACATGCCTTGTAATGCAAATAGCATCTGTCCTCCTTGTAAGGGATGAGAGGGAACCTGTAAGGAGTGACTGGGCGGGGTCCTCATAAACGTTCTCCAAGACCACTGACTGCAAACACCGACACAGAGACCTCTGACTTCAAGGAATGAGCGACTTACGAAAGACACCAGCACCCTGTCCTTGTTCTGACCAGTTCCTGGATGCCTCAGTGGACACACGCCACAGGCCCCAAGCAAACACGAGATTCATGGTCTTTTCCTTTAGGCTCCCAGGCGCTCCTTCCATCTCTCTGTGTGTATGTCTATCTTCAGTAAACTCTGCTCTAACATCCCGCTAGCTCCCTTCTGATTTCTATCCTTCACAAAGCCAAGGACCCTGTTGGCGGGTCCTGTGCTACTCTCTCTGGGTCCTCAGACCTGGCCTTCGCGCATCACCTTCGTGGGTATGTGCTTGTGTATTTTCCTTTCCTTTCCTTTCTGCTCTGGGGTGTGTCTTCATGAATATGGTTGGGAACATGTGAGACATGGGGATAATATGATATACAAAAATACAATGGGACCTATACATATATGATAATGATTTATGAAATGAAACAGTCTCAATTTCATCTCAGGTCAGTTTAACGCGTGGTAAAATTCTAAATCTCACCTTTTACACAGTTGCAATGGGGCTGCACAGAGGCAGTGGAAACAGTGTTTCTAATAATAAAACCAAAAAAAACCCATAAAGTAAACTAGACTTTCTTAACACAACAACAAGGGCCACTCCTGTTGTTAAGTTCAGGTAATCTACTTAAATTTAAACAACATCACTGCTGAGAAAGGAGAGAAAAGCAAATGGGGGGAAAAAGCTACTCATGGTTCCAAATCCCACAGCTCCCTTTGGGAACACAGTTACTGATTTTACAACGTGATGGGCAGGGAGATGCATCTGTCGAGGGGAAAACAACATACCAGGAACTTTATTTGCTTGCCATTTGCTTCATTTCTAACCATCTTGTGAAGTATTATTACTCACATTTTACAAATGAATCGATGGAGGGTCACAGAGTTTCAGTATCTTATTCAAGAGAACAGAGCATCCAAGAGGCAGGACCAGAAGCAAAACCACGGTGATTATCTGCCACCAGGGGCAGTGTAATTTTCACCGTTAGGAGTTGTCGCTAATAAAATCATGACCAATCTTGAAAGACTTGATACATCTTTGTGGATGCCAGTTATGAACACAGCTGGCCGCTTCTGTCTAGACAAGTCTGCCAATGGTCCAGCATGGAAGAGACCCTGATCGTAGCTAAATCTGATCCTCTGAGTCCTAATCCAGACAGAGGAATAGAATAGCAATAGAAAGCCAAGGATGATGGAGAAAGGGAACATGAATATATGCAGAAGTCACACATCCTGCTTTCCAGCCATGCCCAGACGTTATTTTGAAACCCTGGTAGGCCTGCTCTGAAAATACTTACTGGTTTTTGTGCATGACGTTCTGTCTCTGGGATGCTTTCACCTTAACTTCATCTTACTGGCCATTAACTAGCCTACCTTCTATTCTCCTATACTTGTTCATTCAGCCATTGTTTTCTGAAAACCTCCCATCTGCTAGGTGGTCAACTAAATCCTAAACATTCAGAAATGGGCAGTGTGTGGTTCTCGCCATCAGAATTTTTATAATTTTGTGGAGAAATACATTTATTTGGGCTTATTTGCTTGACATCATTGTGTCTTATACAAACTTGTTTATAGCACTTAACCAGTTGAGGCAGTTATGGGTGTTTTTGTTTCTGTTTTCTTTTAGGAGGGGAGTGAGTAGGGTTGGGGGCAAAGGGAGAGGGATAGAGAGGCTCTCAAACAGACTCCTCCCTGAGCACAGAGCCCGACACAGGGCTCCATCTCATGCCCTGAGATCACGACCTGAGCTGAAATCAGGAGTCAGACGCTTAACTGACTGAGCCACCCAGGCTTCCCTGTTTCTGTTTTTTTAACGAGAGTTTCTGACTTGGATAATGTTAGCTCCTGGGGACTCAGTAATGTGCAAGACACAAACTCAGCCCTTGAGATGTTCAGAGTCTTTGTTGGTTCTTAGGTACTTGAGGCAGGTCAACAGAATAAATGAATGAATGAACCTTCAGATTTACCAACTTGATATTTTGGGAAAGTTAGAGAAGGAAAGTTTCAGACAACGACGCAGTGACCTATCACACTAATTATCTGATGCAAATAGGAAGAAAGGCTTCTGAACACTCATATGCACACTTATCTAAAACCAAAGCTAAACAGAGATGCTGCACAAAGAGTAGAAGGTCTGTTTGGAAGATGCAGCAGAATCTCTCCTGTGAATGGGACATATCAACAGAAGCAGGGCAGAGGGATCAATTCCTTATGCAGTGATTGGGAGCCACTGTAGTTTTCTTGAGAAACTGCGGCACAGGTTGTGATTACTCTGTGCAGACATAAGACCTGGCTCGTGAATGGGCTAGCCCATTAGGAGGAGGCTGTAAAGGGGATCCACCTATAGGTATCCCTGCAGCTTGAGAGGAACTGTGAGAACATGGGCTGAAATGCAGGTTACCAGGCCCTGCCCAGCGATAAAGCTTTATGAGATGTGCTGTGTGGACTCAGAATCGATCTGTTCCGTGAGTATTTTCCTAGATTCCTACACAAGGGCTCTGCAGCCCCAGTTTTGGGAAGCATTTCTTCACGCAGGCAGGGTCTGTCCATGTGGCGTGACTAGACTGATAGATGTCCAGGGGACTCTTGAAGTATGCCACTAAGAAAAATGTAGATTTCCAAAGAATATTTTCCTTTTTCAGTCTCGAGAAAGAGCTGCGAAGCTTATTCTGTGCATTGCTAATGAAGGCTGTGCTTTATATTAAAGGCTCCCTGCTGTGGAACTATCTACTTGAGGACTAGCCTCAGCTTTCAAGTGTTAATGATCATGAGCTGCTCTTTCCCCAGAGGGATGAGGCAAGCTGCTCTGTCCTTTAGGGGCTCGGGCACCTGGCTCTGATGTGGGTCTGACGTCCTGGGAACTGTCAGACAGTAGAGATCTTCCTCTAGAGTTTGGATTTGACTTTTTCAAAATCACTCTCTCACCTCCCCTGTTTACTGCATGTAATCCAGAGCTCAGGGTTTCAATCTGTCTCCACAGGAATGTCTGTCTTTCTTTTTCTTTTTCTTTTTTTCTTTTCTTTTTTCTTCTTTCTTTCTTTCTTTCTTTCTTTGAATCTGTGAGAACACTTAGGGTATGAAGAATGATAGAAACATGTGGGGTCAGGGGACATGGGTTCAAATGACAGTTGGCCAATTACTAGGTGTCTAATATTTGCTCTTAATACATCCTAGTTTCCTCATCTGTGAAATGGGGATAAAAAATCTGCCATTGTGGGGTAAGTCATCCAATCTACAAATATATATTGAGTAACAATTAGGGACTGAGCATGCTGGTAGGAGGCTGGTGTAGGTGGATGAATAAAGCTAGGGTATCTGCCTTTTGGAACTTGGGAAAAGAGAAGCAGTGTAGATATAAACATCCCGAAGCCTAATTACAAATTGTGATAACTTTCTGTGAGGCAAACAGAAGCAAACAGAAGGCTCCGTGAAAGATAATAAAGAGAAAAGGGGAAGTTGGGGATACTTCGGTAGAATGGCAGAGTCTCCCTGGGCCAGTAATCTAGAGGAACATATACAAGAAAGCAAAGAGCTGGAGAGAATATATCAAATAGAAAAAAATAATAATAAGTTCCTGAGTTAGGGAGAACTTCACCCACAAGAGGCCAGTGACACTGGGGAAAAGCAACATGAGATCAAGTTTGGAGAAATGAATATGGACCAAATCATGCATGGCCTAAGCAGCCAGACACAAGAATTTGGATTTTATCCCAAATATAATGGGAAAATACTGAGAGAGAAAGGCATGTTCCAATTATGAGAATTATACATGAAATGACAGTTTCTGGTATATAATGGGTAGTCTATAAATAGTGGTTCTTTGGAAGTCATGATTCACAGTATAACTAAGCTCTCAGTCCCAGAACATGAAAGAATAACGGAACTTTATTGGTTATAGAGCTCACCAAATTATTGAGTGTCACATAAATTGAATGAACCGATCTATCCAATAACCAAGTTCTGAACCTGTAGATTGAGAACAATATTTTCTACAAATGGTGAAAAAGGTTAAAGTGCCAAATTTCCCCAAATGGGGTGGGAAAGTGAGTGCTTAATAAACCCTGAGTGAAATAAAACGTTTTTTGAACAAAAAGACTTACACACACTATCAGTCTGCAGTCCATAAGGAACAGAAATTTCCTCAACACCCATTCTATTGATTTACGGTAGATATTTTTAACCTAGTGTTTGAGAATGAAGAAGGCATGGTTCAGAGCAGTTAGGCAACTTTTACAATTACATCCAGTTAGTGAATGAGGGATCTGGGAAGACTGCACCACATGACAGTTTCCAAGATGTATCACGGTCAATTCCTAGACTGCAGACTTCCTGCACTTCTCTTGTGAAATATTAAGCAACTAAGTAGCAGATGGAAGAGCGGGTCCATTAGGTCATGACACGTAAAGTTACAACTATTGACAGCAGATAGATTACAAAAAGGAAATATTTAATACAGGAGTCAAGAAAACCTAAACTTTCATGGGACTACAAACCAAATCACATGCATTTTAATAGCAGCAAAAACTACATATGATTAAACACTAGTAAAGCCGTTCCAATTAGAAATCGAGTCTCATGTCGTAGCACCTCTGAAATAGAATGGCATGAGACTATGAAGGTACTCAACCAGCTCGATAGGTTAGTTCATCTGTCTGGATTTAGCGAGCTATTTTAATTTGTCCTCATAACAAGTCACAAATATAATGTGAGTAACCATTCCCTGCTAATACCTAGTGAAATTCAGTTGGGAGGTATCATATGAAAGACAATGATGATTAACATAAATACTTGAGAGGAAAAGAACAGTTGATTTTTTACCAGAAATACTTCTGCCACATACATAGATAGCCTGGGTCCCTGGTTGCCTGAACACCAGCCAGCATCCGTTTCTACCTGCCTTCCCTCAACTCTGTAATGTAATACTCACTTTGGTAAGGTAATGAATGTGAAAACACTTTGGTGTTTTCTTTGTTGTTGTTGTTTTTGTTTTTTAAAGATTCTAAGGATTTTTTAAACTATTTGTTTATTTAGAGAGAGAACTTGAGTGTGAATGGGGGTGATAAGGGAACAGAAGGCAAGCTGAGGACAAAGCAGAAACTGATACCCCACAACCCCCCCCCCCCCCCCCCCCCCCCCCCCCCCGCCATGGGATGTACCTGACATTCCTCAGGCACTCCTGGCTGCCCTAAAGGACAAAGAAATAATTAACCTATAGATACCACAATCCTGCAAGACTTAAGTTTCCCTCAGTTTACGAATGTCTTAGCAGTTTACAAGAACAAAGCGTTTCTACCAATAACCTAGCTTCTGGAAGGAAATGTAGATACAATTAAATGTCCTTATAATCTGCAGCCTCCAGGAAGTTCCCAACCATCTTAATGTTAACGCCTTGCTAGAGGGAAAACAACCTTAACTTGACAATGGCAAGGCCTCCGTATCCTGTGAATCTTCTTTAACATATGAAAGTATTTTCTCAACCTCCCTTTTCCCTTACCTCCCCCAACCCCATGGTATATAACAGCCACCTCTCACAATCCCGGTGCAGCAGCTCTTTCTGCCCACGGGTCCTGTCCCCGTGCTTTAATAAACCACCAATTTTGCACCAAAGACGCCTCAAGAATTCTTTCTTGGTCGTTGGCTCCGGACTCCACCCCACTGAATCTCACGTATATTCCCTGACCTCATCAGGGGGAGGGGCAGAGGGAGAAAGAGAGAGGCAAACTCCCTGCTAAGCTCAGAGCCCATCTCTGGCCAGGCTCAACCTCAGGACCCTGAGTTCATGACCTGAGCCAAAATCAAGAGTCAGAGAGCCAACATGGCACTCGAACTCACAACCCTGAGATCAACAGTCTCACGCCCCACCCACTGAGCCAGCCAGGCTCCCCTGAAAACACTTCTGAAACACCATGATAGGGCTTATTGCCACATGGTAGGTATAGATGGAATTCACTTTTTAAAAACAGTTCATTTAAGGGGATATGAAAAGTTACATAAAATATAAATGTCGGCAATGAATTAAGTAGATAGAATTATACATTCCCTCGTGAAATCATTGACTCTTTTTAAATGATTTGCAAACTGTTATCCCTTGGTATCCCCCTCCCCCCTTTCTTTTCTTTTCCTTTCCACAGGCGGATATCAGAGATGTGTTTCTTTGTGAAAGCCAGCAGGTGGCTCTCTGGTGTATAGCTGTCAAAAAAAAAAAAAAGGCACGCCTCACAACTCCCTTAGAGGACACTCCTGAAAACAGACACCTTGAAAGCTCACATAAAACCATTGTTAACACCATGTCCCTGCCCTCCTCTGCCCCACCTTAGTGCACCAACTTCAATGCTGAAAATGCTAAAGTTTTGTTCAAAATTACCAGTCGACAAGTTAGAAAGGAGTTTTCACCATCCTGACACTTCACACAGGGAAGTAGTCTGTTTTCCCCTCCCCAGAGTAAGCAATATCCATTAGAACAAGCAAATGAGGACAAGCAAAGCAGACTAAGAAAACAGGTGTGGGTAACTTTAAAGTGGTCTAAAATGGCAGAGTGTGTGTTTCTGGAGGACCAGTCTCAGTATGTTAAATCACACATAAATTTAATATTGATTTATTTCTACTCGATATTATCCATATTACATTCATTTCATAAATCCACCCCCCCCCCCAAAAAAACACTTTGAGTCAAACTCTACTGAAGACATTCAAATAGATTTGAATTTGGTAAATATCCAGTCTTACATCATGGATTAGGATATGGGTTCTGATAAGTAATACTATTCTCAGATTTCATAGATATTTCACGCCATGTGTACTATTCACGTGAATACATTATACTAAGAATCAGGTTTGTAGTTTACAAGATATTAATCTAGGAGAATAAATTAGGATATTGTATCAAGGATCTCTGAATTTGAAGCACAAACTGCTGTTTTGATAAAGGTTGTTAAAAGACCCTTCTTATTTAGCTTTTTAAACATAACTAGATAAAACAGGTTATCTCCAGTCACACATTTGTTTTTGCCAAAGGAGTTTACTCCGAGTTTACTGTAAATGCAGTTTATTAGGAATGAAATTGTACAATTTGGAGACTTACTCAAGGCTGGTAACTGAATGAATTAATTACTTATCATGGCTTTAAAGTTAATTCTTACTTGAGGCTCCACAATCATACATATTTTAACATCAAAAGCTAGATGGTGAATATTAAAAAATAATTTAAAATAAAAACCCCTCACTGTAACCCAAATTTGAAATGGAGTAAGTTGTCTGGTGTTACTCTCTGTAAAAGAGAGAGTAGCCTGGATTTTAAGCAGCCTGGATTTTAAGACAGGACCCCTTAAAAAAAAAAAAAAGAAAGAAAGAAAGAAAGAAAGAAAGAAAGAAAGAAAGAAAGAAAGAAAGAAAGAAAGAAAGAAAGAAAGAAAGAAGGAAATGTAAGGAAAATAAAGACTCGGGATTCCCCTCTATGTTTGAAAGCTGAAGTGTTATACTTAAAGATAAGCTGGTTTTTCAAGATCCATAACTAGGTTATTAAAACAGAATGGCAGTTTCCTTCCCCACCCACCAGCCCCTTTGCTCAGAACTGTTGTAACAATCTTCATATAGCAAACTATTACCCATTCATTTCCTCCTTATCAAGGTAGCTAAGTGTTATATAATCCATGTCTGTAAACTCAGTCTTAACTGAGTTAAGCCTATTCCCACTCATATTGTCGATGAAAAAAAATAACATAAGAGCAAATTCAGTGTCCCCTCCTTCAGTTAAAAGAGTATAGTAGTCCCCCTCTTATCCGTGGGGGAGTTGTTCCAAGACCCCAGTGGATGCCTGAAATGGAGGAGAGTTGTGAAACCCTGTGTGTACTGTTTTTTCCTTCACATACATACCTATGATGAATTTTAATTTACAAAGTAGGCACAGTAAGAGATTAACAGTAACTAATAATAAAGGAGAACATTATAACAACATACCGGAATAAAAGGTATGTAGATGTGGTCTTTCTCTCAAACTATCTTTTTGTACTGTACTCTCCTGACGATGTGAGATGATAAAATGCCTATGTGATGAGACGGAGTGAGGTGAATGGTGCAGGCACTGCGACATAACATTAGGCTCCTAGTGACCTGACGACTCGTCAGAAAGAGGACCATCTGCTTCCCCACTGCGGCTGACCGCGCATCACTGAGACTGTGTGAAGTGAAGCTGCAGATAAGACTGTATATGGGTCAAATTTGTATGAACCAAGAAAAGGAAGATTGGCATATATGACCAGATTTCTCCCCACCCTGATTCCACCCCCCTCACACACCACACACCTGCCTCTTTTCTGAAATTTCAAATTTTTTTCCCCTTGTCTAAAGGGATTTCTGCTCCTCATCTCCATTGTAGTTATCGCATGCTCATCTACCCAAAATCCAGAATGCAAACACATTGAAATTAACTGTGGAGAAGGGAAAGCTTATCTGAGCCCGACAGGTTCCGCAAATTTCCTTGCACTATTCCACTCCTGCACATTATGCGCCATTTTTCACGTTTACGTAGAGACTGTGGAAGCTACTGTCAGTCTGTCCGCTCCCTCCTGCTGTTGGTTGTTGATCTGTGGCTGCCTTCCCACTGTGCTAAATCATTCAGTTCCTCTTCAAGCAACACCTCTCATTGATCACTCCAGAGGGGCTGCTTCTGAAAATGTTGATTCAACTCAGTAGGGAAGATGGGCTGGTGCAGCTGGAGGAGGAGGACTGGCAGAAACTCTTGAAAACAGCACACCTCCTAGTTTTCATTGGTGCAAAAAGCAATCACACCCCCTCCCCTGCCTTTTAAGCAAACTTCTGCCAAGTTGGCAGATGATCCCAACTTGAAGGAAAGAAGGGCAAGTACAAAACCAGCTGAATGGCTTCCCACGAAACAACTGTTTATTTCTGCCCTTGCGCTCCTTGCCTACCCCCAAGAGAATCTCAAACCCAGCTGCCTTCAGAGTTTCCATGCTCTGCTTGGATTCTAAACCTGGAGAATTGAGATTAATGAAAAGTACTTTTGCCACTAAAAATACCTTTCCCAAAGCAGTGATTTCCTAACCCACAACTGTTTAGAATGGCATCGTTTAACAATGTTTATAAGTCATAAAACATGCATTGGGCTGATGTATGAGTTTGTATCTTTCGAGGAGCTAGAATTGCAAACAAACAAAAAAATGCAGGGAGAGAGGAAAGAAAAACGTTCTAACAGATGTGTTCACTACTAAGTAGAACACACAACATGTGCTGCAAAATAAAAGAACCATTTGGCAACATAAAATATCTTGGCATCTGCGTTAGATTTGTAACCACAGTAAAATATTGATATGGACCATAAAATTCAAGTTCTATATTCCTATGCTTTGGGGTGACTCTGCTTTTGAAAGACTTTTTGCACCGCGGAATTGTTCTTGTTCATCAAAGACACTTTATGACAAACCTGTTTTATGACATTGCATTGACTGGCTCGTTTTCAAAAAGTAGATGCAAAAAATGGGGACGTCTATTAATTCCAAGCGAGGCGCAAATTTGATATCTTAAATGAACATGGAAGAAACTACACAGCTTGGACCCATTGATGGGAAGATGTACTTAGGGAAATACGTGCAGATAAAAGGTCTTGAAACTTGAAGCTGAGTTTTAATATTAACCTTTTATTTAATAATACATTATGGAACTGGTTCTTTTCAGAAAGAGTGACATGATAAATGATAGTATCTGTAAAGTTACACAATATATTGTATTTAATAATTAAATGTTTTTACATAAATACATAATCACTTACATGTCATGGTAAATAATATTTTAACAAAATATTGTTAAATACATATCCATATTTTATCAGTTTTATAACTAGTCCAATATTACAAAAATAATTTATATATAGAAAGTACAGAAAATATACATAATTTATGAAGACAAAATAGTAGAGTGAAATACAGTTTTTTAGACAAACCCTCCATTCTGCTTATGAATGCAACTGGTTCTTGAAATTGTTTTAACTTTTACTTCTGGTAGTTATCTCCTTATATGTATTTTTTAGAAGTATTTACAGTGCTATTTCCTGTCTCATCAATGTTAGACATTAATTTCCCTATATGAGATGCGCACATTTAATTTTCTCACACAAAACCCTCACTACCATTATATTACAACTATGAGTTAAATCATGAGCAGTTACAGTTACTTTTCACAAAGCAATATCCATAGTGTAGTAATAAAGTAATCATAGTATACTGTTTTGCTCAGAATGAACAAATGGTCATGTCTTTTTAAAAATTTGTAATTTCATCTCCACCTCTCATTCATCTCAAACCCCAGCAGATATGTGACTTACCAAACTCCCTCTCCTATCCATTCCCACCTGACTTCCAACCCTGACCCATCCTTCTTGAAGTCCCTGTTCTCTGCCTACACATAGGCTTCCTTCTTCTATTTAACTGTCATCATGGAAGTAGCCTGTCCCTCTTCTCAGGTGCTCCCTTTATTTCTCTTATGTGTTGCATGTTCCACACTTGGGTCATTGTCTTCCTGCTTGTTGCTTTACTTTCTTGTTTGAAGAAATTTCTAGGATTTTCCCAAGAAATGGTATCTGAGAGACAACTGTTTCAAGACTGCACATCTAAGAGTATTGTCATTTCAAAAAAAAAAAAAAAGTATCTTTATTTCTTCTTTCTACTGGATTCAGTTTGAGCAAAAAAAGTCTAATTTGAATATCAATATCTCTATGTTCAACATTTTTGCTCCATGATTGTTTGGCTTTCAGATTTTCTCTGAAAAATCCAATGTCCTTCTGTATCACAATGCTTTCTGAGTTCTTAAAGCTCTTCTTTATGTCAGGTGTTTAAAATTTCATGATGGTACACCTTATTGTAGGACTATTTTATCATTCATTGTTCTGGTTCATAGCGAGTCCTTTTAATATGGAAACATGTCCTAAATTCAGAGATATTTCCTTGTACTCAGTACTTTAATAGGAATTCTGTAAAGATAGAAAACAATGGCCTATGGAATTTTATCAGTTGGATGTTAAATCTTTTGGAATAGTTTTCTAATTTGCCCATTGTTTTCATTCGGATTATTCATCTCTCTTGTGCTTTATTTGTTGACATATCACCTCAGTTCTAACATCCAACATTCTTTTTTTTTCCTTAATATTTCTGATATTTTATTTTTTTATTTGCAAAAGCTCTTTTTTATTGTTGTTTTTTGATTATCCTTTTAGAGAGAATTTTCTTCCTAAGTCATGCCCGTGATAACTTAACTCTCTGAAGATATTAACTGCTAGATTTTCTAACATTTTCTCTGCTCCATTATGTCTGTTCTCTCTGAATCCATTTTTGTTGGTGTTATTTTATGTATTTGGTCTCTATTTTTCATTAGGAGACTTTCCTTATACATGTGACAGAGACTATCTGTTCATACTTAAGAAGGGGTCTCTAGGTGCTTGGGCAAGGACTTGTACCCTGGCAGGTGTAACTCCCTGGAAGAAAAGGAATTCTTCTTTTCCTCCCATGGGGACTTATTTTCTATGTGTTTTCATTGGAAGAGCTGTATTTTTTCTTTTTTAAGATTCGATTTATTTATTTGAGAGAGAGAGAGTGAAAGAGAGAGCATGGCACAAGGGAGGAGCAGAGGGAGAGGAAGAAGCAGACTCCCCACTGAGCAGGGAGTCCAAAGCAGGGACTCAATCCCAGGACCTGGGATCACAACCTGAGCTGAAGACAGATGCTTAACCCACTAAGCCCCCCAGGTGCCCTTCTTCCAGGGGTGCCATATTCAACCAAAATAATATTAGCTTTGTTTTTGTTTTAGCTATAAGAACAAAAAAAGTTTAAATTCAAAAGAATGTTAAATTTGGACACTTAAAAATAACAATAGAAAAAAATTGTGTATCTTTTTTCTTATGCAGCATTGGTTGAGTCAACCTTTACATTTTATCTTCAAATCAATTTGTCTCATCTCCTTTAAATTTCCTGTAAAGGGTATATTTATTCTGAAAATACCAAGGGCCTTTAAGAGTGATAAAGCAAAACAAAACAAATATGTCCCCAGAATGATTTCCTTATGTTAAATATAATTAGAATTGGTATGTAAAGTCCCAAATATAACAGTAAGAATACATAACACCGAGAAAGACCACATCGTCCAGAGATAGAACATCGTCATTAAGTATTCAAATCAAAGGAACAGATTCTGAGAATTAAACTGACCAAATGGACAAAAAAATGGATGATACAAGCCATTAGTAGAAGTAAACCCAGTCTGCCTAGAAAGGTGTAAGTTAGCTGTGAAATCGCCACAGTTCCAATCAAGGTAAACTGTGTGGAATCTCAGGGAGGCAGAATTACAGTACAGTTGAAGCCTAGTAACGATATGTCTAATGATTGCATTAAATTTGTCTAGAGAAAGACAAATGTGAACAAAAGAGGAGGATCTCTTGATGAAACACGAATGGGGAAAATCCAAGGAGCAGAGCGTCATCCTGAGGTCATCAGTCTACCCTAAGACTACCAAAGTACTGAACTGCTAAGATGGATAGGTCAGGAATTCTGCCATCATGCTTAAGAAGCTCATGCCCAGACCTTAAAATTTTGCAGTCTTATACCAAGAAATCCTTCCCACAAATTCACTTCCCGTTGGAAATGTCTCTATAACTATGATGACCCTAGGGAGACTGTGCCACATTTGATCATCTGCCCAGATGTGGCCAGCAGGTTTTCCTCTGTTTGTTTTGTTGCACAGCTGAGATTACGACAGAATATTCAATAAGACCTTGCTAAATATTCTAATAAATGAATAAAGGATGTTAACTGGGATAAGCAAAGAAATATTTAACTGGGTTTTCTGGTTTATTAGATTCAATGGACTTAGGTTTTGCTTCATGTGCCCTACAGTATCTTCTATGTCTCTATTGCTACAAAGTCGAGGCCAAGTTTTTAAAGGTCAAGAAAGGAATAATAAGCACGCTCATGTTCAGGCTTAGCATGGAGCTCCTCCCAACCTCCTACACTCTTTCTTTGTGCCTGAGTACTTACCTTCCCCTGGGTTACTGGCATTGGGAATATATACCCTTGTCAGGAGATTACTCTGATATTTACTCATAAGGGTTTGATCTTTTTCTGTAGTCAGAAAGGAAAGACTTATCAGAAGACAGTGTAGTAATTCAAACTAAAAATGTGCATACACCATAGCACAGAACTGCCTTTTTTTATGGTAAATAAGCAATACAACTCAAACATTTAAAGACATCTGTGTTCAGTACTACCCCTCATGTTCTCAATGAGTGATCATGATAAGTGGTTTTGAATTAGAGGCATGGATGTTACCCTTACACTACAGAAGACTATGGGCTTTTCCACATACATTTTAACCACTGAGAAGGGCAATAGTGAAAATGCTACAGAAAGCAGGATTCTAATCAACAGAATAAGTTAATTTTAATTGAATATTTACAAGCTTTTTATATGTATTTTTCGATTGTGCTGTCATCTTTTAAGTTGTTCGTTAGAGTTAGCCTCCTGAATTCTATCCATCTGGGGACACTGACAATATTGAATTCCATTTCCTCCAAGCTGATGACGAAATCGGTCATAGTGACCAAAATAAGATAATGCCACCCTAGAAATTTTCTTGAAATACAGTCTGCCTTCCTTAGTGATTGTGGGAAACAGTCAATTGCACCTATCACACTATATCAAATGAAGAGATGATGCAGAAGATGGACCATGTTTAAGAAAATGCCAATGTCACTTTAGAGTAAGTGAGGGGATATGCTAGCATCACACAATTAAAGAAAAAAATCAACAATATCAAGTGATCTAACAGACAAACTGAGACCTGAAAAACCCATTTACTATGGTCATTAAAAAAGTGAAGTTGGTCCAAAATTGCTATCTCCCTGTTTGCTGTATGACAGGTGTTGGCTCAATGGCCTCGAAGTCCATTTACTGGCAGAACAGGAGGCATACTGGAAAAAGCACGAACGTCTCCACCCCTCCACAAACCACTTCAAAGTTACTCACAAGTGACTCAAGGTCTACGAATACCCAGGGATGATGAAAAAAACCATGTATTTTAAGCTGTTAAATTCAAGACGGTCCTATAGGGTGCTTTAGCCTCTGAGGCTCATTCTCTCTTAGGGATCCACTAAATCTGATGGTAGTGTGACAGCACCATCTGTGATATGCAGACACCCGTCCATTAGGAATTGTACTGGAACCATCCATGTACCTTACTGAGGCCACAGGGTGGGAAGTAATTATTATAGAGAAATGGCTTCTAGCTGCTACTGCTTAGGGCCATTTTTGGATTAGTGATGAGGAACTAAAAAGGCCTTAAATACGTTCACAAATCCCAGCAAAATGATCTCCTTAGTTAAGTATATATGATACACTGATACATGAGGAGTGATACAGAAATGATTTGCCTACACCAGGCTTTCATCTTAGATGTATGTGGTTCTTAGTGACGTCTTTGAAAACTATAGACATTCATCTAATAAAGACTGAGGGCATTTTCTCAAGACAAATAGCCACTTCATCGTAAACACCGCCTCTTTCATCTTTTTAAGAAAATATTTAATTCATATATTTAATTTGATGTCCTTCCTTGTTATTGCCCCGATATTTTTCTCTTTTGTAACTTTTAAATTAGTATACCATTCTATGAGTTTTAACACACACTTAGATTCATACAACCACCATCAAAATCAGGATACAGAACAGTTGCTACACCTCAAAGAATTCCATCGTGCTAAAGTTTTGTATTCAAATGCTCTCGTCACACCAAAGTCTGGAAACACTTATCCACCTCTGTTCTTATAGTTTTGCCTTTTCTGAAACATTGCATAAATGAATTCATACAGTCTATATAACCTTGTGAGTCTGGCTTCTCTCACTTAGCAGAATGCATCTGAGATCCATCTGTTATTTGTGTATCAATAGTCCATTCCTCTTTATTGTTGAGTAGAGATCGTTGCATGGAAAGTCCATGGTTTGTGAATTCATATACTGAAGGACATTTTGGTTGATTCCGGTTATTGGCTCTTATGACTAATGCTGTTATAAATATTTCTATATATAAATGTATGCTTTCTTGGATAAAGACCTAGGAGTGAGATTCGGGGGTCATACTGGAAATGTGAATTTAACTTTTGGCTCTTAACTACTTGTTTTTATACAGGTAAGCAGATGGATAGATTCTGACTGTGTCTATACATAATTACTCTATCAGCATTTTATTATTAAGTACATATTCTGTTCCAAGCAGTGCCAGACACTAAGGACCCAGAGATGAATAATGCATTGTATGTTAAGTAAATGCATGGATGCGTGGACACAAGCAGTGTATTCATTTCCTGAGGCTGCCATAACAAACTACCAGAAATTGAGTGGCTTAAAACAACAGTGGTCTCTGAAGGTTCTAGAATCTGGAAGTTCAAAATTAAAGAGTGAGCAGTGCAATGCTCCATCTTAGACCCTGAGCAAAATCCTCCTTGGTTTTCTTCCTAGCTTCTGCGGTGGCCGGCAACCCTTGGCTTTCCTTGGCTTGTAGCTGTAATACTTCAATCTTTGCCTCCCTCCTCTCTTCCATGGTCTTCTTTTAAGAACAGGAGTCATATTGGATTAAGGCCCCACCCTACTCCAATATGACCTTGTCTTAATTACATCTGCAAACAGCCTATTTTCAAATAAGGTCACAGGTTAGACTGTCAACTGTCCCAAGTCTTAGGGGGACACAATTTAGCCAATAAAAACGGACAAAGATGTATTATGTGCTGATTGGCCAACCATTGTGCTAGGTGTGGAGGATTGAATGGTCGGCCAATTAGGCAAAGCTCTGGGTCTCACAGACTCTATAACTTAGTGGGCAAGATAGATTTTAATACAATTATGAAACAGAATCTGGTTATAAAAGTTGGTCCTTCTTAGAAGCAGCACAGGATGCTCTGGGAATGAAAATAAGGGGTTCCAACCTGGTCTAGGGTTTAGAGAAGGCTTCTCTGAAGAAGTAATATTTAAGATGAACTCAGACACTAAACACAGAGCAGAAACAAAACAAAACAAAACATCCCAAGCAAAGGGACAAACATGTAAGAAGGATTGGAAGCTGGGGAGAGTATTATGTTCCAGGAATTCAGCATAAAAGTGTAAAGGAAGAGTATCAGGAGATGTAGACAAGTTGGCAGGGGGTTGATTATGTAGAACTTTGTAGACCTGCCTTGAATTTTAGACCACACCTTAAGGGCAATATGAAGTCATTGAAAAGTTGTATTCCTGAGGCTGACGTGATCAGAAATGCACTTACAAACATCCCTCCCAATCTGTGGAGAATAGATTAAATGGAGACAAATTTCAAAGGAGATAATTAGTACATTTAAGTGTTTAAAACAAGATATAGTGACTTGGGTCAGAGGGCTGTTGATGGAAATAGAAGGATAAGGCTCAGGTCGAGAAATACACTGGTTGCTCTCTCAATAAGAATTACATCCAGCATGAGGGTGAGGGACAAAGAGACATAATAAAAACAAACACACAAAAAGCACCTCTCACATTTTTAGCACGAGCTTCTAGGTCGGTGAAAGAGCGTTTTCACTGACTTAGAGACCACCAGTGCATGTTTATATCTGGGGTGTGAGATACACCAGGAGTTCTACTTGTGACACTTCAAGTTTTTGAGTGGCTGGGAGACATTCAAATGATCATACCAAACCAGTAGTTGGATGTAAGACTCCAGAGCCAGAAGAAATGTCTGGGCTGGATACATACATTTTTGAGTCAACAGTATAGAGATGGCAATTTAACTGAGAGAATGAATGAAATTATCTAGGCAGGGAGTATGGAATTCGAAGCGCTAAATTGAGCCCTAAGGAACTCCATCATCAAAAGTTCTGGCAGACAGGAGGTCCTGGGAAAGGGGAAGGAAGACAACTGGGATTTTTGCTGATAGATGCAACTCCAGATTAGGGATGGAGGTGGGGCTAATGGCGGACCTTGGAGGCCGATGGAACAGCAAACACAAAAGGCAAAGCAGCAAGAAGCTTAGAACATTCTGGCAAGTTGGTTAGCTTGGTTGAAGGCTGGGGTGTATGAACTGATGTATGAAAAGGGAAACCTTGAAAGTTAGGTTGAGAGCAAATCAAGGCAAAACTTGGCTCAAACGTTTTGCTTTTCATCTAACTGATAGGTGTTGGGGAAAATCACTTTAGAACAGAAATGTTAAGCAGATTGCCCTGCAATCAAGCCCCGGGGGGCAGGGCAGTGGGAACTAACTCAGATTGTATTTCAATACTATACTTTTTTTCAATAGGGTAGAACTTGGTCCTACTGCAGATACCCTTTTTACAGCCCTATATCCCCTACCTTCTTCCTCTGTAAATGGGTGGTTTGTATTTACTCACAATGAAACGAAGAGTGTAAATACAGCTTTTCGCCTCCTAATTGAATCAACATTTTCTTGAAAGGCAGTCTTGGGTAAAAACCAGTTAAGGAATCTTTTTTTAAAAAAACAAATGTTGCAATCAACCAGCGGTTTAATTTCTAGCAGTAACACATGCTTTCTAATTCCCGAAGGTGTGCTTTCCCCATTCCACTGAGCCAGTGTAGGCCACCTTGGAAATCAGTCAAGAGCTGGAATTGACTCAGTACCCAGCACAGTGACCGAAGACATTAGCTACAGTGGCAACCTAATTGTAATGTAATTCCAGTAATATACGCAGTTAGCACTGAGCACAATTTAGGGTTCCCTGCCTAGAGTTTCAGGAAAGCCATGCTGTTATTGTAATGAACCCACTGCTTTGCTGCTCCAGTTTCAGTCCTTAGTTTTATTACTCACGATGAGTTCCTCAGTTGTTTCTAAAACTTCTCCAACAGAAAGAGACGATAATGACTCAGTACACCACTACCATATTCCTTAGGAAAACTTCATAAATGTTACCTATTACTAGCTATTTCATATTCATTTCTAAGCTTTTGGCACAGATTACAGAATTTAATCTGCTCAACAACTGTATGGGTCGGCACTATTGGTAACTTTCAAATTTAAATAACTTGATCAAAGTCCCACAACTCATACACACTGGTGAGTGGAGGTGGAAGGATTCTGACACAGAGCCTACATTATTGTTAATACCCTGTATTCCTATGTTCACTAGAGGTTAATTTGCCTACTCAATTAGAATGTAAGTTACTTCAGGAGTTCTGCTTTCGCTAGGTGCTTTGTAGACTCACCAAATAATGCTTGTGTGGAGAAGAGGAAAAAAAAAAAAAAAGAAGGTAGAAGAACAAAAAAGAAGGGAGGGAGGGAGGGAGGGAGGCAGGCAGGCAGGCGTTGCAACAAAAATGGGTGAGAAATCTTTATCAGAAGAACTGTTTTTGAAGCACCTGGCTGGCTCAGTCAGTAGAGCATGTGACTTGTGATCTTGGGGTTGTGAGTTCAAGCCCCACACTGGGCACAGAGCTTATGTCAAAAAAAAAAAAAAAAAAGTTTTTTCTTAAGGTGAAAAATAAAGCAAATCAAAACGCAGATTGTGAGATAAGGGCATTTTCTTTCATTTGACCATGGGTTTTTAGGATTATTAGGAAAAATAACCACAATATTGCTTTTAAATGTCTGAGATTGTAAAATAGTGATTTAGACTAATTCTGTCATATTTATTCAGTGTGACAGGCTGTGTGGTGTGAAATACGTAGGACAGATTTGAATCTTGGTTCCACTGCTTCCCAGCTGTGTGATCTTCCATAAATTGTTTAAAGAGCCTCACACTCCTATAAAACAGATATGATATCATGTACTTTATAAAGTTTTGGTGAGGATTCTACCTTATAAAGTTTTAGTGAGAACTGTCAACTAAGATAGATGACTTGGGCTTTTCACCATGCAAAAATCCCAGATAACCACCTGTCCATCTTTGCTGATCTGGGGCCACAGGGCATAGCCTTCCCCAGCACGGCAAAGATGGCAGATTGCTATTTCCTCACCGTGATGTCTCTGGAAAGCAAACCCCATAACAACACAGAGAAGTAGGTGTTATGATCCCTATTTTATAGATGTGGAAACTGAGACCCATGTTCGCACAGAAGACTCAAGAGTCTAAAAGGAAAACACAAATAATGGTGAATATTTATCATACACTTGCATTATGTAGAGTCTTTTATTTTTATCCTCTCATAGTATCTAACTTATGGGGTGTCTGTAAGGACCTGTAAGGACCTGATTTTTCTCATTTTACAAAAATGGAGATTCAGTACCACCAAAGTTAATAAACTTGCTCAGGGCAAAGCTAGCAAGAAGTAAAACAGGGATTGAACCAAGGCTTTTTACTATATATCCCCAAATCTTGTCCACTGTGGAACATCCTCTCTCAGACCCACATGTGGCCAGGGGCTTATGAAAATTGGTGACAGGGGTGCCTGGGTGGCTCAGCTGGTGAAAGCATCTGCCTTTAGCTCAGATCATGATCCCAGGGTGCTGGGATCGAGCCCCATATCAGTCTCCCTGCTCAGAGGGGAGTCTGCTTTTCCCTCTCCCTCTGCCCCTCCTCTGGCTTGTGCTCTCTCCTCTCTCACTCACTCTCTCTCTCAAATAAATAAAATCTTTAAAAAAAAAAGAAAAGAAAAAATTGGTGACAGGGACACATTTGGAAGTCTATTTCGTGTTTTTCACAGATGTTTGTCTACATCTCTGGTCATCCCTAAGTCTATATTTTTTGGACATTAATTAGTCAGTTATATTAGTTACCCATTGCTACCTAACAAATTATCTCAAAACACAGAAGCTTAAAACAAAATAATCATCTACCTGCTCATAGTTTTTCTAGGTTGGGAATTTGGAAGTGGTTCAAAGAGTACGTCTGGCTCAGGGTCCCACATGAGGTTGTAGGCAGGATGCTGGCTGGAGCCTCAGTCCCCTGAGTGCTTGTCTAGGTCCGGAGGATTTGTTTTCAAGGTAGTTCACTTCCCTGGATGACAAGCCTGTGTTGGGTGTTGGCAGGCAGCCTCAGTTTCTCCCTATGTGTGTCGTTCCACAGGCTGTTTGAGAGTCCTTACAACATGACAATTGTCTTTCTCCAGAGCAATCATCTTTCTAGCAGCTCCCTGCAACCCCCCCCAACACACAATCTGTGATAACTCACAGATTTAAAAAAAAGACAATATGAAGTAAACTGTGTTTACTAATACCTATCTCATCCAGTAAGGTACATCAAAGAAACAGAAGTACTGCAACATGGCAGCTGGTTTTACTGTTAGCTGCTCAGCACTCTACAGTTAACACAGTGCTTTTATTTCTAAGATCTCAGCTGAGGCTCCCAGGACCCCTGTGCGGTGGAGAACAAGTGTCTTTAGGCCCATGTTAGAGACAAGACTAATGAACTCGAGGGACAGAAGCAACTTCGATCTAACGTGCACATTTTGACAGAGGTTCCCAGTCTCCAAGGCTACACGTGTCTCCATGACATGGTAGATGTTTAGGTCTTTTATTTAAAGAGATCATTCTCCATATAAAAGCCTTTGTGGTATTACAAACGAAATCCAGGGACTTCTCTGGTGCCCTGTCCCCCACGTACTCTGCTCCTTCTCCAGGATGGACCCCAAAGGGCTCCAGTCCGTTCCTAAAGGGCTCCTGGACCCAGCTGGAAACCGCCTCACTCCATCATGCTCTGGCAAGAGCCCTGTCATCCTACAGCACAATCTAAAGGAACCCAGCAGCTCAGAATGAAAAACACAATCACTTCCATCCATCACCAGAGAAAGGCAGGAAAACGATTGGATGGGTGTCCTGAGTACCTTGGTCCCCACCAACTTGTTATATTTGATGTTATTACTAAGGGAAGACGGAGAGAGTAAATGCCCTACTGTGTATAATATCAATGGCATGAGTCTTGATAGATAAATGTAACTTTTACGAAGTTTATGGATTAGCCATCAGGGAAAGTCTCCACTGTGTTTGCAGAGAGGTTTTCAATGCCACCCTGGCCAGCAGGGCACTGAGATAAGTAAAGCAAACACCTGTGCTCAGGGGAAGAGCCGCGGTTGATCTTTAATGCTTGGGTCAGAGGAGACCTTCAGTTCAAAGGATGAAGAATGAGGTTCTATACCATTTATGGTTTCCCTTCGCCAGGTACTTTCTACCTGTTATTGCTGGCAAGGCCTTCATTGATCTTTTCTTCCAGCTGTTATTTATTCTCTCCTTTTAGCCTCAGCGAAGGAGGAAGATGAAGGGGCCAGGTGCTTTGTCATTTTCCAATACATCTGAACAGTGTAGCACTTTCTAAATAAGAAAACCAGTAGTTATTTTCTTCAGTGCTGTCCACTACATTTTGCTACCCTTGGGAATCTAAGGGCTGCCCCTTGGGGAATGAGGTTGGGCAGGCTTGGAATTGGGAAAGCATTTGATGTTTCTTTCTCTCTTTTTTTTTTTCTTTCACTTCCTATGGGGTCTGCATAGTACTCTCGAGCAACACTGAGCTGCTTACAGCTCCCCCAAATGTCCCTTCACCTGCACGGTAATTCCTCACTTTTCGTGCATATTTCTCTCCCTTCTTTCTCTGATCAATGTCTTCAATTATAGGGAGGGACATCCTTATAGCAGAACAGTGAGAGTAGAAATACCTTTGGCCTTAGGAAGGCTCATGTTCTAATGCAGGTGTATCTCTTTTCAGATGTGTAACCTGGTGACAGGTTCATAATAACCTGCCTGTACCTCAGTATCCCCCCTTCCCCAAGCGATAAAATAGCAAAGCAGTGCTCACTTCCTGAGACGGCTGTGAGAGGTAAGATAATGCAGGTAATGAACCTGGTGCATGGTAAGCACTCAGTAACTCAGTCAAGAGTAATAATTATTGAATGTTATTTAAGTATAATTAATAATAATAACGATAACAACTCAAAGCTTCTATTTTGCCCCCAGGGTACTTCCCCTGGTTCTGTAACAACCTCATTTAGATAGCCTTCTCTAGGCCCACCTGGCAGCCTGTGTTTGCCTTCATCATAGAACTGTGATGGTCAGTTTTTACATCTCTTTTCCCTTTCAATCTTCAACATCCAGAAGCAAGGCTTATGCTTATGCTAAGACTTCTCAGTACCCAACACAGCACCTGCAACAGGGTGAACGCTCAAAAAATAGTAAGTGACGTTGTTTTCTTTGCTTTCCTTCTTTGCTTTCTTCGAACACATCAATCATTTCAGCAAGCATTTCATAACTGGCCTGTGCTTCCAGCACAGAGATGCTGGAGAAGCAGATGTGCATTAGACATGGACTCAGGAATTTACTGTCTGGAGGGAGAAATGTATCTATCAGTGGATAGCCTCCATGCAACGGAGTGCTTCCAGGATGGAGTGATGCCCAGGGAACCTTGGGCATGTAAACAGAACTTATTTCAGGTGAGAGTGAGGAGGTCAAAGGAAAATACAATGAAGGCCACCTGGCGGAGGCAATACTCAAATGGCACGTTGGAAGTTGAGCAGCTGTTTAGGCCAGAAAAGAGAACAGGGAGGGGGCTGAGTCTTACAATCAGAAAGAACGACCTGTGCAAAGCGAATATAAGTACACAATGGCATAGTGAATCTAGGACATGTTCCACATTTAAACATCTTCCGATCGTCAACATCAAGGCAGGGGTAGCAGATGAGCAGAGGCCAGATTAGGGAAATCCTTGAGCGTCATGATAGCAAAATGCCAAAAAGCCTAGGAAGTCCAACGAGGTAACATTTTTAAACAACTCAGCCCATGGTCTTGACCAACTACTTAATGTAAGAGGATGACCTATATATTAAAATCCTCCCCCTCGGGTGGCACACATAGCATTCAGCCAGGAGAGCAATTGAAGTGTTGGCATTCAAAGTGTAGTTCCCATCATGAAATACCTTACAGGTTTGGAGCCACAAAGCAGAGGAAATAACAAAGTGTATGGATAGCAAATTGCCTCAGTAGGCAGAGTAAATGGAGCATGAAGTTGGAATTGTTGCTAACTTGTCACAAAGTACATGACTAGGAAGAAAACTCACCTATGCTGAGGTTATGGGAGAATGTCAACACATAGTAATGAAAACCGAACGAGCAGGGTCAAATCCAGCACCCGCACCAGCCCATAATTAAGGAAGTGCGAACTCCACAGTCCTCCTTGCTTAATGTGTGCTATTCATTTATAATTAGAGACACAAACTGAATCCTCAGATCTAATTGTTATGATGGATATACCCAGAGTAAGACTTTCCTCCACGTTTTCTCTTCCTAAAATATCTATTACGACCCTATTAATGAGGATTAAATGGGCAGTTTGAAATTCATTGTTTCTCTGCTGGACTCTGCATACTTAGTTTTTGAATTCTGTTCAGCAGCATTAATAAATATTTATTGAAGACTTTTTCTAAGTAATACTCTGATACCAAAAGATCTTGGGAAGAACACAGGCAAAATGAGAGTCACAGCCTACACCTGATTTGCAGCTCGCTATTTTGACCATTTCAAAATTCAGACTAACGTATGGTAACTATGAGATGTCAGACACTGTGCTGTGTACATGTTTACTTTATCTCAATTGATTATTGCAGTAAAGTTATGACTTAGATCTAGTTATCCCCAAGAATCCAGAGGCGCAGAGAATTTCTGCACTGTGGCCCGTGCCACAAAGCTAGTCAGAGGTGGACATATAATTTGAATTTAGGTTTGCTTGATTCCCAAAACTGTGCTTTCCCAATCTGTGCCATGTAATGTCCCTGTGGCAGATCCAGGAGGCACACTGGGACAAGATAAGACACGGAAAGAGTCCCCCTCTGAGAAGAGCTATGCCAAGAACATATCTCCCACCAGCACGGCTCTGAGACCATGTTCATTTCTATGCCAGTCTGAACATAAACCAGACTCCCTGTTCGGGAACCGTGGGTCCACCTCCCACCTGGACCTCAGCTGATCATCTCTCACCTGGACCTCGGCATCTGCATAGAGATATGTGCCCTGTACTCACTTTTACTTTCCCACCCTCTCCATTCTCTCCACAGAAGCCACAGCGAACTCCTTAAATGTACAATGAACCATGCTAAACATTCCTCATCGCCTTTGTTATTTTTTCTAAATTTTATTTTATTTTTATTTTTTAAATTTAATTTATTTTTTAATTTAAATTTTAGGTCGGTAACATACAGTGCAATATGAGTTTCTGGAGTGGAATTCAGTGATTCATCACTTACATACAACCCCCAGTGCTCATCGCAAGTGCCCTCCTTAATGCCCATCACCCATCTAGCCCATCCCATCACCTTTATTTTTAAGTAGTCATTGTTTTATATTCCTCAGTGTAAAACCAAAAATCTTAATTAGCAGGCTACATGCAGCCCTGCTGTGCTCTGACAGCTACCTCCTTTTCACATTTGGGTGGCAACCCTAGTGACTTTCCATTTCTTGGATATGCTTTGTTTCCTTCTCCTGCCACAAAGGCCCTTGCACACGCAAAGTTCCCTCTGCCTTGAAAGCGAAGTCAAAAGTCAATATCCAATGGGGTTCATATATACTCAGCCATCGGAAAGGATGAATACCCACCATTTGCATCACCATGGATGGAACTGGAGGGAATTATGCTAAGTGAAATAAGTAGAGAGAGACAATTATCATATGGTTTCACTCATATGTGGAACATAAGGAATAGCGTGGAGGACCACAGGGGAAGGGAGAGAACGCTGAATGGGAAGAAATCAGAGAGGGAGACAAACCATGAGAGATTCTGGACTCTGGGAAACAAACTGAGGGTTTCAGAAGGGAGGGGGTGGGGGGATGGGGTAATCGGGTGATGGGTATTAAGGAAGACACATGTTGTGATGAGCGCTGGGTGTTATATGCAATTAATGAATCGCTGAACACTACATCAAAAACTTAGGATGTACTATATGCTGGGTAACTGAACATAATGAAAACAAAACAAAACCCCACAAAAGTCAATATCCACATCTAAGAGAATGTGCGTGGCTCCCCGGCAAGCTTTTCCTCACCTCTCAGTCTAGGTCACCTCTTTTTCGATATTTGCTTTTATTGACTCCAGCCCCCTTCCCTCCCTGCACTCACTTTACTTTGTACTGTAGTCTTACCAGCATATAATGGGATTGATAGGGCTTCCCAATCAGACTCTATAAATCCACATAGCTGGGACCTTTCTATCATGTTTGCCATGATCTCTCAGACCTATCAGAGAACCTGGCAGGATCTGTGAATGAATACATGAATGGATTTTAAAAATCAGAAATCTATGCCTAGAAAAATTTGTAGCCAGAGATGAAATTCTTAGGAATAAGGTTTCAGATGAATTATCTCTGGCACCAGTTAGCCTTGTGCATGTGGGTACCAGTATTTACGAATGTATTTCATTCTGCAAATATTAATTGAATGACAACTTTTCCAAGGTCCTGGGCCAAACAGTAAGGATATAATAATGAGCAAGAGAGATGCAGCTTTGAACAGTGTTTACCTGGTGAGGGTTTCAGGGTCTTTCTTATTTGCTCTAAATGGAAATTTTTATTGAGGAAACTGTCGATATGCAAGCAGTTGTAATAATAATAATAATAATAATAATAATAATAATAATAATGCAGAGATCCTGTGTACACTCCACCCAGTTTCTCCCAATAGTAACATTTTGCAAAACTCTAGTGTAATATCACAACTGATACCAGGTTGCAGTTTTTTAACAAATAATTAAATTACAAGTACAAGGAGCATCAAGAAAGGGGAGGTTCAGAAACTGGAAGAACCCCCAAAGAGCAAGAACAGAGAGAATAAAGTGGAGAGAGACGAAGTAATGAATCTGTGGAGTGAGATGCATGCTAGTTCGTGGGGGATCTTGTAAACCATATACAGGGTGTGGGTCTCTATCCAACATGCAATGGAGAGCTGCTATGGATTTTAAACAGAGAGAGATAAATGCAGAAGGATGAACATGGTAGGACTTTAAGAGCAACGCAGTACAACCGCCCACTTCCAATTTCAAAAAAATAATGATCTCTTCACCTGTTTCATAGGATACAGATCTCTTTATCTGCAGGAGGACCTGCCCAACAGAGAACAGGAAGCTCTGATCACTGAGCTTCAACCTCTACCGACTTTAACCCTTCAGTAGCATGTGGAGTACATTTTCAGTTATTTCCTTTTTTTTTTTTTAAAGATTTTATTTATTTATTAGACAGAGATAGAGACAGCCAGCGAGAAAGGGAACACAAGCAGAGGGAGTGGGAGAGGAAGAAGCAGGCTCATAGCGGAGGAGCCTGACGTGGGGCTCGATCCCATAACGCCGGGATCATGCCCTGAGCCGAAGGCAGACGCTTAACCGCTGTGCCACCCAGGCGCCCCTTCAGTTATTTCCTATCCCTGACTAAGGCTTGAGCCCAATCCCCTCCTGCACATAAAGGAAATGCTGCTGCCATTTTAGGACATTCTCTTGAAAAGGGGTAGGGAGTCCGGGTGAAATGGACTTTCCTGAACATTTAGTATAAATGGTGTCGTACACTGTATGTTCTTTTCTGTCTGGCTTCTTCCACACAATATGCTTTTGCTCCCCGACCTCTGTCTTTGGTACAAAGGTGTGAGAAACAGGAATCTAAAAATTATACTCTTTGGTAGAAGAAAATATGACTATTACATGCTTTCAGTATTGTATTCAAGCCAGCCCTTGGGAGTATTCATCGGAAATAAAAAAGAATGACATACTGATACATGCCACAACATGGATAGACCTGTTGTGTACAAGAAATCAGACACAAAAGAACACACAGTGTCTGACACCATTCATACTAAATGTCCAGGAAAGGCAAATATACAGGAACAGAAAGTAAATCAGTGGTTGCTTAGGGACTGGGAGTGGGAATGAGGATTTGCCATAAATTAGAATGAGGGATCTTATTGGGATGATTAAAATCTAAAACTAGATTATGGTGGTTAAATAAGTCAGTATATACACTAAAAGTCATTGTTGTACTCTTATAATTAGTGAACTTCGTAAGTAAAGTGTACCTCAATGAATTCGTTAAAAATTGGAAATTTATCGAATATAAAAAGAATAGAGAATAGAAAGGGAATTAAAAGGCACAAACTTCTAGTCATAAAATAATTAAGTCATGGGGGGTAATGTACAGCACAGAGAATACAGTTAACAATATTTTAAAGACCATGATGACAGATAGTAGCTAGATTTATCATGGTGATCACCTAGTAACCTATAGAAATGTTCAAACACTAGCTTATACAGCTGAAACTTACACAATATTGTATGTATATTATATTTCAATAAAAAGAAAAAAAAAGAAAGTCAAGAAGTACCTCTGTGATGATATATAAAGAATCATTTGTCCTGGGACATCTGGGTGGTGCAGTCAGTTGAGCATCTGACTCTTGGTTTTGGCTCGGGTCGTGATCTCAGGGTTGTGAGACTGAGCCCTGCATCAGGCTCCACGAGGAGTCTGCTTGGGATTCTCTTCCTCTCCCTCTGCACCTCCCCATACTCCCTCTCTCAAATAAATAAATCTTAAAAAAAAAAAAAAGAATCATTTGTTTTGTCTTCCTTAAGAATGCAAAGAATTAAGAAATGGTAAGATTCTTTCTGCTCTCCTTAAGTACACACAACTGCATTTTTCCTAGGTGAAATAATTCATTTGTGCCCATTATTCCATAGGACATGGCTACCTTGTTTGAACTGCTTTTCTTGGGCAATTTCCAGAACATAGATTTTTCTGTTGTTTGTCCATTGACTTTTTAATTCTTAAGTTCTTGACAATGAAGAGTCAATATGTGCTAAAGGTTTAAAAATACCAGACAAGACAAACAGACCTTCTCTGCTCGCTGAGTTTGAGTGAAATCTGATAGAGGTGGGGATGTGGTTAACACTGTTGCCACAAGTTATAACTAAATGATTTTCATTGAACTTTCTCTCTGAAGCGGTTAAGACAGATGTACGTGGCCCGTGTTTCCATTTCTCAGGCACAGAACAAGTGGGACAAGGCATCATGGTAATACCGTTAGGTCCCCTAAAGAACCATGACAGCAACTCTACACTACAGATAACAAGCCCTTTCCGAAGAATATTCAGAATAAAATCAAGAGGAACAGCAGCATTCTATAAATCAGTGTTCTCAAAGTGGGATCCCCAGAGAAGGAGCAGCACCAACCCCTGGGAACATGGTAAAAATACAAATTCTTTGGCCATATCAGAGACTGGCAGAGTCAGAAACTCTGGAGTTGGGAGCCAGACGTATGCATATTAAAAATGGGTGATTCTGATCCATACTAAAGTTTAAGAGCTACTGCTAGAAACATAAGATTCATGATACTGGACTAGCAATGCAAGCCACATTTTTATATAATATATTCAACTTCTCTGAGCCTCAATTTCTTTGTAAGTTAAATGGGAATGATAGAACCCATGTTCATTTCCTATTGCTGTCATAATGTATTATCACAAATTTAACAGTCTAAGTAACACAGATGTCTTATCTCGCAGTTTCCATGGGATGGAAGTTCAGGAACAGGATGGCTGACCAGGATTCTTTGCTTCAAATCTCACAGGGCCAAAATTAAGATGTCTGCCATCTAGGTGCTTATCTGGAAGCTCTTAGGGAAAAATACATTCTCAAGGTCATCCAGGTTTTTGACAGAATTCAATTCCTTGAGATTGCTGGACTGAGGTGCTGGCCCCCTCTGTCTTCAAAACCAGCAACAGAGCGTCAGATCCTGCTCATGATTTGAATCTCTCCAGCGTCCCTTTCTGCCTTCCTCTTCTGTAAAAAGGCGGAGTTAGCTCTCTGCTTTGAGAGCTCATAGGCTTACACTGGGGCCACCCCTGTAATCCAGAATCTCCCTATTTTCAGATCAACTGGTTAGTAACCTTAACTGCATATACAAAGTCTCTTTGCTACATAAGATAACAAATTTACAGGCATGTTATGTCATCATATTCCCAGTGCAGAATTTTCTTGGGAGCCATAATTTTGCCTACCACAGAACCCATCCTGCAGGTCCCAAAAGAACATCATTCATCATGCAAGTATATAGATACTTTGGAAGTGCTGGAGTATAGGAAGCTAAGTACCAACTTTCGTGATTCTTTGAGAAGAGGGGTAATAGACTGAGAATTAATTGTAACACATTGAGACGTATTACAAATAAAACCTCTTCAACTGATGACTATGACTCGGAGGATGACTTCTTAGAACTATTTCTCTCTGACTATGACGGGATGAAAGATAGTGCCATAACAAGGAATAAAATTTATTGTTGGGAGATTAATATCATAGGATCAGGCCATGGGTGAGTCTAAAAGGCCTAGAACTAACTCTTTCAGATCTTAGAGTTAGATTTTCACTGGTCACTGATGAGAGGTAATTTGGTCTGAAGATCTGTGCTTTATACTCAATCTTACATAAAACCCAGTGGTACCTAAAGAACAATTTATTGGCAGTGGAAATAATATACTCTGTAGTCTTCTTTTAAACACTTTTCAAACATTTAATCAATGTGATAAATACACGTGGGTAAAAGCAATAAAAATTAAAGATAGAATGAACAACATGATAAAATATAAACTTTTCTGTCCTTTCCCAATCTACCATCTAGATCTATCCATTCCCTAAGGGGAACCAATTTTAAGTTTTTAAAACTATTTCTTCTGGTTATTATTTGGAAGTTTCTTTTTAAACCCCCAAGTCAGAAACTTTCATCAGGTGGAGGCTAATTTCTTTTCTGGGATAACGGTAGAGCCATACGCCCCAAGTCCTTTTAAATTTCCTGTCAAACCATCTTCCTTTGGTCTCTGTCATTACCCTCCAACTACTTTTAAATGTATTTATAAAACAGGGTACCTATGAAATAAAAGCCTTTTAATTTGTTCCCCCAATACAAAACCACAAAATTGTAAATTGCTTCCACGTTACATTATAGGATGGATTCCTTGTGAAAGGTGCATGGAGATTGTAATCTTTTCATAGTTGCGTACGTTTTATGAAGGATATGCAAAAATGTACAAATATGTATCCAGAAAAAAAATGCATTCAACTTTGAGGCAAATATTAAAGAGGAACCTCAATAATCTTGAGGTTGTGTTATTTTCCTAGCACTTTGCTTCAATATGCTCTTATTTGTGATCTGAGCATTTGCATTCCTCTTTTAACTGACACTGTGAAAATATTACCGTTTTAACAAACATTTTTTGAACACTCCTGTATCTTTCAGTCTTTTCTATGTATAAGGATATAGCCAAGAAGGCACCAGACAAAATCCTTGACTCTGTGCGGTTTACATTTCAGCACCCAGAGATGTCATGGTATGGTACAAAATAGACAAACAAACAAAAACCTTTTGGAATCTCCTGACTCTGACATGTTATCCAATTCCAAACCTGCCATCCATCATTGGGTTCCTACAGGCAAAGAATTAATCTCTCTGAGTTTTTAATTCTCTGACTGGAAGGATCCTGGGACTATCTCCTTCTTTCAGGTAAGCATCCTACAAATAGGAAATAAAATAAATTTAAAGTAGGTCCTAGGTTGTTTTACAAAGAATGAGAATTTTTTTTAAAGTAATCAAAGGAAAACAGAGTATGTCAAAAGGTGAAAAATATGTACATATAAGGACTGAGAAAAACAGACTGACTTTAATATCAACTGACACCAACTGACCTTGAGGCTATTAAAAGTCACTGCTAAAGAAGGCCTATGAGATACAAAGTTGCTTACAGACCATCTCCTATATTTAGAGGCATGGGTAGGGCAATGGGTACCTACAAACCTGGTTTGGCACAGATGTTGGTGGTACTTAAGGTCAAGTGCATTTGGCAAGAAGGACTTTTTTCTTTCTACTCTTCTTTCTACACAAAAGGACTTTTTTTTTTTTTTTCCCCTTTAAGTAGGCTCCACGTCCAGTGCAGTGCCCAATGCCCGGCCCAAACTCACTACTCCAAGATCAAGACCTGAGCTGAGATCAAGAGTTAACCGACTGAGCCACCCAGGTGCCCCCCAAAAGGACTTTTTGAGGAGATGGTATAATTTGGAAATCCAAGCCCATTATATTTGCCAACTCCTTGGGTACTGTTGCTGTCTCTGTGCTAATCATTATAGTCAATGTATCATATAGTTGTATGCAGTCCCTGTCTCAATTAGTGGGTATCTTGATATGGAAGAAACCATGGACAGGAAAAGTCTTGTTCTTTTAGTGCTCTGGATAAATGAGCCTAGGATCAGAGCAGTCTTGACAGTCTGTTTTCTGGAATGCACTCTTTTCTTACTAATTGAATGCCTTATTTTATAGAAGTCCAGAGAGGAAAAGGAATGTTCCCAAGGCCCCCTTAGGAAGGCAGAAGCCTGGGATGTGATGCTAGGCAGCCATAGTTTCCTGAGCTCTCCTCCTATACAATGACACCAAAAGAACAGAGAAAGATACATTTGCCAATGATCAGCTTCACTACTGATGAGCCTTATTTCTCATGTACATTAAAATATTTATAATTGCAATGTTCACTATCAGTACTTGTTTATTACTTCCACACTGATTTTTTTCCCCTAGAATACCTAGATACTCGAAGAGAGCAAATTAGAGGAATGACCCAGTAAAATAAAGAACACGCATTATTCGTGTTCTAGAAATCGTGAAGTGCAAATCCTTCATTTACTCTCTGTCCTCTTCTGAGCTTTTATTCAATATCAGAGTAGCGACCCATCAGAGCTTGAGATCCATACTGATGATTGCATAGTTACGTTGCATGCTCTGCTGTTTCTTGATTATAATTGAGTCACTTACACAAATCTGAGTAAAGGCAGGAAATCAACCATTTGTGATGAATAATTCCTGAAAATTGGTTGTAAGGCTACATTTTATAAATGCAGATTAGGTAAGAGTTCAGATTTTCAAGAAGAACCCTACAAGGTAGGTATATTATATGATCACACTCAGTAACATATTCATTGCATACAGTGAGGCTGCCCAAATGTCCCAATATGTCCAGAACAGTCTCAGTTCACACCTGTTGCCCTGCTATCCTGTTTAGTATTTGTCGCAGACCAAAATATCTGACTTAGAAAGACAAACTACATGGTCACCCTGTACAAAATACAAATAACATAGCACTCCAAAAGGTAGTGCAGGCTTTTAGAATTGGCTCAGATCTTAAGAGCTAGGCACTCCCGAGTTTCATCTCAGTTTTGTAATCTTGATTAAGTTTTGTTTTTTTTTTTAAACTTCTCTGGGGTTCTGCTTCTTTATAACTAAAATGTAAAAAAGCTAGCCCCGACTTGTACATTAAGAGTGCTGTAAAAGATTCATTAAATCCTGCATGTGCCATGCCTGAACTATTATCTGGTATGTATGGTTTTCAGTAAAAGGAAGATGTACACTATAGGTGCATAAACAAGGAAACCTGAGATCCCCTCTTTTGGCATTTGCCTTTGAAAAGAAATTCCACTTGTATTTCAAATAAACACAAACTGCACACCTCACCCTTCCCCCCAAAACATGCAATTTATAATACTACTGAGTTTTATAAATAGAGAAGGATACATATATAAAAAATAAATAATGGTAATGGCCAGGGTATTTTTGGCCAAACAGCACAAAGGAACTTGTTCCCTGGGAAAGCTTTGCCTGCAAACTCTATCCCTTCATAATCCCAGCTCTGCTATTCATTTCCTTCTCCCTTTTTTTTTCTGTCTCCCATTCTATGGGCTTGCAGGAGGCAAAGCATGACCACTTCTCCACGTGTCTGTGTCAGACACCGGTGTGTCACGAGCTGTTGCAATTTAGAAAGGTTCCCAGCCCTCTCTGCCAGCTTGAGCTGGTTCCCCAGAGAACAGGATATGAATTCTCGGGCCTTTCAGTTTCTCCTTTGATGATAAACAATACTCAGCTTCAATGAAGGGAGATTTGCAGAGATTTATGGAGCTTCAGAACCCAAGTCAGCCTTTAGAAGCTCCATCTCCCTCAGCAACATCTTGCTCCTTTTCTCCTGAGAAGCTAGTAGCTTGTTACTGTTTTTCATCTGGATTCAACCTTTCAATTACTGACCATGATACCATAAATTGTATTCAAGCTTGTTTCCAAACTGAAAATCTATATATGTAGGTAAATATCAAATACCCATGCTGCTTTTTCTTTTAATTTAAATACAAAATGCCACTTGAAAGATACTTCAAGGATAGGCGTTTTATAATCTTCCATAAATACTCTATCTCAATAAGCATGTATTTCTGGAGCATGAGCCTAATGTAATTTTTTTATTTATATACTTTGAAGAGTCTCCTAGTTGACTTCAGCTACTGATTATACAAAAAAGTTGTATTTTTTTTTTTTTTTGAGAGAGAGAGAGAGAGAGTGCACATTTGCAAACAGGGATGAGAAGCAAAGGGAAAGAGAGACAATCTTAAGCATGCTCCACGCCCAGCTCAGAGCCCAAGATAGGGTTCCATCTCATGATCCTGAGATCATGACCTGAGCCAAAATCAAGAGTCAGACACTTAACCGATTAAGCCACCAGGTGCCTCCAAAAAAGATGTATTTTAAACAAACATATTAGTTACTATAATTTTCTGGGTAATGTATTTGGAAATAAAAGTAGTTAGATAAGATTCTTACATTTCTTTTAAGATAAAACCAACCATCCTCCTAAAGATATGAAAATCCCCTTTGAAAAAAAGTGCGACAGAATTATATACACATATATATGTACACATAATTATATAAAATATGTATATTATCTATAATACAGTTGACTCTTGAACAACATGGAGATTAGAGGCACCAACACCTGCACAGTCAGAAATCTGTGTATAACTTTTGATTCCCCAAAATTCTAACTATGAATAGTCTACAGTTGACCAGTAGCCCTACTGATAACACAGTCAACTATCACATATTTTGTGTATGCCTACACACTGTATTCTTATAATAAAGTAAGCTAGAGAAATGAAAATGTTATTAAGAAAATCATAAGGAAGAGAAAATACATTTACAGTACTATGCTGTATTTATCAAAATAAATTCACATATAAGTGGACCCGTGCAGTTCAAATCCCTGTTGCTCAAGGGTTAACTGAATATGATACATATGCATTTGTACAGGCATATACACATATGTATGTATGTGACACACATACAGAATCCACAGAATTAACCATTAGTCTTTTCCAGCCCACAAATCATCCTGTAATTGCCAATGCGATTTCCCCCTATTTTTGTAACCACAGAGGAGGACACCTAGATCCACATCTTTAGAAGCTGAGAGGAAGAAGAACAAAGTCGTCCAGCTTGAGAGCAAAAGGTCTAATATGGCATACGAAAAGCTGCAGAGTGTTTAAGGGGTAGACGAGGGCAACGTTGTCACACAGTCGTTCAAACAAAACAATTGACATTGTCCTTGACTACTCTATTTATTTTCCCACAACACTGCAGCCAAACCATCATCAAATTTTGTCACTTCTCCTTGCAAAATATACGCTAAGACCTTGGTTAAAGCTGCCATCATTCCGCGTCTCCTAAATTGTTTTCCTGCTTCTGTTCTTCAACCCCTAGATGACTTTCAACAGGGCACGCAGAGCATTCCTTTCAAAACAGGATGCTAAAAATGCTTCCAATAGCTCCCTATCTCACTCGAAGTGGAGGTCAACACCCTTACTGCATGGTACGCCTTCAACTAAGGTTGCCAGATTTAGCAAATAAAAACACAGAACGCATAGTTAAAAATACAGAACACTTGCACTGAACTTGAACAAAACGTGCCTTCTTGCTGTTCATGTCTAGGGTACTCGGTGAGTACCCACCGCCTGAGATGAAGGAGGGTGTCGCTGAACAGGTTTGGGCTGAGGGACTACTCAAGTATCTCCTTATCAGAAAGGCAACTAGCACTTATCATAATACTTATCACCACCTGAAAGATGATAGTAAAAAGTATCATAACGTTTCCTTCCATTAGAATATGTAGCTCCCATAAGGCAGAGCATTTGATTTCCTCCCTCCATGCCAATAATACCGAGAATATTTTCTGCTACAGAGTAGGTCCCTAATAACTGATTTGATGAACACGTTTTTCAAGAGACTCAAGTATAAACAATGGACCTATTAAAAGTTTCAGTTCATTGTTCAGTGCTTGGAAGTAGCAGAACCATGATCAGAAGCCATTAAACCCAGCCTCTTGACCACTCTTCAATTTTTGTTGTTCTGTTTTAAGTGGGAAATAGAGGTTCTTCCCTGTCCTGTCTAGATCTTTGTTGTCTATTATTCATGGAAAAGCATTCTTTCTCTGGGATAAACATCTCATGAACTGAATTTTTCTTACTTCTTGTTACATGATGCTGTTTAGAGTCCTAAACAGAAGTGGTGTTGATGGCTCTTGTGTTTAGGGTGACAGTGACAACTAAAATTCAATCATCATGATTTTTGCCACCTAACTCAATAACCAGTCTCATACATACTCTACTACCACCAGCCAGCCAGAAACTCCTCAGAATGGGAATGAGAGGAAAAGAAGGAAAAACTTGGTATCATTCCATAATCACAATTCCAGCAAGTATGCTGTTCTAAAGTAAGCTTTAATTTACTTTGAAAGTAAATATTATTTCAAAATATTCTAGCACAAAAGAAGCGAAATCTTTCATTTACCAAATGAAGAAACTTAATTTAATATATTTGTTTAATATATTTGTGCTTTATCTGTAAAATAGAATATTACAATCAGTTAACTAATTCTCTGTATGCTCACCCCATAAAGGAGCTTAACTGATCTTAAGGAAGCCTTTTCTACATGAACATTTCCCTGAGAGAGAAGGAATGTTGAGTTCTCCTTAGAGATTTGAATGTGGCTAATACATCATGCTCTTTTATTTTTAATTGAAGTATACTTGACACACACAATTATATTAGTTTCAGGTGTACAACATAGTGATTTGACATTTATATACATTATGAAATGCTTGGCCTAAGTTTCCTACTCTCTATCCATGGCTATAGTCATTGGAGGACTATGAGTCAGGCAAATAATATACAAACAATGCTCCCAGGGAACTAAAACCAAATAGATCAAAAATCCACCCTGATTACATCTTAAAGAAAAATAGATTTTTTTTACAAGCGTTGATTGTCTGATTGATTGATGTGCAAGAGGTTGTACCTGTATGGAGTAAGCTTAATGAGAGAAGCAAGTGAATATAGTTAGGCATGGTTGGTCTCCCATTGATGCTGTTGGTGCCCCTGGATCATTTTGAGTGAGTGTACCTATCACATACAATTGTTTTAAGTAGTATAAAGGTAAAGCATTTTGCATAGTGCTTGACATGTATCTCACACTCGATAATTAATATAGTTATTTTTGATATCCTACTCTATCATTACATTTCTGCAGTACAAGGTATTCAGATGCTGGCTCCAACTCTCATGAAAGCTCGAGGTCTTATAATATGTAAGTGCTCACTGGGGTTCCATTCCCACTCAACCTCAGCTTCCGGCCTCAACCATTTATGGTTCGTGTAAAAGCTGTCTTTTATTTTGGGAGGTAATATGCATGGGACCCCCAGGGTTCCTTAGCAGAGCCTGTACCACCTCTGGTTTACCCACACAGATAATTATGTGATATAGTTTGTCATTCAAAAAGCTCTCATCTAGTAAATTCAGTCTTGAGAAACAGAATGATTAGAGTCTTGAGCTCAAACAGTGGGAAACGCTACCATATTACCAGACTTTCAATTTGGCTTGATAAAAGTACATAAGATTTTTAATCTAACATAATAGGCTTCAGACATAGCAGGGAATCCCAGACATCAGAAATCACATAGTAATGAGGCACTCACTCCCAAAAGGTAAGGGGAAAAAAATTAAGCTATGATCCTGGAAGTGAAGTTGAACAGGAGAATATATGTGAGAATGCCAGCCAGTCTAGGTAGTTCTAACAGAACTTTTTTTTTATACCTTTACTTAAAAACTAAAGGATTATGTAAAGTGCCTTCAAGATGAATAGGCTATTGGACATTGTATTAGAATAGTATCACATTTGTTCACAATTCCAGTATTAAGAGTGCCTATAACATAAACAATGATTTTGCAAAAAAAAAAAAATGTGTTGGAATATTTGAGATCAGGGGACCATATTGTTCACCCTTACATCTGCAGTGACTAGCTCAAATCTCTTCCGATTGCCATCCAGGTCCATTTGCTACTTTGTCCCTTTAATCTTCTGCCCCAGGTAGCTGATCTTCATAAACCACATCAATAGTTCTCCTATTGTATCCTATTAAATTTGGTTAATGAGGATCTTGGGACCAAAGGATAGAAGTAAGACTCTAAGGTCAGGATATTTATTCCCAGTATTTCCCCTATGAGATCATCTTGAGCTGGCCATGTCCCAGGTCAACTGGGATTACTACTTTCAGAGTGGCATCCTACACACCAGTATTTTTCAAACATTAATGTGCCTACAAATCACTCTGGGAGATTATGAAGATGCAATTTTAATTCTTATGTCTAGGGTTGGAGTGGAGCTTTTTCCTTTCTATTTAGCTTCAAGGTGATACAAATACTATAATTCTGTGAACCACATATTGACTAGCAAGATATTCTCTGACTGTCTCTTTCTGCTTTCTGATTTTGCCACATCACTTCTAGCTCAGGGATGGAAACATCACAGGTGTTACTGACTTGAGGATTTTGTACTTCCCTTTGTAGTCTCCTACCTCATAGACCAACACTTTTATTCTCTTTGGATACAAATACACCCTTCTTCAATTATCTGGTAGAGATCTTCTGATACATTTGTGCTTAACACATAGTAAGAATTCAATCAATGTTCACAACATCAATTTCTGAATAATTCAATTAGATTGTGAGGGTGGAGGTTTTCTCCATATATTCTGCCACGTAATGAATGTATCAAATACTCCGTAATATATATGTTGAAGGCACGAAAGAATGACTGGATTTTTAATAGTTGAGAGATCAGTGGAGACTTTAAGTAACACCTCTCATTTAATAATGATATTCAACATAATGGTATCAAAAACTGATGCCAGGACGTGAAGCATCTGCTTTTCAGCTCAGGTCATGATCCCAGGGTCCTGGGATCGAGTCCTACATCGGGTTCTGTGCTCAGCCTGACCCCCCACCCCCCCGCCTATTGCTCCCCCTGTTTGTGCTCGCTTGCACTGTCAAATAAATAAATAAAATCTAAAAAAAAAAAATTGATGCCAAGGTAAAGGAGGCAGTTACATAATTGCAACTTCTTAATTTAGAGAGATTTTGACATTTCCCTGGGCATATGAACCAAATGGTGGCAAATCACACCAGTTGGCATCTGACCAGCAGTTTGGGAAACAATGCGATATTCCAGAGAGTAGTCATTACAAAACTTCTACACCATATTCAAAAATAGCTGAACTGTAACATATGCTATCTAAGGATATTTTTTTCCTTCAGAACATGTATTTAATTAACACTAACATTTATGAAGTTTGGAAATGTTAGACACCTTCAAAAGTGGATGTATTTATCAAGAAAGCACAGGTCTCTAAATTAGTCTCATGTTCCAGCAAATGTCCACTCATGACTTGGGTTTGGAAAATCAGAATAGAAAGAGAGTTAAATTTATTCAGCAAGTACACGTAAATTTTAGTGCATACCTATTATCTCCCAGGCCCTGGAACAGATTCTGTATCTGAGTTGAATTTCATACGGTTGCCCATGAGAAAAGGGTCAGCCAACAAGAATTTGAGCCCCATCTTCATCATAGAAGAACTAAGTGACACTGGGAAACCACTATTAACTTGTTGGAAGTATTTTAAAAAGCTAATGTATGTGAAAATACCTTACTGTAAAGTGTGAACTAAAACTGAGAATTTTTATAAATATATAATATGCATCAGATGTTTTATGAATATGGCAAGAAGGATGTTAATTAAAATAGCAATTTAAAGAAATTTTTATACTGACATATATCTCTTGATTTTTACTGACTCTTGCTTCCTGCTTCCTTTCCTAGAGACAAGCATAAAAAAGAAACGTATGGCTTTCTAATGTCATCGTCAGAATCCGTTTCATCCAATTTTTTAAATAGACTTTATTTTTTTGAGTACTTTTAGGTTCACCGCGAAATGAAGCACAGAGTAGAGAGTTGCTATATATCGCCTGCCACCCTACAGACACAGCCTTCCCCAATACCAACACCCGCCCCCCCCGGAACGGTACATTTGTTACCATCAATGAACCTGCACTGATAGGTTGATATGTCATCACTCAATGTTCATAGTGTGCAAGAGCGTTCACTCTTGGTGTTGCACATTCTTTGGGTTTTGACAAATATATAATGACATGTATCCACCTTTATAGTATCATACAGAATAGGTTCACTGCCCTAAAAATTGACTGTGCTCTGCCTATCTGTCCCTTCCTCCACCCTAACCTTTGATAACCACTGTTCTTTTCACTAACTTCATAGTTCTGCCTGTTCCAGAATGTCAGACAGTTGGAATCACACAGTATGTAGCCTATTCAGATTGGGGGTTCTTTCACTTAGTAATATGCATTTAGGGCTCCATCATGTCTTTTCATGGTTTAATAGCTCATTTCTTTTTAGCTCTGAATGATAGTCTGTTGTCTGGATGTACCACTTGTCAACTGAAGAACATCTTGGTTGCTTCTGGTTTTAGCAATTATGAATAAAACTGCTATAATCATCCACGTGCAGGTTTTTGTGTGAATGGAAGTTTTTGCCTCCTTTGGGTAAATACCAAGGACTGAGATGGCGGACCATATAGTAGGAGTATGTTTAGTTTTGTAAGATGCTGCCAAATTGTCTCCTGCAGTGGCTGTACCTTTTCGCCTTTCCAATGGCAAGGAATGTGAGTTCCTTTCATTCTGCATCCTGACTAGCATTTGGTGTTGTCAATGTTCTGGCCATTCTGCTAGATGTGTAGGGATATCTCATTATTGTCTTAATTTGCATTTCCCTAATGAGACACAATGTGGAGCATCTTTTCACATGCTTATTTGTCACCTGTATACCTTCTTTAGTGAGGTGTCTGTTCTGGATCTTGGCTCATATTTTAATCAGGTTGTTTGCTTTCTTAGTGTTGAGTTTTAAGAATTCTTTGTATGCTTTGTATAACAGTTCTTTATCAAGTATTTTTGCAAATAACTTCTCCTACTCTGTGGATTGTCTCCTCATTCTCTTGACAGTCTTTTGCAGAGCAGTTTTTAATTTTAATGAAGTCCAGCTCATCGATTATTTCCTCCATGAAACATGCTTTTGGTGTTGTATTTTAAAAGTCATGACCATACCCGAGGTCATCCAGGTTTTCTTCTAGGAGTTTTATAGTTTTGGATTTTATATTTAGGTCTATGATCCATTTTGAACTACTTTTTGTGAAGGAAGAAAGACCTGTGTCTACATTCATGCTGTTGCACCTAGATGTCTGGTTATTCTAGAGTCATGTGCTCTGTTTCAACCAATTTTAGAGGTACTTTAAAAAAAAATCCTTCAAAAAACCTAGGCAGCAACTTGGTCTCAGGCATATTTCCTTGGTGCACAGTGGAAGCAACACTACTCCAGCACCAAGGAAAATAACATGATATTTAGAAAACTAACATTTCATTCATTGCATTGAAGATAAATGGAAAACAAAGACGGGATATCCCACAGCACAAAATGAGTGAGAGCGGAGGGATCCCAGAATGATCCCTATGGGCCCTAGTACCTGACTACACCCATCCCACTTGAACTGTGGTTGCTGTGCTTGTAATCAAACTTTGGTGAACTCAGTTGCTCATAACATCTTCACTGAGGCAGACTGCTGTGGGAAATGCCATGGAGACTCATTCATTCGCTCTGGTGGCCTGATCAGCTTATTTCTCTGGGTACCAGTGTCTACACTTTATGGTTTGAGAGCCAAAGAGCCAGAATCCCCTGAAGGTGCAATGTTAGATGGGGCTTCAATACTAAGTACTCAAAATGTAGATTACTAAGGAGCAAGAAAAATTTATCAATGTGGTTTAAGGAAGCAACTAAGTATAACTGCGAGTTAAAATGTTTAATACCGTAAAGATGCAATGTCTTACACCAATTTCCCTAGACACAGAGCCTAAGGAGGGAGTTCTTAACCATTTACTGAGCGTTCTTAGGAGAAATGTGAAAGAAGTGAGGGAAGCGGTATACAGTGGGGGAAGAAGCTAAAAGAAATATATAGGATCAGCTGGAATCCTGTTTCAGGCTGAGTTAATGGCAAGCTCCACAGTCTAAATGGCCTCATAGTTTTGAATGACCTGGAGATAGGAGACAGAGATTTTGTACATTTTTATATCACTTAATTACTTAATGCAAGCTTCCCCAGGAAGGGACATAAACTGTCAGGTACTTCCTAGTGAGGGGACTCCTCCAAGCAATTCTCCAGAGAAGGTGCAGTTATGAGATATCAACGGTGAACGCACTCAGCAGTTGGGGTCGGGGTATACAAGCCCAGTCTAAGTGATCCTAGACAGGCACCAACAACATCTACGACAGAATATCCTTGTGCCACCAGATCCAGTTGCTTCTCCAGTTAAGTTGATTCCATCTAGGCACAGTTTCTCCATGATTCCGATTGGTTACAATTTTGGGAGAAACATTAAGGAAGAACATTGACAGGGCACACTCCTCTGCTCCTACAGTGGTTCCAAAGCCATAACTGACACATTATCTCCATTTTCCATCACCTTTCTACTTTCCCCTCCCTGTTGGCTAGCACTGCCACTGGTCTAGATGGCTTTCCAGGTGGAATATCACACTCTCGTCCCTAGGGGTCCAAGGTCCTGGTTATCATGCCCTGTCAGGCTATTGTTGCTGGCCTTGTCCATTTACAGTTAGGCTGGGGTCTAGGCATAGCGAGAGATATATCAGTGGATTGCCTGGGTGCAAACATATCCTTCCCTGCCAGCATTACATTGCAGCATAATTGTTTAAAGTATTGTAACTCCTTTCTTTGTCTGCTGGCCTGCTATTAAAAGTGACCAGGAGGTAGACATGTCATTGAGCTGAATGGTACTCCATGTATTTTGTGAGAAACAGTCACTACAAGGGAACCTGAAAATCTAGACCCACAGAGCCCACAATTGGGGGGAGCAGAAAGTCCTAATACTTCAAGTGATTGGTAGAAGTGATGGTGAGAGTGGACCCACTTACTCTCATATCTTATTTCCCATACCCATTTTTCTACCTGTTGAGGTACCTATCTCTATTTAAGGTATATACTCTACCCTAAAAGATGCAATACACTCAGTGAGTGTATCTCATGGTTGATGCCTTGGCTGCATATATTAGTGGCAGCTCTATTACCACCCCCCAGAGCAGCAACTCCTAGATGGTGTGGTTTGCAATAATAACAGTGGATCTCAAGGTCATGTGCCCAGGGCTGTTCCTCTTTTGTCTTAAAGTGGGTTCATTATTTGGTCCAAAGCAACATTAGCCAGTATCTCATGTCAGTGTATCAGAAACTCTGAAAGTCCTTGACCACTGCTTAGGCACTGAGGTCAGGAAAGGGAAGGACATATGGAGAATGTGTCAATATCTGTCAGGATATCATTGTCCTTCCTAGGCAGAAGATGTCCAATGTTATCAACTTTCTATCAAGTGGCTGCTTGTTCTTCTTGAAGAATGGTAGTTTATCAGGGGCACAGTATGGGTCCTTTTTGCTAACAGGCTGAACATTAGGCACTAGCAGAAGTTCAACCAAATTTCTTAAGAGGGAACCTATGCTATGAAGTCTAGGTCAGGTATTCGTTGGCCAAGGGCAGCTCTCTGCCACTAGGCCTACTCCACTCATAAGCCCACTGCATAGGGAATGGGGTGGCCAAGGACAGAGGCTTGCTGATATCAACTGTCTGAATCATGCTATTCTCTTTACTATCTTTCTTTCTGGTGAATGCTCTCTTTCATTAGGCACTAATGTGTAATATAATATCCCTACACTTTGTGCCAACTCCCTTAGGCCTATCCATATGCCTCCTCTCATGACCTCCTTATCCCAATCTTCCAATCTTACTCTACAATACCATGTAATTGGTTTGAGACATACAGTGACCAGGTTCGGCAAAATGGAGCAATGGAGACATATCAGTAAGTAGCTGAATCTTCCATACAAAACTGGAGAGGCAAAAGGATGGTTAAATCAGCCTGTGAAATTCGGGACACTGGCATTTTTGTTTTAACTTCATTAAGACCAGGAACTTATCCAGATGTATAAACCTTCCGGCAGGATGGCATAGAACTGACTGAGTTCAGATTATCCTGCAGCTGGTCCTGGATTGGAAGACAAGAAGACTAGTTTTGAGGGTGAGGGTGAGCATGGTGGCAAATGCCCCAGTTCTGACGAAGATGGAAGTCTGTACAGATGGGAAGATGATGACTTTAGAGATACTACGAAAGTTAAGTCTAGAATATGGTGATTGATTGGGACGTAAAGTTTGATTGGAGATTTCTTTTGGAGAGGTTCAGGGAGATGGGGCATTATCTGGTCTCTCAGGATAGCAGGATAATTCTTTATTCAGCATGTTAAGAGCACTGAACAGAAAAATACAGATGGTGTTCACACATGGTATTTAAAAGATCTTTCTTTCTATAATTATCACACTATGTATATTCCCTAATATTATTCTTGATAATTGGTATGGTATTGTTGCATTAGTTTTTGAAATGTGTTTTTTAGCTTCAAATATACTGAACCACAGTTTCAGCGGCTTTAATTTTTTCTCCCCTTCTGGAAGTTAATAATGCTCCTGAAAAAGCAATTAAACTAAAAAAATAAAGCTTCATTTTGAAGAATAAGCAGCTTGCAACCTGGTTTAACGCTGAGACGGCACTAATAACATAGCACTTATGATCTAAGGGAGAAAATAAAAAGTCTTTATTATTTCCCCAAACACTGGAACAACCAGGGCCTAAAGACACACTATCACCATTTATTGCATTAGATAACATGCATTTTTGTAAATGAAATGCTTACTTCTGAGCATTATATCCTCCACTTTAGTGATTTGGCTAAATAGTTAATTTGATCTCCAAACATAAAGAGTTCTAATGTCGTTTCAAGACTCACAAGCCAAGTGAAAAGGTGAGATGGAAAGAAGAGTGAGCTGAGCCAATGAGGCAGTCTCTACTCAGAGGTACATGATAGGGCAGGACGCTCATTTGATTTAACTCAGAGAAAATAATCTTTGCATTTTAAGATAGGGCTATTTTAAGAAAGCCTTCTCCCTAATCCTTGCTCTGCTTTCCACAAGGATGAGGATAAGGCAGGCAGGTTATTTCAGTAAAATAAAAGTGAAACTTGGCTTTCAACTGAGGGATTTAAGCCTTGCTTCTCTATTAGCCTCAAGAAATTGGACTCGCTCTTGTTGGCATACTCTTGGTGGTTTTAGCAGAAAGAAAAGCATTTCACAGCTCTTATGGCCCAGAAACCTACACATTTTGTTGAATTCGACCCTTGAAATTGGAAACTGCTATCCTAAAGAGAAAGCTCCATATATAAAGTAAAAGCCATACTACACAAATGATTTCTACTTAATACAATGGCTAACATAACTCCCTAGGTTTCCACAATGATGCTGACGGTAGCAAGAATGGGCCACTCTGCTTAGCTCTCCTGACGGTGGTCAGTAGATGCTTGGGATGAGGGTTGTATCTCCTGAAAGCAAGCAGTGTATCCTGAATTATCACACAAACCTTCCTGCCATATGGCACTGCATTGACTTTGAGCCCAGAGAAAAGTATGTAACATTTGTTTTCTTTCCAGAAAAAAGATTCAAGCTTGATGTTAATGGGCAAGGGGAACTCCATACCTTATTCTGCTCTCATCCCCAATGTTTCCCTGTTGGCTGATAGGAAGCTTAGGTCCCTTGGAAGCCATTCCTAGTTCAGGTGCTTTCTAAATGACATTGGGAAGGGTACGTGCTATGGTGAGTTCTGTGAATTGTGTAAGACTGTTGAATCACAGACCTGTACCTCTGAAACAAATAATACATTATATATTAATAAAAATAAATTATTTAAAATAAATAAATAAATACCATTGCTTCTCTTCCTCAATGAGTTTAGGTATATTTTTATCCAAACAATTTTAATTTTCTCAAATAACAAGTTTTTGGCTTTAACTTTCCCTGTACAGGGACAAGACTACTATGAACTTTCGTATTTATGAAAGAGTACTTACATCATTTATTTACACTTTTGGAAAGCAGCAACTTCTTACAAAGCTGTTGGAAGGGCGGGAAGAGCAAAACCGAGAAAGTGGGAGCGGCTGGAGAAGCAAAAACAGCAGGGGGGAGTTTTTCACGCAAATCCTGAGAAGTCCCTACTACCCCTGAAACAGACACCTACAGGTTCCATCCTGCCACTTGCTTCTGTTTCCAGTTGACCTAATATATTTTGGAGAATTTTAACCCTATGTGCTGAAAGAATGGCCTATAAAAGAACAAGGAGGAAGCTGACACAAAGCTGATCCAGCACAGGTGGGAAAACTTTCCAGAGAGCTATATGGCAAGAATGTAAAAAAGCACATGAACTTAGATCCAGAAATATATTTCTGGAATGTAAACAAAAGAAACAATCCTGTATGTACTCACATAGATGTAACTGCTCGGGCACTATGGAATTGTTCCAATATTTTATTATTACTACATAGAAAAGTAAATCCCACAAATGTCTTAGAGTGGGGTCATGATTACATAGATCTTCATATAGATCCATTTTATGGAATTGTATATGTAGTAGAGTAGTTCTATATAAAATGAATACTTTTTAAGTACATGGTGAATAAAAACAAACACAAAGAAAATAACTACATATATAAATGCCATGGCAAAATCCCTGCCCCCCAAAATATATATACTATTTTCCTATCAGTAATTAGTTATCAATAAAGAGGAGACTTAGGAGTAATGGAAAGAAAGAAAATGTTCATTTTTTACTCTAAACAATTCTAATTTTTTAATGTTTAGAGTATGCATATATTTTCATATTTCTTATAAAATTTATAACCATTCTGGTATTTTTAAATTGACACAATTTATTAATTTATTGTCAATATAGGAACAGCCACTAAATCTCAAATGAAATAAATTTACTGAGTGCAACATTGCTTACTATTTATTGAGTAGTATTTTTCAATGCTAGAGGATACTTTAATTTTGACATTTCCCTATAGATTTTTTTAAAAAATTCATATTGATTTTTTAAATTAGACTCTTTAAATTTTGAAGTAATTGTTGATTCACATGAAAATATTAGAAATAATAGAGAAATTCCGAGTAACCTTTGCCCAGTTTATCCCAAATGGTAACAGCGTAGAAAACAAGGGTCCTTCACGTTTCCCTTTTAAGCCCACAGATATTTCCCTCCTGCCTCCTCCACCTCCCTCACCAGTATCAACTCCTAATTTCTGTTTACATAATTTTGTCATTTCAAAATGTTATATAAATGGAATCATGCAGTGTGCAATCTTTTGGGGCTGGCTTTTATTTTTACCCAGCGTAATTCTTCAGAGATTCATTCAAGTTGTCCTCTGTCTCAACTGTGTGCCATTTTATTAAACTGTTGCCCAATTTCTAACTAGATTACTCATTTATTTATGGTTGTGTTTTGAGACACAATCCTTATATATGCCAGACACTAGTGCTTTGTTGGGTTTGTGGTTTGCAAATATTTTATCCCATTCTACAACTTATTTTTTCACCCTCTTTAAAGAAAGATCATGTTTAAAGTTTTTAATTTTGATAAAGTCCAAATATCATTTTTTTCCCTTTGTGGATTTATCCCTTTGGTGTTAAGTCTTAGAACTCTTTGCCAGGTCCTAGATCCCCCAGTTTTTTTTTTTTTTCTCAAATATTTTTAGTTTTATGATTTACGTAAAGTCTATATTCATTTTGAGTTAATTTTTTGTGTAAGGTATGAGAGTTAGGTCAAAGTTCTTTCCTCCCTCCACATTGATGTCCAACTACTCCAAAACCATTCTTTAAAAGATGGTCTTGCCTCCACTGAATTGGTCTTGCCAAGGGGGGCAGTTGGGCATATGTGTGTGGGTCCACTTCTGGGTATTCTGGGTTCTCTATTTCTGTCCCACTGTTCTAGCTCTGTCAATACCACAGATTCCCGATTACAATAACTTTATAGTTAGTCTTGAAATCAGGTCAACTGATTCCTTTCTTTTTATTTTTCTATACAAAATTGCTTTTTTATCCTAACTCTTCTTCTCCATATGAATTTTAAAACAATCATGTCTATATTTACAAAAAAAAATCACTGATATTTTGAGAGGAATTATATTATTAAACATACATATCAATTTGGAGGAAGTAACATCTAACTGTATTGTCTTCCAATCCATGGACATGGTATTTCTCTCTTTGCTTAGATCTTTGATATCTTTCAGCTTGGAAACTCAGGGCAGTATAGTGTAGCAACTGTAGGGATGACTTCATTTTTTCCTGTCTTCGAAAGATTACTGTATTTCTTGCTTGTTTCAGGTGGGAGAGTAAATTTGATCTCTGTTACTCCATTTTGAAAAGAAAAGAAAGTCTCCAAAAAATTTAATTATCCATGTATACTTATTTTCAAGTTGTACGCAATTGAAAAAAAAAAAAAAAACAAGCAAAATCTATTTTGAAGTGGGTGGGATAAGTATTGCATGACGATAAATTCCAGATAGTAATGATTTTGAGCATTCTTTACTAAATTAGATTCCAATTCAGTCACATAAGTGTTGTTGAATTTTTAGTATCTTTATCTACAATGACTCTTGCACTTAGGAAGGATAAAGCTATTTTTTTTCTTGTCTCTTTTTCTTTTCAACCTAGGTGCCTGAATGTTGAGTGCAGACAATAGACACTGTAATTGTTGTGGTCATGGTTATTATCATTATTATGTAGAATTTATTGAGCACTTTCCTATGTCCTGGCAATAGGTTAGATAGTAAATTACATGGGATAATTAAATGTGAATCTTCACATTGACCAACATCTACCATGTTGGTAGACTGTAATGTCCATTACATAAAAGAAGAAAAGTGAAAACAAAGATGTGAAGTATATTACATTGGAATAAACACCCAGACAGCTTGACTCCAGGGCCCCAGAAAGCCACTGTGAAAAAAACTGTACCAAAATAAAAGTTTGCTTAAAAATATAGGGCAGATTTTGACTATTGACATCTTTGCCAGGAAGACATTCTCACCGGTTATATCAAGCCATTTCATTATCCTGAAAACTGGTGACTATGCTTTTAAAGCAGAGTCTTTTACCAGATATTATCCCAAATGCCCTACTTGGACATTCCTTAATTAAATGAACACTACCCTAAACTTTTCAACCAAATTTGAACTAAATGCTTACAAAGGACTCTATGGGCTAGAGGACTGTGTGTGGGAATCCTCATTTCACACTCTGCTTTTTTTAGCAGATAAGCCCAGATAACAACAGACTATGACTTGGGCTTCTAGTCCTTTCCAAATCAGTGCTTACCCTGAGAAATTCATCAACATTTCCAAAGGAAACCGGAAAAAATGCCAGTATCAAGGTCCATATGTACATGTATTTAGGACAAAGGTAGATCAGCACCACGGAGAAAATCTGAAACAGGTTGACCCAGAATTGTTAACATATGAATACGTAGCTTCTGAAAGAGTCCTCCTACCCTCAATCATAACATACACTACCTTTACTAAGATAATTCCCCTGCACCTAGGGGCCCCTGGTGGACATTACTCCATGCAGAGAAGTAGCAGTGGGTAGACTTAACTTTTCTTAAAGAGGAGGGGTCATGAGGAAGGAAAGGTAAGCTGTTCATTGGTAAAAGGGGCAGCAGTACTTTTTAATTTTATTTTTTATTTTTTGCATCTGTTTTTGGGCTGCTCTTCTGATAAAACAGAGCTCTGATTTGTGGCCAGCATGGGAGCGCTATCATTGCTACAGTTTCAGGGTGCCTGAATCTATCTGCCTGTTGTCTATCAATCTATCTATCTACCTACCTCCCCATCTGTTGTGGTCTACAAGAAACAGGGGATTGATTGGGGATGATACTTAAGAGGTGGCAGGGAAGAAAACAATCCACTCACAGCTTAACCCCAAACCCCAACTGTATATTATATGCATTAATGAGGGAAGACAGAACAATTGAAAGGAAGCTGTGGTAGCCCTCCTTTATCAAGACTAGTGACCTCTGCAGCATTCTCAAAGAAGGATTATTCTAATTGTTTTAGCAAATCAAATATAAAACAGTCTTTTTAACTGAGGCTTTGCTTTTAATCCCATCACTTGAATGATTATTGCCTATCTGAAGATATGTGCATGAGCATTACCAAATCACCTTGTTTTTTTTCCCCCTCATTTCCTTATTTAGCTTGCAAATAAATACATTTGGCTCAACATCTTTGAAAAACAAATATGCCTATGAGAGTTTTAAAACTGTGCTTTATTAAAATATAACACTTCTGAACTCCGCAGAGGGAAAATTTTAGATGTTAAGGTTCTTATTCTTTCACAATTTTTCTATTGACAGATAATCAGCTTTTCCGATCAAGGGTTTTGTGGCATTACTTAAACTTACAAATTCTACAACTCCTAGACCCAGAGAAGATTCTTTTTTTTTTTTAATCTTTGAAGAAGAATTTTTTTTTCCCTCAAAAGCGAAATCAAGTCCTTGGACCTCCTATAACTAATGCATTACATTTTAGTGTTTGGTTGATGCCAAAATGACAAAAACAAAATTTGTATTTTTAGGAGGCCTGTACAAGCAAACCATTGAAAGCCTACTTTCTCTTTCCTGCTTAGACAGATGATTTAAGCATAATATAGGTTTCTGGGTGCATAATGGGGTGAGGAGGCATTTGAATACATGCTGTACTTTCACTGGAAATAGTAGAAAATACTACACAGTAAAGAGATTCTGAAGTTAACATGTGACTATGTCTAGGCAATTTATAACCAGTACAGCAGGGAATAAATTGATATTTTTATTTAACAGATGATATTTCAAACACTCTAGATGGCATATTATTTGTTAAAGAGAAAAAAGAAAAACAGTGTAAATTGACTTATATTACAGATTATGCCTGTCCATATTTGCCATCTATACTGCATGATTTAAATCGACATATGTCTTCTTTCATCTGTGAAAGGACTTATTACCTTGTCCTTTCTAGACTCACTCTAAATTTTATTTATAGATAGTGAGGGGAATTTATAGGGGAGGCCTGTAAGTACAATATGCAATTATTTTGAGAGCTCTATTGCCAAGTGGGTACTGGAGATGTGCTAATAAAGTTTCAGATTCTTTCCAACGACTTTTAAATAAAAATTGAGATGTGCCTAATTAATCATGACAATGTTATTTACTCGGGTAGTTAGTATTTTCAAAGCACCCACAGAGTGCATATTCTGTGTGGAGAAAATGTGTTAATTTTATTTAAAATGGCGATGCCTCGCATGGAAAATATTTCTCGTGATCTCACAATGAACCAGCCCAAGCATGACTGTGGATTTGTGGAGAATAAGAAATGAAAAAGAATGGTTTCACTTACTCCAAGTTTCCCCAAGCCTCCAAAGAATACATTTTTTTTTAAGAAAAATTATATGCAATGATCTACTTTAGAGCTTTTTTTTTTTTTTTTTTTTTTTTTTTAGTTTGTTGTTAAATTCATTAGTATGAAGCTTTCTGGGAAAAATATGTATTTAGTAATCAGGTATGGAATACCTAAAATACGGAAGACCTTGAAATGTGTAAAACTTTCATGTTGATGTTTTATTTAGTGTACTGACAAAAATGGAGAAAAGCAAAACCATGTTGCATTCCTAGGACCCACTTTGATGTTCTAAAACTTCTCAGTGGGCCCAATTTGAAATATGACAGTATTTTTTCTAATCTAGTACAATATTCTAAATACTTACTTAACATTTCCTTATTGGTTACTAGATAGTTCTTATTTCTATAATCTTTGATGTTATGAACTAGTCCTTCTGAAAATGCTTATCTAAATGTTTGCATTTAAAAGAGATATGAAAAAAATTTAAAAAGAACACTTTGACGTTATGTGGTGTGAGACAAGTGCAGAAAACAATATTCTTATATTCTACATGGTGCTTTGTCAAGACTTCAACAATCCGTGGAACAATTCAATTCTGAGTGGATTTCATATTAACATGTGCTTATTTTTCCTCATTTTGGTGGTTGATATTTAATATAGATAACTACTTTCTTGTCTACGAGCTGAGTTCAACAAAATGAATTATGGAAAGGAATCTGACCACATAATTAATTTTTTCTATAAAGAATTCTCGAAAAGAGTAAGTTGATTAAAAAATTGATGTATTTGTGTCTTTGTGGATCAACTTTTAAAAAAAGAAAAAGACTCTGATTAAATTTAAATCATTAGTAAAAGAAACCAAAAAATATGCCACCATGACATAAATGCAAATATATTACCAATTAGTTATGTACTACTTGACATTTAAAGGTGATTTCTCCTAATTTAGACACATAGCATTCAGTTGTTTTTTTTTTAAGTTGGCTCACATAAGGAAACTAATATGCATTCAACTATATAGAATGAAGACAGTTTAGTATAAAGTCTTAAAAGAAATCTAAAGTAAAATATAAACAGCGATTAACTCCAGAGAAGGGTCCAAGAGTCAGGATGAAATGAAGGAGAGTGGTAGGATAATAAAAAAATTTTGATTTAAATGTTATACTCTTTGCAATGTGCTTAATACATACGTATTCTACCAAGTGTGCTTTTAAAAATAAAATGTTTATATTAGAATTATTTTTATATATTTGATTTTCATAATGATAGCTGAAATATTACAACTATTTGCAAATATATGAAGACATCAAAACTGAACCAATTTTAAATGTATAATTGCATTCCATCAATCACTTATAAAGGCTGAAGAGTGAAAACACTTGGCCAAACATCTGTAATAATATCCAAGTAATAGCTCCTTCTGCTCATTCTTTCTGTAATCTACCCAATTTTCAGATCCTATTTGGATGTCTTTCACCAAAAAAAAAAAAAAAAATTGTTTTAATTCTCACTGCGTAATATCCCCCAACTCAAACCTGAGGTCTTCAACTCTACCTGATGACTAAGAAGAATGTGAAGGAAGCAAAAAGATTTCTCATTCTGACTGATTTGGTGCACATCACCAGTCTTTCATTTTCACATGCAAATGTTTCATCAAAGGTAGGACTAGTACCCCAGCCGCCTTTTCATCTCACAGAAAGCTTGGCATACTCTTGGTGTTTGTTGAATAAATACATATTTAATCACTGTGGCACTGCCTTTTTTTTTTTTTTTAAACTCAGATGCACCTGTTTTTATTGGAACTATCTTTTAAATTGAATTATTTGTTTTAGGATCAAGCAAAATGTTCTTATTCCGGTTGCTCTTATAGACTTTTAACAGCCATTAGTTCTTCAGGAAGCAAGGAATTATTTTCTTCCCTGAAGACTGAAATTGAAGTAAACCCTGGGAAATCAGCTTTTCTGGCAACAGTTAGAGGTAATATACATTATGATGTGAGAAAACCGAATGTTTTCACTAACACCTATTAACTCTCGAACTTTTTACCAATTCACTTCACTTCTCTGCACTTATTTTCCTCATCTGCAAAATGGGATTTGTTATTTGACATACATTAAACTTCTTTTTTAGAACAGTTTCAGATTTACAGAAAAATTGCAAATACAGAGAGTTCAGTTTAAACTTTAAAACAAAATAAAAATGTTACCAGTGGTAAAGAAGGACAACCTGTAATGATGAAAGGAAAATTCCACCGAGAATATATAACGATTATAAATGTACATGCACCTAACAATAGAACCCACAAATATGTTAATAAAAAACTGACAGAATTAAGGAAAAAATACAAAATTAAGAAACAATAGAGAGTTAAATATCTCTGTTATGGTCTTCCCAAAGATGACAGATGGACCACTACCTATAAATTGGTATGGATAGTGACACTGATGATTCTACATATACACCAAGAGAGTATAAAATTGTTTGTTACTCACATAACAAGGTTGTCTAAGGAGAGCAAGAAGATCTTCCCCAAAAAGTCTAAAAATGGCTTGAGAGCAGAGAAAGGAGATTGGTTGGAGTTTTTATGGTAATTAAGGGGTAGAGCAGGGGTGAAGGCTCACGTGCAAGACGTACACTACCTGTTAATGCCGAAGGAAGGAGAGCCTGAGCTTTCTCATCAGCTTAGAGTAGCGGGAAGACAGAAAGAGAAAGCTTAAAAACTGTCACTAGTAGAACTCAAAAAATGAGTCAGCTTCTTTATTACAACCCCAACTAATAACAGATAGTAAAACTAGATAGAAGATCAATAAGAAAACTGAAAATTTGAATCAACCATGTGTGATAAATACCTTATAAACATTCCACCCCAGAATAGTATAATATGCATCCTTCTCAAGTGCACATGAAACAGTCTCTTGAACACATCATACGCTAGACCATTAAAAAAGTTCCATAAATTTAAAATTATTGAAATCAAAGTATATATTATGACCACAATGAAATGAAATTAGAAGTTTTTTAAAATGGGGGAAAATTGTTCAAATTGTTGAGTCACTACATTGTACACCGGAAACTAATATGACACTGTGTGTTAACTAACTGGAATTAAAATAAAAACTTAAAAAATAAATAAAATAGAATAAATCATTGGCAACTCCAAAAGCAACAGGGGGGGGGGATGGAGATATGATAAATATGCAGAAATTACACAACATACTCCTAAATAACCAATGGGTCAAAGAAAATATGACAAAGAAAATTAGAAAACACTGTGAGATCAGAGAAAAAAATAAACAACATATCAAAACTTATAGGATACAGTTAAAATGGTACTTAGAAGAAAATGTATAGCTATAAATGCCTATATTATGAAAGTAGATTATCAAATTAAAAAATTAACATTCCACTTGAAGAGAATAGGAAGAGAAAACAAGAAAAAATCTTTTGCTTGAAAAAGCAAAAGAAAAAATTATAAAGATCAGAGAGGGAATTAATGAGAAACCATACAGAACATCAACATAAGAGATGGCTGGTTCATTGAAAAGGACAACCAAATTGAAAAGCCTTTATCTCAACAAACCAAGAAAAAGTGAGGGGAAACTCAAACAACTAAAATCAGAACGTGGATAGCACTATTGGCCTTATAAAAAATAAAAAAAGGACTGTAAAAAATTACAGCAAACACCTATGCCAACAGATTTGGTAAAGTGGATGAAATGGACAAATTCCTGGAAACTACCAAAATTGGCTCAGGAATAAATTAAACATATTACTAGTAAAGATATTTAATTACCAATTTAAAAACTTTCCTCCCCCAAAAAGCCCAGATCCAGATAATGGCTGCATTGGTAAAGTCAACTAAATATTTAAAGATAAATTAATACTATTTTTCACAAATTCTTTCAACAAACAGAAAAGGAAAGAGCATTTTGCAACTCACTCTGAGACCTGTATCAGTCTGATACTAAAACCTCACAAAATATCACAAGGAAATAAAACTGCACACCCAAATCTCTTATAAATATAGGTGCAAAAATCCTCAAAAACTAGTAATTCAAATCCAGCAATGTTTAAAAGCAATATACATAATGATCTAGTGGTATTTCTGCTAGGAATGCAAGGTTGGTTTAAATCCCCATGCTCAATTAATTTAATAGGTCATATCAATAGAATGAAGGACATTTTATGAAATCTAACACACTTTCAAGATAAGAACACTCATCAAACTAGGAATGAATGGAACTTCTTAAAACTGATAAGAAGTATTGAAGGAAAACTTGCATTCAACTTCATACCAAATCATGAAAGACTGAACATGTTCCTATGAAGATTAAAAAAAACCCCTCAAAGATGTCTGTTCTTATCATTTCTATTCCATGTTAGCTGGAGGTTCTAGCTAGGGCAGTTAGACAATAAGAATAAATAAAACCCAGCCAGAATGGAAAGAAAGAAGCAATACTATCTCTTCTTATAGATGACATAACCTTGTGTATAGATAATTCTAAGGAATTCACAAAATATCTATAGAACTAATAAAACATGTTCAGCAAAATTATAGGACACCAGATCAACATAGAAAAATCTATTATTTCTATACACTATAATGAATATAATAAAAATGAATGAATGTACTAAAAATGAAATTAAGAATTGGGGCACCTGGGTGGCTCAGTCAGTTGGGTGTCCAGCTCTTGATTTTGGCTCAGGTCATGATCTCCAGGTCTTGAGATCCAGCCCCCCCATCGGGCTCTGCACTCAGTGTGGAGTCTGCTTGTCCCTCTTCCTCCCCCAAATTGCTCTCATTCTCTCTTTAATAAATAAATAAATAAATAAATAAATAAATAAATAAATAAAATCTTAAAAAAAGAATACAATTCCATTGATAACAGCATTAAAGAAATAAAACTTAGAAATAAATTTAACAAAAAAGTAAAAACTTGTGCTCTAAAAACTACAAAACATTGTTGAAAGAGATTAAAGATCTAAATAAATGGACAAATGCCCTAATGGGAGTAAGGAACATTTTTAACAAATGGTGTTCAGACAACTGGATATCTACATGCAAAGCAGTGAAGTTGGAACCCTGCCTCACACCATATACGAAAATTAACTCAAAATGGATCAGAGACTTATATATAACAGCTAAAACTGTGAAGCTATAGGAAGAAAACAAAGCATAAATCTTCATTTCTTGGATTAGGAAATTGTTTCTTAGATATGACACCAAAAACTCAAGAAACAAAAGAAAAAAACAGATAAGTTGGATTCACTGACAGCAACCCTCTTGGTTTGCCTCCCTCCTTGGGAGCTTTCTACTACCACTTTACTATCCATCATTCAATAAACCTTGCTTTGCTGCTCCCCTGCCCCCTGCAAAAATAGTTGTAGTCACCAAAATTAGAAATGTGTGCATCAAAGGACAAAATGAAGAAAGTGAATAGACAAGGTATGGGCTGGAAGGAAATATTTGCAAATTATCTAACTGATGAGAGAATGGTACCCAGATTCTATATATAAACCTGTTTCAAATGAAAAATAAAAAGACAAAGAATTCAATGAAAATGGGCGAAGAATCTGAATAGACATTTCTCCAAGGAAGAGATATAAATATGCAATTAATGCACATGAAATAATGTTCAGTATCATTAGTCATGCAGGAAATGCAAGTCAGCATCACAATGAGATACCACTTCACACTCAACAGGATGACTGTAATACAAAAACCAAAGTGTTGGTGAGAATATGGGGAGATTGGAACTCTAAAACATTGTTGTTGGAATTGTAAAACAATACAACCACTTTGGAAAACAATGCATCAGTTCCTCAACATATGAGTTCCTATATGATCCAGCAATTCTACTAGTATATACACCCCAAAATGACAACATACAGTCAACAAAAACTTGTAGAATGAAAAGAACCCAGTTGCAAAAGAACTGACAGTATATGAATCCAGTTTAATGAACTGTGCAGAAGAGACAAGTCTATAGAAAGATAGCAGATTAGCATTTGCCTAGGGGTAGGTGGGCTGGAGGGAAATAGGAAGTGAAATGCCAAAAGATACATGAATATAAAAGATTCATGTGCCTTAGACACGATAGTGGTTTTTTTTGAAGTGAAGAACTATTCTAAAGTTGATTTTGATGATGGTCACAACTCTGAATATACTAAAGAGCAATGAATTGTACAATTCAAATTATCAAATTGTATGCTATGTGAAATATAGCTCAGTAAAGTCATTAAAAATATTTTAAGGATTTTGTTATATTTAACAATCATATATATAATATATATAGCAAGTAAGTGAGCCCTGGGGATAAAATGGGGCAAATAGATAAAATATTCTGGCTGGATAAAAAATACACAATTGAGGGGGCACCGGGGTGGGTCAGTCTGTTAAGCGTCCAACTCTTGATTTTGGCTGGGCTCAGGTCATGATCTCAGGCTCCTGAGATCAAGCCCCAGGTCAGACTCTCCGCTGAGCATGGAGACTGCTTGAGAGTCTCTCTCTCTCTTTCTCTCCCTCTGCTCCTCCCCCCACTCATGCTTGTTCTCAATCTTTCTCTCTCAAAAAAAAAAAAAATTAAAAAATGTACAACTGAGTATATTAAGAAAACAATGGATTTTATGTAAAAAATACCAAATAAATCAACTGCATCTTCAACCTTATCCTTTTTTTTTTTTTTTGAAATCCCGTTTCTAAGGCTTAGTAAGATAGAGTTTATTCCCTCTAAATTTTGTCATTCTCATTGTAAATTATGTTGGCCTCCACCTATTTAGTAACATAAACACAGAGCTCCAGAAACTTTGTTTAAAGAAGTAAATCTGATCTCATCTTGCTCGTGGTAACAATTCCCTTTGATTTGCAAGTTAATCTGAACCTCTCCCGTCAGAATAACCTCTTTAGTATGTGTGTCTACTGAGCCAGTTTTGCCAGTAAACCTTGTCTACCCACAGAAAATGAAGAAGAATGAGCAAAAAAGGACAGAAGATTTCAATTTATCACCCAAGCCACCTTGCAGCATGCCTTCAAATCTCCTTTAAAGTCAAAGGTTATATATTTTTTTCCTTTGGTTTAAGAACTCAAACATATTTCGGTAAGTATATGGTCTTAATTTACTAGCAGAAATGTCTGGTACTTTTACAAATTAATTAAATCTTTTTGGAATAACTTCTTTGTTTTGGTAATGAGTCTACTTACACTGTTGAAGAGATGCATGTTAATATCACACTTTTTATTATTTGATTCTATTTTTCACATTCCTTATTTTACATAGAATGTGGTTTACTTCCAATTTATATAATTTATCAATAAGTGCTGAAATTCATAATACATGCTCTGAGAGTTTCTGAATGTATTAATATCAATACATATTGGCATGCTATGTCAAAACATTTGGACCTGTAACCTCCCTCTATCACCATGAAACTGAATTAATACAAAAGTTAAATAGCCCAAAACGTCAAAGAAGCTCTTTGGTATAATAAAATGACCATAGGTTTGGAATTAGAGAGACAGGTGCTTAAAAAAACAACACAAAACAAAACAAAACAAAACAAAACAAAAATACTCAGCCCTTCATTATCTGGTACCTTGAATCATACATGCGTAGTTTTTAAAACAAGGGTTGACATTGGATGGTTTATAGAGAATTAACTAAAATAATACATAAGGAATTATCCCTATGCCCTCACCAAAGTATAGAAGATGTTCAGAAAATGTTTATTCTCATCACTTTTTTGGGGGAGGTTTATGAATCTATGTTGTTTGCATAGAAAACCCATTTTCCACAACCTTGTGGTTTAGTCTAAGAATGGGACAGAAACAAACATGTAAAACAAACCAGCAAGCACATAAAACTGTGTTACAAGTTTGAGAGAGATTCAGAGGAGATGATGAGAGATGAGGCAGTAGAGGTTAGAATTAAAATCTTACAGATTATTTTTTTAAGACTTTTTATTTATTTAGAGAGAGTGCTTGCAAGTGGGGGGAGGGACAGAGGGAGACAGAGAAAGAATCTGAAGCAGGGTCCCCACTGAGCAGTGAGCCCCATGCAGGGCTCAATCTCAGGGTCCCCATCTCATGACCCGAACCAAAATCAAGACTCAGATGCTTAACTGAGTCACCCAGGCACCCCCCCAAAATCTTAAGGATTATTAACAAAGCGTAAGGAGGGTTACATTTTAAGGAGACAGGGCATAAAGAGGAAACTGAGACTAAAACATACACAGTGAACTCAAGGAAGACAGTATAAAAATCAGATGATTCAAATGATTATTTTGTGAGAGAGCAGATGAGGGAGAGGACTGAATACAGCAGTGCTAAGGGTGATATGTTAAAGAGAAAATGCAATGATCATTGAAAGTTTTTGAGTCTGTGGAGGTAATAATATCAATGAATGTGAAGAAGAAAAAAATTAAATGTGAAGAAGAAAAGAGGGCTAGTTTGGAGGATATTAAGTTATGTTTCTTACCTTCTTAGTTATTTAATTAATATGCATATTGTAAAGGGTGTCAGATCAGGATCACATTCACTAACGTCTGCATTGGTTCTGTCCTATCATTTGCTGTGTGAACTTGAATACATTCTTTAATCTCTCTAATATTCTTTTTCCTGTATAGAATGGAGCTATTATGACTCAATGAGATGGTTATTTGTGAGGATCAGAATTAATGGGTATAAACTGTATATTGTCATTAGGGGTTCGTGTTAGGTACTTATTAAAGGCAGAAATATTCTAAGCTTTTAAGAACACATAACATTCTTTTCCCTCTGCTAGAAAAGACTCTAACACACGGCATTCAAAATTACTAATGGTCTTTAACTTAGGTCAAATAAGTTGCTGCTATCTAAATGTTTGTTTACAGTGGAATAATTTTCAGCTAAACTTTTGCAAAACTCCTTCATAGTTATATGCAGTGGGGGTCAACTATCCCCCTAGAAGGCTGGAGGCATCTTTTCAGTCATCAAAAGCATAAAGTCTAATTTCAGGTACCCAGGAGATTCTGAAAACGGCTTCTGCCAACGAAATCATCATGCCCTCTAGATAAACCAACCCTAGTTCTAGTTTGGCAGTTTCTTATGAGGCAAAGAAAAAAAAAATGTCCTTCAAATTGTGAAACAAGATAATTAGAACTAGCTAGAACTTGGCTGATAAGAGGCTGGGAATTTTTCAAGGGCATCATGTCAAAAACTTTATTTAATACAGGTCCAACATTTGTGAAAAATTGTACAAAGGGAAATGCTGCCACTTTGGATCCCTGAAGAGTTCAGTCCTTTGCCAACATGAATGAGCTGCATTGTGCACAATCCATTGCTCCATTTCTAAGCAAAACATTGAAGTGGTTAGTGTCAGTCCTTTTCTTGTATCTTCAGAGTTAGCAACTTAAAAAAGAAAAAAAAAAAAAAGAAAGAAAGAAATGAATTCCAAGCCTTTTAATGTTACACATTCAGAACTCCAGCATGGGAATTTTCTATCTAAAAGAAAAAGTATGATAGTTAAAATATTATGTAAATCAGAACTTCTCAAGGAGAACAAGAAAACATTCTATGGTTGTAGCATATCATTTCAGAATTTTTTTCTTAGAATACCTTTATTTTTAACTGATTGTTAACTCTTATTTCTAAGTAGTATTTTACAAAAATATTAAATAGATGAAGAAATGAAAATCCCTTAAATAAGGTCTTGCATTTACCCCTGCTAGCAATGACAATAAAAGAATGATTCTGCATTTGCAAATATCTTGGTGGATATATGTGATGGCGGGTACTTAACAATAACAACAACAACAGCAAAAACCCCAATAGCAACAAAATGTCACACAGAAACTGCCTGTTGCATGACGGAGAGTTTAGGGAAACTTCAGTAGTTTTTCTTCTTTGGTGATCAGAAAGTTAAAGTATAACATATTCTTTTAACCATCTGAGGCAGAGAACGCAATGTGTGGAACGAGATATATTTCAATTAAATCCTCTGATGACACTAGTATTCTTTAAATGACTTCATCCCATGTTATTTCCTATTATTTCTTCAGTCTAACTTCAGCCCAGAAGACTAAGGCTCTGAGAATGAGTGTGGAAGTCCTAAGATTTCATCTCAGATCTGTCTCTCACCTACTAAACCTGTCCTAGGAATCCTGACAAATCACTTAACAACATATAGGTTTCATTTTGCCAAGTCTAAAGACTCTTTGTACTTTCAAGCAATACAAATATTCAAAACCTGCTGTCACTGATGCTTATCAGAAAATTTATCTACACTGGCCAAATAATCCAGTCCTTTTACTTGTATAAACAAAGGGAGACTCCCTAACAAAGGGCTATTACTTTAGGCATGCTGAATAGGTTCAACAAAATTTAATGGGAAGTAAATGTAATTAAAATGGATTTCCAATTCTGGGGAAGACAAGAGTTATGGATAGCCTACATTCCAATTCTGGTGAAGACAAGAGTTATGGATAGCCTACATACACTTCAACCATAAACAACCATATCAATGGATAAAATTTATGGAGCAGCCATTTGTAGGCATTGGACAACAAAAAGAATGGAAATACATGATGTGAACTGCATATCTACTGTGGGTTCTATCTGTCTGGAGGCATTTTCCAAACTTTGTCACAAGGCAGTAAGCAGCCAGACAGCAATAGTTTCATGGGGCAGAAGAAACAGAGTTTGGGGTTGTTGAATAAGCAAAAATGTGTGGGACAGAGAAAGAGTAATAGATATCTGGGTAATGATGTTCTTGAGTTTTCGGTTGAATACTAACTTCATATTTGCAGGTTGGGACTCTGTGAGAACTGGCAGAGAACAGCTTTCTTTATGGAAGTCAAACAGTACTGGGATGGACTTGAGTTCTAATAAACTGTTTAGACAGATATCACTGAACACCCAATCATTCAATTAAAATCCCAGAAAAGCCTCTCCCTATAAATAGAGCTGATGTAATCTTAGAGTAAGAGTTGCTCTATACTTTTCCTAACAAAACCCCAAACTAGCTTCAGTGTAATTAAGCTGACCAAACAGTAAATTAAGGGCTGAAAGCTCTAGAGTATGAAATCTAGCTTTTTATACATATGGTGCAATTAAAAAAATTGTAACACATAACCAGGAATAAACAGTCAACAGAAACAGACTGAGAGATGACACTATTATAAAAATTAGCAGAGTAGTGATTTAAAGCAGCCATATAAATACGTTCAAGGATTTAACAGAAGAAATGGATGTGAAAGTAAAGTGGAAGTAAAGAAAGGTTTGGAAAGACAAACATCTCCAAATTTGACATAAATATTAACCTACAGATCTGAGATGCAAAACAAATCAAACAGTATGAGCAAAAAGAACAAATCTAAGCACACTGTTGCTTAAATCACTGAATACTGAAGAGCCAGAAAATCTTGAAAATAACCAGATGGACAAAGATGAAAACATACAAATGGAACATTGATAAGAATGGGTGCTGATGTTTCATCAGAACAATACAAGGGAAGAGACAACTGAATACCTTTAAATTACTAAAAATAAAAAGTCATCTTTGAAATATAAGTCCAGAGAAAATAGTATTAAATATGTAAGCAAAATAAAGACATTTTCAGTATAAGAGCTGAGAGAACTTGACACCAGCAAACTGGAACTAAAAGCAATATTAGAGCAAGTTCTTCAGGCTAAAGGAAGGTAATATCTGACACTGTATCAGATCCACATAAGTGACAAAAAAGAAAATTGGTGAACAGATGTGTAAATATAGAGGACCAGTCTTTCCCTATGGGGAAAAAAGAAATCTTTAAAGGATAATTGACTATTTAAGGCAAAATGATAGCAATGTATTGAGATTTATAATAAATGTAGAATTAGAATAAAAATAACTAAACAAAAAGGAAGATGGTTGGAAAGTGAGGTATATTATGTGAAGTTGATAAATTCCAATAAAGGTAAACTGTAGATGTTGACACTGAATATTATAATCCTTAGAATGACAGTTGAAAGTAAAACAAACAGGGGAAACTAAAATGGTGAATAGCTGAGATTTATAGAATAATGAAAATAAGAACTTGGTTAAGCCAAAAGAAGTCAGGAAGCTGAAATAACAACAGATGGCACATTGATGTTTATAGCAGCATTACCTACAATAGCCAAATTATGGAAACAGCTGTGTCCATTGAATGATGACTGGATAAAGAAGATATGGTATATACACATGATGGAATATTACTCAGCAATAAAAAAGAACAAAATCTTGTCATTTGCAAGACATGGATAGAACTAGAGAGTATTATGCTAAGCAAAATAAGTCAGCCAGAGAAAGACAAATACCATATAATTTCACTCATAAGTGGAATTTAGGAAACAAAACAAATGAACAAAGGGGCAAAAAAAAGAAAGAAAGAGAGGCAAACCAAGAAACAGACTCTTAACTATAGAGAACAAACTGATGGTTACCAGAGGAGAGGTGGGCAGGGGGATAGGTTAAATAGGTGATGGGGATTAAGGAGGACACTTGTGTTAAGCACTGGGTGTGGTATGGAAGTGCTGAATCACTATATTGTATACTGAAACTAATATTATACTGTATGTTAACTGACTGGAATTTAAATGAAAACTTAAAAAAAAAAGAACAGATGGGACAAAGATAATTTAAAAATCACATAATGGTACACATAAATGAAACATGTCAATAATTATATTTTGTAAAAAAATCTATCGAAGTCCAATTAAAAGACCTTCTCACACGATATTACAAATAAAAGGAGAGACCTAACTATATGCTATTTACAATAGATACCTTTTATTCATACAGACACAGTTCAAAGATGAGCAATGGAAAGAGTAAGCAAGAGAAAGCATGTACATCTATGTTAATATTAAACAAGTAGATTTCAAGAGGAAAGTCTTACTATCAAAGACAAAGAGGGCATTTCATAAAGGCCAATTCCATGAGAAGACACACACTGCATTCTCAGTAATTGATAGAAAAAAATAGGAATTCAGTAAGAATAGAAAAGATTTAAATATCATTAAGAACCTAGTTGATATTTATAGAACACTATGCATAACAAATGCTGAACATGCATTTTACAAGGTCACATAGAACATTCAAAATGATAGACCATAATACTAGTCTCACTAATTCCAGTAGTTTGAAATCATATAGTATGTACTCTGAGTATGAGAGCATTAAATCAGGCTCAAAAAAAAAAAAAAAAAAAAGATATGGAAAATCTCAAAACACTGAAAAAGTCAGTAACACACTCATAAATAACTCATGGTTGAAACAAGAGCTAACAAAATTAGATGATGCAAGAACTGAATGATAATTAAAAAGGCATATATGCATATATGAGATATCATAGCAGTGGTGCTTATAGGTAAAACTATAGTTTCAATTGTTTTTATTAAAAAAGATGAAAGGCCTAAAATTAGTTATCTAAATGTTAACCACAAAAAGCCTGGTGAAAATGAATTAACTATTAAAATTAATCTCAAACAAAAGCAACTACTAAAGATGAAAAGGGAAAGAAAAGAAATAGAAACAGATAACTAACAAAAAAAAAATCAATGAAATCAGTCGTTAATGGTATGGAAATATTATCCTAAAATAAAATAAAATAAAACCACCTTAATAAGCTCATAACTAGACTGATTAAGAAAAAAATAACAGTATCAGAAAAGAATGAAGAGCATCAATATCAAAATTATAATTATGAGCAACTTAATAGATATAAATTTGACAACCCATATAAAAAGCACACATTTACTGAAAAACACACATTAAGGGACTGATGCACTTGTTAAAGACATTGAATTTTTTAAATTAATAATCTTCTCACAAAGAAATCTTCAAGTGCAGATGGCTTCACTGTTGAGTTCTAGAAAACATTACTGGAAGAAATCCTATCAATCTTAAATAAACTCAGAAAACAGTGGAGGAGGAAACTCATTTTCATTTTATGAGGTCAGCATAACCTTGATAGGGAAACTAGACAAGCACAGAACAAGTAAATAAAGTCCCAAACTAATAACCTCAGACACAATTTACAAAATAGTAGCAGGTTGAATCCAACAATATAATAGATAAAAATAAATACAATGACCAGTTTGGGTTTATCTTTGAATGGCAAGTCCACTTTTAACACTGAAAAATCAATCAATGCTATTTCCCACATTAACAGAATAAAGAAGAAAATAATATGATTATGTGAACAACTGCAAAAAAAAATCGACAAAATTTAAACTACATTCATGATAAAAATAAAAATCTCATAGCAAAGTAGAAAAAAAATAAGGGCGGAGGGGGGACTTCTTCAGCCAGATAAAGACATCTATGAAACCTCTACTATGAACATCACACTTAATATTGAAAGAGTAATGATTCCCCTCCATATCAGGAGTAAGATAAGATTGACTGTCCTGACCATTGCTATTTAACATTGGCCTGGATGTCCTATCCAGTGTAACAATAACACAAGGCAAATAAAGAAAGTGTATAAATATTCAAGTATAAAATTAGAAGAGATGTAAAATCTCCTTTAGTATATATGTAGAAATCACAAAGAAACTCCAAAGTAACTTCAGAAATAACAACTTAATTAATGAATACCACAAACTACGAGGGCAACATAAAATATCAGTTCCATGAACAACTGGCAAATCGAATAGGAAGTGCCATTTACAATAGCATCAGAAATCATAAACCACGTAGGGTTAGGTTTATCATAAAATATGGAAGATTACTACATAAAAAAAGCCTACAAAAGACTGTTTGGGGAAATTTGTAAAAGAATTAAAATATTGGTGAGATATACCATGTTAATGGATTAAAGACACATTATTATTAATATGCCAGTGCAATTCCTAACAAAATCCCAAGAAGACCTTCTATAGAAATTTAAAATCTGATTCTAAAATTCATACAAAAAAGCAATGCATTTATAATAACTAAAACAGTCTTTAAAAAGAAGAAACTCGACTACTTACACTACCCTCCATTCAAAATTAAGTTGTAAATTTACAATAAGCAAGACTATGGCGTTAGCTTAAGGATAGACAAATAGATCAATGGAACAGAGTAATAAATAAATTCAAAGTATTAAAATTGAAATACAATTGACATAGAGCATGGTGTATGTTTAAAGTATACAACATGTTAGTTTGATACAGTTACATATATACTGCAAAATGATTACCACAACAGTGTTACCTTATACCTACATCATCTCCCACAATTGATGTTTGTGTGGGGACAGAGGCCCTGGTCTCCTACAATGCCATTTTAATGATGTCACCTCTATGGCTATTTGATTTTTGACGAAGATAGCAAGGTAATTCAATGAAGAGTCTTTTCAAAAAATGGTACTAGAAAAACTTCAAATTTGTATGGAAAAATTTACCTTAACCTATCTACCCCATACAGAAAAATTAACTCAAAACTGATCATAGATTTAAGTGTTCATGCTAATACCATTAAATTTCTAGAAAAAAATAAAGGAGAAAATCTCTGGGAGTTATACCATGCAGATTTTTTTAAAGGACAAAAAGAAGTATAAGCTATAAAAGAAAAAAAAAAAGATCAAATGCATGTTTTGAGCAAGATTTAAATGCTTTCCTAGTCAGAGGATATCATCAGAAAAGGAAAACAGGAAGGTCAGAGACTGAGATAAAATTTTTGAAAATCATATGTCCAACAAAGGTTTTGTATCTAGAATATAAAGAACTCTTACAGGTCAATAACAAGAAGACAATCTGATAATTAAATTGGTAAGATATTTGAAGACACCTCTATTCAAATGGTCAATAAGGACATAACAGTATTCAACATCATTAGCCATCATAGAAATGCAAATTAAAACCACAGTGAGTCTTCACTACTTACTGTCATTAATTATAAGAGCTAACATTAGAAAGACTGACAATATAAAATATTGGTGAAAATGTAGAGAGCTGGAAATTTCATACAGTGCTGAAGGAATGCAAAATTGTACAGCCAGTTTGGAAAACAGTATAACAATATCTTACAAAGTTATTATATCTAGCCTGGCTTGGTATGGTAATGCAAGCCCATAAAAATAACCACAAAACTGGAAATGTGCAAAATAACCTTAACAATCAAAGAAAGATTATTACTGCTCATGACCTTTTAAAATCTTGTAAAATATCACAAACTCACTTTCAGATACAGTTGCCCATGTGGAGATTAGGGGCACCAACTCCCCATGCAGTTGAAAATGTACATATAACTTTTGATTCCCCCAAACGTAACTACTAGCCTACTGTTGACCAAAAGCTCACCAATAACATAGACAGTGATTAACACATACTTTGTATGGTATATGTATTATACACTGTATTTTTTACAGTAAACTAGAGGAAAGCAAATGTTATTAAGACAGTCATAAGGGAAATATAATTACAGTATTTTACTCTAGGCAAAAAAAACCCCACATACAAGTAGACATACACAGTCCAAACTTGAGTTGTTCAAGAGTCAACTAACTGTAATGCATATGAAAAAGAAAAACTCTGGTAAAGCTAATACATGCTTTTGTAGATTGTAAATTCAAACATTGGAATTGGTTAGAATGACAATATTTTATTCTTTGCAAAAAATATTTCAGTAGTAATTTGAACAGTGTTTGCTTTCTTCTCACTGTATAACATACACTCCAGAATGAACATTTCTTTTTCTATGCCTTGGCAAATTGTAATATTCCCTTTTTAGTTAAGATCAACTTCCAACAGTTTTCCTTTGCAATTTCAATGTCATGTGAAGATTTTTAGCTTCAGTCACTTCTTCTGGGACATCTTTATTCTGTTCATCACTTTTCCATTTATGTTGATAAGTTTCCCTTCCTTCACTGAGTTCCTATGGCTGCATATCTCAAATCTCTTGAATGGCAGCAACAAAGCAACATACCCATAAGCAGCTCTTTCTCCTATAATTTCATTTGTATTTCATTTGAATTTCACTTTCAGCTTTATCATTTTTTCTTTGGTGCACTTTCACCTTTACTGATCAGTTCTCTCTTTCGATTGCCCGTTTTTGTAAAATGTATCATGGTTTTATCACTAAGAGACAAGAGACAACACGACTGCAAAGTTTGCTGTCTGGGTGTGTCCTGAGCAAAAGATGCACAGACTTGAAAGAAATGGCATTAGCGGTAACTGAATATAAGGTCCATCTGGTATTTATATTGTAATTATTGCACTAAAGTAAGGTACCAGTGAAGTACATGCCTTATGCAATTATCACAATATACAACTGTAACTGAAATCTGAACTGTATAGTCAGGGACTAGTGTGAATAAACTAAAACATGGCATCTTAGTTCATTAGGTCAGCTCTAACAAAAAAAAAAACATAGAGTGAGTGGTTTAAACAGTAGACATTTGTTTCTCACACATCTGGAGGTGGAACAGACCAAGATCAGGGCACTGGCAGATTCAGTGTCTGATGCAGGCCTGCTTCCAGGTTCACAAACAACTCTATTTTCACTGTGTCCTCACATGGTGGAAAGATGGTTAGCTACCTCTCTGGCCTCATCTTATAATGGCATTAATCCCATTCATAAAGGCTCCATCTTTATGACTAATTACCTCCAAAAGGCCACACTTCCAAAAACCACCACACTAGAAATAGGTTTCAACTAATGAATTTGGGAGAGACACGAACATTCAGTCCATTGCTCATGTTAACAAAAATGTATGTGCATATTAGAACTCTGATAAAAATGAGGATTTCCTATGTGTACTTATCAAATGGCTGAGTAATTCTACTTTTTAAAAAGATTTTATTCATTTTTTGACAGAGAGGGAAAGAGAAAGAGAGAGCAATTCCATGTGTTTACCTAAGAGACATGGAAACATAGATCCATGTATGTGTGAATAATCAGAGCATTGTTCAGAATAGCCAAAAACTGGTAGTAATCCAAATGTCCATTAACTATTGACTATATAGGCAAATTGTAATATATCCATATTATGCAATAGTACTCAGCAATAAAAAGTAACAAAATATTACTATATGCAACAACATGGATGAATTAAAAAACAAATATGTGTATAAAAGAAGCACAGTACAGGGGTGCCTGGCTGGCTCAGTCAGTAGAGCCTATGACTCTTGATCTCGGGGCCATGAGTTCCAGACCCATGTTGGGTGTAGATTCTATGTTAAAAAACAAAAAACAAAAAGTACAGTACAGGTGTTTCTCTTTAGTAAGAATATATTTTAAATCCTAGCACAACCACTGAAAGAGAAAAAAAAAATCAAATAGGTAGTAGAGATAAAATGAAAAACTAAAGTTATTTGACTAATCCAAAAGGGAACAGGGAGAAGGGGGTGAGAGAAGGAAGTGCAAACAGATGGTACAAATAGAAAATAATTAGGGAGATTACGGATTTAAACTTTGTCATATTGATAATTATTTAAATATAAATAGTCTAAACATGGCAATTAAAAAGCAGATATTCTCAGAATAGGTAAGAAAATAATACCCAAGAATATGCTTCCCAAAAGAAAGCTTCTTCACATACATAAAGACACAGATAAAAGAAAAGGAATAGTGTGCCAAAAAAAATATCATGCAAACACAAATTATCAAGGCTGAAATGTCCATTTTATAATATAAGACAATATAGACTTCAGGACATAAAGTCTTACCATGAGTAATGAAGGACGTTTCATAATGTTAAAAGATCAATTCATCAAGATGGTACAACCATCCTAACTGTGTATGAACCTAATAAAAGAGCTTTAAAATACATGAAGCAACAACTGACGGAACTTTAAGAAGAAATATATAACTATAAAGATTTCAATATGTCTTTCTCACTAATTAATGAAAGACCTTAAAGTAAGAAATGAAATATAAGACTAGGACAATATCATGAAAGAACTTTGATAGATATTTATTGAACACTTGACCTAATACCTGCAAAATACATAGAATTTTCACATGTACAAGGAATATTCACTAAGGTAGACCAGATGGACCATAAAATAGTTCTCAATAAACATAAGAGGATTGAAATCAGAGAATATCTTCTGACCTGATCAATGTTAAATCAGAAGTCATTAACAGAAGATTATCTGAAAAAAATCCCTAAATATGCATATATTGTTAACTGACTTTCAACAATAGCTCCAATATAATTTTGGGAAAGGAAATTCTTTGCAACAAATGATGCTGGAATAACTATACCTTCATGTGTAAAAGAAATGAACCTCACAGGACATGAGTAAGTTAATCTGAAATGGGCTGCATACATCTAAATAGCTAAATTTAAGATCTTGAAGCAGACATAGGAGCATATCTTTGTGATCAATAGAAAAGGCAACAGTTTAGTAGACAGAGGGAAAAAAACAACTATGTAAGTAAGTGATAAACTGTACTTTGTAAAAATTTAACTTTTCTTTTCAAAAAAGTACCATTAAAGAAACGAATAAGAAAGGCAGAGAATGAAAAAAAGTTGTGCAAAATGTACTGGTATCCAAATTATATAAATTCAAAGATCTGTAGTACTTAAAAAGAAAAACCAATAAACAAAAAGGGAGACGTCAAAAAACTTTAAAAGAAAATCCCACAAGAAAAGATGTATAAATAGCAAATGAGCCCACGGATAAATTCTCAACATCATTAGAAATGCAGATTAATGCCCACTGACACATCTTTGTATTTTCACCATAATAACTGAAACAGAAATACTAATAACACCAAAGTTTGGCAAGGAGCTGAAGTACATGAAACTTTTAAACATTTCTGTATGAATGTAAAATAATAAAGCCAAACCAGAAAACTTTTCTGTAGTTTTACAGTTATACATACATACTCCAAAAACTTCAGTCCCAGAGAAATAGATCTATGTCCATCAAAACCTTATATGGGAATGTTCATGTCAGTTTATTCAGAATAGACACAAAGTAGAACTAATCCAAAAGTCCACAAAAAGGAAATGGATTTTAAAATAATCGTATATTCATACTATGAAAAAATAGTCGTCAATTAAAAAAAAAAGACTGATAAACACAACTCATGGATGAATTTCAGGAATTCTACAGTGAATGAAAGAAACCAGGCACAAAAGAGTATATTCTATATGATTCAATTTACATGAAGCTCTAGAACAGGCAAAACCAATCAAAAAGTGATTGGCTCTGGCGTCTGGTGGGAGGACTGCCTAGGTAGTAGCAGGAGGGGACTCCTAGAGATAAAAGAAATGTCTTATATCTTTTTAGGTGTGTGGGTTACAAGAGTGGATGCATTGGTCAAAAATCATCAGACTGAATACTTACGTAAATTATACTCTTCAAAAAAATACGAAGTCAATTTAGATTTTGTGAGTTAGAATTTTTCTTTTTAATATTTAGTGGAGTCATAGACACCTTAGTTTTGACCCAGCCCCAGGTTCCAGTTCTGACCCTAACTAGAGTGTAAGCTTAAATTTTAACATCTCATTTCTTCGTCAGTCTCTGTAACAGTCAGGGTAGTAGAAGAGGGGAAAAAGAATTCCCTCATTCAATTTGTGTAATGTCAGGAAATTTTTATAAAGCGGTTATTCACAAAGGTATAGGGAGTGTAACAGGAAAACCAAGGCAATCCAGCTCCTCCACCTCAAAGCTATTAACAGTAGGGTATTCTTTTATGTTTTTACATTTTTATTCAAATTCCAGTTAGTTAACATAGCGGGGACTCTGCTTCTCCCTCTCCATCTGCCCCTCCCCCTGATCGTGCTTGCTCTCTCTCTCTCTCTCTCAAATAAATAAAATCTTAAAAAAATATATTTGTTTCAGATGTACAATATAGTGATTCAACACTTCCATACCTGGTGCTCACTACAACCAGGGCACTCTTTAATCCCCGTCACCTACTCAACCCATTCCCCCACCCACATTCCCCTGTGACCACCAGTTTGTTCTCTATAGTTAAGAGTCTGTTTCTTGGTTTGCCTCTTTCTCCCCCCGCCCTTTGCTCATTTGTTTCTTAAATTCCATATATGAGTGAAATCATATGGTATTTGTTTTTCTCTGACTTATTATGCTTAGCATAATACTGTCTAGCTCCATCCATGTTGTAAGATTTCACTCTTTTTTATGACTAATAGTCCACTTTGTACATGTACCACATCTCCTTTATCCATTAATCAGTCAATGGACACTTGGGCTGTTTCCATAATTTGGCTATTGTAGATAATGCTGCTATAAACATCAAGGTGCATAAACCCTCTGAACTAGTATTTTTGTATTCTTTGAGAAAATATCTAGTAGTGCAATTGCTGGATGGTAGGGTAGTTCTATTTTTAACTTTTCAAAGAACTTCCATACTGTTTTCCAGAGTGGCTTTACTAGTTTGCATTCCCACCAACAGTTTAAGAGGGTTCCCCTTTATCCACATCCTTGCCAACGTGTCCTTCACTCATATAACTGAAAGGGTCAGAGAGGGAAGTGAGACCAAAATCCTGAGAAAGAAGAAGCATTTACAAGCAATCTGAAAGGGGCCCTAACCATCTGTGGAGTGATGTAGCCCACCAGAGATCCTGGAGGATAAACACCAACCTTCCTTTCTTCCAATCTTTTGCAGGTTCTCCTGCTTGGCTGACCTCAGACAGAAACCAAGAAATTTTGTTGATGTACTTCATTATTTCTCAAACTGTAGCATGCATCAGAATTACTTAAAGGACTTTGTGATATTACGACCTATAATACAAAATACACATTTGATCTTGCTCCAAGTTTCTGGCACAGAGTTTCTAAAATCCTTGGAATTTCCTAAGGGATGAGAGCCAAAGAGATGTCTTTTGTTATGTTATTAAGGTGACATTTGCACCTTACGGATAGAGACTGTTTGCCTAGGAAACCAACCTTGTGATTAGAGGATTGGAACTTCCAATTCCTCCCTCAGACCCTGGCCAATGATTTAATTAATCAGGCCTATTTAATGAAGCCTCCACAAAATTCCCCCAAAACAGGGTTCAGAGAGCTTCTGGGTTTAAACACATGGAGAATTGGGGAGAGTGGTGAGCCAGAAGAGGGCATGGAAGCTCTGCATTCTTTCCCTTCCCCATACCTTGCCCTATGCACCTCTTCCACCTGGGGTTCCTGAATTACATCCTTTTACAATAAACCGGTGATGTAGTAAGTAAAATGTTTGAGTGTTGTGAGATGCTCTAGCAAATTAGTCAAACTCAAGGAGGGGCTGTGGGAACCTCTGATTTTTGGCCAGTACATCAGAAACACATGTGACAACCTGGGTTTGTGACCAGCAGCTGAAGTGGGGGGGAAACTGTAGGACACTCAACCGATGTCCTGAGCATCGCTTGGTGGTCTGTGGGGGTGGAATCCCACTGCCCCCACACATAGTAGAACTGGGTCCAGGAACCCATCTATAGAGATCCTGCTGCTGCTGCTGCTGGTCTTTGAAAATCACTGATGTAGTTCACAGGGTCAGGTTTCCTGCGCAAAGGATATGGGGGAGAACACAGCCAGTGGACCTAGAGTTGTGACAAACAGAATATGTCCAGTAGGATTCCGTATATATGGAAAACACACACAGACACACATGAACATGGATATATTTATTAATTAAAAATTAATTTTGCCTCCACCAGCAAATTGTTTAACAAGGCCCCTATCTGCTCTACTCCAATAGAAATAAGCTCTTTCAACAATGGATAAGAAGGATCTGCAACTACGTCATTGGCCGGAAGGACTGGCCACTTAATATCTAAGAGTTTTTTTTTTTATGGTAACTTACAACTATCCTATGAAAGTGTTATTCTCCCAAAAAGCTTGGTGATCCAAGATAAGAAAGAAAATCACATAAAAATAACTCACATTTGTAGCTCCTGAATTCCTGGTTTGTTTTAAGAACAATATATATATGATTTCCTTTATTCTTCTTAACAACCTCAGGGAGTAGATGACATTAATTTTTCTTTTTTTTCACAATTTGCTAAATTAAAGAAAAAACAATCTCCAAGAAGAGAATATAGTACAGTTGACCTTTGAACAACATGGGTTTGAATTTTGTAGGTTCACTTATATACCGATTGGTTTTGATAAATACAGTACTGTAAATGTGTTTTCTCTTCCTCATAATTTTCTTAATAACATTTCCTTTTCTCTAGCTTCCTTGATTGTAAGAATACGGTATATAATACACGTAACATGCAAAATATGTGTTGTTTGCTGTTTATGTTATTGGTAAGGCTTCCAGTCAATAGCAGGCCTCTACTAGTTGAGTTTTGGGGGAGTCAAAAGTTACATGCAGATTTTTTACTACGGGGGGTCAGCGCCCCTAATCCCCACATGATTCAAGGGTCAGCTGCGTTTCAATGTTAGAATTTAATTTGTTCAATGTATCCTGTGAAATACAGTTTACAAAATACGTTTTGGATTTTGACTTGTCATCTAGAGTTAAACCACATTATTTTCACCTTTCCCTTTAATGTTCGAACATCTACATTGAAGCTGCTTTATTTTTCTATAAATGACTCCACCTGTGATTTGCCAGTTTGTATTATGAACTTTCAATTTTTCCCCTATTTTAGAGGTAGGGTAGCTAATAATAAAATATTTTTAAGAATTACTCTTCATTATCAGCATTAAAACCAAAATTCAACTGAGTAAATCTGAAGATCTAATTGGCTTTATTCAGTGATTCATGAATAAAAAGGCATCTCATCTAGCATGTAGAAAGAAACTCTGAGATGCTGTACAAAATGGAAGCCTTCTACAGATTCAAGGCCTTTCCCAACAAAATACCAATAGTATTTCTTTACTGAATGAGAACAAATAATCCTAAAATTTGTATAGAACCATAAAAGACCCTGAATAGACAAAGCAATCTTAAGAAGAACAAAGGTGAAGCTATCACAATCCCAGATTTCAAGATATAATACAAAGCTATAGTAATCAAAACAGTGTGGTACTGGCGCAAAAATAAACACATAGTTTAATGGAATGGGACAGCCAGCCCAGAAATAAACCCGTGCTTAAGTGGTCAATTAATCTACGACAAAGGATGCAAGAATATACAATGGAGAAAAGGCAGTCTCTCCAATAAATGGTGGAAAACTGGACAGCTACATGCAAAAAAAAAAGGGGGGGGGAAGGCACTCTCTCCAATAAATGGTGGAAAACTGGACAGCTACATGCAAAGAAAGAAAGAAAGAAAGAGAAAAGAAACCAGACCACCTTCTAACACCATACACAAAAATAAACTCAAAATAGATTAAAGAAATAAATGTAATACCTGAAACCATAAAGTTCCTAGAAGAAAGCATAGGTAGTAATATCTTTCACATCAGCCTTGGCAACAATCTTCTAGCTATATCTACTCAGGCAAGGAAAACAAAAGCAAAAATAAACTACTGGGACTACACTAAAATAAAAGGATTTTGTGCAGTCAAAAAAAGCATCAACGAAATGGAAAGTCAACCTATTATGAAGGGGATTAAGAGTACACTAATCATGATGAGTACTGAATAACATAGAATTGCTGAGTCACTATATTGTACACCTGAAATTAATAAAACACTATATGTTAACCAGACTGGAATTAAAATAAAAAAAAAAACGTTTTTAGGAGTGCCTGTGTAGTGTACTTGATTAAGCATCCAACTTGGTTTCAGCTCAGGTCATGATTTCAGGGTTGTAGTATTGAGTCCGAGTTGGGCTCCCTGCTCAATGCTGAGTCTGCTTAAGACTCTCTCCCTCCCTCTCTGTCTCTACCCCTGATCATTCATGCTCTTTCTCATCCTCTCTCAAATAAATAAATATTTAAAAAATGTTTTTAAAAGGCAACCTACTGGACGGGAGAAGATACTTGCAAAGGATGTATCTGATAAGTGGTTAATATTCAAAATGTATAAAGAACTTATACAACTTGGGGCACCTAGGTGGCTCACTTGGTTAAGTGTCTGACTCTTGGTTTTGGCTCAGGTCGTGATCTCAGGGTTGTGAGGTTAAGTCCCACATCCAGCTCTGTGCTCAGCACAGAGTCTACTTGAGATTCTCTCTCTCCCTCTGCCCCTCCCCCAACTCACACACTCTCTCTCTAAAATAAATAAAATATTAAAAAAAAGAACTTCTACAACTCAACACCAAACAACACAGAGTCTGATTAAAAAGTGAGCAGAGGATCTGAATAGACATTTTTCTAAAGAAGACATAGAGATGGCCAAAAGACACACGGAAAAATGCTCAACATCACTCATCATCAGGGAAATGCAAATCACAATCATAATGAGATATCACCTCAAATCAGTCAGAATGGCTTGAATAAAAAAGACAAGAAATAACAAGTGTTGGCAAGAACGTGGAGAAAAAGGAACCCTTGTGCACTGTTGGTGGGAATACCAATTATTGTAGCCATTGTGGAAAACAGTATGGAGGTTCTTCAAAAATTAAAAATAGAACTACCAAATGATCCAGTAATCCTACTACTGGGTATTGACCCAAAGAAAACAAAAACATGAATTTTAAAAGGTACATGCACCCTTATAGTTACTGCAGCATTATTTACAATAGTCAAGATTGGGAAGGTACCCAAGTGTCCGTTGATAGATAAATGGATAAAGAAGATGTGGTACGTGTGTGGGTGTGTGTACACCTAGAAGGTATATGCTAAGTGAAATAAGTCAGAAAGAGAGAGACATATACCATATGGTTTTACTTCTGTGGGGAATCTAAAAAACAAAACAAAGAACAACAACAAAAAAGGTAGAAACAGACCCATAAATACAGAGAACTGATAGTTGCCAGAGGGAAGGGAGGGGGGATGGGAAAAATGGGTGAACAGGAGTGGGAGGTACAGGTTTCCAGTTATGGAATGTATGAGTTACAAGGACAAAAGGTATAACATAGGTAATGTAGTCAATGGTATTGTCATAGTGGTTGTATGATGACAGATGGTAGCTACACTTGCGTTGAGAATAACAACACCATAGTTGTTGAATCACTGTTATACACCCGAATGAAACTAATATAACACTGTATGTCAACTACACATCAATAAAAAATAGTAACAGTGATTTAAAAAATGGAAGGTTTTATAGACAGAAGGTGGCAGGGAAAAGGAAGTCATAAACCAAAGAAAGGATTATTTTAGGCAAGGTCATGTTCCTTTGGGGGAAGGGTGGGAGTTTATCATGCAGATTACCTCACTAGTGTTGATCAGGAAATTCCAGACTGATTGGTTTAAAATTCTACTGATGGTAGAGAATGAAACTACGATTAGGTTAGGTACTAAATCTGCTTTGCTAGTTTAGCACAAATGACTTTATTTTGGGCCTCTTGGGTTTTGTTTTGTTTTTTAAAATTAGGTTCTAAGCACAAACTCAAGTAATCCTTCTCTTACTCCTTTCAACATTACCTTTTCTTCTTTCCCTTTTTAAGTTTTTTTCCTTTCTTCCCTCTCTCCTCTCCTCCTTCCTTCTTTCATCTTTCTTTTTTTCTTTCCTTCCTACCTCCCTCTCTCTCTCTCTTTCATTGTATGCTTTCCTCCAATATAAACATCTTGTAGTCAGAGAATTGAGTGGAGACAAATATTTTTAATTCATTGTCAGGAACTTTTTAAAACCCTGGTTATATATCCATAAATATGGAAAACAAAGTAAATTGCACATGTATCTTCTTACTTCACTCTATCAACAACTCTATGAGATAGGTATTACAATTGTTTCTATGTTGCAGGTGTTCCTTGCCCAAAGTCACAAAGTATAGAAGCAGAGAAGGTGGGATTCAGACTCAGTTCTAATATTGCCCAAACAGTGCTATGACTGCTACCAGGGTGAAGCGATCCACAGGCTTGTCAGAAAATCATCTACAGAACTGTTAGTATTAAGTCAACATTTCTTTTCCCATCAAGTCCAAGGAAATTCAGTTAAAATGGAGGCATTTACCACAGTTACATTTTCATCATAACTAACACAAGCTAATATTCTGTATAAAATTACTACCATGAATTAACTTTATGTCTGCAGAAAATGGGATTGTATGTAATTACTGATTTCCATTCACAATAAAATAAGCAAATTATCTTCACCAACATAAATGCACCATAAATTGTTTTGAGGCATAATGAAGAAATGAATTTCTGAAAGAAATACGGACCAAATCTGCCAAATTATTGTAAATGATAGCCCCTTTAAAATTAGGGCATGTAATTGCAATTGGAAAATGTTATCCTCTTAATGGTTACATTATTATTTGAGTAGACCAATAATCCTCTTTGCTGATGTTCCATATCTGGAGTATTGACAAACTTTACACATTTTTAATATCAAAATGCCATCAAATTTATATATAGAATGATTTACTGTTTTCAAGATCAGATTTGTCATAATGAAGTGTTATCCATGAGTACAACATAATGACATTGTAATTGAGAGAAGATGCTTTGGCAAATAAAAAAGAATGCTATTTTTCTTTGAATATTTCTGAGTTTGTTGACAATTTTCAGCTGAGTATACTTTCAATTCAAAAGATTGTTCTAACATATGGCCACTTGCATTTAATCTTAATGAGTGAAAATAACCTTTACTCCATGACATTTTAAATCAAATAGAATAATCAGCCTAATTTCAGCATAGTATTTTATAACAATTATCTATTACATTTTGCATAAGAATGCAACATCTGCATCACAAAATGTCACAGATAATAAAGGTGGTGATCATTTTGTTGTAAAACTCTCATGCTATCTAATAGTTAGAAAGAACCATCTATGTTATAAAGCCAATTCTAGTTAACTAGTAGCACTCAATTAAAATGTTTTCAAAGCAAACTTTCATTGAACTCAGAGTAGCTATGAGTGACTGGAAAGATTTTCCACTCAATGAATTAACCCATAAGTGACTTTTTTCCACGCTGCATGCTCATTTAACTAAGAGATACGTATGCTAATCTTGTTGTTTTTGCTAGTATCTCCCCAGCATTCATTTCTCTGTAATTTCTCTTAAAAAAAAAAAAAAAAAGGATATATCTCTACATCTATCTATCTGTCTATCTACCTACCTGCCTACCTACCTAGCAAACACTATGGTAAGCACTGGGCGACACTCAAAATTTAAGAATTCCTCTAGGGACAGTGTTTTTAAAAAATTACCTATATCGGAATATTTTGAAATATTTTCATAAATTTAAATGTGTATCAGGTGCCTAGGTGGCTCAGTCTGTTAAGCGTCTGCCTTTGGCTCAGGTCATGATCCCCGAGTCCCTGGATCAAGCCCTGCATCCAGCTCCCTGCTCAGTGGGGAGCCTGCTTCTCCCTCTGCCCCTCACCCCACCCATGCACACACTCTCTCTCTCGATCTCTCTCAAATAAATAAAATCTTAAAAAAAATAAATGTGTATCAATATAATGTATATAAACTCATAAAGCATGATCACCCTGATAAAAGTCAAAACATAATTCCAAGGGATTGTCCTTAAATTGAACAATGGGGGAAAATAGTACAAAAGCATAATTCTCTCAAAATAGTAAATATACAGATCATTGGAAAATGTTTTTTAATGAAATAGTAATTTCATGACAAGAAAATAAAAACAAATATATTTATAGAAACCAATTTCATTTCAAAAAGGCAAAAAAAAATAACGGAGAAATTATTTACATATTTGTTTTCATTATAAAATATGGATTCTGATACCAGGATGATAACTCTTGTGAGTTGTGATAATAATTACTAAATATTTCCATTTCATTTTTCATGATAATTTCTTTCTTTGTGGGAGAGGGGCTAGATTTACTAATGGGTAGATTTTATTTTCCAAATCTCTGTTTTATCTGAAATTTCCCCTCCTAACAACCACTAAATAGACATTTTCAAGCTCAGGAAAAGTTGACTAATGAAAAATTTATTTTTAATCACTTATTTCCCATATTCAGCCTTTAAAGCCTTTCAAAACTCCTACAAGGTCTCTAAGTAAGACAAAATCATGAGAAATAACACTTAGCAATAGAAGAACTTGATAAACACAAATTATTTGAACTTAATTTTACTGATCTGTAAAAGTGGGCCAGAAACAGTACACATCTCAGTGGAACATCTAGAGGACTGATTGATGGAACAGATCTTAAGCAACTGACATACCAGTGGTTATTTCTCCAAGAAGGTCTTTGAGGCCAAGACTCATAATTCAGATTAAGTTTTATGGAAGCGAAAGACAGATGATCAGAGGGCAAAGTATCAAGTTCTAGCTCTATTATGGCCTAAAACACACTTCGTTCATAATTTTTTTTTTTTTAAGGAATTCTATGATGAGTTAGTTTTGTGTTGCTTGGCATTGCATATTTGATGAAAGTCCCTATAGCAAGCACTCAGATGAAAACAGAGGGAAGGGACAAATCATGGTGTCTTGACTAAAACAACTCATTTTATGGCTTGATAAAAATAATTCATTTCATGAATATCAATTGAGCAATTATGTGTTTGAGGTACTGTGCTGGACACCAGGGATAAAACTGACAAATAAGCCAGATGTTTCCTGGACCTCTTTGTTTCTGAATATCGGTTACCACCTTTGTCTCTGAAAGAAATTTCATATAAGTAAAGGACACAGCTGTCACATGCCTTTATTTCAACCAGCAAAAGCTTTCAAGTCTGTGAGCCAGATCAATGGGCTTCTAAATACAGAAGCCACACCTTATAGCACACAGAGACCACATTTCAGTAAGTGCTTTGTAATAGACTTCACTATGGGGTCTCATCTCGGACTCTGTCTTGATCCAAGATTTGGATAAAGTTATGGAAACCATATACATGTGGATTTTAAATCAACAACAGAGCCAAGGCCCAATATAATCTCAACAAGCTGTAATGAAGAATGAAAAGCAGCAGGAATACAGGTGACAGATAAATGTCAAATCTTACTCGTATGTTTAATAGTCACTCCCCTCATTGTACACAAATATCCTATGGAAAGTCTGCTTTACCACATTGCTCTTTGTATGAAGTCAGGATTTCCCCTTACCTCACACTTGGCTGTGGAGGCCCTAAAAACCAAGGTAGACCGTTCAGAAACCTCTGTACCTGTCATCTTCTCACTCTGCAATGCACTCCCAGTTTCATGGTATGAAAGATGGTGATGGAATTGATTCTAAGTCCTGGCTCCACTCTTGACTACTTTGGTGTCCTTGATGGAATTAAGTTCTCTAATTTCCCAGCTAGAAAAATTAAGAATGAAATATCTAATACTTAGACCTTTTGTTGGAACTGAAGAAGATAATCTCCTTAGTTCTGTTGGTAAACATGAATACATATAACCATTTATTGGGCATCTCCCACGGCCTAGCTGCAACTTCATTTATCTTACTTTCTATGTAAGTAGAAACAGAATCAAGAAGAAAGTCAGTAAAAGTTGCCAAGGTCTTACAGCTAGTAAAGCCAGAATTACAACATAAATGTGTCATCCGAAGTTACACTCAATGTGGAAATAAATAAAAATCTTTGTTCATTTTGAAGATGGCAAGTATGGGAGAGTTGTCTTTTTTTTTAATGCCTCTGTAAACTGACAGTTCTTCAAATACTTGTCTTATTCTTACTGCTTCTTTATAAGTGTTAATAATTCTGCATTCTAAAGCAACAGTCTTGGCCTACTCCAAAGATTCTGGGTTTTTTTTGTTTTGTTTTGTTTTTTTAAATAATTAGAGCTGTCTGATAATTCTATGGACTTCTAATAATGGGAGAAGTTCCACATCGCTGGCAGTTTACAAGGAACAGACTTTTATAATTTATTTCACAAAGGAAAAAAAAAAGAGGCTATTTCCTTTGAAAACATACCAGTGACTTTTTGATGGATGACATTGAAGAGTTGCAAAGAAATCTTTCTATCATATTTTTCCTTTGCAAATTGAAATTTTACTGCCATGTTGCCCCCACAACCTACGTCAGAAATCTCTGAAAATAGAGCAACCGAATGGAGGCAAGATGCTGGCGTGGGTGTGCACACACACAAACACAATTAGAGGAAATATGGGAAATGATAAAGCCTTCATGGCAGAAACTAACATGGAGAAGGATGAATTCAGCACTACCAGAGTGTTACAGTAGAAAGAACAGGTAGCAGGAATTAATGGGATTTTCTGAAAGAAGAGGTGGGGAAAGGAATAAATATTTGAATACCCACTATGTGCAGAGACTGGGTGCTAAGCATTTCATTTACATTTTCTGGTTTGTTTCTTCAAAAGCTTTCGAGGTACTTGTTACATTCTTTTAACAACAAGAACAACAAAAAGAAACAGACTTAAGAAAATCTGAGTCACAGGCTTAAGTCAAAGCTAAGGAAAAACAGAACTGAGATTCAAAGCTAATTATGTTTGACTTCAAAACTCAGGCTTTTTCTCCCATATCACACCTTATCCCATCACCTGCTTCCAACGCCTTGCCACTAGAGACCGTAGATTTGTAATTGGTTGTTTTCTGCTTCTCAGCTGTTTCATTTCAATTCTGTTCTCTAACCTCAACTTTGATTGGAAGATCTCTTTGGATTTGGAAACAACCTTGAACTTCATCTTATTTACTTACTTACTTATTTACTTACTTCAACTTATTTTTATTGTACCCTTCTTATTCATGCATGCGAATTTGGAAAGTGACCAATGTATGGTTTAAATTCCTACTGCAATCTCTGCAAATGATTTATTTCTGGTTAGCCTTAACTAAGGTATCAGGAAAGTAGAATCCTTTGCCATTGCTTTGTAAAACAAAGACAAGTCTGCAGATTCTATGGGGATTCTGATGACTACAAATTCTTTTATAATGAAGAAATAGGTATTCATCGTTATCAACATGAATAATATGCTGCTTGCCCCCAAGCAGGAGAAAAAGCCAGTGGCATGTTATGTTGGGACAAGTAGCAGGGGATGCTGAGGAGAGACAGAAATAACACATCCACAACCAAAACGTTGTATGCTCAACATTGCATCAGAATCTGGAAGGCTTAACTACCTTTCCCCTCTTTAAAAAAGTTACAAAGTGAGAATTGTTTCTAAATCTTAACATTTTTTTTCCTAATGCTTTTGGTTAAAACAAACACATTTGACTTTAAGGTCAGGCTTACATTTTCGTATCTCCTGTCAGCTAACTATGTACATGTGCTACAACCAATGAACGGTTGTATTCTTGAGAGGAGGAAGTCTTGTCTCTTGAGAAACAAAGCTGTTTCTGAAATTTACCTGCAATGCAATACAGCTCTGAAAGCAGAAGGGACAAACCTGCCGCTTTTGCTATTTATTCAATTGTAATGTAAATGCAATACACACAAGCAAAGAAAAAAAAGAAATAATTACACATAGGTGTAAAATAAAAGTGTTACTACTGTGTATAAAACTGGAAATGTTACACTCTGTTAATTTTAAAGAAATGTAATCATCCTTTTGCCCCTAGTTTTAAGATGTCAGTAAATTTCATTTGGGTACGTGGCATAATTCCACAAAAATATCTTGCCAAGCATTTTTGTGGAAATTTGAATATGGTGAATAGAAGGGGCAACACAAAAATGACAATCATGTAGTCTCCTCAAAATGTAAGACGTTAAAATCCTTGTTAGACCTTCATTAAGATTAAACACCGACTGTAGACTTATAGTTTAGTAGACTCTGCTAATATGAAGGGATAAGTGGTAAGTATACATATAACTGTTGTCTTCCTTCAACCAGAATATTGTATAAGGATAATGGAAATCTCTCAGTCAAGTATATATCAAAACTGTTCAAAGCTGTTTACAAAATTCTTTCGCTTAAATATTCACAATAGTGAGAAAATACAAATTTGGTCTTAATGTGTATTCTCCTCTGTTCACCACCTTCCAGGACACTTATCCTGACCTCTTTGTGGTCATGGAACATGACGAGGCTTTAGAGAATAACAGGACAATCTCAGCCTCCTCCAAATCTAAAGATAAGAAACAGAGACTGTTGGCAAAAAACTACACACTAGAGCCAATGCATGTTGGGAAAATGGATATTGACAAATCACCAGTGCTAAATAATAATGAAAATTGAAGAAGGATTTTCACACCTCAGCTCTTTTGTTGGTGAAGTCATTGTAGTTTTTTTCACCAAAGATACTCAGGCAGAGGGGGAACTAAGATATTTTTTTCTCTCCTGTCACCCATCTGCTAATGTGCAAGACTCAAGTTACTTTCAGCTTCATCAAAGGGAAATCCTTGTGTACAGGGATGACTGATTGAATGACAGGAAAGATGGAGACAATGAAGAAGGAATAGATCCTGGGAAGGGGGTGGAGCAGAGGAGTGAGAGGTGGGAAGAGACTATGGGTCCAGGTAGTGATCTATGAACACCAGCAGGCAGTTGAGGCAGTAGATAAAGAAGAGCTTTTGATCCACCTTTAAATGATTTCAGAATTTGGGGTGCCCGGGTGGCTCAGTTGGTTAAGCATCTGCCTTCGGCTCAGGTCACGATCCCGGGCTCCTGGGATTGAGCCCCGCATTGGGCTTCCTGCTCCATGTGGAGTCTGCTTCTCCCTCTCCCTCTCCTGCCGCTCCCCCTGCTTATGCTCTTTCTCTGTAGAATAAATAAAATCTTTAAAAATAAAGAAATAAAGGATTTCAGAATCCCACAGGGTGCTGAAAAAGCCTAATGTTGCTAGTGTTGATGACATTTTATAGGGCGCTAGTCTCACGGACTTCACCTTTTATATTTTACAAATACTAGTTTTTAAACTCAATCCTCACAACTACTCTATGCCGTACTCTTACAAATCCAATCTCACAGATAAGGAAAACGATATTCAGAGTTGCTAAGTGAGCTGTCGGATGCCGAACCTCCAGGAAGGTTCTAAACTAGGATGCACAGCTCGGGCTCGCGGAACCTAGATCCGTACCTCTACAGCACCATGCAGGGAGAGAGAACTCTGCAAGTCTGTCTTCAGTAAGAGACAGACAGACAGGCACAGAAAGACAGAGAGAGAAGCTTTGCCTTGAAACAAAGTCCCATATACGCTGTGAGACGTGATGAAGGGCCTGCTGATTCAGAAAGGTCTGAGTGTCACCTGAGGATGTCACCTGCTTTGCTTCAAGTTATGACCCACAGCACTAAGGCCTAATCTCTCTGGCCAGGAAAAATTGGTTCTAGTTTCCTTTATTCTACATAGGTCAAAGACAATGCCTTTATGTCCTTCGGGCAGAGGATGAACCTCTTCCAGCATCGAGGATCCAAGACACACACTCGTAAGTATGGCAGAAAAATCATATTAGGTAGCTTTTACCATTTTTCAAATGAGAAATCCAGTGTTCAGAATTTCAGTCGCTTCAGTAACTCGCAAAGGAAACAGAACTAGTAAGGAAAGAATAAGAATCTAAACACAGATATGTCTGATCTCAAAGACAATGCTCTTTGCAGGTGACTAGACATATTGATAGGAACTGCAGTTGTAAACTGTACCTATTACTATAAGCAAATGTTTTGGAATATTTGTAAAGATCTCTGTCCCCTCCTGCAAAAATTACTTTTTCCTGAAGTAACCTGGAAGTCTGCCTGAGACTCTCCTTCCCTCCTCATACAGCCCCCAACGTGTTCTTTCTCTCAAGCAAATACATCTTTTTAAAAAACTCTGTGTTCCCCTAACAAGCCCAGAGAAATAGTAACAAATCAAAACTGTGCAATGATAATCAAGACTAGTCATGTGACTACTCATAGTATTCATCCAAAATCAATGGTAGGAAAGATTTTTAGAGGAAAAAAATCTAGCTCTTAGCATAATTTCTATCAGAGTTTCTGGTTGATAGCCTTCAAGGTTGACTACCACAAAAGCTGATGAGAAAAATGGTTAAATCTACCAATTTCATCTTTTAAATGAATGAACCTGAGAGAGAAGCTCAAAAGCATTAAAAGATACTCGACCCTTTTGAGAGTAATATGGAAACATTTGAGTGAGGGATTTTTCTTTTTCTTTCTTTTTTTTTTTTTTTTCAAACAAATGCAATATTAAGTGACTTGTGGAAAAGAAAGAAGATTTTTCTGAAGCAGCTATTAACGTCTTTTGAAGAAGTACCACTGACCTTTGCAATATTTGCTTAAGATTTGTAAAGTACTTTCCTTGCCTGGGATTAAAAACACTAAAGTATGTAGTGGGTTTATCTATGTATTCACATTAATGGCTATTATCCAATCCCTCATCAGAAATAAGGATGGTGCCCAGTGTTCTCTCCTGATTTTGTTTCCTTAACAATATATTTTATAGTAAAAAACGAACATTTTCCCTAAAAAAAAAAAAAAAACAAAACCCAAAAAAACAGAGCTGCAAAAGAGGTATTTTGTGAGTGACAGATTATAGGATAAAACACCATAATCAGTGAAAATGCATTATTTAGGGAAAGTAAATTCCTTCAGTTTCTGGAGGCTGCTCTAATCATCTGAATAAAATAACGGTATGCAAATGCTTGCTCGAGAGTTTGACAAGGCTGTCACTTTCCCTTATCGGACACAGTGCTTTATCACAATGCAGTGGAAAGAAAGGAGGAAATGAGGTGGAAAATATTATTATAGGATTTTTAGGGTACTTTGATAGAAACTAGAGACAGCTGTTAAAACTACTGTATTTAAGAGCAAATGTGAGTAATAAACCGTAAAGTGAAATGTGTAAGGCAGGGACATATTTCTGGCAATACATATGCTCTACCATAAATTTTACTTACATAGAACAATGTTAAAGAGTAGGCTGAGGCTACATGGAGACACTGATCAGGCAGTCAGCACTGCCACTCTGTTTATACAAAAGAATTTGTGCATCTCCTTCTGAAGAGGAGAAGCCCTCTGTACCTTCTCTCCTTTCCTTCTTCCCTCCCTTTCCCTCTCTCCCTCTTTGCCTTGGCCGCCAGGAAGCGCAAAGTATAATATACTGAGCAAATGCGCCAGCTCTGCCTCCTAGTACAATGATCACTTTTCGATTAATGATATGTTCCAATTTTCTCTGAATCTCCGCATACCCTTTACAGGGGTATAAAAGTGATTTTATTGTAATCAATTTCAAATGCCTTAGAGAGACGCAGATTGCTAATTCTAAACAAGCATGAAACACCTATAAGAGTTAAATAATTAATTTCAAAGAAAAGTCAAGAATACAGCTGGGTAGTGATCTGATTCTTTTCTTCTTGCTAACCTTATTCTCTTTGCTGATTTTAACACAGAATGAGGGCAGTGTTAATGTTGAGAATGTGTTCCATTGTGTTGGGAATCTTTCCTAACGATGATTTTGGGTGAATACATGAGTAGCCACATGACTAGTATTGATGATCATTGCGTGGTTTGCTTTGTTACTATTTTTCTGGCTCTATCAGTGGAAAACAGTTTTTTAAAAAGATTTATTTATTTAAGAGAGAGAGAGAGCATGTGGGGGGCCGTATGAGTAGGGAGGGAGAGTCTCAAGCAGACTCCCAGCTTAGCTCAGAGCCTAACGAAGGGCTCAATCTCACGACCCTAAGATCATGACATGAGCCAAAATCAAGAGTCGGATGCTTAAGCATCTGAGCCACCCAGGTACCCCCAGATTTTTTTTTTAATTACAAAAATATGCCTACCATTTCTCTCTGTTTCTGTCTCTCCAAACAATATTTTGACATTTATGTGAAATAGGTATTTAACACTTCAAAAAAGACTATTAGAAATATTTATTTGTGGTATATAAAATATTCTCATTTGATGTGAGTTTTACTGGAGATGGCTAATATTGGAGTTTTCTTCTATTTTTTGTTCTTGTTTTGAGTTAATTATTTTTGTTTGAAATATTTGTTGGGAGGTGGTAGGAAAAATAGTGATTTTACTAAAGGGTTTGCTAAACTTGAAAAGGATAGGAGATGGTACGAAGAACGACAGGTGACAATGCTCCCTCTTAAGCAAGTGGAAATGCTTTTTGGAGAGGTCAGACTACTCATGAAAAAAGTGTCACAGGGGTCGCTGCAATGGGTCTAACACACACACACAAAGAGGTGAGAAATGAAATCTCACCTGTGTCATCAAAGACTGAGTTTCTTGGCCAAACAGCTGGTAAATCTTTCTTCCCTCAGAGAATGTGGAAGGCAGGGAACACACAATACCTTCAACTTGAACTCTGAATAAAACTTGACCCAACAATCTTTAAAGCCTTTGAGGCCAAAATGAGAAGAATCTGCCAAGAAATGACATTTCAAAATCGGAAACATGTGTCTGTCTTACAAGAGTCAGAGGCTTGAATGCCCCTCTGTCATGGACTGTCACTTGCTCCTAGGAAAACATCCCGAGTGGCCCTTCTGGAGAGGCACAGATGTGAAGGCAGCCAGCTCCTGCGAGGGCAGCTTTTCCCCCTCCCCAGCTCATCTTCTGTTACCCATCACTGCCAGCAAGTTTTTTCTGTACAGTCTGCATAAATATCTGGAGAGTCTTCTTGGTGTGTTTCTGTTTTATTTTTTATAAGTGTCCTACATTTATCAACTAACCGTTTCTTAGCCAGTAAGTATAAAAGTAACAATTACACGACCCACTCTTAGGGTAACTGTGTACTTTATCATCCAAACCCAGGTATGTTGGAGCGTAAAATAGGACACGATTAACGATTATACAGGGGCAGAGGTCATAAACAGGGACCCGCAAGGAGTCTAACTTTGGCTTGTTGAATCTCAGCTTTCATTTGCAAGTGCAGTCACGATCACCAGCACTGTCAGAAGATTCAAATGAAGCAGATGCCAAGATTCCAGAGGCAGGATGCTGTCCCTCCTTTAGCTGACCGAATCCAAAATGTATGACTGGAAATGACTGGACACTGGGCTGGTTCAGGATGGAACCCAAACCATGATCCCTAAGATCTTGCTAGACACTTACAACTTGTTCAATAAAAGAAGGAGGATTTCTCAGAGGTGCCTGGCTGGCTCAGTCAGTAGAGCACGCAGCTCTTGAGCCCAGGGTCAAGAGCCTGAGCCCCAATGTAGAGATTACTTAAAAGTAAAACTAAAAAAAAAAAAAAATGGAGGATTTCTCTAAACCCATGTTCATAAAATTAACATGCATGTGGTTCACCTAGGGCTCCTGTTAAAGTATGGTTTCGGATGCAGCAATCTTGTGGCAGGGCCTGAGATTCTGCATTTTTGACAAGCTCCCAGGTTGTGATGCCACCAATGGTCTGAACATTGAGTAGCAAATCTCTAAATTACTTGAGCCAATTCACAAATCTTGTTTACCTCCAATTTTGTTATTCAGAATTCATTCCACCACACCATCTAACAAGACATCACTAAATTCAGCAGGACTTCACAGTGGATATACATACAGTACACTAATTCACAAGGTATTGGTTATCGGCAATAGACAAGAACTTCAGAAGGGCTTCTGTTAGCCACCTCTGAGGAAACATCTCGAAACAACGATTTTTAAAATTCCACGCCTTGTCTATGGGCTGCTTTGAATTGTACCTCTTCCTGGAAATAACTTGAGTTTGTTCTTACTTCTCGGATCCCTTCCTCTCAACCAGTCATGAGTTTATTTTTTGTTTCAAAAATGCTCCTCCTTTGTTTGAAGTAGGTAACTTTCATCTACTACCTTCAATCAGTTCTGAGGTTTTAGGACCAACTGTGTCCTTCTCTCTAGAATAAAGCCTGAACAACGCAAACCCCTTGTTGTATGATAAGAATTTGGATACCTCAATGCTTTGGTCAGACCCCTTAGAGATGATTACTTTTGTCTTAGATGGCAAGAGGTGAAGAATATCGGACACTCATCTGCAGACCTTTCTATCTATTACAAAACCATATGTTTTTGTGACTCTGCCCCGTGGTAGTAAGGCCTCTACTTTCTCTTTCTCTTGTAGAATTGATGTTACCCCTACAATTGACTCCAGTCATTTTTTAATTTGAATACTCTGCATAATCTTGAACGCATATTCATAACCTTTGTCTGCCTATGACCTTCAAAGCAAAAGAGTACAGAAGAAATGAATTAGTGTTAAGTCATCTTCATTTGCCCCCCCCACACACACACTGCCAGTTAAGACACACTGAAACTCTTCAATCAACAAAAGGGCAGTATCCCTTTCCTAGAAAAAGTCACTATGTTTGACATTATGTGTCCCCATTCACTCCTGCATGCTTAAAGAATCCTACAACACTCCCTTGGCAGTAGCCATATGCTTCTCAGAAAAGGCAAACACACACATACACAAGCTCATGTAGAAATTCCTACATATAGTACATAGTGTTAGTGGCAGGAAATTTATTAACTTCCTTATTCGTTAAGTATTTATTTAGTTAGAAAAAGTATTAACTAAAGTAATTTCATTCCAGATAATTCAAAACAGTATCATGATAAAATGAAAGACGAAATAATCAGGTCAAGGGATTTTCATAATTGGTGGATGTAATTTCTTCATTCCTTTACTATCAAAACTGCAGCAGACCATCAGTCTAGATGGCCCCTCAAACATCTTTATCTAGCTAGCATCAGAATGCTTGACTCCCCCAGTGGCCAGAACATCAGTGGAGAACGGTCCACGATCCCTCTGTTCTGAGACAGAGGCTGAGATTCGGCCACTGCTGCTCTGACTCTCAGAAGAGGCACAGCAAACTGCCAGGGAAAGCCGCCAGAGAAAAAAAGCCTGGAAACACCAGCTCACAGTGTGCCCATCCCCATCCCCCCTCGCAGGGGACACGGAGACTCTACCCAAACAGGGTTGCCTGAGTATCAGCGCGGCAGGCCCCTCCCCCAGAAGGCAGGCTGAAAAATCAAGAAGCTCACATCCCTAAGATCCCTATAAAACAAGGGCCCACAGCCTGGGTCCCGGTCAATAATTTGGGCTCTGGACAACCCGCAACCTCTCCTCATCAGAATGATGAGAAGGAGAAATCCCCCCAGCAAAGAAAAGACAATGAGTCTGTGGCCTCTGCCACAGAACTAATGGATATGGATATAACCAAATGATCAGAAATGGAGTTCAGAGTAACAATGGTCAAGATGATGTGTAGACTTGAAAAAAGTATTAACAAAAATGTTAATGAGGGGGTGCCTGGGTGGCACAGTGGTTAGGCGTCTGCCTTCGGCTCAGGGCGTGATCCCAGCGTTCTGGGATCGAGCCCCACATCAGGCTCCTCCGCTATGAGCCTGCTTCTTCCTCTCCCATTCCCCCTGCTTGTGTTCCCTCTCTCGCTGGCTGTCTCTATCTCTGTCAAATAAATAAATAAAATCTTTAAAAAAATGTTAATGAGAATATAGAATCTCTAAGGGCGGAAATGAGAGCAAATGTGGCAGAAATTAAAAATTCTATGAGCCAAATGCAGTCAAAACTAGAGGCTCTGACGGCCAGGGTGAATGAGGCAGAGGAACGTATCAGCGAACTGGAGGATGGGTTAGTAGAAGAAAAAGCTAAAATAGAATCTGGACTCAAAAAATCCACGCTCAGGAATGTAGGTTACGGGAAATTACTGACTCAATGAAACGTTCCAATGTCAGAATCATTGGCATCCCTGAGGGGGTGGAGAAAAACAGAGGTCTAGAAGAGATATCTGAATAAATTGTAGCTGAAAACTTCCCTAATCTAGCAAGAGAAACAAACATCTGTGTCCAAGAGGCAGAGAGGACCCCTCCCAAGCTCAACCATGACAAACCTACGCCACGTCACGTCATACTGCAATTCGCAAATACTAGATCCAAGGATACAGTATTGAAAGCGGCCAGGGCAAAGAAATTTCTCACGTACCAAGGCAAAGGTATCAGAATTACGTCAGACCTGTCTACATAGACCTGGAATGAGAGAAAGGGTTGGAGGGGCATTTTTAAAGCTCTTCCAGAGAAAACCATGCAGCCAAGGATCCTTTATCCAGCAAGGCTGTCATTCAGAATTGATGGAGAAATAAAGACCTTCCAGAATTGCCACTCATTGACCAATTTTGTAACCACGAAACCAGCCCTACAGAAGATATTAAGGGGGGTTCTATAAAGGTAAAAAGGCCCCAAGAGTGATACAGAACAGAAAGTCACAACCGTTACAAACAAAGACTTTACTGGCAACATGACATCATTAAATTCATATCTCTCAATAATCAGTCTCAATGTAAATGGCCTAAATGTTCCCATAAATGCCACAGGGTTGCAGATTGGATAAAAAGACATGACCCATCCATTTGCTGTCTACAAGAGACTCATTTTGAACTTAAAGATACATTCAGACTGAAAGTAAAGGGATGGAATACCATCTTTCATGCCAATGGACCTCAAAAGAAAGCTGGGATAGCAATTCTCATATCAGACATATTGGATTTTAAACTAAAGACTATAGTTAGAGACACAGAAGGGCACTATATTATTCTTAAAGGATGTATCCAACAAGTGGATATGACAATTATAAATATATATGCCCCCAAATGGGGAGCAGCAAGATACACAAGCCAACTCTTAACCAAAATAAAGAGACATATAGATAAAAATGCGTTAATAGTAGGGGAACTCAACACTCCACTATCAGCAATAGACAGAGCACCGGAGCAGAGAACCAACATAGAAACAAGAGCTTTGAATGCCATACTTGACGAGTTGGACCTTATAGATATATATAGAACACTACACCCCAGAACGAAAGAATACTCATTCTATTCTAATGCCCATGGAACATTCTCAAGAATAGACCACGTTCTGGGTCACAAAACAGGTCTCAACCGATACCAAAGACTGAAATTATTCCCTGCGTATTCTCAGACCACAACGCTTTGAAATTGGAACTCAACCACAAGGAAAAATTTGGAAGAAACTCAAACACTTGGAGACTAAGAACCATCCTGCTCAGGAATGACTTGATAAACCAGGAAATCAAAAATCAATTTAAACAATATATGGAGACCAACGAGAATGAAAACACAATGGTCCAAAACCTATGGGATACTGCAAAGGCAGTCCTAAGGGGGAAATACATAGCCATCCAAGCCTCACTCAAAAGAATAGAAAAATCTAAAATGCAGTTTTTATATTCTCACCTCAAGAAGGTGAAGCAGCAACAGAGGGACAGGCCTAATCCACACATGAGGAAGCAGCTGACCAAGATTAGATCAGAAATCAATGAATTAGAAACCAGGAGTACAGTAGAGCAGATCAACAGAACTAGAAGCTGGTTCTTTGAGAGAATCAATAAAATTGACAGACCACTGGCAAGACTTATCCAAAAGAATAGAGAAAGGACCCAAATTAATAAAATTATGAATGAAAAGGGAGAGGTCACAACCAACACCAATGAAATTGGAAGGATTATTAGAAACTTTTATCAGGGGCGCCTGGGTGGCGCAGCGGTTAAGCGTCTGCCTTCGGCTCAGGGCGTGATCCCGGCATTATGGGATCGAGCCCCACATCAGGCTCCTCTGCTATGAGCCTGCTTCTTCCTCTCCCACTCCCCCTGCTTGTGTTCCCTCTCTCGCTGGCTGTCTCTATCTCTGTCAAATAAATAAATAAAATCTTTAAAAAAAAAATTTTTATCGACAGTTATATGCCAATAAATTAAGCAATCTGGAAGAGATGGAGGACTTCCTGGAAACCTATAAACTACCAAGACTGACACAGGAAGAAACTGATTTTTTAAACAGGCCAATTAATTATGAAGAGATTGAGTCAGTGATAAACAACCTTCCAAAAAACAAAACTCCAGGCCCAGACGGTTTTCCTGGGGAATTCTACCAAACATTCAAAGAAGAAATAATACCTATTCTCCTAAAGCTATTTCAAAAAATGGAAACAGAAGGAAAGCTACCAAACTCATTCTATGAGGCCAATATTACCTTGATCCCCAAACAAGGCAAAGACCCCATCAAAAAGGAGAATTACAGACCGATTTCCCTAATGAATATGGATGCCAAAATCCTCAACAAGATCCTGGCTAATAGAATCCAACAGTACATTAAAAGGATTATCCATCATGACCAAGTGGGATTCATCCCTGGGATGCAAGGGTGGTTCAACATTCGCAAATCTATCAGTGTCTTAGATTTTATCCAGAAGGAAAAATTCAAAAATCATAGGATTCCCTCAATAGATGCAGAAAAAGCATTTGACAAAATACAGCATCCTTTCCTGATTAAAACCCTTCAGAGTGTAGGGATAGAGGGGACATTCCTCAATCTCATAAAAACCATCTATGAAAAGCCTACAGCAAATATCATTCTCAATGGGGAAAAGCTGGAAGCCTTTCCCTTAAGATCAGGAACACGACAAGGATGCCCACTCTCGCCACTATTATTCAACATAGTACTAGAAGTCCTTGCAACAGCAATCAGACAACAAAAAGGGATCAAAGGTAGCCAAATCGGCAAAGAAGAAGTCAAAATGTCTCTCTTCGCAGATGACATGCTACTCTATATGGAAAACCCAAAAGAATCCACGCCCAAACTATTAGAAGTTCTAGAGCAATTCAGTAATGTGACAGGATACAAAATCAATGCTCAGAAATCAGTTGCATTTCTATACACGAATAATGAGACTGAAGAAAGAGAAATTAGGGAATCCATCCCATTTACAATAGCAACAAAAACCATATGTTACCTTGGAATTAACTTAACCAGAGACGTAAAGGATATATATTCTAGACACTACAAATCACTTTTGAAAGACATTGAGGAAGACACAAAAAGATGGAAAAATATTCCATGCTCATGGATTGGAAGAATTAACATAGTTAAAATGTCCATGCTACCCAGAGCAATCTACACTTTCAATGCTATCCCGATCAAAATACCAAGGACATTTTTCAAAGAACTGAAACAAATAGTCCTTAAATTTGTATGGAACCAGAAAAGGCTCCGAAGCCAAGGAACTGTTGAAAAGGAAAAACAAAGCTGGGGGCGTCACAATGCCGGATTTCGAGCTGTACTACAAAGCTGTGATCACAAAGACAGCATGGTACTGGCACAAAAACAGACACACAGACCAATGGAACAGAATAGAGAACCCAGAAATGGACCCTCGGCTCTTTGGGCAACTAATATTTGATAAAGCAGGAAAATACATCCGGTGGGAAAAAGACAGTCTCTTCAATAAATAGTGCTGGGAAAATTGGACAGCTACATGCAAAAGAATGAAACTTGACCACTCTCTCACACCATACACAAAGATAAACTCCAAATGGATGAAAGACCTCGATGTGAGACAGGAATCCATCAAAATCCTAGAGGAGAACATAGGCAGCAACCTCTACGACATCGGCCAAAGCAACCTTTTCATGACACATCTCCAAAGGCAAGAGAAACAAAAGATAAAATGAACTTGTGGGACTTCATCAAGATAAAAAGCTTCTGCACAGCCAAGGAAACAGTCAAAAAAAACTAAGAGGCAGCCCACGGAATGGGAGAATATATCTGCAAATGATACTACAGATAAAAGACTGGTATCCAAGATCTACAAAGAACTTCTCAAACTCAATACACGAGAAACAAACAAACAAATCATAAAATGGGCAGAAGATATGAACAGACACTTTTCCAATGATGACATACAAATGGCTAACAGACACATGAAAAAATGTTCAAAATCATTAGCCATCAGGGAAATTCAAATCAAAACCACACTAAGATACCACCTTACGCCAGTTAGAATGGCAAAAATTGACAAGGCAAGAAACAACAATTGCTGGAGAGGATGTGGAGAAAGGGGATCCCTCCTACATCGTTGGTGGGAATGCAAGTTGGTACAGCCACTCTGGAAAACAGTGTGGAGGTCCCTTAAAAAGTGAAAAATTGAGCTACCCTATGACCCAGCCATTGCACTACTGGGTATTTACCCCAAAGATACAGACGTAGTGAAGAGAAGGGCCATATGCACCCCAATGTTCATAGCAGCATTGTCCACAATACCTAAATCATGGAAGGAGCCGAGATGCCCTTCAACAGATGACTGGATTAAGAAGATGTGGTCCATATATACAATGGATTGAATATTACCCAGCTATCAAAAAGAACGATTTCTCAACATTTGCTGCAACATGGACAGCACTGGAGGAGATAATGCTAAGTGAAATAAGTCAAGCAGAGAAAATTATCATATGGTTTCTCTCATCTATGGAACATTAGAACTAGGAAGATTGGTAGGGGAAGAAAGGGATAAAGAAAGGGGGGTTAAATCAGAAGGGGGAATGAAGCATGAGAGACTATGGACTCTGAGAAACAAACTGAGGGCTTCGGGGGGGGTGGGGGAATAGGATAGGCTGGTAATGGGTAGTAAGGAGGGCACGTATTGCATGGTGCACTGGGTGTTATATGCAACTAATCAATCATCGAACTCTACATCAAAAACCAGGGATGTACTGCATGGTGACTAACATAAAAAAAAAAAAAAAAGAATGCGTGACTCTCCGAAATGTACCTTGTTCTGCACGCTTTTTTTTTTCTTTAAGATTTTATTTATTTACTTGAGAGAGAGACACACACACAGAGAGCACGCATGGGAGGGAGCGGCAGAGGGACAGGGAGAAGCAGACTCCCCGCTAAGCAGGAAGCCCGATGCAGGGCTCGATCCCAGAACCCGGGGATCATGACCTGAGCCTATGGCAGTTGCATAACTGACTGAGCCACTCAGGGACCTTGTTCTGCACATTTTAAACAGTGTACTCTGTATTACCTATTTTTCTTAGCTTAGGTACATTCATGAAATCTTGTGATGACTAAAAAAAAATCCTCTCCCGTTTACTTTGTTTTCTGGTCATCCTTGCTCAGCCTCAAATGCCATGAGCTTACGTATATTCCCATTATGTATACATTTCTGTCTTGTTTAAAAATGTTTTTAATATACCTTTGCAAAACCATATCAATCATATCAATCAATATTTCCCGACTAATCAAATTTGCCACGGCAAAAACACTATCATTTCTGAACTAAGAAGAGAATATTAAAAGAAAAACAGATTAAATGAATAAAATTCAGTCATTCATTGTGTAAGAATAAGCAAATTATTGATAATGAATCTTTTATTTCCCTATGAAACAGTTTTTTGTGCATGTCTTACTTGACTTCATAGTACAAGTAAAAAGGAGGCAAAAAGACTAACATTTACTGCATGCCTTACAAAGTGCCAGGAATGGTGAAATATTCTCCGGCCTAATATTTTTATTATGGTAATTGATTAGTAGGATTATAGATTAGAAGACATTTTCCAATAATAGCTTCCGCTCATGGGAGACCTCCCAAATGCCCACAAGCTGGGGACTTCATATGAATCATTTAAAATACCCTTTTATTATTCCCACTTACTGGATGATAGACCTTAAGCTCAGAGAGGTTAAGCAGTTTCTTCAAATTTAACAGCTTGTTAGTGCCAGACTTTGGAGTCAGATAGACAGCTCCTCATTTGAATTAAAATTTCATGTTCTGTCCATGACATTTGTATATTCTTGGGAAATATATGCCATGAATATATCTAGCTCTTTTACGTGATTTATATATGTGTGTATATGAATTTTTACAATCAGACAATTCAGAGAAAAAAATTCTTTGCTTCTCCAAAATATTTTTCCTGTACCTGAGGCAAAGATATTTTCTTATTTTGCTCAAATTATTGTTTCTCCTTCACAATTATTCTTTATGCTAAGCCATTTGTTCCATAAGCACAGGTAACATTAATCTCACCATTTTGAATTGATAATTATACTTATCACCATCATGTCTGCTTTTATTTCGGTAATATTTTGAGCCACTTCTTATTAGCACTTTCAACCTTCTCACCGCTACTGTACTTCCGATATATAATGTTCTAGTGTCGCACATTAACAACTACAAAAATTATACAAACACAACATACAATAGATCACTAAACAACACGACACCTGAGGCTTATATGACCTTTCACGGTGCCCACGTCACCTATCAGGGTAAAATCAAGCTGACTTTAGAGAGTAACCTGGTTCAAGTCTATGAAGCTCATGTGCTGTAGGGCCATATGCAGAGCTGTTTCCAATACATGATGGCCACTGATATCAGTCTACATGCATCTGATATATGTACATACATGACCATGTGATGTGTGATATCCACATGTGTTTATTTCTTCTTCCTTTTCTCTCCTCTGTCTCTTCTCTTTTCTTCATTGTTTTCTAAAAGCAATACTTCACCGCTCAGATCAGTGATTTCAAATCTTTTTTCATCAGGCACTCATCAGTGAAATATGTAAGCATGTATCACCAATGTACATATATTTATTTGTAAATAATATGTAAGAACTTCCAGACTAATATGTCTATGTATTATAAGACATGCAGAAAATAAAACATTTGAGGAGATGTTTTAAAAAATAAAATGTAAAAGATGATAAATATATAAAAATATATTTTAACATTTTCATTCCACAACCCAATAAAGTCTATTTCTCACCTCACAATGGCTTAGAAGATAATATTCAGTTTCTGAACTTAAGCTCTCAAGGTCTAATGTGAAATACATGACACCGAGATATTGCCCTTCTCGTACCTCCTATCCATCTTTTGCCATTCCAGATAAACATGCTTTCCTGTGTATGGATTTGACATGGGTCAGGGGTAAGGGGACACTCACTGTGTGATCCAAGCATCAATAACCCTTAAATAATAGGGCATTTGGCAAAGATCCCTTAGAACCTTTTCAGCTATAAAAATGTTTTCCATGGTTTGATCACATAGGCAGGACCTAAAAGGGTATGTGTTGTAAATAAAGAATACATTTGTGTTTTCTTTCCTCTGCAAACAACCCAGAGCTATTCTTACATTCACTGACACCTATACAATTGAATAAAAGACTTTTAGGAAGGCAGTAAATGACCGTAATGAGTAATCTTTGGGAAAGCAATTTCCTTATACATTTTTTACCAAATGAAAAATGTGATTAATGAAATATCAGAATATTAAAAGATCTTATTTCATATTATTTAAAATTAAAAATAATAATTCATATGCACTTGCTTTCTATAAATGTCATAAAAATTAGGTAAAATTCTACCCATAAATGTCTTAAGTTCTTTTACTTTCTGCATAAAGGAACATTAGTCTGAAAATAGAATAAACTTTAAGAACAAGGTACTTCAAAAAAAGATCTTCCTTTGTGGTAAGTGCCAACAAAGAACACATTTTACATTAATTGGTTGTCTCAGTCCAGACCATCTGTCTCTCCAAATCTAATGAATGCTGGCATTCGTATTGGTATGTACTCAATAGCTCAAACTGGGTCTGAAATAAACCCTGTTCAAAGTCTTGTTATAGTATCAGCTTGTGAGTTGTGGAACAAATGTTAAGATTCCTCTTATCCGGGTCCTTCCCTGTAAAAAATTTAAGTTCAGTCCCACACACCCTGAGCATGGGCTCCACACAGACGCATTTTGCATTTACACGACTGTATTATGCACTGTTCTCTCACTGTACAGCTCATGCATGTGTGTGTGATATTGTGTGACTGCCTAGCATTTTATATATCAGATTAAAACACACATATAACTTTATATGGAATGTCCATTGTTTTCTGACAGCTTTATCAGATACGTAGGCAATCACCATTAACTCCATTTTGTAGATAAAGAAATTGAGGCTTAGAGGCAGCCCATGATCTCACCCGTGAATATTCCTTCTGTGATACTCTTCCCTTTCGTTCTGTTGCATCAGCTTAGAAGTCATCTCAACAGGCCAAACTCTTTCCCACCCTGGATCTGTGTAACTTAGAAAGAGGAAGGGGGCCAAGAAAGTTCCTCCATGTGCCTTCAAGGCACTTGAGTCTCATCTGAAGTGTCTCATTCACCAGGAAAATCTTTCCTTCTGTCAAGGACCAGCTTATATCCATGGTCCCTCTATGTGCTCTTACAGACAGACCTTTTCTTTTCTTTTAAAAATAGATGTAGTTAAAATGATAAATATGCAAGTGTCCTCCCCCAACAGAAAGTAAATTCCAGGAAAACAGAGATTTTCCCTACTTTGTTGGCCAAATTAGCCCTGATATTCATATTTCATATTCGTATTAACTGCTGATGATTGAGCATTTAATTATCAGGTCCTGTGCTAGCAGCAAAATCCTATATTCATGGACTGAGAAATAGGGGGCTTCCTCTCACTTAGCACTCCTTCCCGTGCTGCATGCAAATTAGAAATTGTAAAAGTAACTAACTTCAACCAATATTGTTGCACATTGTGGACCTTTGGAATTAGACAGGCCTGGGATTGATAAGTGACTTGTCCTCACTCTAAGGGCTAATGTTAACTGTGTGCTACCTCTGTAGCTATTATCATCATTATATGTTAGAAACATCTATTTAGATACTTTAAGAATTGTTCAACTTGTGGGGGGCCCAGGCGGCTCAGTCAGTTAAGCATCTGACTCTTGATTTTGGCTCAGGTCATGGTTTCAGGGTCATGAGATCAGGCTCTGCGCTGGGCACAGAGCCTACTTAAGATTCTCTCTTTCTCCCTCTCCTTCTGCTCCTCCCCACCCCGGCCCCCTCCCCAAAAAAGAATTATTCAACTCTTTGAAAACAGGTAGACATGCACTGATTGCATAATTGTTTGATAATTAATTTCTTTCCCTTCAATATATATATTAACTCATAAACAATGTACATATGTAACATACATAAGCATATATAACATAAAAATATACATAACACAAACATATATGTGTATATGTGTTATAAACATGTTACAAACATATATGTATATGTATGTATATGTTCATTTCCCAACAAGACAGCTGATCATGAGGTAGAAGGTAGAAAGTCTAGATTGTTCATGGCAATCACTGATATGGCTGGACTCAAAATGAGGTTATAAAGAAACCTCAAAAAATTTATGACTGTTGGGGCGCCCATGTGGCTCAGTCAGTTAAGCATCTGCCTTCAGCTCAGGTCATGATCCCATGGGCTTTCTGCTCAGCCGGGAGCCTGCTTCTCCCTCTTCCTCTCTCTCTGCCTGCCTTTCCCCCTGCTTGTGCTCTCTCTCTGTCAAATAAATAAGTAAATAAATCTTTAAAAAAATTTATAACTGTTTTAATCACATTAATAAATAATTGCAGCAAAAAAAATTCCACCAAAACAATAGGAAAAATTCTACCCCACACTCCAAAGTCTAAAGCAGAGGATCAAATACGCTAAGTTTGGAGTGCTATCCACGGTTCGGGCAAACTACTTCCATCCAGGGGTCATTCAGTTGTTCCAAATTCTTGCTACCAACATCAACACTACCAACTTGTTTATAAAAAGTAGGACCAGTGGAAGGGATATTGGCCTTTAAGGGAGGGCAGTGGTTGTAAGAGAGAGGATTCCAACTTCACCATGTGCCAAATGCTGAATTCTATTCGTGATCTAATGGGGAGCAAAATAGACATGGGCTCTAACTAGAATTTAGAGTTTCAAGAGCTTAATGCAATAAATTCATATTATGTTGCAATCAATGTCTATGAGAAATACTATTAAAAAAGGTTCTGATTGTGCATGATATGAAAACCAGACTTCATCTGGATGTTCAGGGCATCATTTGAGAAGCAACTGGAATACATAGCAGTTATATAGGTGAAAAGTAAGAAGGGAAAAAGGCATTCTACATTGAGGGAACAGTATATGCAAAGGTTTTAGGGCCGGAGAGAGCACAAAAGCACGTAAAGCCTCATACGTTTTCTAGTCACTTTACATATATTATCTCATTTGATCCTCACATCTACCGAATGAGGTGGGTATTTTTACCCCCCAGTGTCAGATAAGTACAGAGATGCTTAAAGAGAGTAAGTAACTTGTTCAAGGTCACACAACTACTAAACTCTTATTTGAAATCAGACCTCCTATTTCTGATTGAAATTGGACTCGAGGTCAAATGAAATACTGAGTTTACTAACAATCATAGTAAACTTCCTTGGACATGTGGCCTACAGATTTGATGAACTGGTAAAATTTAACCAATCTAGATATATAAAGTTATTCTGCAACTACAAAGTCCAAATTAATTTCCAACGACCTATCGTTCATGATTCATTTGTAGAACTAAAATTAAGTCCTGGTATTAGAAATCAGCGCATCCTACACTTTTCTTCCAAGCAAAGACTAGCTTTGAAATTATTTAAGAAAGCTGACAGATGCTTCAAGATTATTCAACCTGTTTTAAGGAGAAAAAAATAGATAATACATTCCATTTATTTCACTTCTACATGTAAAACTCATCCTAAATTTGACTACAAAATATCTACCCTTGAATGTAGAGCTATTTATTCCAAAATGCCATGCTGGCACATACGGTTTATATCAAGTAGCCTTTTCTTCTACACAAAAAGAACAGAGATGAAGTAGACAAGATTCATAGTGACTATTTTCATGACTTTTATATGTGTTCTTGTGTTTGACAACTGCTAAGAAGATATGATAACATAGGAAAAGTTCAGCTACCATGGTTATATGAGTTGTCTAAAGGCTTAAAAACAGAAAGGCAGAAAAAAATGCAGGAACATTCACCTTTCAAAATAATAGAATAGTGACTTTCCCAGGTATCCAAAAGAGATAAGTGTCTGTGACTCTCATTGGATTGACAAGTCCTTTTGCAACAATCCATGATGAGATATTGTGTGTCTCTTTAAAGCCCCAGGAATGTTTCCAAGCCTTCAGGAACAGGAAACGAAATGTGACAGATTGTATTCTGTGCTACCAGCAGACATTTTGGGCTTTGTGCTTCCTTAAAGTCATGCCCAATCATATTTCAGACAGGCTTCCAACCTGGAAAAGCCGCACGAAGGCCTGCCTCCATTATCAGATACTGCAGTCCTTAGAGAGAGGACGGTAGCAGGACACTACTCACTGAGTGGCTCATGTGAGAATCTCACCCTGCTGATACTAATGGAAATGCAGTGATAAATATGTGATTAAACATCTGCATAGACATTTCCAGAAGTCATGGTCATTACACTTTCCAAAGCCTGCGGAGACAGGATGTCAGCCATGATGATTAAAATTCCATTAAAAGCATAAATCCTCATTAGATTTTTCAAATATTTTAAATTTATACCGCTACACATAGTAAGGGAATTTAAAAAACTCTTCCTACAGACAAGTAACACAGTTTTACATTTTCTGCCTTTTATATTTATTCAGGTTAGCTGTCTTTTTCTTCCCATGTGAAATGCTCTAATTCCTCTCCCTCTGTTAAGATTCTTTGGACACAAGCAACAGAAACATAACTTGGCTAGCTTAATCTTTTCAAGCAATTGATTGAAAGGACACTGGGGAGCTCACACAATCAAATGTAAAGGTGAACCACTGGCTATCTGGGAGAAGAATCATGGCATATTGAAAGATATTAGTAGCAGGTACTTGTACACAATCTCTTTTTAATGCTAACATTTGCTGAATTCCAAGAATTGGGTTTGTTTTTGCCTTTTGCCATTTTATTATTTTTTAAGTTCTGACTTTAATTTCAGTTAGTTAACATACAGTGTGATATTAGTTTCAGGTGTACAATTACAGTAATTCACCAATGCCATACATCACCTGGTACTCAACACGACAAGTGCACTCCTTAATCCTCCAGGAACTGTTTTAATTTGGGTCATAAACTCACCCTGGTTGGGAGGCGGGGGTGGGGTGGGGGGTAGCATTGTTATGAGGATCTCCCCCAGCACAGTATGGAATACGGAAGTTTCCCAAAGGATAACGGAGGTGCTATTACAAACAAAACAAAACAAAAAGGAAAAAGGAAGCAAATGCCTATAATCATTGATTTGGTTTTGTTTGCTTGGTTTGACTTGCCTTTCTGTTCGTTTGTTTGTTGTGCTGTCCTGTCCACATTTTCGTTGTTTAAGCTGCTGCAGGAAACTGCCCAAATGTCCATCGGTAGAAAAATGAATAAAGTGTGTTCTATGCACACAGCGGAACACTGTGCAGCAATGAGAATGCACGTCTTGCAACTGCACAAAAATACGGATAACCAAACATAATGTTGAGCAGAAGCCAGACAATAAAAGAACATACTGTTTGATTCCAATTATATAAATTACAAAAATAAGTGAAGCTAAATGAAGGGGTTCAAAGTCAGAATTTTGGTAACCCTGAGGAAAGGGGATTAGCGACTGGAAGAGAATATGAAGAGGCTCTGAAGCTATTGACCATGTTCTGTTTTTTGAACTGAACACGAGCTTCAAAGACTGTATTCAGTCTGTGAGGACCCACTGAGCTGTAGACTTAATGTATACTATTTGGTGTGTACATTGCCTGAGACAAAAGGGAAATTAAAGAATACTGATTCTGTCTTTTAAAAAAATTCACAGTGTGCTAACTGTGGACCCTTTAACATTAATTTTAGTAAAAAAAAAATATACTGTATTAAAATAGTATTTACCTTGAAAGCTGAATGTTTTGGTGTCCCCATGAATTTTGTCCCTGAGGCAAGTAGCTCACTTTGCCCACCACAGACCAAACTCTGTACTTCACAACAGAGAGAATGAAAACCGAAGGACATAAGGTGACCAAAACAAAGTCACAGAAATACTTTCTTCCCCTTCGAAACATTTTTCCTCATCAATTAGAGATCTTTCTACACCTACAACTCTCCTTTCTACAGGGTTATACAGAGCAGACTGAATCTGAAAACCTTCCACGCCTTCCATTACCCAGACAAGTCATATTATTGTATTTCCAAAGGAAAAGCAAAGTTAAGAATCCCAAAGAAACACCCCAAAAATCTAAACACCTTCTTCCTCAAGACTCTATATTAACTTTAATTTGTTGAGCAACTATTACACTCAGTCGCTGTCCTAGTCACCTAACACAGATTTTCTCTAAAGCTTAGAACAAGTAACCCTGATTCTTCTAATGGTCTTATAGGGGAAGGATGATAATCACCAGTTTAGTAATGAAGGAGGCAGAGCAGATATTTCCTATCCTGCTGAAAATCACAAGCTAGGAAATGATGAGGCCATAAACCAACACTGTGTATATGTCTAACTTCCTGGCACATATTTCCAAAATTCCCTGGCTGACACCCCTGAAGCATACAGCCACGCCTAGAGTTTGACATCTTTGAGTACACTTAGTAGGGTCTTAAAAAGTGGGACTTATCAAGTGTTTCCAAAGTCGGTTTTGTTAAATTCAGGAAGAAAGGAAATTAAATCCTACAAAGTCACAATTTTATTCACCATTATATCCTCAATGCCTAAAACAGTGTGTGACACTCAGTATATGCTCATAAAATAAGTGTTAATTACATTTTTTAAATCAGACAAACATTTTTCAAAGTCTGGTCTCTGTCATGGGACACTCACCCAAATGTCAAAGTTGTTTTTTATTTTATTTTATTTTATTTTATTTTATTTTATTTTATTTTATTTTATTTTATTTTTTAAATGTCAGCAGCTTAAGGATATTCAGTTTGAATTAGGTCCAAGGTCAGAATAGCTTTTTGTTTTGTTTCGTTTTTAAATATGAAATCTATTCAGTATTTTTCAAAGAAATTTAATTTTAAAGCTATCAACAATTTCTCAAGATTAATTATCTTCCCCAAGAGAGATAACAAGTCAATAATCAAAAAAAGTTAGAGTGTATGATTTTCCAATTATTGCCTTATGTGAATTTTTCGCCTTTTCTTTAACAATAATGTGTATTTAATGTAATGTGGTTCTTTCTCTTAACACTTTAAAAGTCTATCAAGTACTTTTGTCACTCTTTGTGACTTTGCTTTTGGATTGCCTATTTCTGATTAACAGAAGCTTGAAAGTCTCTTGTTCAGGAGTCAATCAGAATGCAGCTCTTTAATAATGGTACAGTGAACACTTGACACTTTGTGGGGCTAACATCTTTTCGACAAAATGATTACATCTATTGCACATCAATCACTTGACATAACCAAAATAAAGCCAGCTTAATAGAACAATATCTCATGATAAATACCTTCCCTTGAAACTTCCCATCTTTGCCTCTACGCTTATATATTGATAAATGATGTTCCTTCACCTTGATGCTCTTTTTCTCCGAGCAGGAGGCCCATTGTCCTATGACAGCTCCTACTGAGTTCACTACATTACCTAGATGTTTAAGGCAGTTTTCAAACAAAGTCTTCTCTGTCTCAGTAGATTGCCAGTTAAATCAATACGCATTAAGAGCCCAAAGTTTAGAAGGGCGGATGCTTGCCCTCATCCAGTGAAACTAGGTAACAAGATATGTGTTTCTTGTTCTTTGTCATCTTTATAGCCATGAGCAAAATTATGGGTTAATATCAGGATCCTTTTCTTTCTTAGCCAGTTTCACAGGGCTCCGATGAATGCGAACTCAGTCTAAGCTTCCATCTTTAGTGGTTTCTTCCCTTAGTGGAATGAGAAGAATGATGTTTATCTTTTTTTTTTTTTAAAGATTTTTATTTATTTTTTTGACAGAGATAGAGACAGTCAGCGAGAGAGGGAACACAAGCAGAGGGAGTGGGAGAGGAAGAAGCAGGCTCATAGCAGAGAAGCCTGATGTGGGGCTCGATCCCATAACGCCGGGATCACGCCCTGAGCCGAAGGCAGACGCTTAACCGCTGTGCCACCCAGGCACCCCCTGATGTTTATCTCTTGAATACTTTTAGTAAGACAATCAAACACAGCTGTTGGAAATGGCACAGGCTCCATACTGAGGGCTTAAAGTTTTCAGTTACTTTACTACTTCTTTGTAAGTTTTTGTTATCTTGTAAATGAGTTGAAGTCTTTCCTTATGTAAATTCTGTATTAGTCAGCTCTTGTTAAAAAAAAATTATTTTTTCAAAATCACTGGCTTTAAAGAATTAGTAGTTATTCTTGCTCATGAGTTCACTGGCCATCAGGGTTGATTTAGGCCAGGCTCATGTGTCAGCATGCCAGGGCCAGTCACCTGGGGACTGACCTGTCTAGAATCACATGCCTGTTGATTGGGTGGCAGTCAGCTAGGGCAATGGGTTGACTGGGTTACTTATGTCTCATCATCCCACAGACTAGCTTCAGCTCATTGACAGGCAATGGTTGGGTTCCCAGGGAAAGCACATACCACAACACTGCATCTGACACATTGTGTTAGCAAGAACAAAGCACAAAGCTAGCACAGATTCAAGGGACAGGAAATACATGTAACCTCTTCACGGGAGGAGATTCAAAGTCACATTCCGTGGGCCATGGACACAGAGAAAGGAGAAGAAATTATGGCCAATTTCGTAATCCATCTATGGCAAATGCAAGAGCTCCCCAACAGTCAAATATATTTGCATGGATTTATAAAAATTATCATCCGCTTTAAAATTTCAATTAAATTACTGAGATGCCAGCCCAATAAAATTATTTCATTTATACAAATATGTTTTAACTTTCCCTGATTGATTTGTTTTAATCACTGGATATGCTAGGTGGAAAGCAATATGCATGGATTTGAAACTTTCAACATAAATTTCTGTTTTGATGATACCATTTCAAAATCATATAAAATAATTTTCATTGCACTATCATTAACATTAAAAGTTTAGGATTTCAAGTTCGCTGTATCTGAGAATAACAACAATATACACTCTATTTCAAGGAAGATCATTCTTGGTGTAGAGTGCAAAGTGTTCCTCCATCATAAAGCAAAATGAATATCCTATCTGTTTACTTTGGTCACCATCCAGATGCTTTTGGTTTGTCTTAAGTAAGGCCAAAAGAACATGTTAAATTTAAATCTTTATAGCAACCTCATAAAGGAATAGTTTAAAAGAACAGAGTTAACACTAAGAAATTTAGAAAACTTAATGTAAGCAGAAAATATGCTTTAAACTAGTTGATTTATAAAAAGACTAAATAAAATAATAAAGAACTATAAGAGTATCAGCTATTCTTCACTGAATATATGGTAGTATTTTTATTCTAGACTTTAGCATAATATTACTTTTTGGAGGCTAGCATATAGGTTTGAATGGGTTCTGTGAACAACATCCACACATCACTGTGGCTTATTTCTGGCATTTGTTTTTAACCAGCAAATATTCTCCTACTCTACTGGCTATAATAGCCTGACATTTTGTAACTTAGCAGCTTTGATTCTTATTTATGTAGGCTGCATTACTTTCCATCAATTTGTCCTTCAGAGGGAGCTTTTTTCAAATAGAAACAGTACTATTATATTAATGAATGAAAACAATGAACGACTACTATTATTTCAAGTGTTTATTGAATTCAATAAACTTAAATAAAACTGAGAAATGAATTAACCCCAAGCTTCCAATAATCTGCAAGTAGAGATATAAGAAACCAATTTATTATGAAGAAATGTAGAGTAGAATAATTGTGTAAATAAATGCTTAAAAACTTAATTACTGCTTTTTATATTTCAGTAATTTTTTCTTAAATGGGTTTGTAAAAACTTCAGGAATTGATGCTGAATTTTCATGGTTTACTACCACGAGGAGTAATTCCATAAAATGTATTATACATTTTTGTTATTTCATTCTCTCCTCTGAGATCAAATTGTCAGCAAACAACAAAACAAACTTCTGGCAGGGGATATATATTGTCTGCTGACAGAAAATATAAATTCAGGGCATCACCATATCCATCACGATAACAAACCTTCCTTGCCTAATTGAGGGTTTATAGTAAAGAAAAAATATATCTAGAGAAAAATGGTTAGAGGAATTACTGTAGCCAAGCTGGCCTGAAGACCTTTACGTTGAAGAGTTACTGTGAAAATTACCTAGGATAATAGTTACGAAGTGTTTCAGGTATGTGCTTAAAACACTGGTGATCATATTATCAACTGTAGTGAACATCATTATCACATTATTTTAAAAATATTTTGCATTGTTAAGACTTTTATGATGTTCAATTTCTTACAAAAGTAGTATGAAAAGCATTTCAACTCATGGTTCCTACTCACTGCTGTGTTTTACTCCTATCTGCACAAATGTTCCATTGAAGCTGACCTAGAAAAAAGTACAGGACCTTAAACAATTATTACAATCATAACCTAGCCCTGAAGAGACAACATGACATCACATCTTCAGCTAATGCTCTCTATGTGCTCAGCTATTTCCAAAGCAGTATCACAAATTTCAGAGTTTGACCTGGAGTTGAAGTTTTCTTCAAACCAAACAACAATATTATATTCTATGGTTCTTCACGGAGACATTCTCTTTAGCAGTCAGGGCTGTATAAAGACGCAAAGCCAAGGAAGCCATGAATTTCCCTATTCAATCTCTGTCTTCCGCCCTCTTCCGCTTCACAAATACCCTTTCTCTGGGATGAGAAATGGGATACCATGTGCTGCCCTAGGCTATTAAGAGTTGACCAGTGGGACAGCTCTTTCTGCCCATGGGTCCTGTCCCTGTTCCTTAATAAAACCACCTTAAAAAAAAAAAATGAATTGACCATTGGTGTGTCTCTTATGTGTCAGGCTGCTTAAGAGAAGAAACAATGCTGACTGAACTTGTTTTGCATGGTGTGTACAAGGGAACAGAGCTAAAGAAGATACTTAATCAATACTGACTAAGGATGATAATTTGAGAGGTGAAGAAAAATCTATTAAGATTGCTTTGGAAAAGCCTGAATGATCAGAAACAAGATATCAATTTAGAGCTTAATCTGTTGTAACAAATTTATAAGAAAATAATTTTTTAAAGCACTCCACTATCATGTTGGTATATTTTTTAGTACCACAACAAGCTGGGCATTATGTTACTTGAAAGATAAATGTCATTAAAACACTCATTCTGCTCTGGAAGAACAGGGGAGCAGTCTATGGTGGTACTTTATGGGATGCTCATATTTTGGCATATTTAAGAAGAAAAAGAGGAAGTAATTTAAGCTTAAATAAATGAATAAAAACTTAAGCCCAACCTGCATGTGAATCAGATTGAGGTAATTATGATCTACTCATCTGATACAAAAATGCATGAAGCATTAGAAAAATATATAGATATTTAAGATTTTATTTATTTGAAAGAGAAAGAGAGTGCACAGAGGGAGAGTGACAGTGAGAAGCAGACTCCCTGCTGAGTAGAGAGCCCGATGTGGGACTCAATCCCAAGACCCTGAGATCATAACCTGAGCTGAAGGCAGATGCTTAACTGGCTGAGCCACCCAGGGACCTGAAAATATGTATTTTTTTTACATTTAAAAAATTGCATTAAGAATACTGAACATGAGTTTTACACTCAATACATTTTTAAGTATATAATTAAAGTAACATTAACTCCAGGCACAATGCCGTATAGATCTCTAGAACTTAATCACCTTGCGTAAGTAAAAAAATTTTTTTTTTACTTATGATGAAAAGACAACCTTTGGAATCAAGGACCAAAGTGTTAATACAAATAACTAAAAATTCATCAATAAGCACTTCAAGGAACTAACAAAATATGCATTTTGCATATTCAAAACAATAATCTACTAACTAGGGTGAATGGGACTTCAATAGTTTGAACACTGGGACTTCGTGTTTTTGCAATGTTTCGCTAATGTGCCCAATGCCTCTCACACCCCAAGTAGCCTGGTCTGTCTGTATGTATATGTTGATGCTTAGGTATATACGCAGGACATAATTCTACAAAATCACACTGATCTGTTATCTTCTTAGAAAATTTTTTAAAATTTATTTTAGCCACATCTTGGTAAGATTGGGAGTATAGAGTAATTTCTCAAAGAGGAGTTCCACGGACCACATGCTATACACCTCGCTATATTTACCTTCCTCCCTCGTGAAGCTGGTCGATAATTTATTCTTGAGAAAAACAAAAAGACCAAAGTCTCTCTCACTTCCATTTCAATATATATAATGATGTTTAATGACATTGTATTAATAACTTCACATGGGTTATTTCAAGAGATTTTCACTAATAATTCTAAGTTCAGATGAAAGTTCAGTTGCATAAAATTGAACATTGCAAAAAAGCATGAGCTGAAGCAAAATAAGAGTCTACTTTTCTCTCATGTAAAATGAGTCTGAACAGAGCCAGTCCAGGGCTGGTTTGTTGGCTTCCTAGGGACACCAGGGACTCAAGTTGTGCTACCTTTCTGCTCTGTCACCTGGCAATCATTTCTATTGTCAAGGTCGCTATGGTTGAAATCAGATGCTGGAATTCCAATCATGAATTCCAATCATTCTTACATAGAATAGAGGAGGAGAAATGGTTCCTCCCACCTCCTCTGCCTTTATTCTTGAACATTCTCAGAAATCTCATGCAGCATTTCTTCTTATAGCACATTGGCCAAAACATAATGTCTTGACCACACTGGGGAAAGTGACACATTTCACCCATGAATAATATCAGTGTTGTGTTCCTGAGGAGGAAGTAGAGAATGGGAAGAGAGTAAGAGAGAGAGAGCCTGAGACTGATTGAAAATAGGCAACTAGCTGACTGTCCCAACAAACTTGATTCAAGTATTTAAAAAGAGAAAACTGAGGTTAAACTCTTTAATTCACTGGTTCTTTTCTTCACTCCTTCAGGCAACCAATACTATTGATTTTTTTTTCCTTTTTCTGTATGTTACACACCATCCTTGTACAAGGAATGCAATGTCTAGCAATTAGACACGGTATTTGCTTTCACATTGCTTTCAGTGCAGTAAAGGGGTTTGATCAGGGAATAGGAAAACGCAACAAAATGTGACATGATCTATGGGAGGACAAAGGACTATGATAGCAAGTAGACAAGACCCATTCAGTTTAGATTCTACTTACAATGGGAGAATTCTGATTAAGAGGGAACATGATTAGGAGTTTGCCAAGTGAGATTAGGAAATGCAAAAGAATATTTCAGCACAAGGACAGTTCACAGGACAACTCCAGATCAGAGGGATCATGCCCTTTGTGGGATTGAAAGTTCAACGTGGGGGTGCCTGGGTGGCACAGCGGTTAAGCGTCTGCCTTCGACTCAGGGCGTGATCCTGGCGTTATGGGATCGAGCCCCACATCAGGCTCCTCTGCTATGAGCCTGCTTCTTCCTCTCCCACTCCCCGTGCTTGTGTTCCCTCTCTCGCTGGCTGTCTCTATCTCTGTCAAACAAATAAATAGAATCTTAAAAAAAAAAGAAAAGAAAAGAAAAGAAAGTTCAATGTGACTGTTGTTATAGGGATTTAACAACATACACAGCAATAGAGAAGGATGGAGATGTAAACAGGATTTAGTGAGCCACTTATAAGTGTGTTTTGTTTCAGTTTGTTATTCAGAGTAATAGTTAGTCATTGAATGGTACAAACAGAAGAATGACTAGATTCACTTTCCCCTGAAGTGTACAGTATTCAGGAGCCAAAGAAAGGTAGATCTGAACCAAAAACCTCAGATACTTTTCCACATTTTCTTTCCTAAGTGAGTTGATCATTTTTTTTTAAGTCCCAATTTAGAATACTTCATGAAAAATAGTTAAAATTTTGTCTGTCTTGGAAGCCCTGTCTTATTTTTCCGTATTTATTGAAAAGCTTTACTTTACAAGATATGTGTATTGTTTGAAATCATACATTGGATTTATTACCACTCCTAAATTCAATTTAGATGGTGGCTAAAATAATTTCCATATCTTTAATGAGTTTTGTAAATCACCTCTGAGCACACAGACTAATATTCTTTGTGAAGCTACTGGAAGAGGGATGGTCATAAAAGGAAGCTTTGCTAATGAGTGAATTGCAGTGGAATATTCTTTCCACTGTATGTTTTCCATTATTTTAATCAAGCAAGTGACAAAGAGAATCTCCATCCTTATTGTGCAGCAACAATAGTAACACCTGCAGAAAAATGGGGACCGCGACAGTTAACAAATGTAAAGCACCGTGTGTGTTAAAATGAGTAATATTTATCAGGACTGAAAATAATTCTTCAACACTACAATAGAAAGGGTTTATATTGTCATTCACAGCAGTTAAGCATATAATTATAATAGACCCTGAAATCCAGTCAACATAATCACTTTCCCTTAGTTGTCTGAGGTTAAAAAAAATAAGAAAAAAACTGTGATTATATTAGGAAATATTTTTGTACAGAGAGAATTATTAATCAGAAAAAAATGTCCTCCACTGAAAGAAAAAAAATGTTCTTACTAAAGTGGAATAATTTTTCTATTAATTATTCCCATTGAGACTTCCTCAGTGACACAAAAACGTACATGCTCATATGCCAGAGAATTATAATACCTCAAGAATAAGACACTATGAGCCCTATTCAATATGTGTTCTGGTGTCAAGCCATCAGAACTATTTTGAAAAGAGTCCTTACTTTACTTTAAGAAAGGATAAAAGAGACATTAAAGAAGAAACTAATGATCTCAGAAAAATAACTTCCAAAGTATGAATGATCCTCAATAATTTTGATACAAGTATTTCTGTGTAGATTTATCCATACCACTCACTCTGAGACATCATATCAAGTCGGATAATAAATCATTCTTCAGCTGCTTGCAGAAAGTATATGCTCTCTTGAAGGAAAATATAGAGCATGATTATGCTACCTCCCTTAATTTAGTAATTCCCTTTTCTTAACTTCTCCAAATAGATAAATGAAGGTGAGATTCTGAAAAGTTCTTAGGTTTATTTAGTACCAAAGTACTATGAGAAATCTTTAGCATTAGCGTGAACTGGAAAACTGGACTTCTATAACTGGCAAACCCCAAAAAAGCGAATTACAAGATAGAACCTGTAAATACGCAAATTCTTAAATATTTACTTCCATCTTCTTTGCAATCCCATATCAGGTACACCAACTGGAGTATTTGTGAACATTCTATGTGTTCACACATAGAGAAATTTGGATGACTCAGCCATCAAAGTAATTGTATAGGACCCTTTTGTAACAAGCATACCTCAACAAATTTACTTATTAATCTACATTAATAATATATTTTAATTCCTTTTAAGTGTATATTTTAGTTTTATATCCTGGAAAAGGGTATATCCATGAATAAAGAGATGTAGGATATAGCACATGAAGGGGAAAAAATAGAATTAGTATATACAAGAATGTTCTGGGATATCACAGAGAAGAAAAACAATTTTTTGAATTAGCGTACTTAGGGAAGCTCCTTGAAATCCATTCCCCACCCTCTCCCCCCAGCTACCTATCCCCCCTATTTTTTTTAAAAAAAAGATAAATGTAGATTGACTGGTCCTTCCCTAATTCTGGGTCTATAGGACAAAACATGAGAAAATCTCTACTAGCAGGGACATTTTAGAACAAATTAAATCCATCAGTATCCTCATCTGTAAGAAGACAATTTGATGTTTCCTCAGATACATTCTAGTATCTTAGTTACTAGATTCACAATGGTGAAGTAAGTGGAACTAAGTAAAAAGTGGGGATATCAGGATTATCACTTGAAGTCTGGTGATACAGCTTTCACACTAGACAATAGGGTATTCTACATAAAAATATTCAGTATATTGAATATGAGATATTTTGTATAGTTAGTCTTCTATTCAATTGCTCTTAGTGTTCATAGTAGCCATTTATTACACAAAAAATTCAATTCACTTGATATGTATATGCTACCTACTTGTCCCTTTGAAACCTGTTCAGCATCTCAGCCTTAATGTGGTGAAGGATCCATCTGGCATCAGATAAGCATCAATTTAATTTCTGCAAACTTTCAATGTCCTAATTCTAGTCATCTATCTATATCATCTCTCTCATTACCCAAGCTCTGCATATGACTGAGACCTACTTTTGGTAGCCAGCCCCCAAGGCTGTCCCCAGTGATCACTGCCCCTTGGCACTGGTGTGCTCGTGCTGTCTGCCGCACTGTGGCAGGATTGGTCTGTGTGATCAACAGCATAAGGCAGAAGTGAAGCCCTATCACTTCCAAGACCACAGCTTGTGTCATGAGCACTCTCTCCTTCACACTCTCTCTTCTTCTCAGCTAACTTGCAATGTTGTGCAGCCCTATGGAAGAGCCCGTGCCAACACCCACGTGAGTGAGTTTGGAAATTGATTTCCCATCCCCAGCAGAGCCAATGGCTTAATTGCAAACTTATGGGAGACCCTGAGTTAGCTACTAAGCTGCTAACAGATTCCTGATCAACGGAAACTGTAAATACTTCTTTTAAGCTGCTAAATCCCCAGATAATTTGTTATGCCGTAATAGCTAACTAATCCAGACCCTGGTACCTAGAAGTGGAGCTCTGCTGTTGCAAAAATCTAAAATGTAGGTGTGGCTTTAGAACTGGAAGGCGCAATCTGAGAAGAGCTTTAGTGAAAGCTTTGTGTCTTTTTTTTTTCATTTTGACTGAATTTTTTCTTTTTTAATTATATTTTTTTATTATATTATGTTAGTCACCATACAGTACATCCCCAGTTTTTGATGTAAAGTTCCATGATTCATTACTTGAGTATAACACCCAGTGCACCATGCAATACGTGCCCTCCTTAATACCCATCACCGGCCTATCCCAATCCCCCACCCCCCAATCCTTCAGTTTGTTTCCCAGAGTCCATACCCTCTCATAGTTCATTCCCCCTTCTGTTCATCCCCCCTTTCTTCTTCCCTTTCTTCTCCTACCGATCTTCCTACTTCTTATGTTCCATAAATGAGTGAAACCATATGATAATTGTCTTTCTCTGCTTGACTTATTTCGCTTAGCGTGATCTCCTCCAGTCCCGTCCATGTTGCAGCATCTGAAAGCTTTGTGTCTTGAAGGAGTTACTGGATGCCTCTGGGGAGGGCTTGGGAGAGTGTGGGAAATGTTACTGGGAACAGTTCAGGTGCAGAATATTTAGCAACACCGCCGCCTGCAGTTATGCGGAATGTGGCACAGGTACCTAACGAAGCAGGCAATCTAAAGAGATCTCCACACACAGTGAGCGCGCCATATGGCTTCTTCCTGCTGCTTTCAGGGAAATGTGAGAGAAGATCGATAAAGTAAAAGAAGAACAGTTGAATAAAAAGAAGGCAGAACTTGATGATTCTGAAAATCCCCAGTCTCCACAGATAACAAAACATGATCCAAAGACAAAGCAGAGGGTATGATTGTAACATCTTTTCTTTAAGACCTCCCTCAGAAAGGTAGAAGGCAGTATCTCAGCGTACTACTAGGAAAAATGGCCCCTAAAGGGATGAAAGGTGTGTATCTTCTGAATGAAACAAGAGGACTTCTAGGAGGCTTCAGGACATTGCCCTCAGCAGAAGGGGAAGGTAAAGGATTACCTCACAGATACGTATGTGTTTGTTCTGTTATGTTCTAAAAGGAGTAGATCCTAGAAAGATTGACAGAGGGTCCACCAAGTTTTTAGAAGTCCAATGTTTTGACTGAATGCGTTAAGAGTACTGAACAAAAAGACGCCTTTAGACACCCCAGATTATACTGACAAGAAGTAGGTGGAGAGAATTATTCAGCTGTAAACACAGAGTAACTTTCATGAAATGGGAAGGGGACTGAGAGGTCAGAACCAAACCTTGGAGGGCTGAGTGAAGAGACATGAGGAATTATCCCCAGTCCTTGCGACCTAATCAAGGAAATCCCAACATTTTGATCTCTGTAGCGTGATCCTCTATCAGATCCATCATTATGGATTGGGTATAGGGGTGCAGATACCTTTTTTCTTTATTTCTATAGGTTGAGAAGAACTGCATTTGCATGGCTGTATTTAAGGAACTATACCCAAGGAAATTCACCCATACCTGGACCTGCTGTAGAGGATAAGATTCTTGAATTCAAGTAGATGTTGAAGTGGGATTATAATTTGGGGTGTGGAGGGCCTTGAGAGAGGTTAAGTATACACTGAAAGGGTCAGAGAGATGAGCAATTTTTAAGTACTTAATACTGTATCATTAATTATAATCACCATTCTCTACATGAGATCTCCACAAGTTGTTCATCTAATGAATGGAAGCTTGTATTCTTTGACGTCTTCCCATTTCCCCTGGCCCACAGGCCCTGGTAGCCACCATTCTAACTCTCTGTTTCTATGAGCTTGACTTTTTTAAGGTCTGTGTATAAGTAAGATCCTACAGTATTTGCTTTTCTCTGTGACTTAGCATAATACCCTCAAGGTCTACCTGTGTTGTTGCAAATGGCAGGATGTCCTTCTTTCTCATGTCTGAATAATAAACACCACACACACACACACACACACACACACACACACACACACACACACAAATACACGTACACATACATGCCCCCCCCCACACATACCACATATCATCTTTATCCACTCATCCATTGATAGACACTTAAATTGTTTTCCTTATCTTGGTGATTGTGAATAATGCTGTAATAATGCTACAACAGGAGAGTACAGATATCTCTTCAAGATCCTGTTTTTATTTTCTTTGGCTACAAACCCAGAAATAAGATTGCCAGATTACAGAGTAATTCTATTTTTAATTTTTTGAGGAACCATAAGGAACTATTAGTACTTATGCTGGATCATAGAGTAATTCTATTTTAAATTTTTTTGAGGAACCATCATTCCCAAAGTGGCTACATCAATTTATATTGTCACCAACCATGCACAAATGGTCTCTTTTTTCCACCTCCTTGCCAACACTTGTTATCTCTTGTCTTTTTTTATGATAGCCATTCTAACAGGTGTGAGGGGATAGCTCATTGTGGTTTTGACTGCATTTCCCTGTTGATCTGCAATGATATTTGAGAACAATTGGCATTAATTCTTTAAATGTTTGGTAGAATTCACCAGTGAAACCATCTGGTCTTGGGCTTTTCTTTCTTGGGAGGTCTTTTGATTACTGATTAAATCTCCTTACTTGTTATTGGTCTGTTCAGATCTTCAGTTCATGATTTAGTCTTGGTAGGTTGTATGTTTCTAAGAATGTATCCATTTCTTCTTAGGTTATCCAATTTGCTGGCATTGAGACTGGCTTCTGTTATATCCAGTGTCCTTATATTTTTCTGACTGTATATAAAACACTATTGGGAATGTATTTAGTCTCTCTTGAAAAGTTTAGTTTCTTCGTAGGATGAACAGAAATCATCTTTCCTTGTCTTGAGTGTGATAAGTGTTTTGGCAGAAAAACTGATATCCTAGAGCTTGACAACTAATGGATTTAGGGACATTAACACTTGAACTATAAGTCAAGTTTTTGTAGCAGCTACACATTGGTTCTTACGTCCTGACACTAAGTATCAGACCCCTTAAATACAACAATATCTGACTTCTGGTATTTATTTAGAACATATGTGAGCATTCATATGAAATGATAAAAGCAGCATTTGCCTCGGGCTTTCCCTACACAGCTGAGGAAACAAAGCTACTAAATGCTCACACAGTTCTTGCACTGAGTTTTAAAAGTAAACTTTTATTGCTTATAAATCCTTTAAACCATCAAGTATACTCTGTGCTATTCTTTCCAAATGCTGAAATAATTATTTTCAAAAGAAAAAAAATTCATTCTAAAGGGCAAAGTAATTAGGATAGGAAAAGTGATATACAAGCCAGCATTGGGGGCTGGGTAAGGGAGACCCAGGAATACAAGTACAACTTCAGGACCGGCCGAGGCTGTGACTGTGAAGGTGGTGGTAGAACACAGATATGAGTCTCAATGTGCTCTAGTAATGCTGGTTTGGATTAAGAGGAGCCAGGGGTAGGATGAGTATTAAAACCCATGATACTACCCTAAGGAAAACTTGTGTGGCGGTCACTGTTGGATGCATTCAACATTATAATACTACAGAAGAAGTCACGTCGATTTTGATATTTAGGTAAAGCCACTATTCTTACCCTTTTCTAGTACAAAACACATGATGGCTGATTTACATCTGTGAAAAATAAATTCCTTTACTGTGTCCACTAATGTGCATGTTAACTATAGCTCCATCGTTTTTCTCTTCTAGTCGAGAAAGTATTACAGCAGTATATTAGAGTGCCCTTGGAGGTCTTACTTGCTTTTGTATTAATTTATTATGAAAAGAAATAATCTTCCAACGTTAGTACTATTAACACTTATTGTTACCAAGATTCACCTCACTGATAAAGGAATACCACAGTTGTAAATCTTTATTTATCTTCATTATTTTTTAAATAAATGCCTCTTAATAAAGGTTTTTAGAACCTCTACTATCTTCACTGCTCCCTTCTGCTTTCTCTTGTGGTACTATGATGCTGTAATAGGAGATGTTGTTCTTTTCATTGAAGTATAGTTAACATACAGTGTTATATTCGTTTCAGGTGTACAATATAATGATTCAACAATTCTTTACATTCCTAAGGGCTCATTGGGATAAGTGTATCACCACTGTCACCAAACAACATTACTATGATCTTATTGACACCTTTCCTTGTGCTATTCTTTTCATCTCTCTGACCTGTTTATTTTGTAATTGAAACTTTATACCTCTTTTTTTTTTTTAAAGATTTTTATTTATTTATTCGACAGAGATAGAGACAGCCAGCGAGAGAGGGAACACAAGCAGGGGGAGTGGGAGAGGAAGAAGCAGGCTCATAGTGGAGGAGCCTGACGTGGGGCTCGATCCCACAACGCCGGGATCACGCCCTGAGCCGAAGGCAGACGCTTAACCGCTGTGCCACCCAGGCGCCCCGAAACTTTATACTTCTTAATCCCTATTATCTATTTCACCCATCCTTGCCTCCCATTCCCTGGGGAAATCACCTATTCGTTCTCTGTATTTCAGAGTCTTTTTTTTTTTTTTTGTATAGCCTTTTTTTTCCCCTTTGGTTTTCATTTGCTTTGCTTCTTAAATTCCACCTATGAGTGAAATCATATGGCATTTGTCTTTCTTTGTCTGACTTATTTCACTTTGCATTATACCTTCTAGGTCTGTCCATGTTGTCGCAAATGGCACGATCTCATTCTTTTTTATGGCTGAGTAATATTCCATTGCATATGTATCACATCTTCTTAATTCATTCATCTACAGATGGACATGGGTTGTTTCCAAATCTTGGCTAATAATGTAGCAAAAAACATAGGGGTGCATATATGTTTTCAAATTCATGTTTTTATTTTCCTTGGGTAATCATCCAGTAGTGGAATTACTGTATCATATGGACTTTCTATTTTTAATTTTTTGAGGAACCTCCATACTGTTTTCCACAGTGGCTGCACCAATTTGCATTCTGACCAATAGTGCATAAAGGTGACTTTTTCTCTACACCCCCACCAACACTTGTTATTTCTTGTCCTTTTGATTCAAGCCATTCTGACAGGTGTACGGCGATATCTCACTGCGGTTTTTATTTGTATTCCCCTGATGGTTAGTGAGGCTGAGCATCTTTTCATGTGTCTGTTGGCCATTAGTATGTCTTCTTCAGAAAAATGTCTATTCAGGTCCTCTGCCCATTTTTCAATAGAATTATTTGTTGTTCTGGAGTTGTGTTTTGTAAGTTCTTTATGCATTTTGGATAGTAACCCCTTATCAGATACACCGTTTGCAAATATCGTCTCCTGTTCAGTAGGCTGTCTTTTTGTTTTGTTGATTGGTATGGTTAACACTAATTGTCATATTTCTCAAGATCCACCCCACTAACAAAGTAATACTGAGGTTGTAAATCTTCAAAATATAGCAAAAACAGTTCTGTTGAAAGAGCTACTAGAGAGGTGCCCAGTTAAAAAGAACAAGGGAGGATCAAAATAACTGATTGTTCTGTTGGTAAACTCAGAGGGATGTTAGTGGGCAAATTAGCATCTCACAAGGTTAAGCTACTATAAAAAGAATTCCATGTATTCAAGTTATATATGTTTCATCTTTATCACCCTGTTTGAGTCAATGCAGTATCTATAAATGTTATATTATTTTTTAGATATTTTTGGGAGAAACTTACTTTCTATGTGGCTAGAACCTAGAAGGTTCAACATTGAGAACATTACACAGGATCTGAAGGATAAATTTAATAAGTACACGGGAATGAAACTGATTAAGAGGCACAGTGTTTGGCAGAGAGTCCGGGACATAACAGGAACTAATAAATACATACTGAAAACCAGACCTCAGAATTTTACAGCTGAGTAAGATCCACTAAAACTCCTACAGCAGCCATTTCATTTGAAAGCTGGAGACACTAAGCTTTTTTAATGTATTTTTTTCTAGGAGACTTAGAAAGGTAATTGTAACATAGTTCAAAACTTAGACTGTGGAATGGATTGGCCACTTATTTACTCAATGAACTTGAACCAATTATTTAAATTCTATGAGCCTCACTCTATTCAGTGAGAATAAACAGCTACTCTGAGTTCTGACATGTATGTAAAGTGATAAGAAAATGCAGGACACATGAGGAGCATTCAGTAAATGACAGTGGTAGTGTTGATATACAAAGTTGCTCATAGACCAGAGGATAGGATTTATGTGTCCTGCATCCATCACTATTTATAAATCTATTTCCAAATTCTAACTAAACTATTATTTACTGGCCTTTCATGCATGGAGCATGTCAATTTCCTATATGCTATTCTTAATATTACATTATGATGCCTATGTTATCAATTTTCTATCAGAATTAGTGTGTAATATTAAATGGCACTACCACTGGCTCATTTTTTCAGTAATATTCCTATTATAATTTCTGAACATTCTAATTCATCAATGTTAAAGATAATTTCCTCCCCTCATAAAAATATTAACATCCTTTTTTGTGTGACTAAGAATTGTCTTCAAGCAAGTTCTTCCTGTCATTAATTAAAATAATGAGTAGTGTAATATTAAATGTGTAATTCTCTGACAAGCACTCAAGTGTTTGCCGAGAAGTCCCTTTCTACCAAAAACATCTGGAAAATAATATGGTAAATTAAAAAGCTGATACTTTAATACACTACAGGGTAATCCCCAAGTCGAGGTAGGCAAACTGCCAAATTGGCAAAGCTCCTACTCCTGGCATGGTGCCACAGCTTCCTCGTTTTTTCTTTTCTTGATGTGTTATATGAGGATTTTGCTCAGCCCCTTTCTATTTTCACTGCTTTCCTTATCAGACGAGAAAATGACAACAAACACATTCCACCACAGGTTAGCTTTTCTGCTTGCGACGGACAGTACCTTACACAGACCCAGCTATCATAAATATTTTAGGAACTCAGATAGACTTGGGACCAGCTGTAGTTAGTAAAAATAGTTGCATGACTCCTGCCCCAGCCGTAAAAGTAAATTGCTCCTTCTCATTGGTTTTATGTCCTCTGCTAGATGCATTTTAATGGGCATTCAGGTCCTCTTCCAAGAAGCTGTAGTCCTTTCCTTACTTTTTCCCCTCTCTCGACTTTATGTTTTCAGAGTGTTGAATAGTATATTAAGAGCCTGAAGCTTTAAAACTCAGTCATCCAACACTTTGTGAGATGAGTTACTTGATTTGTCCAGGACGTTACTGTTCTGGTTCTCAGCCATATTATGTCTTACACTTTGTAAAAGACTTTGAACCTCAGATGTACACCAAGAAGGATTAATTTCCCCACTTTTCTAAAAAAATACAAAAACAAAAACAAAAAATCCAAAAAAACGGAAGCTCTGAAAACTGATTCTTCCTAAAATCAAGAGACAAATAATACACCTGTACCCCTTAAAATGTAAAACTTTCAATAAGGTAATCATTCTACATATTAGATACAAATTAGTGGAAAAACAAAGAAGCAGGACTAGAATTCAGGTCTTGTGATCCCACATCTGGAGATTTTTCTGTGGCAGCACCTTGTAACCACAAAATCCAGACAGGAAGAAGGGAAACAGTATATGAAAACAGCATGTGGGAAGACTTTCAGATCATATTCAGATATTTCTCACCCCTCAAATCTCAGGTAAAATATCACTGATGAAGACAACATTGTATCTGATAGAAACAGAAAAGTCTTCAATGATATCTTACCTGAGACTTGATGGGTAAGAAATATCGAAATATGATCTGAAAATCTACCCATATACTAGTTTTATTGTCTCCCTCAAACTTCCTCCACAGTATTTCTCCCTCTTGTGGTGTGAACCTTTTCCCTTACAGTTCGCATCTCAGATAATTTCTGAAAGTTTGGCAGGAGAAACTATGACCTCATTTCTTTTCACATACTGCAATAACATCTTTTAAAAGTAATTTTTTTCTCAACAGCAAGAGACAAGATTCAGTATGGAAAATTCCAATGATGGAAGAGGAAAAAGAAGTGGGATCCATCATAAGCTCTGTTCCTGCCTATGGCTGGCTACTTGACTGATCGTCCTCCTTCTGTCATGAACCACATGAAAAACTTTACTAACCTCCTGGTATCCACAAGATTAGCTTGGAATCCCTCAGCAGGGCCAGTAGGCTCTACTCTTCTCCTTTAGTCACATTATCAGTCCCTTCCTCCAATCCCACCAAACCCATGCATTGCATCTGTTCAACCACACTCTTGAATCCCCTTGGTACATTGAACAAAACAGTTCCTTTCTCTATGTCTTAGGTAAAGAGAACTTTATTTGAACTGCTGATTTATTGGGGTGTGCTTTTGGAATAAAATGAATTAAGAGATGTAGAACTGGATAGTGAAAGATGTGAAGCCTTTTTGAGTTTTGTCACTGAATGCAGTCTGACTCTAAGGAGGGAGCGTAACCTTGGGCAAGGCTTCTCTCCGTCTGAAAGCAAGTCACAGAAAGATATTCAGCCATGAGTTATCAACAACCCATGCTCCAAGCAGATGGGAGAATAAATGACTCAGTCTTAGGGGGGAGTCTGGGCATAACACCACAGTATCCACATTAGCTTGTAAAGACATATTATACTCTCCTCTACCTGTGACAAATCCTACTCATCCTTCAAAATGCTGGCCAAACAGCCTTGCTTCAGATATTTCCTTAATTATTCACTTTTTTCATGATGTCATATTTTATGTCTACAAAATAATATTTATCATGGGCGTCACTAGTCTTTGAATTCCATGCAGAAAGGCCCTCTATCTTACTTATTACTTTCTCCCCAGTGCCCAGCACAGCACCAGGCTATACTAATTAATAAATATTGAATTAAAAACCACATCAAGCTGGCAGCATGCAGGCCCTCTCCTGAATGCCTTCCTCCTTTCAAACTTGAGATAGTAGAAATTAAGTCATATGTATGTATAACCAGAGAGGATCTGCTGCTGTTCTGCCCTGAGGTTCTTGCATGAAACATTTTGTTGAGAAAGAATTTGTACTATTTATACCCAGGGGAGGAACTCGTGACACAAAACAAAAGAGAGACAGTTGTAGGAGTAATTACACAAAATTCAAAGTTAGGAGAGCTAAGGTTCAGCCTAGACACAGCCATGTACTAACTAGGAGATCTCAGAGGGTCCTATCTATCTATGATTTATTTATTTATTTATTTATTTATTTATTTATTTATTTATTTTTAATCTATGGGGGGAGGGGCAGAGGAAATGGAAGAGAGAGACTCTCAAGCAGACTCCCTGCTGAGGGCGGAGCCTGACGTCAGGCTCAATCTCATAGCCCCCGAGATCATGACCCCGAGATCACAACCTGAGCTGAACCCAAGAGTTAGCTGCTTAATGCACTGCACCACCCAGGTGCCCCAGAGGGTCCTAGCTCTATACATACCACGATTTCCTAGGACGTTAGCATGTGATTTCATACAAAGGTGTTTGAGCTAAAAGGGACGTTGTATAATTTGGGGGTATCTGAGCTAAAAGGGAATTTGTAGAATTACTATGTGTCATCAGAATGGAGTGAAAAAGGTTAAAAGTGCTTTACAAAGGAAGGCCTTTTTAGACAACAAAGTTTTAGTTATTTACAGATGAAATGGTGGTGGGCATCTGCCTTAGGCAAAAGAAAATGAGCAAAAGAGCTAATAACAAAAGAAAAATGAGACTCAAAACTGTCAGGTCTATTTCAAAACTAAATCAGTTCACATGTGCAGGGGTACAATTTAAAGTCAAACCTAAATATTCCAATATTCCTAGACTTATTCTTAAACTCATCCTTTTTAAGATATGTTCTCTCCTAAAAACCTCATCATTCTCATTTCATTTGCCTCTACTGGGTATGGCCAAATCTCTGGAAATAGGTTATCAGTCCATATTGTTATCAGATTGGGTCTCAGAAACAGCTTTTGCTGCCAACCAAAAGATATTTTGGAGACCAATCAGAACATTATCTGTTTAAACACCAATTATAATTCTTGAGTTTTCTTTTCTTGAAGAGATACACGCCATGACTTTAGCATTTTACCAGAGGAATCTGTGAAATGTTTTATTTCCCTTTTGATTTCTCTCTTTCTACATGCACGTACGCGCACACACATACACACTTTCCCTGTTTTTCCACTGAAAGGGGTTAAAAGTAATGACATAACCTTAGCAACAAACACACACAGCATTCATATCCTGCCTTTTAAATGTAACTGTTCTCTCAAATCAGTCAAGGTGACTTGAAGGAAAGGTTGAATCCAGCACTGGGTCAAGGAGAGTTAACAACAAACTTGGTACTCTTGATGTGTGAGAAAATAAGGAACTATATAAAGAAAGATAAGGGCCTGTCCAAAATATCCACACAGTAGCTAGTTTGAAGAGACATCCATTGGCCAAAACTGAGACAATTCGAACATCAAAATAAAATGAGTAACAGACTTATGGAGCAATAAACAGATCCATGAATGTACAGTAATATAGATAAAGAAAGAAACAAATACGAACGAGAAAGAACCTTATATATGAATGCTAATTGATAAATATAGAGGGAATGCTGGATTTGGAAAATCACCTGTGGTTGCTAAAATTATGGAGTAATAGTTTGATAAAAAAAGAAGAGTTAAATCATTGAAAAATATTTCTCTGCAAATGACTTATTAATGACAAGGGGATAGTAGTAACTGTATAGTAGAGAAAACTCACTGACACTCCAAGGAATCAAAGTTAACGTCACCAATAATGGGACTAATCGGCATCATGTGCTTTACGATATGACACGCTGAGAAGAATACAACACTATTCTGTGGTACACCTTCAAGCACTCTGAATACATGAATGTAATTATTAAGAGAAATCAGACAAACCCAAATTTAGGACATACTTTACTATCTAGTACTCTTCAAAATTCAGGGTCGATAAATGCAAAAAGGGTCAAAAAGACATTAAGAAGATACATGAAATCTAAATATGATGTGTAACCCCAGCGTGGATGCTGGATTAGGGATGAAATACCTATACAAAACATTACTGGGAAAATTAACAACATTTAAGTATGGACTATAAACTGTATAATGGTACGGTGTAAATTTTCCTAATTTTGACCACTATACTGTGCATATGTAACAGAATGTCTTTGTTCTTAGGAATTACACACTGAAGAATTTAGAGGGAAAGAGGCATCCTATCTATAACCTTCTCTCAAATACTTTTTTTAAAAAATTGGGTGTGTATAAAATTAGATCATGAAGCTTAGTTTTACATGTGTAACATATTTTATACATACCTCCACACACAAAGAGCAAAACAAGCAACTGGTGAACCTGAATGCAGGGTTTGCAACTTTCCTGTAGGCTTGAAGTTGTATCCAAATAAAAAGTTGCAAACAAAATACTTGACATATTAAAAAAATCGGTGCAGTACTATGTATTACATAATGCCTGACCACAGCTCTGTGCTATGTATAAGCGTGTATGGCTTAACAGGCTTTTATTTCTAGATAAATACATCAGTTAGTTTCAAAATTAAAGACAACAGAACAGTGACAGTTACAATATTTCATTTCCGTGTTTTGTTATTTAAAAGTAAAATATATAATTAGTTTAAAAATATGTTCTATTTGCAATCCATACATCGAATATTTGTAAAGCTTTAATTCAACAAAAATAACTCCAGTGATATAGCATATGGCTTTTAGCTTACCCTTGTTCACTTCAGTATTAAAAGGTATGCCTTTTATTCAATTCATTATTAAGGGCATCCATGACACATTGATTACATTTCCAAATAAAAATATTTAATCCACTAATCTTTTACTATATATCTGGTAGGCACCATGGGTCAGATTTAGCCACATTAACTATAGGAAGGTCAAATTAAACAAAAATAGAAGTACACGTACAAGGTTAAAATTACTGCTACTTATATAAATATCATGGGAATTTTTATTGAATTAAGTTCAAAGTGGCTTAAAATAGTTGTCCTCTATTGATTTCATTCTTTTGGGCCTCAGATCATGCAGCTTAGGTTTTATAGAATATTCGAGACATCACATTCATCAAGCTCCCACTTCTAGTTGTCCTGATAATACATATTTTCTTTCAAGGTTGGACTCTCATGTCTCTTTACCTAAAATATTTCATTAGATTTTGTGAGTTAGCATTCATCATTCTCATCTCTGGGTACCCACAAAGTCTCCATACATATGAGTCCCCATAGTATCTAATGAGAAATCCACATATTAAACCTGAGTGAATGTGATTTTTGTGTAAAAGCAGGCTTATCATGAACGAGCTAGTCAAAAGACACTGAGAATATCTGGCTCAGGCTGGTAGCCCAGCACAGTAGTTAAGAGCACGAGATTAGCAGTCAAAAGTACCTGAAATTGGATCCTCACTCTACTGCCTACTAGTTAGAGGACGAGAGCTAGTATTCAATCTTTATGCGTGTCCAGTGCTCATTTATAAAATTAGAATAAAAAAATGTTCTTAGAGATGTGTGGGAATTAAATATACTAGTAGATACAGTGGGTTTATATAACTGACACATAACGAGTTCTATTTGAGCATTATGAGCATTTACTCTAACTATACCAATGCATCAATAGGTAGGCAGGTGTTCTGCAGAGAACGGCCTGCTTATCATCTTGAACCACTCCACATGAGCAATTGTTGAAAACAGTGTAATGCTTATTCCAAACTTATTCAACAGACTATGTGAATCCTGGTTCTATTACTTGCTAGCCAAGTGGTCTCATAAGTTTCTTAACTTCTCTGAGTCTTTTACCTACATTTGTAAGGCAGAACTAGCAGTGAGATAAGAGAGATATGAGGAGAAGAATGGAGAAAGGAGGAGAAAGAAGAGAAGGAACGAAGAGGAGAGAGAATCTGCCCATAATTTTGGTGAGGAGGGGAAAAAGAGAAGATAGTGGAATGGGAAGATGAGCCGGTGAGAAAATAAAAAGATTGAGAGGGACATGAAAGCAAATTAGTCAATGAAAATACCTTGGAGCAGTTAAAGACAAGATGAGAACAGGAATATTATGTGTTCAGTCTGAAGCAGATGTACTGTCGGGAAGTAAACCACTCTTACATACCACTATATTCTCAGAACCCCCACTCTTCAGCAAATCATTTGGGTTAAATGGAATCAAGGAATTGAGTTCAGTTCCCTATCTTGATTAATGACATTTAGATAAAAATGACTATATTCAAGAGCACAAGCTCAAAAAGGCATAGGCATAAAATCCCAGAAACACTGGTGTTGATTTAGACCTCTATGGAACAAGGGATAGGAGCTGACATAAACATATGAAAATCTCAAAGACTCAGGACACCTTACCTGTTTTCTGGACCACATTGTCTTTAGAGGAAGATATCATGCTACACGGGTTGCTTTAAAATACTGGAATTCTATGATGCAGTAAAGGGAATAATTTTTACCTTTCCAGAAAGTACAATGGAGAACAATTTTTACAAAGGTTACAAAGAGACCAACTTCAGTTCATTAAAATGAAGATTATCTTGATAATTAACTCTTTACAAAATTATTGGGGGATTGGATACCATCAGTTCCATAACTACTTGTTTAAACAGAATAAAATGACCACTAGTTGGCATTACCACAGAGGGGATTTAAGCCTAAGAGAGGAAGGGGAAGCAGTTGATGTTTGAGACTCTTTCAAAAACAAACAAAACACACAGAAAAGAAAACAAAGAAAGAAGCAATAGGAAGGAAAAAAAATGGTAGCATTTAGTAAGAACTGGTTCTTTACTAAACTAATTTTTAAGAGAATAAATTAAATCTGAATGGTAGGGGAGAGAGTCAAGAGTCCTTATATCAGAAAAGTTTGAAAATAATGGGCACTGGGAAGAAATGGTGCAGGAGGGGAGATAGATAGCATTTGGAGCAGGGAGAGCCTAATGGTGTTCTTAGGGCTGATTTCACAGTATATATATATGAGGCTGGAAGCTAACAAAGCAGAAATGTACAACAGAAATATGTGAAGGTTAAAGTAGCTCTACGACATGTGGGCAATGCGACCATTTCTATTTTGGAAGATATACAAAAGTGTATATATTCACTCTCACACAACAATTACTTGTAGGACACCAGCTAACGTTTGGGTCTTGTAGGTGAGATGGAGAATTAAGCACGAGCATACATTCAGAGTTTACTAAAAATAACCAATTAAGCACACAGACATACTGTTGTTGGGTAATAACAAACATATTTGGCCTTTTACCAAAGATGTTGCAGGAAGAAGTACACTCTATTTTCCCTATTTTCTTACAACTTGACTATTGCTTAGCATCCTTTTTATTTTTTTATTTTTTTTAAAGATTTTATTTATTTATTTGACAGAGATAGAGACAGCCAGCGAGAGAGGGAACACAAGCAGGGGGAGTGGGAGAGGAAGAAGCAGGCTCATAGCGGAAGACCTGATGTGGGGCTCGATCCCATAAGGCCGGGATCACGCCCTGAGCCGAAGGCAGATGCTTGACCACTGTGCCACCCAGGCGCCCCTAGCATCCTTTTTAAATCCTCTTTTGGAGAAGTCTGAATATAATATTTTAAAAATCCTACAACTTATTTCCATATTTTGGAACTTTACATTTAAATGGTTTCCCTACCTCCTTAAGAGACGTTATTCCATAAAACTTCTCTTAGTCCAGTGTCTTCTTTCTATTTCATTCCCTCCTCCTACTTGCTGTTTCAGAAAATAACCACAAACAACTTCTTTCATCTTTTCTGATTTCTACATTCTCTTTCTTTCTTTAGAGTGAACAGCTTATTCAAATATCCCATATTCTGCCTCCTGTCACTTCCAGAGTGGTGAATATTATCTAATCTTTCAAGCTTCAAACTAAAGATCACTTTCTCAAGGAGGACTTTTATGACCCCTAGACTATGGCATTCTCCTCTTCCTAAAGTTCCAACTACGCCTAACACCCACTGCACATTCCACTGCAGCTACCTGCCATGCTGCCTCCTGTACTAGGGTATCGATGAAGTCAAGGCAGGTACTACCACCTTATTTATGTTCATTTACTGTGTCCTCATGACTACTGGATATCACATGGGGGAGATAATGACTAAATGACTGGAGAGATAGGCGGATAAAAAGATAAACTAATCAGTGTATATCTACCAGGTACCCACAGGATTCTAGATTACGTGAAGGTATTAGGTATTGAAATGAGGGGGATGTTGCCCTTTTAAGACGCTAAAGATTTAGATAAAGAGATGCACGGGTAAATGACTAAAACTAACGCAGGGGAATGAGACACATGCTATTTCTAAAAAGTATCAGCACACGAAGTGCTGCTGGGCAGTGCAAAGGAAAGAGTCAACCCAGCTGGGAGCATCAGAGGCAGACATCACAGAGAGGATAGGTCTGACTTCAGTCTTGAAGAAAGAATAGAAAATTGACAGAGATGGAGGGAGGGCAAACCCTGCTCCAAGCTATAGAGGCCTGGTCAAAGATGACATCATCAGGTGTGTGTAGTCCAGGTTTTGTTGGAGATTCCTATAAAATGATTTAATCAGGAAAAACAAGAAAGTGGGACACAACGTGGAGGGGTTTAGCAATTAGACTAAAGAATTGAGAACAAAGTATGTAGGACATAGGGACACATAAAATATTTTTGAGAAAATAAATAATCAGCTTTTTTAAGGATGATAACTGACAGTAATATGAAGAGGTCCTTACAGAGACCGAAAGCACCCAAGTGAAATAGGAGGCTATTTAAAGAACCATGGCAAAGGGATGATGATAAATGCAATGCCACATCAAAAGAACCTATTAATATAAAGTTTATATTTCCTATTATACTTGAATGACCATCCTTAATGTCTTTGTAATACGCACATCTACTTAGATGTAAGATGGATAAGTCTCGAGAGAAAGCACCAAATGAAATTTACTAAAAGTTATATCTGAAAATCAAATTTGAAGGCAGACATGTATTCAAACACAAATTAAGGTGACGGAGCTCATTATAAGTATCTATCTGTTAATTAGATCAAAACTAAGTTTATACATGTGTCTAGAGTTTATATAGAAGGAGGTTCTATTGTATCAATATTTTTAATTTAATACTACCATAACTCATTTTGAAAACAATAGCCCGTAACTTGAAATGACATGTACATTTGTAGCTTGAAAATTTTAGTGACACATACATTGACTTGGGAACTTATTTATTTAGGTTTTGATTGTGCATGTTTTCTAGGTTTACTGGCGGGGGGGGGGAGCTAAGGAGAATATGATTGAAATGACTATATTTATTTTGAGGTCCTGGATGTATTTACCTGTTTGTTTCATCCTGATTAAGCTGCAGCTTGTGCTAACCTTGGTGAATGCGTATCTTTTTTTCCTGATTTAATTGCGATTGCCTGGAGCTTCAATCTGCGTGTAGCACTGTGACAGTTTATAAAACAACAAAACAAACTGAAACCAAAGTCAACCAGGGAGGAGGAGACAAGAGGAAAATGAGAAGTGGGAGATTTTCATCTCAGTGAATTTCATGGACTAAAAGTTTGGGTTCCCCCCAGATTCATACACTGAAGCTCTAACTGCCATGTGATGGTATTTGGGGGGTAAGCCTTTTGAGATATAATTAGGTGTAGATGAAGTTATGAGGCTATGACCCACATAATGGGATTAGTACACTAATGAAAGGCCATGTGAGGACATAGCAAGAAGGCAGCCACCTGCAGCCAGAGAAAGTGCTCTCCCCAGACATCAAGTATGTTGAAACTTTGATTTTTGGCTTCCCAGTGTCTAGAACTGCAAGAATTAAATGTCTCTTGTTTAAGCCATCCGGTCTATGGTATTTTGTTATAACGGCTGGAGCTAAGGCAGTGGACATACTGTATATTTTGTTTATATATATTTCCCTTTCCAGAAGCTAACTTTGTCCTCTTTTATCTAAACATTTTTGTTTTTATCTACAAAGTAAGAACGTGATAGTCAATGGCAACAGGTTTTCTAAGTGTTACAAATGGGTGAAGAGCTTAAGTTACATATAAATACTTAAAATGTATTTTTATAGTAAAAATGTTTCCTTTAGGCTCTGATGCTTAAAAGTTTGATTAACGAAATAATTATGTGGAGTTTTCCAGTTGTATGTATGCACTCCTGATACAGCCTCTAGTCTATACCTATGTCCTGTGGAAACTCGTCCGTGAGGATGGCACGAGATAGACAGGTGAAGGGGACGTTTTTAACAGTGAGAAATTCAAGGTGAGGAATAACCAGAAAAACTGCAGAGAGAAGTTAAAGTGGAAACTGAGACAGAGGCCCCTAGTGGCAATTATAAGGAGTGACAAAAAAGTAAAAACCATCAGTGATAAGCATCTATGTTAAAAACCAAAGGGTTTAGGGGCGCCTGGGTGGCTCAGTCGTTAAGCGTCTGCCTTTGGCTCAGGGGGTGATCCCGGGGTCCTGGGATTAAGCCCCACATCGGGCTCCCTGCTGGGAGCCTGCTTCTTCCTCTCCCACTCCCCCTGCTTGTGTTCTCTCTCTTGCTGGCTCTCTCTGTCAAATAAATAAATAAAATCAAAAAAAAAAAAAAACAAAAACAAAAACAAAAAAAACAAAGGGTTTAAGTGCATAATGAATTGAATTCAACAGACTGTTCTCGAAGAGTGGTCAAACAAGACTGTAAACTTGAAAGGGAAGCTAGAATTTTCACAAGCTTGATGTTCTCCTAGCACATTGGGGTTCAACTCACCACCTCACATAAAATTATGTTACGTTTTTTCAAAGAATAATTTGGCAGTCCTGACCACTCCCTCCCCCCCCATGCTAAAATCTTTTCCTTCCACGGTTTCTGGGATATGGCATTCGCCTGGGTTCTTGTCTCCTCCCTTCAACTGGCTAACTAATCTCCTTCTCAGATCTCTCATATGAACGTATCTCCTGAGTCACCAGGTGCAACTCTGTTCTTCCCTTGGATCTTAAGAACAGGATAACCCACTGCCTATTGAATAGTGCCTTCTAGATACACTGCTGGCCCCTCAAAATCAACATGCCAATACCTGAGCTCCTTTTTCCCAAACCAACTCCCTTTATTGATCCCTGAAGCTTTTTAATAGCATCTTCTGCACTTAAGACAGTATTCTCATCATGACTTTTTGGCCCCTTCATCTTTCCCGCTCACCATACCCCTGGGCCTCTTCCGACACTTAGTTTGAATTTCAGGAGCCGTTAGTAAACAGAACCGAGCTAAAGACAAGGATTATACTTTGAAAAAAATCCAAAATTTACTGTTTTATGTTGTTGTAGATGTGCGTTTCATATGTCTATGGAATTTCCTGTGAGGGTGGGATTTGAGTTTCTCTGTTTAGATATATTTGGTTTAGTTTATCTACCTGACAGATGCTCTCATGGATTTCCTTCTGAAGAATATTTTATTGTTTGTTTCAGGTCCCCCCCCCGCCCCGCTCCGTGTGAACACCACATTATTATCTTGAAATGTTTGGATTCTCGAGCTGTGTTAATTTGCGTTCTCTCCTAATTTTCTGGCAACTTAATGATCTCTCAAGAAGAAGAAAAAAAAATCTAACATCTTTTTATTCACAGGATTTTAACACATTCAGTCTTCCCTCTTTGGAGGTTAGATCTCTAATATCCTCCATCCCACAGAGCCATGGGGTAAAATCTCTTGTCGCCCTTTTTCGTAAGTGTTGTTGTTCAGGACTTGCTGTTCCAAAGTAGTGAAATAGAAGCTTGTATTCACTACCAACTTCCACTTCAAGTCATTGCAAACATATCAAATGTTCTCTTGGTCTCAACTCTCTGATCTTAAAAATGCCTGACCTGGGTTAATAATAGAGCTGTTATTAGCCCATAAGCAATTGAGAAGGAAAATGCAGCACTAGCTGTAAAGTTTCTCATGGAGTTCGTGGACTACATTAGGTCCTGGTTAGGTGCTGTGGGTGCAGAATGTTACCACTGCTGCTGCTATTACAGTAGGTATGCTTTAAGAAAAAGAGATGATCGTTATAATGGGGATGGACCAGGGGGGAATGATACTAAATGCAGAAATATGGATATCAGCGAGGGAAACCGCTAAACAGCAGCTGGACCAGAATGTAGTAGAAGACTGTATCATTATTATACAGCAAAGGCGAGAGTTCATAAGACACTGACATATGTGACCACTTAGCACAAGCAAAATCTGCTTTTGCATCATTAATACCCACCGATAAGACTCATTTCATCATGGTCTAATTATTGATAAAATAAGATCTGGGTCATTTAGAAAATAAACATAAATTTGTTTTAACTTTACTTGGTTTAAGACAACGACGAAGCATGCATGTCAGCTGGAAAGGTTTCTATTTAAAATTGGTAATATTTTAAGATTAAAAAAAAAAATGCAATTAACCACAACCATTTAGAAAACTGAGGGGAAAAATCCCTAGATAAACATCCATGCCCTAAGAGAAACGCCCATTTGAAAAGAGAAAAACAAATCTTAAGTTGGCAGCCTGTTTTTCTACCCGCTTTGCATGACTGCTTGGTATGCAGACGCCAGGTCACAGGTGGAAGACGTTGAGGACCATTATACAACGTAAATGTTTATAATATATCATAATTACCAGCACACCTGTGGTAAATAACTTTGTGAGGGTGTGCAGCAAAGATGCTGAAAATGCTCAGTAGAGAAAGCAAGAAATACAACCCTCTCTCTAGTTTTTTAGCCTACCATTGGATGGGATCCAATTTCCATGTTTCATTAGTTGGAACAGCCACTTGCAAGGCTGTGAAGCCGATGTCTGTCTCTGAAGTGTTCCATTTCTCCCCAGCTATCTCCCCAGCTCTCAATATATGAAGCATTCAAGATTCTCAGGGACCATATTTTTTTTCAACACCTTGTCTTTTATTCCAAGAAATACTTTGTACTTAGGTTTCGTTTCAGAAATAAATCAATTAGGTATTTCCTTGAGAAGTCAAAAAACTCTGGTTAACAAGTCAAAAATTGCAATTAATGGGGCGCCTGGGTGGCACAGCAGTTAGGCGTCTGCCTTCGGCTCAGGGCGTGATCCTGGCATTATGGGATCGAGCCCCACATCAGGCTCCTCCGCTATGAGCCTGCTTCTTCCTCTCCCACTCCCCCTGCTTGTGTTCCCTCTCTCACTGGCTGTCTCTATCTCTGTCGAATAAATAAAAAAAAATAATAAAATCTTTAAAAAAATTGCAATTAATTATTGTAAAATCTAAGTCAATAGTTTTGGCAAAGTCTCCCAATATGAAACTGATGTATTTACTATTACTATTATCACAAACTAGTTCATTTGCTTCGTTAGCTGTGTGTTTTGCATCCAGTTTACTTTATTGATATCCCAGAAAGAAGCTTGGTTCACGATGAGATGTTCTAATGGATCTGGCATTGGCCCCAACCATACACTTAGATTCTCCAGAGACCAATATTATCTGAGATGAAGGATACCTGCTCTAAAACCTATTATTATGTAAGATGATTAGAAAACTTCATATTTGAACAGACTTACTGTATTCTTTCTTCCACCACCAACCTCCTAGCATTTGTTATTGAAATGTATTTCAATCGTATACTAATGGGTAAAATTGAGAAAGATTCTCTGAAGTGGCAGCTGTACTATAAGGATATTTTTGAAGAACTGTTTTCATTATAAATTGTAATAGTCCCGTGGGTACCACTGGATATTAGAGAACTCAGAACACAAGTGGCATTCTTCTTGAATACAAGCTTTTGGATTTTGTTTACTTTTTCCTTCTTCCCTTAATGGACACTGAAAAGGCTCATGATCCCTGGGTTGGCTAAAGAAGAGTCATAACCCAATTTATGGCCTGCCACTTACATGTGTTCAGGTTTTTAAGATCAACATTGTGGGTACTTCTGTTGTTATTTTTAAAAAAGATTTATTTCTTTTAGAGAGAGAGAGAAAAAGAGAACATGAGTTGGGGGGAGGGAGAGGGAGAGAGAGAGAAGCAGATTCCCCACTGAGCATGGAGCCTGATGTGGGGCTCAATCCCACAACCCTGAGATCATGACCTGAGCCAAAATCAAGAGTCAGACACCTAACCAGTTGAGCCATCCTGGCGCCCCTTTCCCTTTCATTTCTATCACCTCATTCTGTCTCATTTTCCATTTGTTTATGTATAGCAAGAGGCATATACATTATATAAGCATTTTCAATTTATTAAAAAAGAAAAAAAAATCACCTAAGCCTTTGCTTTGGCCTCATCTATCCCTTCTCATCAAACAAACATGCTGAATGATTAAAGTTAGCCCCAAACCATCACACTTTCCACCATCTGGAGAAATAAGATCAATGATACAAACACAGAAACTGTATCTCAGTCGGAAAAAGTCTCAGAAATAGATGTGAATATCTCAGCCAAACCTCATCACATTTGATTTTTGTCTCCTACCTCTGGAGTTAAAATTTAAAATGGAACTCACTTATGGGTCAGAGGTGCTCACGAAAGAATCAGCAAATGCTGCACAGCCCAGTGATGCTGGACGTTGATATGGTTTTAAGGGGGAGAGGGAAATCTTTACCCCATGAACTCAGGGAGGAGGAAACACAGCCTGAGGCTATATCAACAGGGAGTTAACGAGCCACAGGACATAAAGTCTAACAGAGAGCAAAGCATATTAATGAGCTCAAAGCTCATGCTCGCCCTCAACCAATTAGTCTGAGAAGACCTACCTCATGTTCCTGTGTCTGATTCCTTTTCAGTGAATCATTCACACTGCTGCCGGAGGGTCACAGCATTCCCCATTTCGGCACCTCATCACCTACAGAATGAAGTCCAGGGGGTTGGCCTATTCAGGGCCACCCATAAGAAGCCCAAAGCGACTTTCCTAGTCATCAGACACCTTCTCACATTGCTCGTGAGCCACAGGTTGTGCCATGTTGTTGTCTGAGTAAATCATTCGATTATAAGTTCCACTGGATTTTTCTGTACAGATTGGTCCTACATCCCAAAATATCCTCTCCATCATGCTCTGCCTATTCAAATCCCACTCATTTTTCAAGACACAGCTCAGATATAAAAATCTCTGAAGCCTACCTCTGTATTTTAGTCTGAGTGTTTGTATGTACAGCCTACACTTTGTGGAAAAGAATAATTCAGTTTTTGGGTGCCCAGAACTTTTATAGATAAACTAAGCTAAAAGATTAAGGGGAAATAACATTAGTGCTTGGTTCAAAGGATTGTTTGGAAAATTTAATAAACAGTATGTTAGGTCCTTAGTACTTGATAAATATTAATTACTTGGTAAATATTTATGGTAGTTACTAAGTAATGATCTATGAACTCTAAACGTGGATTCTCACTCTGAGAATCCTCTTGTATAGGTGAACATTCCTGTGTTGAAATAGTAGGCTACTCTGGTACTAAAAACTCTGTGTTTTCGAGTTGGTTTATTTTCTGTCTTGGTCTCTTAAAGACTCACACTTAACAAATGAACATACTGGAGCTCTTTTATACGGAGTTTCAGAGACAATTGTGAGACCCATCCAAGTCTGAAGATGGAGATACAGATGGTCATGGAATAAAGAAGAATTAGTAATGAAAAACTTGCAATGCTTTACCAAGCCACAGGGAATGGCTAGCACAAGACAGAATTTATCAGATTTGTTTGGAGTTTTGACTTTGCCATATGGGTTCAGACAAAACTGAAATGCAAAACAGAATTCTAAATCATTCAAAGCTGTGAATAGAAATTGCCAAGTTTTACAATCTCAACTATGAGGTGGTAAGACCATGGTAAGGAAGAGAGGTGCCCTACATGAAGAAAATGATCTCATTCTCTTTAACTCCCATTTACTGAGCACCAACTGTGTAAAGAGATGTGCTCAAGATGATGGGGAAAATAAAGGTGAGAGAAACATAGAAGAAAACTCTTTCTTCTTCAGCCATATCAAAAATTCAAGTGTGGTGGGAAGAGCTTTGCTCTTAGAATGAGGATGTGAAAGTGTCTCTATCATCTAATAGTGTGATATTAATATTGTAATTAGCCATATCTCACAATCACATGGAACATAAATGTCATAACTAATGGTGAAGTAAGTCCATGAAATAATTATCTGTGTGGAATCTTACCAGCAACCCCTCCTGTGCTACATTGTTATTTTTTAAAATTTTTTTATTATTTTCATTTGGCCACTGTATAGTATATCATTAGTTTTTGATGTAGTGTTCAATGATTCATTAGAAGCATTGTTCTTTAGAAAACAAAATTCGAATCTTGTATCTGTGAACCTCAGAGTTCTAATATGAAAAGAAAAAAAATAGCAGTCAAACTAGTACATATTGTGTATATATCTATGTTTTTGAGGTGGGCAAAACAGTGAAAATCACATAAGGCAGCTAGTTCTGCCTTCATCTGAGAGTGTCTTTATTTTCCTTAATTCCTCAAGGAAACTTTGCCTGAACATAGGATTTTAGGTTGAAAATTCTTTTCTTACAGTATTTGAAAAAGTGTTGTGTCACTTCCTCTTGGCATATAATCTCTCATGAGAAAAATCACCGTGATTTGAATTATTTTTCCCTTATAGAGAAGGTATTATTTCTCCTTTCAAGATTTGTTTGTCTTTATGTATCAGAAGTTTGATCATAATGTGTCTTGGGATGGATTTCTTTGGATTTATCCTGCCTGGGTTTCTCTCAGATTCTCGAATCTATAGGTTTATGCCTTTTGACACAATAAATATTTTTCACCATTATTTCTTCAAATACTTTTTCAGCCCCACCCTCTTTATTTTCTTCTGCTAGGACTCCAATGACATGATTAGAGCTTTTATTATATTCCCACAGGTCTCTGAGGCCCTTCTTATTTGTGTGTGTGTGTGTGTGTGTGTGTGTGTGCATGCATATTTTCTTTTTGTTGTTCAGATTGTGTAATTTCTATTGTTCTATTGTCAAGTTCAATGATTTTTTTCCTTGGTCTCCTCCATTTGGCTTTTGAGTCTGTTCATAGAGTATTTTATCTCAGTTATTGGATTCTTTTAGTTTTATAAATTTCCACTTGGTTCTTCTTTCTATCTTCTATTTCTTTAACAAGAATGCTTATTTCCTGCTGTGACTTTCTATTTTTTAATTTATTTTAAGTGTATTCATCACTCACTGAAGCATTTTTATTACAGCTGCTTTAAAAGATACGTCAAATAATTTTAACATTCTGTCATCTCATTATTGGTGTCTATTAATTGCTTTTATTTTTTCACTCAGTTTGAGATCTTTCTGGTTCGTAGTAATACAAGTGATTTTTTTATTGGAACCTGGAAATTGGGGTTATTGTGGTTTATGAAACTCTGGATCATAATTTCTCTTTCAGCTGGCTTCTTCTGACATTCTTCGGGAAATGGAAGGAGTGACAGTGCCCCATTACTAACCGGCAGATACAGCCATCTAGGCTCCCCAATTGGCCTCCACTGATACCCAAGAAAGGAGTTCCTCTTTATAGCTGATGCAAATGGGTATCATTTGCATTTCCTCACTAGGCCTCCACTGATATCTCTTTGCCTGGGTAGTGTAGGCATGCCTTATTATTTTTTCCTATGTGGCTTTCATTCATACCAAGGTTGGGGACATGTCCTTGTTATTACTGGGCAGTGGTGAAATTTCCTAATTATTTCATAGGTCTCCAGTATGGAGATTGGAAGGAAAAGTACCACATTACTGCAGAGTGGAGATTGAGTTCAGGCTTCCCATGTGGTCTCACTGAGGGGGAAGGAGGAATGGTCTTATTAATCATGGTAGGAATCAAAGTTGTAGCTCCTGACTTGGCCCTCTCTAACACCATGCTGTCAGCCTTGTTAAAGACTGTGGTACTAGGCTCCCCAAGTGGCCTGCAATAGTAGGGGTAGGAGTGGGGCAACAGCTTTTCCTGAGATTTTTGGATAAAATAAAATTATTGTAGTCTAAAATTTTTTTCTGTCTCATTAGGCTCACCTTTAGCTAGAGAAAACAGGTTTTTGTTGGAACCTTTTTTCCTCTCTGTCTGTTGGCATTTCCTGATTGCCAGCTTTTTCAGTTTTAAGTCTAGGAAATAGGAAGTAAAAGAAAATCTAAGGAACTCACTGCTATGTCATTTCTTGGGTCCCAAAGTGCATGGTCAGTCTGCTTCCTTCCTTCCAACTTTCATAGTCTTATTATATATGTGTTTTATGTGTAATATCCAGGGTTTTTAGTTGTATGTAGAAAGAGAAATTGGAAAAAGGACATCTACTCCATATACCCCGAAATACTCTTTTATTTTGCATGTTTCTGCTCTGAATTGCATTTCTAATTTTTCTAACTATACTAGACTCAGAAAAACTTCATAAATAGCCATATACACTTTCACCAGATATTCCTGGGGTCTGAGTGTGATTTTAAGTTTTCTCAGTATCCTAACCTATAAAATGAGGCTAAAAGCATTTACCTGGGGGGACTCTAGTGAAAATTAAATAAAATTATGTATGAAGCACTTAACAAAGTACCTCACACATAATCACTCAAAAATGATGGCTGTTATTATTTTTATTGCTAATAGACACAAAATCATATTTTTTAAAAGTTAAAAGCCATGTAACCTTAAACTACATATATATACATATATTTACAAATACAGCAAAAAGTTACCATCTATATAACAAAACTTTTCTTATTTTAGGATAGAAATTCATGGAATTTATATTGCTAACCTGGAGTCAGAACTGGAGAGAGGAATTATCTTTAGAATGTTAGAAACAAATGTTAATTACACATTTTAGAGTCCACCAAAAGTTCTAGTCTGAGGATCAGAGTGAAGCAAGACAGCTCATGCATTTAGTCTTGTGATAAATGACTTCACCCTGAGAGGATTCCACTACAGTACTGAAAGTACATTATGACAAAAAGAGAAATGTCAAAACTGTTTCCCAGATTCAAGGAGAAAATGTGCCACATCATATGTCTTGATCAACATGTCTTTTTATTGAATCTCTGAATATTGACAGTCTTGTGCTATAGTCTCGTGCTACTGAAAATGTGTTTCTTTCCAAAGCTTAGAGACCATTCTAAGGACATAATCTTGACTATATCTGAAATCTCAGGTTTCACCTTTCTATGTTGAAAAGTCTTATGGCCTGATCCAGTGCAATCTACCAGGCTGAGAAACCAATATTGAAAAGCACAGACCTTAGGAAGGACACTGAAACAGGTTATAGCCTGCCAAGCACTATATGGTACTACCCAACACCAGCCCAGAAGCAAGATTAAAGGATGTACCTACTTGTGAATCACAATTTTGAAGTGATCCTACTATAAAATTTCAATTAATTCAAGTGGATGTGAACATGGCTGATATTTTTGTTACCTGGAAGTGAACAGAAAACCCCTTTATTTACTACTTCTCTCTTGGAGATTCTAGGTCACAGAATTCTACATTTGTCTGAGAAATGAGGATCAGAAAAAGCTAAAGTGAAACTCTCATCACACAGGACTCTGCAAAAATGAGGAGCTTTCCAAAATAATTTTCTACCAAGACAGGTATCTGGCATCTCCTTTGTATTTTTCTATTCACTCCCCCTTTCATCCTCATAACTTCACTTTGAAGTGAGGTTTATGACCTCCATTTTAAAGATGAAACTTGTTGAGGTTTGGACACTTGCTAGAACCAGAATTTTCATTCAGGTCTCTCTGTCTCTAAGTCCCAAGTGTTTTCTACTATATATTCACTGTCTTCCTGGGCAGTTCTTCCTCAGTTTACATTCTGGCTCAAATGTTCCATCAGCCAAACTGATAATGCTTTCAAAGAGATTTTGAAAGAAGCACAGTGCATCCCTGTGGCCAGCACAATAAACAGCAGGAAGTAAATAGATTTCAAGGAAAAGAAAAAATCTAGCAACATCTAATAGTGACTGCATTATGAATACTTGAAATACATTGTTCTTAACCTAAGATCTTGGAGACTAACAAAGAAAGAAGCCTCCCTCTTAGGAGGCTTAGTTTTGTTGTTGTTGTTGTTTTTAACTTTTTGTTATTTTGTTTGGATGAGTGTGTGTTCACATTCTACAGTTAGATTTTTTTTAAAGCATTTCCTATATGACCAAACAGAATACAAAACCTTTTATGTGCACAATTTCATTTAATCTTCACAATGACACTATGATATCAGTGCTAATAATTACCACCACTCCTCATTCTATAATTGAGGACATCAAATTTCAGAGATGCCACGTAATATGACTGGTAAGTTAAGGAGCCAGGATTCTAGCCTAGGACTGTAGGACACCAAGCCCAAATAACTGATTACTCTCCACACGCCTATCACCAATTTCTTTCTCTCTTCTTAATGGGAAAGATGGGGACAACATTTGAAATTTGACAATATTTGAAATTCTAATAAATCATATGCTCACATATTTGAGATAATTGATTATTGATGACATCTCTCGAGCCTCAACTCTTATGTAGATGTTGACTAGCTAAATCCAAATGTACACATTTGGATTTCAAGGCATCTCGAAAGACTTTTTGAACTTACCCTTCCCTTGTTTCCTTTTACTTGTGTGCAGAATCTCAGAAGATTCTTCTGTTCTTAAGCAGAATACATCCTTAGAATCACTGGAATCCAGTAACTTCCTTCTAATAGACTATTTGATGTTGGGGGAGGTCATTGAAAATATGTGACCACTAATTGACCCATGAACTGTTCCTAAGCACTTGGAGATTCCTCATTCTCTCCTGTCTTAGAAATGTGCGTTCCGCTTGCCATTCCCACTCCTAGAAGCTGCTCTAGGGCCACAGTCCTGAGACAGTGATGTGGCATTAAACTTTAAAGATTTGGTGGGTGCAGGGATCCATTTGTCTTGCTATCACCCAAGATTAGCCTAGCATGTAAGTTCACTTTGCTTATTAAAACTGCCACCTACCAAGGTCGAGTGGCCTGCCTCTTTCTTTGGTCTTTCCTTGCCCTTCACATATAGGGGCTGTTTTCAGATTTTGCCTGGAAAACTCCTAAGAGGGTTGGGAACCAGCATTTGAAAACATTTTGTATCATTGTTTCATTGGGTATTTTAACTTTTTACTCAAACGAGTAAAATATCATCCTCTTTCAAAGAAGGAAACTGCAAGACCAAACAACTATCCTCTAGGCACATCTCAAGCAAAACAGTGGGGCAGTTGTGTTTACTTCACCTTAACATGCATTTATAGAGAGTTCAGATGAGCCTGAGATTCCACAATCTAGGACTCCATCACTGTAGACTTGGCCCTCAGGGCACCTGAGTGGCTCAGTTGGTTAAGCATCTGCCTTCAGCTCAGGTCATGATCCTACAGTCCCAGGATTGAGTCCTGCATCAGGTTCTCTCCTCAGCAGGGAGTCTGCCTCTCCCTATGACTATCCCCCATCTCGTGCTTTCTCTCGCATGCTCTTTCTCAAATAAATAAATAAATAAATAAATAAATAAATAAAATATTTTTAGCTCACATAAGCATCATGTTGCTTGTCTTTGGAATTCCATGTCTGTATGGATTCCCCCTATGCACACTATTAAATTTAATTAATCTGTTATCTGTCTCATGTTGACTTAATTCTTAGTCCAGCTAGAAGGACCCTGAAGAGTAGAGTAAATTCTTCCTCCCCAACACTGACAAACCAACCAACGGTATTTCCTTTAAGAACAGGGTAAAAGGAGATGTGGGGAAAATGTTACAGATGGGGAGGAAATAATCATTTAAAGAGTAAAAATTTGGACTACTTGACCAAAGGCTCAGATAAAATTGAGCACAGTAGACTAAATTGGGGGCACAGAACTCAAATAATCATAGACTATAGAAATGTTCAAGCTGGAAAGACGCTAAGTATGAATTTGCTATAAAACTCTCAAATGAACAAAGTAACCCAGAGTGATCAAGTGCCTTACCTGAAGATACACAGCCCATAAATATTAAAATTGTCTCAATTTTCCAGGCCACCAGTTCTGTTGTTATAAGAACTATCCAGTTCTCTCAACTGCCAATTGTATTGTAATATAAGTGCTAGCAAATCAAATAGCAAATGAATAACTGCACCAATTCAGTTTGACCCAAAATATTACTTGTTTTGTTTGTTTTGTTTTTTCTTTCCTTCATCACCTTATTTTTGCCCCCATTTGTTATTTTATTCATCAGGTTTTCATTTTATGCTTTGATTTCCTTTGTTTCTCTCTCTGGTTGTCTTCCTGGATGTCCTTTCTGATGGAGGAAAGACATTAAGGTTCAAAGCCAACAGCCAAGAAAGAATTCTTGAGACATCTCTGGTGCAAAAAGGTGATTTTATCAAAGCACAGAGACAGGAGCTGTGGACAGAAAGAGCTGCACTGGGGTCATGAGTGGCCCATGATATATTGTCAAGTTTGGGATAGTTTAAGTCTCTAAGGAATTTTAGAAGCAAGATTTCTAGGACCCTGAAGGAGCTAACTATTGTTGGGAAAAGGTCATTACTGTCTAATAAAACCTGAGTCATGAGATCCTTCAGATGTATATCAGTGGGTCCTATGCTTGAGTGATGATTGCCAACATGTATCTTGGGGGGTAGAGATAAAGGAAGTTTCCAAAGGGATTTTTATATGTTAAAGTACACTTACAGGATCCTGGGGGTTGGGCTAAGATTGCCTGTTGCCCTTAGCAAAGTATTAACCTCAAGGCAACTGTGTCCCTAGAGGAATGTCACTCTGTCTGTTTCAAGGACTTGTCAATGGGCTGTAGGTAGTAAGGAAATTTAGTAGTTTTTCTTCTGCATTTGTTTCCCACATCACATTCTATTTAGTTCTACAGAAATTTGTGTAATAGTTTTGACTGAAGTAAGTATTTCAGTCAAGAAGACAGATATAGTAAAGCTACCTCAGCCTCTCCAGCTAACCTAGTAGTCTTTAAACTTTAGTAAATGCCCTTAGCCTATGTGATCAATTAACTACTCTTCCTTTGTATATTCATAGATCATGCATTCTTTTCTAGAAAGAACAGAGCACTTATGCAATCACAAAACAGGAACCACACCCCCTTGCACAACCACCAAGCACCAAGGTAACATCTGTAGCTAGCACCACTGAGTCTACACATAATCAAAAAATGTTACAGACCACTGCACTCCCTTTACTGATTAACTAACTACCCCCAAACCCCTTTAAAAGTCCCTGGGCCAAGGCAGAAACCTTGGAGTTGGCCTTTGGACAAGAGTCTGTCCCCTCCTCAGGTGGCCAGCCTCCTGAATAAAGCTCATACTACTTTCCGATCAACAGTTATCTCTTGCGTCTTAGTCTTCTGAACAACAGGCAGTTGAACTTGGGTTTGGTCACAATAGCAACTTCTTTCAATAATCAGCAGTTCCTTGATTCTGCAATATTTAGTGCAGGCTATGGGTCAGGTAATGTGCAATGTGCTTTATACGTATTTCCCCAGTCAACCGTACAATCCCATTTCTACAGATAAGGTCACTTAAGTTAATCATTATATGGCCTTGGTTAAGAACTGGGTTCAGAATTCAACCCCAGGTCTTGATGCACCCATAAGAACACCACATGGTGATGCAGAGTGCCTTATGATTTTCCATTTAAAAAGTATACTTAGGTAAGTGGTCTCTTTTCTAGGTCTCTGAAGGTTATGAATTTATAAACAGATAAAAGAAACCATGACAGCAGATGAGGCTATCTCCATTTTCTTTGACCATTTCCATCTTATTAGAATTTTAAACATATTAATTGCTAATTAGACAAATCTAGATGGTAATCACAGAGATTTAATTTACCCAATATCATTTATTGGAGGGAGAGATTTGTTACTTGGAAATGATAATTAACTCATCAGAAATGTTTTGGGATAGGAGGAAAAAAAATAAAAGGAAGTACTCAGGAATTATGCTAAAAAAAGAAGCTAAGATTCTCATGGTTACTGAATATATTGATGTAAGACAAAACATCCTCTCAATAGATAACATGTTTGTGGCTTTAAAGTAGGAATTGTAAAGAGATACAATACTGGAAAGATCTTTGGATATTTTAACACCTTAATGTAAGTTTAATGGTCTGTGAATGTTGGTTTTCTAACGCCTAATCAGAATTACAAATTGATTTTCAAAGTTCTTTTTTTTCCCCTATAGTTCTTGTTTTTGCTGTCTACTATGGAAGAAATGCACTACCTCTATAGCAAGTCTTTTAATCTTGTCTCCCTGTCTTTCTAACATACAAACACCACAGTGAGACACAAAATAATAAATTTCATTATCAGTGTTATCTAGCAAAGAAATGGTAGCTTTTTTTCAATGTTTATTGAAAGTTATACAACAGGAGTTTAGATATTAATATTAACAAGAATACCGAGTCTATCAGGAAAGATATATTTTCAGTTTCCACCAACCTTTATAAAATCACCTATGTAGTACTAAACAAACTGCATCCTTTTGCAAAAGATCTCAGTCTGACTGGATGAAGTGTAAAAAGCTCAAATATCGCATAGGCTTAACTTTCTTAATTCCTGGCAGAATATTCTATAGCAACCAGAAATTTTTAATTAAAAAAATAACGAAAATCAAGCTTTAAAATGAAAATTAAAAATAATATGGAAAATGAATAAGAAATGTGTGGGTAAATCCCTAGGTACAAGAAATTAAAGGGGGGGGGGAGATCTTGCATTATTATCCAAAGATGTCTCTGTTCCAAGTGATAATGGTAGTGCGGTCTGTGCCTTTTTGACACTATTGGAGTTCTCTCCAAAACAGTGCAGTTTCCCAGCAATGGTGTTCAAAGAGCTCTTTAAATAGTGGCTTTTTCATTACAAATTTTGCATGTAAACACCATGCATGTTCTGATTTAATGAGGCCATTCAATGCTTTCTTAATACTACTGAAACTTTCTCCCCCAGGACTCATTTGATTGCTCAGAAATATCTTTGATTCATTTGCATTTACTAATTCAGGGAACCATGAGGATATTTTCTAAGCCCCACTAAATTCCTGACAGTAAGCCCTGGGGATACAGCAATAAACAAGACAAATGTGGTCCTTACCTTCACTGAGCTTGTAATCCACTGGCTAAAACAGATTTTTGAGGAAGTAATTACAAGAACAGTGAATTTAACAAAGAAGTTGAAGGCACAATGCTAATATAAATATTTTATACAATAAAAAATGAACATAGGTCAAAGTTTTTATATAATTTGTTAATTAATGAGGGAACCAGAAATATACTGAAGTTGGTTCAAATGAGAACTTAATTTACAGAGATTCATACTCTATCACACAAAACTTAGTTCATTCTTATGAACAGGAATAATTTACATTGTTCTGGACAGGAAGCATTTACATTACTATTAGTTTTCTTCTATCCCTACGTAGATGTAAAATAGCTTAGTGAATCAAAGACAACTGAAGACACCCCTGTGGAACCAGGTCATCCCTAGAGAGTCACCCAGTGATCTCTTCTGCCTACTTCCAGGTCTTTGACAGTTTGTCCTGGTAGCTTACAAGGGATAAATCTAGAGAGGTTTGGTAATAATTGGGATGAATGGATAGTCACTCTGTCTCTGTAAACCTTACCTAGAAGGTTTAATATAAGCATTGAAGGGAGTCTAGAATATCAAGACTAGGGGTCTTAGAACATGTGTCAGCTTGCTTTGTTTCCAGGAAAAGTGCCAAAAAAATTGATGCTTTCTTGCGGTTTGGTATGTCAGCTATAACTTTATGTCAATGATCTTTATTATGTGTACAGCTACTCACTTTTCAAATGGAATCTCTGTGTGATGGTTAATTTTATGTGTCAACTTGACTGCGCCTGTGTCCAGATTATTTGGACAAACATGATTCTGCATATTTTGGTGACAGCATTTCTGGGTAACTACAATTACAATCAATGGACTAAATAAAGCAGTTTTCCCTCTCCAATATGGATGGGCCTCATCCAGTCAACTGAAGGTCTGATAGAGCAAAAGGCTGACCGACCCCTCCCCAAACAAGAAGGGATTTCTTCTTGCCTGACTATCTTAAGCTGGGACGTTGTTTTTTTTTTCCTTCTTTCAGAATGGAAATGAAACATCAGCTTCCTCATCAGGCTGCTAACTTTCAGCCTGAACTACACTGTCAGCTCCCCTGGATCTCAGCTTGCTGACTGCAACCCTTGGGTCTTGTCAGTCTCCATAATCATGTGAGCCAATTTCAAATATAAATATAAATGTATATATACACACATATACATATATACATACACACGCACATACATATAAAACAAGAAATGTTTTTTATATTTCATATAATATAAAGTCTCACTTTTTTAATGAGTGAATTTATCTACATTTCCTTGTATAAAAGACATTGTCTGAATGTGTACGCATTTACACATCATCTGTCCACCTGCCCTTTAGCAAATTTAACATTGTGATTTGTATCATCATCATAAGTGGTGGGGAAATACAACTTATCTTGCACAAAATATTGAAAAAGATATATTACTGTATGTGTCTGTTAGAGCACATGTTAACTTGTTTTAAAATCATGTGATTATTGCTTATTTTAAGTACAGCATGGGATTTGCAATCATAAAAACATAGGGTTACTCTCTGGCTTTGTCATTTTCTAGTTCAATGATCATGGAAATGCCATTTAACTGCAGTGGGCCTCAGATTCCTCATCTATAAAATAAAGATCATAAAACAGACTTCACATTGTGAGGACTGCATGAGGTAATGTATGTAAGGGCACTGGAATATAGTAAAGAGTCCAGAAATATAGTCCCCATACTTTCCTTTCAATGTCATAGAAAAAATGGTGTTTCAGTTCCTATACTGTGGACTTTGGGAGCACTGCATTATAGTCAGCACACGGAGTAAATGTATGAATTGAGTCAAACTGGGGGAAATCAAGATTACCTGAGTGAGATGCTGACATGTCCCCATAGGCACAGGCATGAGTTGGGTCTTGAGAAAATGCATGTAGACATCCTTTCATACTGACACCAAGTGGACCTTTCATGTAGTTTCAGGTATAGGATAAAACTGAAGGACGGAAACGATTAATCAGAGCTCCAAATCCTGCCAGATAGTATATGCTGCACAAAATGGCGGATGTTGCCTTTTCGTAAGCGTTTTGACTATTTTTTGAGCGCTAGGCTTCAGGCCATTTAAATCTTAGTAAGAAAAATTTCCTTACCAGTTTTCCTTTTCCTTCCTACCTCCATCCCTCCATCTTTCCCTACTGTCCTCCCTCCCTTCCTTCCATTTTTCTTTTTCTGGGCGGTAGTTTTCTTTTTTCCTGGTTTATTGAAACATTATTAACATAAAATATGTTAAATTTCAGGTATATAACATGATGACTTGATACATGTATATATTCTGAAATTATTACCGCAGTAGAATTATTTAACACCTCCATTCCCTCACATAATTGCCACTTTGTGTGTGTGTGTGTGTGTGTGTGTGTATGGTGAAAACATGTAATTATCTACTCTATTCTCTTAACAAGTATATAATACAGTATTGTTAACACAGTCACTATGCTATATCTTAGATCCCCAGAACAGACACATCTTATAGCTGGGAATTTCTATCCAATCACCAACATCCTCCCACTTCCTGCCTTCCACCAGCTTCTAGCTATTACTACTCTATTTCTGAGTGTGGTTTTTTTATTTTTTATTTATTTTTTATTTTTTAAAGATTTTATTTATTTATTTGACAGAGAGAGAGACAGCGAGAGAGGGAACACAAGCAGGGGGAGTGGGAAAGAGAGAGAAGCAGGCTTCCCGCCAAGCAGGGAGCCCAATGCGGGGCTGGATCCCATGACCCTGGGATCATGACCTGAGCCGAAAGCAGATGCTTAACGACTGAGCCACCCAGGCACCCCTGAGTGTGGCTGTTTGAGATTCCACATATAGGTGAGAACAAACAACATTTGTTTTTCTCTGCCTTATTTCACTTAGCATAATGCCCTTAAGGTTGCCATTCATGTTGTTGCAAAAAAAGTTTTCATTTTATATTAACTTTAGGCATAATTTACACATGTAATAAAATGTACCTATTTAAGGGTCAATTTGGTGCATTTTGACAAATGGATATATACACCAGTAGACTCAGAACTCCAGTCAAGATAAAGAACATTTCTGTCTCCCCCAAAATCCCCATCTAAGTCCTTGCAGTTAAACCACTGGTATACTTCCTGTGACTACAGAAGAGTTTGTCTCTTCGGGAATTTCACGTAAATGGAATTATACAGCACGTGTGTTTCTGAGGTTTGTCCAAGTTGTGTATATCTCTAAACAGTCTCTTTCTATTGCTCAGTGTATGAATGTAACACAGTTAACCCATTGTCTGATTGGTGGACACTGTTTATTTCTAGTTTGGGGCTATTTATGAACAAAGCTGCTATGAACATTTATGAATAAATCTTTAGGAAGATATACATTTTCACTTCCCTTATGTAATGACCTAGTAGTAGAAATGCTGGGTTAAAAAGTGTATGTTTAATGTTTTAAGAAACTGCCAAACTGTTTTTCAAAGTGCCTGTACCATTTTACATTCTCCCCAGCAGAGGCCCAGTTGCTCCATATCTTCACCAACACTTGATATTATCCATCTCTTTAATCTTAGCCATTTGGATAGGTGTGTACTAGAAAAGCGTTGTTATTTTAATACACAGTTCACTGATGGCCTACGATGCTGATTTTTTCATATGTTTATTGGTCATGTACATTCAAATACACAATTTTTATTTTTTCTTTGAAAATAATTTCAAACATGGAGAAAAGTTGCAAAAAAAAGTAATAAAAAGTAATACTTTCCCCATTTATGTTTTACTCATATTCACTAACTCATGGCATTTGCTCTCTCATTTGCTCCCCCCCCCCAAAACTTTCTCTCCCTAGTATATACACATGCCTGCATAAATACATGCGTATTTTATTTTCTTTAAACCATGTGAGGGTAAGTCAGGTATGCTGTGGCCTTTTAACCCAAAATACTTCAGGGTGCATTTCCTAAGACTAGGGATAACCTCTTATGTAATAACCACAATAGAGTTGTCACCATCAGTAGATGTAGAATTGATACAATACTTAGCCTGACACCTGTTTTCTAAGTTTGTCAACTGGCCTATCAATATTTAACTCTCAATATCACAAACTCATCTCTCCCCCCATTTATTTATGATTTCATTAAATGTTCTCATCGAAGTGTACATATCTTAATCATACTTAAAAAATTATTCCTATGTATTTCATATTTAATTCTAAACATTTACAGTTTCAAACATTAATTGCTAGTGTATACATATACTGTTAATCACTGTATGCTGACTTTGCATTCTATGATTTTGCAAAATTATTTATTTATTTACTTATTTATTTAATTCCAAGGAGCAGGCAGCACAGGGGCAGGTCCCAGGACAGGACATCTCCCTGACCAACTCTCCTTCTCTTCCAGTCCACCCAGTGCAATAGGAGGATGAATGCCAGGCACTCCTAGCCAAGGACAGATGCCCAGAGACTCCCACTGAGCCTATGGAGAGAGAAGGAGAACACAGGGACATATGGCCATAGGACCCCTGTCCCCACCTGCGCAAGGGTCCTCTTGGCCCCTGGGGGATGAAGATAACATTTCCTGGAGGAGGATGAAGCTCCTTCTTGGGCTCCAAGCTCCCTCCCCCTGTGTCAGCTCATCACTTGGGGGCCCCCAACTCTCACCTTTTTATTTTTAGTAGCTTGCTTATAGGTTTCTTAGGGTTTTCTATGTATAGTATCAAGTTGTCTGAGAATAAAGATGATTTTGTTTCTTTTCTTCCCATCTATATGCCTTTTATTTCCTTGTGTTTCTGCACTGGCTAGGCTTTCTAGTACAATGTTGAATGGAAGCGGTAACAGGGGGATATCCCTACCTTGTTCTTGATCTTAGGTCAAAAGCAATTAGTTTTATGCTATTAAGTGTCATATTGGGCCTAAGTTTGTTGCTGCTGTTGTTGTTTTTAATAGATATTCTTTATCAAGAAGAGAACATTCCTTCTTTTCCTTGTTTGCTTATTTATCATGAATGCATGCTGAAATTTCCTAAATGCTTTTTTTCTGCCTCTACTGAGATAATCATATGGTTCTTTCCTTAATTTTGTTAATATGGTTAAGTACCATAATCGATGTCTAAATGTTGCATCAAACTTGCATTTTTGAATAAAGCCAACCTTACATAATGCTGAATTTCAGCTTGCTAATATTACGTTACCCTTTTGCATCTGTGTTCATGACAGATATTGGTCTATATATTTTTTACTTTTGTAACATCTTCGCTTCTGATATCCTGGTTATGGTGGCCTTATAAATAAGTTACGAAGCATACCCTCTTCATCTATTTTCTGATGAAAAGAATGGTAATATTCTTTTTCGAATGTTTGGCAGAACTCACTAGTGAAGCCATCTGAGCCTGGCACTTTCTCTATGAAAAGTCTGTTATTTATGAATTAAATATCTGTAGCAGGTATAACACAATTCAGATTTTATATTCTTGAATCGGTGTGGGAAAAATCATGTCTTTCAAGGAATTAGTTATTTCATTTGGGTTGTCAAATACATTGGCATAAAGTTGTTAATAATATTCCTGAATTATTCCTTTTATGTCTCTTGAGTGTCAGGTAAAATCTCTTATTCCACCCCTAGTACTGACAGTCTGTGTCCTCTCATTTTCTTGATCAGTCTATAAAGGTTTATCAATTTTATGGATTTATTCATAGAACAAACTTCTGTTTTTATTGATTATTTTTACTGCCCGCTCACTTTCTTTATAACTATCTTATCTTCTGTATTTGCTTTCATTTACTTATTCTCATTTTAATTTCCTCTTCCTTTTCTAGCTTAACAGGAAAGATTATATCATTGATTTAACCACCTCTTCTGTTTATATTTTAGCATTTAAATCTCCAAATTCCCTGTAAGTGCTGCTTAGCTGCATCCCACACGCTGTGACGTGCTGCATTTTCATTTCCACCCAGTTGCAAAATATTTTCTAATTCCCCTTCTGATTTCTTCTTTGACCCATGGGTCATTTAGAATTCTGTTGTTTAATCTCCCAAATATATAAAGATTCTCCAAATATCTTCCTGGTATTGATTTTTATTTTAATTATGTTGTGGTAAAAAATACGTTCTGTATTATTTCAATCCTTTTAATTTTGTTGGGACTTATCTTGGGACCAAAAATGTACTCTACCTTGATAAAATTGTGTGAGCGTCTAAAAAGGGCGTGCATTTTTCTGTTATTTTGTGGCATTTCTACAGATGACACTTACTTCAAGTTAGTGAATAATATTCATAGGCCTTCCCTGTCCTCTAGATGTCAATTATTTCCTATTAGTTAATAGGATTTACATCTTCTATGTCATCATTCCTGGCCTACTTTTATAACAATTTCCAATAAAGGTATATGAAATATTCACTATAAATGTAGGGCTGCCTATTTCTCCTTTCTCTTCTAACAGTATTATTCTAACAGGCATTTTAAAGCTCTATTATTACGTGCATACACATTTCAATTATACGTCCTTGTGTTAAACTGATCCTATTATCATTACGAAATGTAACTTTTATTCCAGATAATATTCCTTTTCCTGGTGTCTACTTTTTGTATTAACAGACCACTCCAACTTTCTCCTGATTAGTATTTTGTATGCTTTCCTTTTTAAAAATCTTTGCTTTGAAGCTATCTGTATCTTTTTATTTAAAATTAGTTCTTCTAGAAAGCATGTAGTTGAATCTTGCTCCATATCCTAATAGCTTACCGTTTCTGTTTTTTTTAATTGGAGTGTTTCAACAACAGTTGTGTTTAATTTCTTGTTTTTTTTTTTTTAAATTTATGCCATCAATTCTTTGTTCTTTTTATTTCTTTATTTCCCTTCTTTTGGACTGAATATGTAATATATACAAATACATACAAAATACTTAAGGTGTAGGTAAATTCCTGAACTTCATAAGCATAGTATAATATTTAATTGCTGTTTTCATGATCATGAATGATAAAGAAACAAGCTCACCTAGTGAGATTCATGATTTCACACACATACTTTGTGGTGAAACTGAAGGTCATCGATTGCTTGGTCTGGCTCTTTGCAATATGCTGTTTCTACGACAATGCACAAATTGTGCCATGCATTATGTATATGAAAATCTGCTTGGAGTATATTTACCTGAGAGTGATAGCTTTCATTCAGTTAACTGACCTTTGGACTTATTTCTGCATTAATTTCACATTTGAAATATTACATTCTAGTAAAACAGTAATTAAAAATTCAATTTTTGCCATCAGATAATTTGGTGTCAAGTCTTAGCTTGACTAAGTTACCCAACAACATGCAGGTGGAAATTTTGAGCTTTAATTTTTTTTTATTTGCTAGGTAGAAATAATAATGCCTAACTTGTAGGGCACCTGGGTGGCTCAGTCAGTTAAGCATCTGACTCTTGATTTTGGCTCAGGTCACCATCTCAGGGTTGTGAGATCGAGCCCTGCATCGGGCTTTGCAGTCAGCACAGAGTCTGCTTGAGACTCTCTTTCTTCCTATGCCTCTGCCCCTCCCTCTGCTTGTGCGCATGCTCTTTCTCTCAAATAACTATTTATTATTGTTATGGATGATTAAAGGTACTAGAACCTACAAGCTGTACCTGTGAACCAAAGAATAATCTTCAAAGGACAATGTGTAGAAGGGCAAAAGATACCATCATTCTCATGCCCTCTCTCCAACTATTTTCTCTAAACCTAAGCTGATTAATCTCTCCTCTGATGACACTTTTTTCTCTCTTTCTTGATATTTTCATAGACATCCCAGTCCAGCCACACTGATCTAGAATCAGCCTGCCTTTTTCAAGTAACTTCACTGTTATATGCTCAGAGGAAAACTGATACATCATGTTCTAATTAAAAAAGAGGGGGGGGGAGGGAGGGAGAAGCAAAATATTTGAAGTGAGGCTAATCTGGATGTAGGTTCAAAATTATATATAATTTTTATAAAATTATAAAATTATATATACTATATATTATATATAGTATGTGTATATTTATCATATCTATTATCTTTGGGTAGATACTTTAATTTCATATCTCAAGATTTAATATTTAAATTAAGCTACTCACTTAAAGTACAATTACAGGATACCCCTTGTCATTTCTATCTTACCCTATCTATGACTAGTAGGCAGTCTTGTACCTCTGGGGCAGTAGTAAAAAGCAAGAAGAACAATAAAATGATCAGGCTAACACAAATATGAATTTATAAAAGTAACTTGGAGGATCAAATCTGGTGACTTCCAGTGCAAGGATTAAACTGGCAAAATGGAGGGTAGACAACAATATAGATCCTGGAAATTTTGATTTATCTGCTCTGGTTTCAATATCCACCAGTATAGAAGCTAAGATGCTTTTGGGTTCACAGACTCAATGCCCCCCCCCGCCACTCCTACTCCACAACTCTAGCCCTTCTTTTCCATGGTAGGCTGGATATTCTCTGTTTACCTTTCCAGTCCACTTCACCTTTTGGGCATTTATCTTTATAGCCTTTATGGACTGTATCAAGGCACTCTTGGCTTCTGACTTACTTTGCATGTAACCAATGAAATCCACTGGCAAGAAATGGGATGGTGGAAGGCAGGAAATGGGATGGTGGAAAGCAGAAGAGAGAGAAGTTGAGGTGTTATTCCTGTTTCTTCCCTTGCCCAGGTATGGTTTTGCCCTGGCTGCTCTCCTCTATCCAAGTAACAAACCCCACTGGCGAGCCTTCAACAAATAAAAGTCTCACCAGATTTCAGTGATGGCTTACATCTTCCTCTACTCTCCCTCCCCAACTTTCCACTCCAGGCTCAGATTTGGTGGTATTTTCTTACATACATTTTATATATGTAAAAATACGTATTTTATACATATACTTGTATATTTCTCATACCTATATTTCTTTTCTTTTTAAAGATTTTATTTATTTATTAGAGAGAGAGAGATTAAGCACAAGCAGGGGGAGTGGCAGAGGAAGAGGGAGAAGCAGACTCCCCTTTGAGCAGGGAGCTAGATGTAGGATTCAATCCCTGGACCCTGGGATCATAACCTGAGCTGATCTCATTCCTGTATTTATATAGAGAGATATATTTTATATATATTCCTATATTTATATATGTACTTATATATATCATATACATGATATATACTTCATATACATCATATACTTATATATATCATATATATATCATGTATATGATATATATAAATATTAAAAATATATATAGAAATATATATATATATAAAAGCATCAAATCTCTAAAATCATCCCTCTTGAGCATGCCTTTTTTTCTTTTGCAACTTTGATATAGACCCTTAGACCCTCAATTCAAATCCTGTTTCTAAACTCACAAAGTCTACCTAGTTCATCTTCCTGTCTTGCTACCCTAAGAGCATCCAAAATATACATATTCTTCCTCTTATCATGCCTGGATCTCCAAGTATCTTGCTGACCATCACTTCTTGCCAACTGAAATATACTCATCTGCTTTACTGATTTAAAATTGTTCCTGTTTCCACCAGGAAGATATGACAGACATACCTTAACATTAACACACATTAGCATTTCCAAGCACACAATAGCATATACAAACCTCCTAACAAAATATATTTCCTAAATCTGTTAATTTTTTGTAATCCTATTTTAAAATAATACATTTTAAACTTTTGATCAAAATTTAAGTTCTTTTTTTTTTTTTACACTCTCTATATCTGCAAATGATCATTTTTTCTCTGCATGCCCATACAAGTATGTAGGTAAGTCTTTGGTTTTACGGTTTCAGTATTCAAGTATTTCATAGTATGATCAAATAGCACAAGTGTAACGGCTACATTATTTCATACAACAGCGTGTTTCTTGGGTAACAGGTGGTTCACTGGATTCAGAAGTAAGTACAAGGCAATTATAACCCCTAATTACACTTGAGAATGATGTAAGCAATACCAATAATTTATTCTAAGGAGAAAAAAATAGTATTCATTTGTTGTTACAAGTTCAGAAGCAAAACTGTGGCATTTTATACGTGGTGATATATTTTCAGCTTACACAACCGAATTCTGTACTGACAGTCAGTACCCAAGCTGTCATCCATTCACCACTGACCTATAACATGTGGGAAACTGGGAGTCAAGGAGAAAACTCAAGTTTAAACAGAGTGGGCCACGCTTGATGGCCACACAGATACTCTCTCCCTTTGGTACTATTCAATACCGTTTGTGAGGCAAAACAACCAGAAAAGTTATTTCTTGTTCTAGAATATCTAGAGATTAAATTCTCAGGTTGTTTGTGATAAAAATGCCCTATGCATGCCTTTCGTCAGTTATTATCAAACAATATAAAGTTGTCTTCATAGGTTTCATTGGCTGACTCGAATCAATTATTTAAAATACTTCAAACACTTTTAATTTGTAAGACAATGATACTTACAATTGACTTATACCTTTAACAATGAAAATCGTTTTTCTCTTAAAAAAAGTACTATAGCACGGAATAAGTATCATATATTGCATTGTATTCCATCATCTTATATAGGCCCTTTTAAGCATTTTTATAAGATCTATAATAATCTGCCTGGTTTTTGCTCACCATCACAACTTTGACCTTAGCACAATGACTGGCACAAAGAAGCCCTCACCATTAAGCATTTGGTCAGTGAATAAAACAATCAATTTTTTAAAAATTGATTTATTGATTATTGGTTATTAATTATTAAAAAATTTTTTAAAAACCTTTACAAGGTTCTTCTAACCTCCCATGTTCCCTCCTGAACCTCTCCCTAATTTTCTCCCATACTATTAATGGATTAAGGAGAAGTGGGGTGGAGTTGGAGTAGAGAAAGGAAAAAAACAAAAATAAAACTATCCTATCCTTTTCAACGCTTGTTATTTAGAAAATACTATTATTTTTATATTTCAATATGGAGGCTATTCCATGGGTTAGGCCTGGCATCAGTAAGTCTCCAAATGGAATAAATTTGGATAAATCAATGTACCTGACAAGACAAATATCAATCAATGATGACTCGAAGCAAAGGAAACAGAATCATTCAAACCCCAGACTAACCAATAAAAAGGGTAAACAATGCCTTTATATAAAGAGAATAAAGCACAAAGAAGACACACAGACACATCCATCATTCATGCACATTAATTCAAGGTTATTTGATAAGTTCGAATATATATTTCTTTGATGAGACATTTAGGTAAAAATGAATTTACTTTTTACTTGAACTCATACAAAATCCCTTATTAATTCAGAAATAAAAATAGAGACTCTATGGAAACATATTTTTTCAGTCACAGACAAATGGAGGTATGGTGGTGTAATGCAGAGAACTTTGGCTCCTGGGCTCAGACAATCTGTGTTCAAATCCTGACTTTATGACTTACTCGCCATATGACAGAGCTCACCCTACTTTGAAGGATTATTCTGAAAACTGAGGTTAATATATAGTAACACCAAACTTACTTCTTTCCATATGGGTGGTTGTCTTTGGGAAATTTTTCTTCCAGAAAATTTAATTCTGTTTTGAGTTTCTGTGTGTGTTTGCATGTGTCTGTGTGACCATACCATAGTTTATTGTTTATTTTCTCAAAGTTTTCCTAAAATATAGGGATTGTAACTGTATTACCTTTCCTAGATGAAATCACATTGAAGCCTTAAGTGCTTGTCGGTCTCTGAGAGAAAGTTGTGTTTCCTTATGGCCTGAATATCTGGGAATGGACTTCCCTTGGTATTCTTTCTGGTTAAGATGGGAAGCAAAAGAGGTTGAAGAAAAAGAAAACTTCCAACATCCACTGGATGCCTTGATGATGAGTGTGGGTTTTAAGCATACATATGGAGTGCCTACTGACAAATGTGGCCTTTCCAATATTTATTTTGAAACTAAACACTGCAGTACATAAAAATCCTGAAAAATTTATTTTTTTTTGAAAACATAAGCCTTTAAAATAAATATGTCTCTTGCTTCAGCGAAGACTCACTGGCCTAAATGTTATAATTGCTTTTAAGCGCCAAGGAAGTTGGAGAAATAAAAGATAAAATTACAGTGACTGCTTCCCTCATGAAAAGTCATTCTTTGAGTAATTCAGTAAACAGAGGCGCTTATATAATCCTGTTCATCTGTGAAAAATACTTTATGACAAAGATGTCTCTGTGATAAGAATTAATTAAGATCAACCATCTGGTTTGAGGAGTTTTCCTCTAAAAGCAAAAGGAAAAAAGTATTCTTGAATTGTTTAAAAAAGACAGCATTCATTAAAGATAGAAAAGTAAGTAATATTATTTTGATTAATTTAGGCAGGAACGTGTATGTTTAGGAAAGAAGAGAGTCACCCAGCTGAGATGAAAACTAAACAAATATCTGTATCTCTATCTATATGTCTATCTAAGTCTCTACGTCTCTATCTCTATCTATACAGCGTATGTGGTTTATATTATTATTGTTGTAACTCTTATTTTAGACTTTCAAATGGGATATTTAGGGCCTCAAAAACTTTTGTGTTCAGTGTTAATCTTTTATTCTTCTCCTCCCAAACCCCACACAAAAGGTAAGCTTACATAGCCTTCTGCCTGTTCTGTCATTTTGGTCATATCTTTCCTGAAGTCAACTAGTAATTTCACTAAAGAATCACTGAACAGCCTCCATTATCATGAAATTCTTCTGTGTCCTTAACTGTAACCCTTCATAACACAGCTACGTTATTCCAATCCTATTAGTAAAAGCATCTTTCAGAGTGACAGAATGCCACCTACATGCTACACCTGAAAATATTTCTGAAGTACGTGTTTTGATATGATCAGGTCAGAGGAAGGTAATTGACCCCCACCCGCAATACCCATATTTTTTCCAATCCACCAAACAGACCTGGATGTAAATCTCTCTTTGTCATTTACCAGCCATGTGGCCTTGGACTGTTTCAGAGGACTGTTAGAAAAATGAATTCCTCTATTATTTTCCATGACAATCTTGCTATATGTTCATGAAATATTTAGCATAGGGTATAGAAAGCAGCAGGCACTCAATCAATGGTAGCCAAACAATAGAAACAGGTTCCTGGAAGAGCCTTTTAAAGGAAATTTGTAGTCACGTTTCTGGGTTCTCAATAATGAAGACTTTTTGAAGTCAGCTTCTTGTGAGCAAGACATGATTATCTGGAGGGGCACATCCACATTCATGCAAACATACATACACGCTCTAATTTCAATGTAACATACCTATAACTTCATTAACAGTAGTTTTCAAATTATATGTAAGATTTTAACACTCATGATGCTATTAAGAAAAAGCAAATTCTTCAATACCTATTTTCACAAAGCTTAACTATGTTTTGGAGATACATGACTTGGCTATTCTGGAGATGTAATTTTACTTTTAACTTTGCATTCCCAATGATCGGCCAGCAACTTTTAACAGTTCTCAATGTCACTAAGAGAACATATGATTTCCTGGACAGATGTGTTCTGTGATTAGGGTTTTTCTTTTCTAGTGCGCTATAGAATTTCCCTTTAAAGAAGTCTGAGCTGCTGAATGTTCAATTGAATCAGAAGAATGTTGGCATTGTGCCCAACAAACAAATATTCCAGGTACATTAGACAAGTAAATATTCATTAGAAATGTCTGGGATGTGAGTGCCTGAGGTAGTGTAATGTGAACTGGAACAGCACTGGGATAAATTACCTTGGTCCGATAGGAGCCAGTCAGGAAATAGAGATTATAGCACTTATTTTAACAAAGAGGATTTCGTTTACTCTCAACTATTGTTAAGAAACAGAAAAGAAAGAAGAGAACACCAAAGTAACACTTTAAGAAGCAGCTACCATCCCTAGAGATGGGGGAACCAGGGGAAGAGGATGGAATTTTTACAGCTTAGAAGCTTAAGATTTAAGCCTATGGAGCAGAGACTCAGCCTCTTAGAGAGGACACCAGCCAGATGGTGCCGTGTGTCTCTGAGCTTGGAGGAAGGCCCATGTGCTTGGATCCAGGTAGATACCAATGGGTTGGTTCGGCGGCTTCAGAAGAGGGAGTGATGAGGTTGATACTGTTGAGTGTTAAAAAATCTGGGACTGGAATTTGCTGGGTCAACACTGATGAGAACAGCAAGCAAAAAAAGGAAGAACCATAATCCTCCTTCCTCCTCTCCATCAGCTGTCTGACTTTCCTCTAGAGACTTTGGCAGGCAGAACCTAACAAGTAGCCACCTGCCAAAGGTGCCACGTTATTTGAACCTGAGTAAGTATGGCTTAATGACAGAATTTGCATTATCAAAGCAATTTTCTTTTGAGCATAATTTCTGTGTTTCTGTACTAAACATTCAGAGATGAAATAGTAAATAAAAACAGAGAAAGAAGAAATTAGGTGAAGTAAAATAGAAAAACTTTAAGGAGATGAGGGTGGCATTAAAGAATGCTTAGAGAATGGAGCGCATAAGTTAAACGGAGAATTTATATAGTGCAGCCCAAGTGGTGAATATTTTCTAATGGGTCTGCCCAGAATAGCATCCTGCTTTTCTCAAATGGATCTCCTTGTTCTTCATCAGATGTGATATAGTTTAGGGATCCACTCGGTACTGCCATTTCCATGCATATTATAAATTACTCTCAATAGAATGATAACCTAGCTCAACCAGTAGACTAATTTCCTCCCATAGGTCTGACTGATTGACAGGTAAGTACTCTTTTGTCTTCATCATCATCATCATTATAGTTAAATTTAGGATCACAAGAGCTAATGAGTTCCAGTTTCTCTCTGTTGGTGAAGAAGATGTGAACCTTGTGTCCATGCATACAGAAGAAGCTAATCAGAATGAGTCTACTCCCAGGGAAAGACAGTCAGCAGAAGAGGGAGCAACTTGGTGAATTAAGTCCTTTCCTATAGGACCCCTGACACCATCTTTCCTTCTAGTCCCTATGTTTGGGTGACCTTAAAAAGCAAATCCCACCTTCTTCAGAGTCTACTCTGACTTTGATCTTTCTCTTGCAAGCTGGAGTCTCCTCCCTGGTATAGGATATCTTCCCTGATTTAAAACCTGACAACTTCTATTACAAGGTCTATTAAACACACCCTCCCCTTTCAACACTCTTTTCACTGACTCACACCCTGACATCCTCTTTTGCGGGGAGACTAAACTATTTGAAGAATAACCTTGATTTTGCTCCAATTTACAGTAAAACAATCCTCCACAAATTCCAATATTCTAATGAAATTTTGTTGTGAGTTACTTAAGATAAAACCCATGGTATATTAATATCACACTTGAGAACTGCATCCAAACTATTAGTGCATTTCTCTTTTTTTTTCTCACCACTTGGAACACTCTGCTCTTTTCTTCCTCTACCACCTGCACTCTGAAATTCTGAACTGATTTTTGGAAGCACCCAGAAGATGCAGACACGCAAGTGCCACTTGAACTGCCTTCATACAATCTTCGTGGAATTCTTCTCAAGGCTGGAATTTATCAGTCTTCATACTTCTCATGATTATTTCATTATATAAGGTGGGAAGTACTTCAAGGTTCAGCTAGACACTTAATACAAGAGACTTCTCCTTCCCATAACACTGCAGACTTTTAGCTGTGGATGTGAGTTGAGTCACTGTTAGCTCAATTTAATGAAAATAGTGGTGGTCAGGTAATATATTTATACAGAATAGAATTTGCTTCATCAATTACCTATTTTTTATGTGCCCTAAATATTTTCTAAGCGTATATGGACTAGTTTTTCTTTTTGGATTCTGTCGTTACTGTTATCCATGAAGTGAGATTGGATCAAGGTTATTTTTTATAATTTGAAATCTACTACTCTAGTCCTCTCTCTTTCTCTCCTCGGTCACCACACTTCCCTGTCTCAGCTGTCCCCAGATTCCCCCAGCTGTCTCTAAACTGTAGATTACCTCGGTTTTCAGGTTGTTTGAAAGGCATCTGAAAGCATTTAAGTAGCGGGCAAGGGCTGATTTTGCTCCTGGACATATTAAACAGCTTCACCGTCAAAGTTGTTATTTTATTATTAACTGATTAAACAACAGCATCCTGAAAGTCATGGTGTTTTTAATTACCTATAATTCCTTACAATGTTTTCAATACTTAATTTTTTTCTCCAGCAATTTAGTAGGACCTTGGCTTTCACTGGTTGAACAGTGTAGTATTGACTATTCATGTCTATCCCTGAAGACACATGACATGTGGTCATTTGTCATTTTCCTGGTACTTAAATTCGAGATGTGCACATTGTGAGGCTGTAGTTCCAAAAGTGTTCCTTAGCTGGTGAACGACTTTTGTTTAGTAGTGAGACTACACAACCCCACCTGACTTTGCTATAGTGGCATTTAATGTACAAGTTCAATCGTGCTGTAAAAAGATATTTATTATTCAGGAAATACTCATCTTAAAGCAAGGATTTTCACGTCTCTGAAAATAATAATTATTGGAATTTAAAAGATAAGCTTCCTGTATATTGACAGAAAACAAACTTTCAACAGATGAACATAGGGGAAGGGAAGGAAAAAAAAATAAGGCAAAAACAGAGTTAAGAGACTCAACGTTAGGAAACAAAGGGTAGCTGCAGGGGACGTGGGTGGGGGGATGGGGTAACTGGGCGATTAAGGAATGCACTTGATGTAATGAGCACTGGGTGTTATATGCAACTAATGAATCAATAAATTCTACTTCTGAAACAAAAAAAAAGAAAAAAGAAAAGAAACAAAAAAGAAAGCAAATTTTCAAGTCAAGAAGAGCCAGATTTGTATTTTAGTTCTTGTACTCTCTTTTGTCATAGCTGGAAAAGTACTTACTGTCTCTTAATTTATGTCCCAACCTGTAAACTACTTCTGAAGATGTCAGAGAGGATTAAATAAGACAACAGATGCATATTAATACTAGCTCACGGTGGGTCCTTAATAACTAATGAGCATCATTGTTAAATTTTATCTTCGTACTTTGGACAAGACCTATAGTTTTTCTTTTCTTTTTTCATTTTAGATCCTCTGGTGTTTGATTTTCAATATTTTGCATGGCTATTAGTTGATCTTCTCCAATCGAATAGTATCAAACATTATGAAAGAGGTTAACCTGGCAGTTTTCCCTTTCCTGAAATGACTACACGGTCTCTTAAGAGCCTTTAATTGGATTTCAGTTGGTTAATATCTTTTTTGAATTCTAACACTTCTTGCAAGATACTCGTATAGAATAAAAATCAATTCCAAAACTAAAAATGAATCATTTTTTAGTATTTACATCTCATTTTTCAAATATACTTATTTTCATAAAAGCATTTTACTGTTAAAAATCTTTTTTTAAACAGATGCTTTATTCTTAATCTGTGTTTTTCACCAAATTTGTAAGGACCAAAGTGCTTGCTCTTTAAAAGCAAAGCAGGCCCTCTAGTTGTCTAAAGAGATTTTGCTGCATTAAGATTACTTTTCATTCCACTTTTTCATTCTAAAATAAATTCTATTCTATGACATTGAAACTTTTTAAAACAGCTTTATTGAGACATAACTGATATGCAAAGAACTGCACATATTTGCACAAATTGATGAGTTTGTATATATGCAAACCCCCATGATACCATTACCACAATTAGGGTAATAGATATGTCCAACACCTCCACAAGTTTCCCTGTGTCCCTTTTTTTTAAGCTTTATTTAGTATAATTGATGTACAAAAACTGCTCAGTTTGATTTGAATATTAATATCTCATTCACTCATTAAATTATCACCACAATCAACATAATAAACATATCCATCACCAAGAAAAGTTTCACTGTGTCCCCTTTTGTGTGCTTGTGGCAAGAACACTTGAGCTCTTAATACATTTCTAAGTGCACAATACAGTATCTTTAATTATAGTCATATTGTAAAGCAGATCTTATGCATTTTGCATGCAGTTGTGTTGCATAACTGAATTTTTTTAGAATTGAACAACTCTCTAACTTCCCCTCCTCGCAGCCCATAGTAGCTACGGTTCTATTCGCAGCTTCTATGAGTTTGACAATATAAATGGAAACCTGAAGTATTTGTCCTTCTGTGGTTGGCTTATTTCACTTAGCATGACGTCATCCAGGTTCAACCAAGTTGTTGCAAATGACAGAATTTCCTTATTTTTCAAAAAGCTGAATAAAATTCCATTGTATGTATATGTCACATTTTCTTTATTTATCCATTCCTCCATTAACATGATCTTCTTTTCATCTCTTGGCTATTGTGAATATTGTTAAAGTGAACATGAGAGTGCAAATACCTCTGTGAGATCCTGATTTCAGTTCTTTTGGGTATACACCCAGAAGCAAGATGAATCATATGCAAACTCTATTTTTAATTTTTTTGAGGAACCCCCACATTGTTTTCCATAATGGCTTTACGAATTTACATTCTCAGCAATACTGTACAAGCATTCCAATTTCTCCACTTACTCACCAACAATTTTTATTTTTTGTTTTCCTGGTAATAGTCACCCTAACAAGTGTGAGGCAGTTACCTCATTGTGGTTTCAATTTGCATTTCCTTGAGGATTACCGATGTTGATTATCTTTTCATATACCTGTTGGCTATTGCATGACTTTGGAGAAATGTCTCTTCAAGTCCTTTGTCCATTTTTAATCCAGTTAGTTTTTGCTATTGACTTGTAGGAATTCTTTTTATATTATGGGTATTAATCCCTTATCAGGTATATGGTATACAAATATTTTTCCCCCTTTTAACTGTTGTCTTATTTCTCTACGGTGCAGAAACGTTTTAGTGTGAGGCAGTCCCATTTGTCTAATTTTGCTTTTGTTGCTTGTGCTTTTTGTGTTGTAGCCAAGAAATCACTGCCAAGCTCAATCTCTTGAAGCTTTTCCTCTGTGGTTTCTTCAAAGAGTTTTATAGTTTCAGGTCTTGTGTTTAAATCTTCAAATTTTACTTGATTTTTGAATATAGTGTAAGTTAAGTGTCCAAATATATTTTTTTGCCAGTGGATATCCCGTTTTCCCATTACTGTTTATTAAAGAGACTATCATTTCCTCCTTGTGTGTTCTTGGCACCTTTGTGGAAAATGAGTTGACTGTTGATGTCTGGGTTTATTTCTGGGCTCTCTATCCTGTTCTGTTGGTTTACGTATCTGTCTTTATGCCAATATCATGCTGTTTTAATTGCAATAGCTTTATAATATAATTTGAAATCAGGAAGCGTAATGCCTCCAAGTTTGTTCTTCCTTCTCAAAATTACTTTGGCTATTTGAAGTCTGCTGTGGTTCCATATGAACTTTGGCATTTTTTTCAATTTTGTTAAAAAAATGTCCTTGGATTATGATAGGTGCTGCACTGAATCTGTAGATTTCTCTTGGTAAGTATGGACATTTTAACAATAGTATCTTCCAATCCGTGAACTCAGGATGTCTTTCCAATTATTTTTGTCTTCTAAATTTCTTTCACCAGTTAGTTGTACTTTTCAGTATGTAAGTCTTTCACCTCTTTGGTTAGATATATTCCGAAGTATTTTATTCCTTTTGATGCGATTAGAATAGGATTACTTTCTTTATTTCTTGGATAATTTGTTTTTGGATAGTTTGTTGTTGGTACACAGAAACATAATTGATCTTTGTATCTTAATTTCGTATCCTGCAACTTTACTGAATTTGATTATTAGTTCTAACAGCTTTTTGGTGGAGTCTTTAGGATTTTCCACATGCAAGATCATGCCATCCACAAACAGAGATGATTTTACTTCCTAGATTTTCAATTTTTTCTGGGACTCCCATAATATACATATTGTTTTAATCAATGTTGTCTCATAATTCCCTTAGACTTTCTTTACTCTTTATCATTCCTTTTTTTTTTTATCCTTTAACTGGATAATTTCAAATGGTTTGTTTTTGAGTTTGCCAATTCTTTTTTCTTCTTGCTCAACTCTGTTGAACCCCTCCAGTGAGTTTTTTTTTCTAGTTCAGTAATTATATTCTCTAGTTCTCCTGTTTGTTTTTATTACTTTGTTTTTATTACTTGTTCATGAATTGTTTTCCTGATTTTATTCAGTTTTCTATCTGCATTCTCTTATAACTCACTCAGCTTCTTCAAAATGACCTTTTTTCTCAATTTATTTTTAAGCATTTCATTGGTCTCCATTTCTTTAGGGTTGGTTACTGGAGATTTCTTTTGTTCTTTTGATTGTGTCATGTTTTTCTGATTCTTTGTATTCCTTGTAGCTTTGCACCGATGTCTGTACATTTGAAAAAAGAATTACCGCTCCCAGTCTTTATGGACTGGTTTTGACTGAGAAAGACCTTCAACGATTAGGTTGCCTTTATCTTATTTATTTATTTATTTATTTGGTACTTAAAATTTATTTTATTTGTTTGTTATGTTAGTCACCATACAGTACATCATTAGTTTTGATGTAGTGTTCCATGATTCATTGTTTGCGTATAACACCCAGTACTCCATGCAATACGTGCCCTCCTTAATACCCATCACTGGCCTATCCCAATCCCCCACTCCCCTCCCGTCTGAAACCCTCAGTTTGTTTCCCAGAGTCCATAGTCTCTCATGGTTCATTCTCCCTTCTGTTTACCCCCCTTCATTCTTCCCTTCCTTCTCCTACTGATCTCCCTGCTATTCCTTATGTTCCACAAATGAGTAAAACCATATAATATTTATTATTTTTTATTATTATGTTCAATTAGCCAACATATAATACATCATTAGTTTTTGATGAAGTGTTCAATGATTCCTTTAGATTACATCTTTGTTACTAGCTGTCCCAGGAGTCTGATCTGTTGTTGTTTCCTAGATCCCTAATTTTTTCTACTGTCAGTTTCTTCACAATTCATATTGTGGTTCAGGCAGAAACTAGCCCCTCAAGCAGCACACTGAAAATCTGGGAGCACTGGAACTATATATACCCCACTCCTGCCTCCACCTTCCCCCACCCAGAGAAGAAGACTCAGTTCTGAATCTTCTTTGATACTTGCTGAGCAAATCTGGCTACAGGAAGATGCCCTTCTCCCAGCTGCTCCAGGCATCCAGACGACAATAGTTCTTTCAGACCTCTGTGCGCAATGTGACAGAAGCCTGCCCTCTGGAAGTGCACTGAAATGCCCAGAATGTTGGATGTTCACTCCACTCTCTCTCCTCACCTTCCCTTTAAGATCTCTTAGGGCAGAGTCTTGCTGGCTCAGGGGAGGGTGTGACACAAGTAAAGTTAATTTGTTTTACACATTTCAGTACAACTGATCTTGTTTTGGTGTTCACCGGGGATACTGCAAATTCTTAACTGGAATCTCAATTTCTTTTAAGGTACTTTGTTTCTTATACTGTTGTTAAATCAGTGTTTCTGTGGGATAAGAAGGGATGGAACTTCCTAGTCCCCCATCTTGCTGACATTACCCTCTATGACACTGAAACTTGCAGTCTCTGCAGTCTTTTGGGAAAGGTGAATCAACTCCAAAGGACAGGAAAAGTATTCAGAAGCACTGAGAACCGTCTTCTGGGGGCTTATTTGCCTTTAGTGTTGCATGTTAAGTAGCCCAGATTTTAAATCGAATGCCATTTGTCGGATTTTGCAATTACTGAGTGCCCTTCCTAAAACATAGTATCATCAACCTTTCCCTTAGGCAAACCTATTACTGAGGAAATTTAGGACATTTAGATAAAATGAAAGAAGATTCTAAACAAAATATCAGTTATGAGATTGAGCCATCAAATATGACATTTGCATGTAGAATTGGGAACAAAAACCTCAAAAACAGAATGTTACTATGGCTTCCATTAAGTGTTTTTTTCCCCTCTTCTCTTAGTGGACAAAAATTGCCTGCTGGCTAGTCTACTTGCCTCTAGCTTTGACCTAGTTACATGAACATTGCCTATAGGACTTCTAGTATGTACTCTCTAAAAAACAACTCTGACCATGTCATTCTTCTTCTTCTTCTTCTGTTTTTTTTTTTTTTTCCTCTTATACCATTCAGTGCTTTGTGGTTTCCAAAAACGAGACAGCTGTTCTTTAACATGGCATGCAATGTTTCCCCATTGCCTGGTCTCTGCTCACCTATCCTTCTCTCTCTAGTTTCATCTCTACCACTTAATTATTGTTCTAAAAACATAAAAAGCCAGAGCTTCAGAACTCTCTCACTGCTCATTCTGCCTGGGAGTTCTATCCCTGACAGATGCAGTATGTTATTCTTCCTCTTTTTTGCATCCTAACTCCTACTGTTGATTAAAAATAATTTCAGACCTCATTTCCTCCAGAGAGCCTTTTCTGAATCTCCCAAGATGGACTGAGTATCAATCATTAATATTTGATATATCTTAGGGGCACCTGAGTGGCAGTGTGTGTTAAGCATCTGACTCTTGGTTTCAACTCAGGTCATGATCTCAGGGTCCTGGGATCAAGTCCCCCTTTAAGGTCCACACTCAGTGCAGAGTCTGCTTGAGATTCTCTCTCCGTCTCCCTCTGCCCCTCCTACTGGTGCATGGTCTCTCTCTCTCTAAAATAAATAAATCTTTAAAAAATATTTGACATAACTTAAAGACTTCTGAGACTGTGATAAATATTGTATATTTTTATTTCTTCTGGACTATGTGCTTCTTCAAGAAAGAAAATGTTTCACATTTAAGTTTGTTTTGCTGCACAATGCTTGTAATACCACAGTCATTTAATAAAAAAGGATTGTGTATGGTAGAAAAAAATTGAGGTTCAAAAATCTGCTCTCAAGTCCTGTTAATTATGACTTATAAATAGACTACTACAGTACTATGGCTACCTCTTTATTGGGTTACTGACACAGCTTCCCAAGTAGAAAGAACTTGTCTCCACCCCATGGTAGCCATCACTGCAGACAAATCTTCCAAAATAACAGGTAAAGAGCCACTAGGTGATCAAGATTCTCTAGCATGGACTAAAGTTGTAAAAAATCACGTTCAGATATTCAAAATGAAATTTTAAAATAAAATAAAAAAGCACTCCTGGTCTCCAACTTATATGCTTTTATTTGGATTCTTCCTTGATCTGAAATCTCTGTCTTTATCTTTGTACTTATTCTTGTTCGTGCCCCAGTTATGTCCTACTTCCTAATTTTCAGATCTAGTTCAATGTCTAATCAGCATTGACAGATTTCCTGATTTATTCTCCAGTAAAATTGGTGTCTCTTTCATCTTAGACTCAAACTGGGCCCTGTACATATTTAAGTAGCACATTTTCAAATCAGTAAGGATGTCCATTTTGTTCTTCCTGTTCTAGACTGGAATGTACCCACAGGAAGGGACCCTATTTCTAGCAGTACAGTATAGTACTAAGAACACACCATTTGGGATCAGATTGAAGCTGCAAAATTGACCTAAATTGTGTTCCATTTAGCTGCGGGATATTCTTTTTTAGTCTCAGTTTCCTCTGCAGTTACTTGGCATGATGGGACAAATTTTGAAATGGGAATTCTAAACAATAAAATAACTATCCATAGCTGGAAAAATGAGATTCCATTTGGCAGCATAGAGAAGTCTAAACTCACAGCACGTCTGGTGCGGCACAGGCAGAGTGACGAGTTCTCCTGATCTGCCTAGAACTTCCCTGCTTTTAGCCCTGGAAGCCCCATATCCTAGAACTCTCTCAGTTCCAGGAAAACCGTGATTGTGGGTCACTTTACAGCTAACTGGCATTAGCATTCTTATACATCTTTAAATGACATGAATATAAAATTTGAAGATTTGTCAGACAGTGAAGAATAAAATGAAATAAGACTGAAGTTACAACGACCAAATAGTAAGATGTTGTACAAATTCAGTCCCAAACAGTGAAACCATTCCACTGGTAGAATAATGAATACATAGGACTTCTGTTCAATAATCAACAAAATTTGATGATTCCCTAGATAAAGGGATTGAAGAGGAAGAACTATAACCCCAACAAATTAGCTAAGAATCTCATTAAGAAGGAAGGCAGAATTATTGTTTCCTGATGAAGTTGATCAGGCTAATATCCCGAGAACAATGAGCCAACGAATATTATTGAAAATAAAATGGTGGGAAAACAACATTTAAGTGGGAAATTGAAATGAACACACCACATTATATCTTCAGATAAAGTTGGACTGCATGGGATTCTGGAGATATAGTGGCAAGCATGCTATGAACACATCTGGAGATGTGACAGCGTAAAGTGTAGGAAGCCAGGAGAGAAGTGGAATGGCTAGAGAAAATATGCTCTGAATTCCACCTTTCAGTACAGATAATAACAACAATAATAAATGTTCAATACAAGCAGTTGTCAATCACATCAAACAGTAGGCCAAGTCCACTTAAGTTATCTTAAACCTCAAAATCACTAGGAGTTAAGTATCCACTTGAGAAAATATTTGGATTATTTGCATTTGGAAAGATAGGAAATGGCCAGAAGGGACAAGGGATCCTGGAAGGAAGAGATGGTCAAGATTTCCATGCTTTATGATGGGCAAGTCTCACTTAACTATAGTGGAAACAGAGATGCAAGGCAGTTGCTAAAATGAAACTGAAATTAAGAGGAGGCAGTCATGTCTGAGACAGATATGCTATTATGCCATATCTTAAGTTTAAATTATGAAAAGTGACTTTTTAAGCTACAAATCTGTCAGCAATGTTGTCTGGGACTAAGATAAGAGATAAAATAAGTTTTGAATATTGAATTGGATTTCAAAATGTTACACTTTAGACAATATCCCAAGGAATTTTGTTCTTGTACATTAATTTTGAGAGGGTGTTTGGATTGTCCTATCCCCAAATTTCACATTAAAGGCCACAACAGTAAAGGATTATAGTCAAACCAGTAAAAAAACTTTTATGGTTAATAATGCAGTTTGATTTTCCACCAAAAGGGTAAAACCTTTTTGAAGAAAATTGTGAGATAGGGTTGGACTGAAATATTACTGTTGAAATATAACTGCAAAGACAAAGTCTTTTTTCCTCTAAATAAGCACACATTGGTCGTATGGAGGAAAGTTAAGAGAGAAGACAGTACTGTGTATTTAGGAAGTATCATGTCTTCACAAGATTAATAAGATATATTCCATTTATACAACATTTCCTTTTTTTTTTTTTCCAAGCATAGGAAAACCACTTATCAACACAGTTCCCAAGTCACTTCCAATATCTGTCATCAGGGGTATTTAATACATCTTTCCATCATTTATGTGCAACTTTTTTCATTTCATGCAATGTAATTGAAGCTGAGGTGTAGTTTTTACAGAAAACTTATAAATAATTGGACAATTTAAGTTTTGAGAATTAAAAAAATCAGTATGCTTATTCTATGAATGAGGGGACTAAAGCTAAAATTAGAGGACACTTTTCAGTTAAAAATCATTTTAAACAAATATTTATAGAGTAACTACTATGTGCCAGGCATTGGGTATATAGCAGTGAGCAGGCAGATGTGGCAGTGAGCCTCCAGATGCTTACTGTCTGTACCACTGAACTGTGCGGAAAGTGACGCTACTTAACAACCATCCAATCTCAGAAGCACAAGAGAGCTCACTTACTTAGTGCACACATCTGGGGACTGGCTGGGTGTTTGCTGGTCAAAGTGAGGCTCAACTGTGTGGCATCGCTGCTCTTGACTGGGCTCTCTCAAACAACTCAACAGACCGAGTTTCAACTCTGCAGACTCTTTTTTTTGCTAGCTCAAATATATTAGGTGTTTCCAGTGAATTTTTCAACTCTATAATTTCTATTTGGTTCCTTAAAAAAAAAGTCTATCTCTTTATTGATATCATCTGAGACATTGTTCTAAAACTTTCTTTTCGTTTTTTGGATATCATTTCCTTTAGTGCTTTGGACATATTAAGAATAACTGAGTTAAAGTCTTTCTCTAGCAAGCCCAACATCTGGGGTTCCTCAGAGATAGTTTCTATTGACTGTGTCTTTTAATGTAAATGAGTCACAGACATCCTGTTTCTTTACATGTTTCATAATTGTTTGTTGCAAATTGGACATTTTAATATTACGTGAGAACTGTGGAAATCAGATCCTGCCCTCTCCCCACTGTCTGTAACTATTGTTTCTTGTTATTGTCTGTGTTGTGACTTTCTGAACCAATTCTGTAAAGTCTGTATTCTTTTTGTATGTGAGTATTTAAGTCTGTGCGGTTTGCAGCCAACTGATGAATGGGCGGAGATTTCCTTAAATTTGTGGAACCATAAATCCCCAAATCCTTTCAGGAGCCATTTGCGTACATGTTAACGGCATGCCTTCAACATTCAGCCAGGCAATTTACAACACCACCTTAACCTTCATTTCCTGCTAATGCAGAGACATATGATAAACCATAGGTGAGACGTTATGGCTGTCACAGGTCTTTCCTGAATGTTCACATAGCCCTACACATGTAAGTGGCTGTCTACATTCCCAGAAATATGTCTGAGGTTTTCAAAGCTATGACATGTCATTTCACAGATTTTGCTTTTAAGTTTTTGATCAGCATGCTGTTTTCCCCTACTGACATACACTATCTCAGGAAGCCATGATGTTCAACAACTGCCTCTGATTCTTTCCAACAAATACCCCTAGAGAAAAAGCTGTTTGCAGTGAGAAAACTCTGAGCCAGGTGAAATAAAGACAGTATTATGCCCGGCTTCACCCAACGAAACATCACTCAGATCAGATTATCACAATTCTCTGAAAATGGGACCTTGAAGATGTTCCAACACAGTTCTACCCCCTCTAGTGCCTGCCAGATGACTGGTTTTCTAATGATTGTGGTTTACAGGTTTTTATCTCTACTATGGAGCTGGGCAGAAAATGATGGGAATGAGGCAAGTTAAAATGCAACAAAGCTTGTTGTTCTTATTAAGTTCAGCCATTTTTCTTGAATAAATGCTCCCCCAAACGCTGCAAGCCTTTAATTTCCAGAGTTCTGAAAATGTTCATTCTGATAATTTCTAATTTTTTGCAGTGTCCTCTTTGCTTTCATGGAAGACAGCAGAGAATTTTTGGAGGTCCTTAATCTACCACTTTTACTGATACCCTCTCTCACATATCCAGGTGCCAGCTAACAATCAGCTGATTTGGGCTCTGCCCTACTTTTTAACCACCTTCTGTGACTAGTGAGCTTCCCTGTGTATGTTCCTCTCATAATGGCGGGAGAGGAAAAAAGAAACATGAAAGTCTTCTTACAGCGTAGGCTCAGATCTGACACAACGCAGGACCCCCACGTTCACATTTTAAGGAAGGTAAATACAGAGAAGTGTGATGATTGGGGTGGCTATTATCACAAAATCTCATGGTGACCCAAACACTAAGCAAGCAGCTCACTTCAGATGAGTGTCATGAAGGAGGGAATATATCGCACTAGGGCCTAACTGGGGGCTAACTGTACAAGGTTATAGAGTGAGCAGATCAGGAAATAAATACTTGAGAATATATTTCCATATGATTAACTGGAATTGATCTAGACTAGGAAGAAAGCATTGCATTCTATTGATTTGTAGGATGAGTATAAGTAATATCATTTTAAGTTCAGAAAACTGGGAGTCTCAAAAACTTATTTTCGTTTTTGCAAGTAATTTTATCCACTAAAATTAGTGATTCTCTAAATTTTCTATCAGCATGGTCCTGGTGATATTTTGCTCTATAGGAGAAATGATATGATGGAAAAAGCACTGGACTTAAGGATCAAACCCCAAATCAAACATTTCACTGCTGCCTCATTTTGGGAAAGCTCTTTCACTTCCTGGTGACCTTTATCTCCTCAGCCATAAAGTGAATATAATTATAGAATTGTGAAGCTCAAACAACTTACTGTATGTGTAAAAGCTTTATAAATGGTTAAAGCATTATGCAAATATGAAAGACTCTTATAATGCTATAAACCTGAGTGTGATATTGTCCTGCTGGCTTTAATGGCCAATAAATGTTGTGGCTTGCCTACGTGTAAAGAGAACTAGGGAAAGATTTTACTAACAGTTTTTAGCACCATCACCACCAAATTCAGAATCACAGCCTGGACAGATTGCTACAGTCTCATAAAGAGTTATGGGATTGCAGGGATATGAGGGTGGTCCTTTTTGATGTAGTAATTCTCAAGGGTATGGTGATCATGCATGCAGTGTGTGAAAGGGTATAGCATTTTTACTTATGAATTACTGCCTAACCTGGACAGAGAAACTCTGATTTATCCTCAATGTTATTACTTTATCATCATTTCCAATCTTTAAAAAAAACAGGAAGATAAATGAATGTTAAAACACCATATGTATAATTACTATTTATAAATATTATCATTCTAATTTATAGGTACTATTTATTATATCTACACATTTAATAGTTTTAAACTATTAAAATTGATATAATTACTGTTTACATTTACTTTTTGTAATTACTATGAAATAACAATGAATTATTATTATTTATTAAGTATTACATATGTTCCAGATCCTCTAATAAGCATAGATAATCCTTATCAGAACCCAGTAAGGTAGAATTATGATCTGCAATTTACAGGTTAAAAAAATAGGGACCTAAGAAGTGTAAGGAGCACATATAGTAAATGTCCAAGCTAAAATCTGACCCCAGTTGTCTGATTCCTAAGCCCATGCTCTTGAAACACTAAGACACATCTTTTTTTTTCTTTCTCTCTCTGATTAACGTATTTAAACCAAATCCCCTTGAAGCGCTATAACACTAATTTAAACAGAGTATCATTTTCAATAGTTAACATTTGAAGCTGATCCCTATAATTTATGGGACACTTTGACATCTAGCTCTGGGGAAATACTGATGTGGTGAAATGAAATCAAGTGGGAACAGTTTTGAATATTCCTGATGATTTTTCCACTAAAGCTCTCTATTCGTCGGTAAAGAATTTCTCAAGGGATCCCTGACCCTGCTTAGTATTCAGATTGCAGAGGAAAAAGAGCATCTACTTTCCCTGAGACATATAGCCAAATTATATAGCCCCATTTTTCTGTGGGCTCGGGTCAGGCCTTTAATAATATTTTAATATGGTCATATACATTTAGAGAGTCACATTTAACGATGAGTCAAAGTTTACCTGAGAGCGGACGCTAAGGGAAACCCATAGAAATGAAACAAACAAACAAAAAAACCGTGTACTGAAATGTTGGTTTCACTAAGATCTGTTTAAACATGTAGCACACATTCTCATTTGCAGTTCACTATGCGTGTGCACACACACACACGCCTGTGCCCATACCATATTTGGAACCAACTGTACTTTTTTATTATTTTTTAAAGACTTTATTTATTTGAGAGAGAGAGAGAGTACAAGCAGGGGGAGGGGCAGAGGGACAAGTAGTCTCCCCCCTGAGCCAGAAGCCCAATACTGGGACTCGATCCCAGGACCCTGAGATCATGACCTGAGCCAAACAAAGCCACCCAGGCACCCCTAGAACCAACCGAACTTTCGATAGCACTTTGGACTTAGGGCTCTTCCTTGATTTTTATTTTCAATTGCAGTAAAGAATACATAACAAAATTTACCATCTTAACTATTTCAGGTGTGCAGCTCAATTGCATTGAGAACACTCACATTATTGTGCAAAAAAATCTCTAAAACTTCTTTCATCTTGCAAAACTGCGACTCAGTATTCATTCGACAACTACTTCCCATTTCCCCCTCCCCCATTTGTAGCCCTTGGTAACCACCATTCTATTTTGTGTTTCTATAATTTATACTATTCTAAGATTTTAGCTTGGTCATTTACCATATGTGCTCCTTAATTTGGCTATCTCCAATTTCATGTAAGTAGAATCATACAGTATTTGTGTTTTTGTGACTGGCTTATTTCGCTCACCATAACGTGCTTTACATTCTTCACCCATATTATGCCATGTGACAAATTTCCTTTTTAAGGCTGAATTTTAAGGCTACATTGTATGCATCTACCACATTCTGTCTATCCGCTCATCCATTAATGGACGTTTGAGTTGTTCTCCATTCTTGGCTTTTGTTAATAATATGCTATGAATGTGGGCGTGCTAATATCCCTTTGAAGCACTGCCTTCATTATTTTGGATATATATGCACAAAAGTGGGATGGCTGTATATAATATCTCTATTCATAATTTTTGAGGAATGTCCATACTGTTTTCCACAGTGCTATGCCAATTTACATTCCCACCAACAGTGCACAGGGGTTCCCACGTGTGCACGTGAGAACAGCTATTCTGCTACTGTTGGAGTCAGTGTTCTGCATATCACCGTCAGGTCCATTTGGTCTAAAGTATGGCTTGAGTTCAATATTTCTTTATTGGCTTTCGGTCTGGATGGTCTATCCATCGCTTACAGTGAGGTACCGAAGTCCTGTACTATTGTTGTATTATTGTCTATTTCTCCCTTTAGATCTTTAGTATTTGCTCAATATATTTAGGTGTGTATATATTTATGATTGTTATATCTTTTTTTTTTTTTTTTTTGAGAGGGAGAGAGGGCAGAGGGAGAGGGAAAGGGAGAGCGAGAGAATCTTAAGCAGGTTCATGTCCAGCATGGAGCCCGATGTGGGGCTTGATCTCACAACCCTGAGATCATGACCTGAGCTGAAATCAAGAGTCAGATGCTTAACTGACTGAGTCACCCAGGTGCCCCTGACTGTTATATCTTAATGAACTGAGTCCTTTATCATTATATAATGACTTAAATTGTCTCCTAATATTAGTGATCTTGGCTTAAAGTCTATTTTGTCTGATACAAGCATGGCTATCTCCAATTTCTCTCATTTTCCACTTGTATGAAATACCGTTTACCATCCTTTCACATCAATTTATTTACAATTTCTTGATATTTCAGATTTCTCATATCTCACAACCTTTTCACTTGATTTATCTTTTTCCTTGAATGCTCATTCTCTTCCTATATTCTCCTCACAATTTTCTGATTACTATTGAGTGCAATTTAATAACTGTCCAAAGGTAGGTATGCTGCTTCCACATCATCTTTTTTTTTTTTTACATTAAGAATGAAACCTCAAAACATACTAGCTTCCAGTGACATTCTAGCCTGAAAGTTATCACTATACATGGTGACATGTATAATGTCTTTAGACATTATTTTCCAGACCTCTGGATTGATTAAGGTGAGGGAAAAATCCAAGCTCATTTTATACTTCCATTGTCTATGACAGTATGAGTTGACTGGGAAAAGCACACATCAACATAGCTTTAAATCTTGCTGTGCCCAGAGTTGAGAAGTTCCTCAAACCATATGGATGTCACCTTTTTATGCTACGCTGAGATTGTCAGTAAATATTGTCGGATATTCTGCCAACTTAAAATTATTCAATTTGCTGTGGATTTCTACAGCCAAGACTTATAGTAGTCATAATTTCACACATACCAAAAGCTATCTTATCTCTCCTAGGTACTCTAACAGTGTGAAATATTTGCCATGTATAATGTACATAATTTTTTATTACAAGAAAGGAATATTCCTTAAGCAAAATAAACAAGAATTCAGGTTCATAAACATCAGTGTTCCTTGAATTCAGTTAGTTGGAATGAGCCTCCCTAATTCTGAGGAACTCTCAGCTGTCTGACCAAGACTTAACCAAGTTGAATTTGGGGAGAAGAGCAGAGCTTGGATCATGGAATACCAATTAAGGCAGATTTTGTCCTGGGATGGGCTTGTGTGGTCAGCTGGCATGATTTCTCAGCTACATATTTGGATATCTAAAGAGACAGAGAGGAGGGGAACCTGGGTGGCTCAGTGAGTTAAGCATTTGACTTGGTTTCAGCTCAGGTTGTGGTCTCAGGGTCATAAGATCGAGCTCATGTCCTGCTCTGCACTCAGCGGGGAGTCTGCTTGAGATTCTCTCTCTCTGTCCCTCCCCCAACTCATGTGCTCTCTCTCTCTCTAAAAATAAATAAATAAATCTTAAAAAGAGAGAGAGGGGAGAGATTACACGTGTCCTATAGTACTATTCTGATTTTAAACTTTTAAGATCTCTTCACTGAAGAAAACCTTAGCAAATTGAGGCTGAGTCAATGGGCTCCATCAAGATCAATTCTTTAACCCATGATTTCTAAGACTGTCCTCTGATTCCTTTCTGCTTTGTATTTTGTTTTCTGTCTCAAGTGATTTGTTTTATCTGCAATACACAGATTGATACACTTATCACAGGGATATTTCCATCTCTTCAACTACAGTCATTCAATGTTTATAAATTTAAATAGAAAATTTCAATTGCATTCACTCAGTCTGTTGCAAACTGGTTACCACAAGTATCTGTGCTGAGCTGACTTCCCATTGTCAGGTTTAGAAAATGCCTGCTGTAATTTACCTTCTACCTGTGCTTGACTTCACACTATTCCGAGAACCCTCTGATGTTGAAGTGACTGCTGTACATTCTGACTAAAACAGGAATGACTTCCAAGTTGTATGTGACCTAAAAAAAGGCTCCCCCACTGAACACAAGATATTGACATTTACGTTTCCTCCTGTATTGCAATATCAAGCATGCTGTTTGGCAGTAGCACCCTGTGGCTTTCTTGGGCAGCCATTTCATGCTCTCCTCTTTGCAGGATACCATTTTAGAGTGCTGTTTAACTATTTCTTCAGTTAATAAATGCCCAACCATATGGATGGATGGGTGGATGAATTATTCTAGACATGAGCTGACAACATTTACTAATATGTTCATTTGTTGATTTATTGAGCTTAACCATGATAGAATGTGTAATCTTTCAGATTTAAAATAAGCCCCCCCCTTTTTTGCAAATTACATATGATGAGAAAAGGCTTAATTATCTTCAAATAAGACATGCTGATCACCAGACAATAATTCTAAGCAGAAATTCATATAAAAATGACAAATATGTATATTTAATGAATAAGAGCCAGAATCTTAGAAAACAGAGCACCAAGGATATCAAAGATTAATCTGTAGTAATTTGGTGTTGAAATAGCTGAAGAATAATATCTCTATTGACTGAACTATATAATGTCCTTCGTGAAAACTTGTCAGGACTAATATAATCAAATACAAAATTGATACAGGGAATCATGACCCTACATCTCAAACCACACTGGGCCTCTCCCACCCAGAGAAAGATAATTAATTAATTTCAACTGGAGAACGTCTGCCAGTCTGTAATTAACAACATGTGCACCTATCACACTCTAATCCTCCACTGTGGTAAGGATATACAAGGTGATTAATGAAGGGAAACTGCAAACATGGCTTCTGGTGTTCTTCTATTTCAAACTCTCTCAACCTTCCAATCCCACTCCACATCTCTTACCATGTTTTAAATGGGATTTTTAAAAAAATCAATTAAATAATAAAATACCTATCTTCTTCATTTTCTTAAAAAGATATTTCTAGTCTAGGTTCATACCATAAGTTATGAAGCAAACCTGCGAGTAATTTTCGTTTTGACTTATTAATATAGGGCATGTTAAAAATGCTCATAAAATGCATATTCCACGTATTCTGTCATTTCTAATCTTTTTTAACTTGTGAATTATTTGAAAAGTCACATTTATAAGTACATAGTAAAGATGCAACATGTTTTCTTTCCTCAAGATTTTGGCCTGCCATCTCTACAATGTAGCCAGCTCAATAAAATCATCAAATGGAAAAAGCAGCAAAGTGTGATATATATGAAATAGCATAAGGTTGGTATTAAACCAGAATTTTTAACTTGGTTTTGCTGCTTCTTAGCAGTGTGCCTTTGGCCCTATGACTTGGTGTCTCCGTAATTTTCTTACCTCTTCAGTGAAAGGAAGATATGGTATGGTCAATATAGTAAGTACATAATTACAGATATATTTAAGTATGTCTGTTATATATAAATATTTATAAATGAACATTTCACCAAAGAGGATACATGCATGAAGCGTAAGTATAAAAAATATGTTCAATATGCTAATCCATTAGGGAAATGAAAATTACAACCATGATGGGATAGCACTGCATGCCTATTAGAAGAGCTGAAATAAAAATACAAAAACAAAACCAAAAAATAGTGACAATACCAAATGCTGGAAAGGATGCAGAGAAACTGGATCTCTCACACACCGTGAATTGAAATGTAAGATGGTACAGCCCTTCTGAAAATAGTTTGACATTAAAAAAATTAAAACATACCTATGGTCTAACAACTGCACTTCTGGGCATTTATCCAGAAAAATAAAACCTCTACCTACATAAAGACAGGTACATGCCTCTTCATAGCAGCTTTTCTATAATAGCTAAACACTGGAAACCACCCATGTGCTCTCCAATGGGTGAATGGCTAAATGACCTACGCTATAGCCATACCAAAGAACACTACCCAGCAATATAAAGGAACAAATTATCAATACACACAACATGAATGGATCTCAAGGGAATTATGCTGAGTTAAGCCTGCCAGTATCCAAAGGTTCTGGTATGGTTCTCTAGAATACTCTCAAAATGATAAAATCATAGAAGTAGAGACAGATGGGTAGTTTTCAGGAGTCAGGAATAAAAGGAGATGAAGGGAATGGGTATAGATATAAAGGGGTACCATGGAGGGATCTTTGTGTTGACAGAACAGGATCTTGATTGTGAAAGTGGTTATATAAATCTACGCATGTGTTAAAATTGCATGGAAACACACACACTCCTCTACACAAAATTAGTACATTCCTGGTCGACAAAACCAGAATAAACTCTGTTGATGGTACCAATATCAATTCCTGATTTTGATATTGTACTTCAGTACTGGACAATGTTACCATTGAGGGGAAATTGGTTGAAGAGTACATGGTACATTTTCTGTACCATTTGCAACTTCCTGTGAATATACAATTATTTCAATATAAAAAATATATAGATATTTAAAGCACATAGCATAGAGCATGGAACACAGAAGTGGCTCAATAATTGTGGTTATTACTGATATCACTAGAAGATGTGAGTTCAAGCCCCAGATATACAGCTCATTGCTTTTGTCATAAAGGAAATTTACTTAACTTCTACTTTTTCATGTATATGATGATGAAAGCAACATTTTCTTTTCCTGTCCCTGTGAGTTTTCATGAAGACAAAATTAGGTATCTTTTAAAATATACTTTGTTCTAAAAAATTTTAAAAATAATAAAATATATTTTGTTCTTAAACTGCTTTACCCAGCAATAAAATATTAATGATTAGTGCTTGTTTGGTCTGCCTCAATAAAACATACCAATGATGCTTTCACTTTCAAACAGTTTTCCTGAACTGTTTTAAGCTAGTGAGAAATACATACACACATATGTGTGTGTATGTATGCGTATGTATGCGTATGTTTGTGAGAGAAAGAGAGAAAAAGACAGGCTTATGAAAGTTATAAAACTCGATTACTTTAGCTTTTATTTTAAAAAATGACAATACAAAATGCCCTAAATACGAGATCATAAGCCAAAAAGAAGATGAATTTTATTCTTTTATGACATCCGCCCCTGGATCTCACTCCCAATTATAATACACACACACACACACACACACACACACAAGCACACACAGGCACATACACACATAATATATACAAAAAGCATGTACGCTGAGATTCAAAAAAAGACTCACTTATCATTCATTGAGAATTTGAGAAGTCATTGAGTAAACAGCTATATGCTTTCACTCATTAATTAAAATCTCTTATATTTAACAGAAGTTTCTTCATTCTAATTGTCCACTAAGTGTGACAATCTTTGGTCAATTTGTTCATTAATGAACTGATACATTCATTCATTTAAAAATAATTTCTGATTGCCTACTACATGCTAGAAATGCAATTGAGTTATATATTCTATAGATTACTTGCCAGGACAGAATATGCAATTGTTTTTTAAAAAACTTTTTACTGCCTATAAAAAAAGAATAATGACCTACATCATTTATGTCATTACAGAATTAAGAACAGATACCGACAGGACAGGTAGAAGGAGCCTTTGGCTCTGACCTCATGGTTCAGGGAAAGCTTCCTAAAGGAAGTGGCATCTAAACTGAGAACCAGAATAATTAGAAGAGACAATTTTAAAAAAGGCATGGAAATAATCTAAATTATTAGTCATTCCTATGGAGGTGATTAGTAAAATCTAAATGCCTTACCGAAGTGATGTGTTGTGCAGAGGAACAGAATAATAATTTTTAAAAAGGGACCTAGTTTCAGCTTGCTTCTCCAACACACTTCCTCTAGAACAAATCAAGGAGTTGATGCAGACTGAAATATTGGGACAAAGACAAGCAAGTTTTGTAATCAGCTAAGAGGAAGACAAGAATTAAGGGAAGCAGACAACATAAATTATTTTTGGTAAGTTCTAGAGAAAGGACTGTGAAGCTTACAGCAAGATTATTTACTAATGGTGTTCATTACCATGAATCTGGTAAAGCAGCTTCTTTTAAAGGACCTGGGGCTGAAATATGATTTTTTTCTTTTGTTTACTCATTCTTCTTTCACTGCCAAAAATGTAGTAGTATTGGCACTATTATTCAGAGATTCATTTCAAAAGGAAAAGAATATTGATATATTTGCTGTCATAATATTCCTAATACCAGTTTTAAGATTTAATTATTTATTTGAAAGAGAGAATAAGAGAAAGAGAACAAGAGAAATGAGTGGGGGGTAGAGATAGAGGGAGAGGGAGAAGCAGACTCCCCGCTGAGCAGGGAGCCTGACTCCAGGCTGAGATCATGACCTGAGCCAAAGGCAGACACTTAACCAACTGAGCCACCCAGGTGCCCCCCAATACCAGTTTTCTTAAACCAGGAAAAGTGCTGAATCCTTCACACAGCATCCCTGAAATCCCAATGAACTATTTATTGTTGACATAGTTTTATTTGGGAGGAACTTTGAGGGAACAATTAGATGCATAAAAATGCTTAGCTTTGTAAATGAACAAGGTTATTCATTAAATGGTGTATGTTGTGCTAAATTGTTAGCAAATGATCATTTATTTGGTTGCAGATGTATAGAAGAAAAGTTGGGGTTGTCAGAAGACTATGCATAAAGAAAAAAGATAAATAAGAAACATTATTTTGTCATATTGAAGTATGAAATGTTAGGTAGTGGGAACTAATTTTATTGTTCTCCATTATTCTGGCTGTAATATTAATGCAGAGAGCAGCTAACTTGGAAAACATTTTTCTATAAAAATATCCATTCATACATTATCAAGTGAAGAAGCTCTCTTAGGAAGAACTTCCACCGTTATTTAATTAAATAGAACGTGTTCAAAAAGTTCTATTTTGAATTGAGATTTTACGTTGTCCATACCAACCCAAGACTTTGTTCTTCCTAAATTTATAGATCTTCATATTTTTGTACACTCTGTTGTGGTATAAATCAAAAATGTCTGATTTCGCAGTCTTTTTTTTTTTTTTAATTACAAAACAAACATACAATCTCTCACTAAAGAAAGATGGCAGTCTAAAAAACTGTTAACATACTTTCACTACAAGGCTGCTGAAATGCTGGGAAAGCTACTTGAAAAATGTTTAAAATAAGTACCTAAGCTTCCAAAAAAAAGGAGGGAACCCCCAAGTTGGTAAGCACAATGAGGTTACCAAAAACCAGAGCTGAAGTACTTGAGTTGATCTCACACTGCAGGTGTGTGTGTGTGTGTGTGTGTGTGTGTGTGTGTGTGTGTGTGTGTGTGTCCCCAGTGGGGAAGAAGAGGTAGAAGTCAAGAGTGAATGGTTAGTCTTGCTACTCCAGTGTCTTGAGGTTTCAGGTCAAATTAGCCTTAAAATATACCTAAGTCATGAGAAAAGAAGAAGGAATGATTTTAAAAGTCTAGTTTTAAAAGAACAAAACAGAACTTCAGCAAATGAATATCTCTATCACTTGAAAAACTGGATACATAAAGTTATTAGCATATTCAACACAGTTGAAGAATCCCTGGACTGCAAGATCATTATGGAGACTATTTGGAATCAGCAGAGATAAAGAGACAATGTCTGAAAGAGGCTTAGAGATATTAAGAATTAGATGTTAATTTATATATATATAAATAAGGAGAAAAGAGAAAGAAGAGAAAGAAGCAATATTAAAAAGTAATTATGGTAGGGTTAAGGATATCCACAAATTCTTTGACGTTCTTTCCATTATGGGGTAGAGTACATTTTTAATCCTACTGAATATAAATTAGTCTGTGACTGTTTTGAACAATAGAGTATGGTAAACAAGTTTTCTTCTTAGCCTTTAAGATGACTAGCTACTTCCCTTTGCTGGCTGGGAGCCTTAAACAATCATATAAGCACAACTACTGTTCTGAACAGACATAAGAAGGAAATTATACGTGAGCCTAGCATTCAAACCATCCCTGCCAACCACTAGCCTGCTTGGACCTTCCAGATTAGACCATTTACCAGCTGAATATCACTGAGTGGTCTCTCTATGCCACATGCAACAGAAACACCACCTTGCAGAGCCTTTTAGGAATCAAGAAGCACAAAATCATGAGCCATCATCAAATGTTTATGGTTTAAAGCCATTATGACTTGAGGCAGGTTTTTTTTTTTTTGTAGAAATATATATATCTATAGATATATCTATATCTATGTATATCTATATCTATCTATATCCATATGTATATCTGTATATCTATGTCTATATCTATAGATAGATAGATAGATAGATAGATAGATAGATAGATAGATAGATAGATATAGGAATATAATGGAAATAATGGCTGAGAATTTTCCAAAATGAACCAGGTACGAATTCTTAAAGAATCACTCAAGTTCCAAGCAAGAGAAAGAAAACTAATCTCGCTCTACCTGGACTTTATTGTGGACACCAGAGCAAAGTGAGATCTTGAGTGAAGCAAAAGAAAAGGATAGATTTATACAAATAAACAATTCTAAGATCGAAAGCAGATTTTTAACAGGAACAAGAGATGAAAAAGTAAATGAATAGTATCTTCTAAGTGATGTGGGCAGTTGTCAACCTGGCATTCTATACCCTGCCAAACAACCATTCAGGATTAAGAATAAAATCAAGACCACTTTTGTCCTAAAAGCCTTAGAATATTTGCTAGTATTTACAAAGCATCTTCTAATGAACTTAATGAACTCTCAAAGGATGTATTTCAGTATAAAGAAAGCTAAAGTCAGAAAGAAATAGGGCTTCATGAAACAAGCAGAGAAAACAAATAGCAGTATCTACCTGTGACAAAAACAGTGATAAGTAAATGGTCTTTTTATGTTTCCAGAGATGATCATTAGCAGATGAATATTTCTGCCTGATGATTATTAGGATTATTAGTATTACCATTATTTCCTGATAGTTGCTGTATGACAGAAATCATATTTTATCTCATGTAACACTCTCAGAAACTGATGAAGTATGTATTAATATCTTCACACAACAGAAGAAAAGAGATTTTAACTATCTTAGAATGTGAAGAGCTAGCAAGTGGCAGAGATGGAGTTTGAAATGATGCAGTGAATACAGATAACAAGCAGATTCTTTAAACTATGTAGTCTCTTGTGTATCTTTTATGCTTTTTAAAAAATGCTTGAATATGTTTCTTTTAAGCAACTTAAATGACTTGTTTCTCCATCATCCTTTTCCCACTTCTAACACCCCCGCCATCTCCTTTCTCACAAACAGCATTGATGCCATACCAAAAACAGCATTACCAGTCGCTGAAACAATGTTCCGTGACAAACAATAATTGCGAACATTTTAAATTATAAATCACAGTGCCCAAGAATCCTGCACATGAGGATTCATGTTATCTCTACCTGAAGGACCGAGTCGTTAGTATGTATTTAGCAGGGGAAGGCTTGCTACTTTCATTCTCAAGTAGAGAAAAATGAAGCTAAGACAGACTATGTAACCAAACCGAGATCACAGACCATTAAAAAAAGAAAAAGGAGATTCAAAATAATGTCCAATGTGTCTGAAGCTAATACATCCCCTACTGCCCATGTTGACTCTCATCGGTTGTAAGAATCTATTACATGTCTGACATTGGAACTTGCTATTATAAGTGATTTTTGGTAAGTCTTGTTAGAAAGACATGATCGTACCCGAGTGAAACCAATTCCAAGTGGCAGCAGCCAACATTTTTTTTTGATCACTTACAATTTTCTGCCCCATGAATTATTACTTTATACAGATGCTATAATTAGGCATATCTCTGGAATGTGGAGAAAATGTGGCTTGTGCTGAAGTCAAAATCAATACATGAGGGAGGGGTATTCAAGTTACACATATCCCCTAATTTTTCTAGAAGGAACAGTGGAACTTCTAGCTCAAGTAATAAAAGTTAATTATTGGTAGTGATCTTATTAAGGGAGGTAAAGTTGAGTTGGGACTGAAATCCTAAAGCTGGAGGAATGAGGAAGGGATTTAAATCTAACTAGACTATTCCACTTGCTACCTCACTGTTTTGAACAAAGATTTATTTCCCTTTCTTCCCCAGATTGTATAAAATGGCTCCTAGGTTTAGCATTTGCGTGCATGTTCCAGGAGAAAGGAAAAGTGAGACAATGAAGATAAAAGTATATAACACAGAATCTAGCACATGGTGGTTATTTAAAATATCACATGAATTGTTTATTGACTGAAAATTCATTATGTTGTTTGACAAAGAAAGCTAGTAAAGAAAACAAATGTGGGCGTAATGAAAATGGGCACTAACGTGGTCTATTTTAAGAATGGGGCATTTATTCCCATAAAGGAAGAGAAAAATGTACTTATTAAATTTTGTCATACTGTTTTTCCTATTAATTTTAATTAGACCCTATTAAATATTCAAGAATTCCTTTTAATGCTTACCAGACTTACTATTTAGATGTATTATTAATTGTAGATGGAACTTCCCTCTTGTTAGACTTGCTGTCTTTTGAGGAATTTTGTTTCATTTAAGTGTCATTCTAATGTGGGATCCCATGGCATGTTCGCGAAGAATATACCACAATGCTGTATATACTGTGTAGAGAGTACAGGTGTTTCTCTCGATGGGGGCTTTGCTCTGGATACTATAACTCTAGTAAGAACAGAAGTTGGATAGGTCATATATCTGACACCACCTTTTAATGACCATCACAAGCTAGAAATTTAACCCTGGCCATTGAAACAAAAATGATCTCCCCAGAGGACTAAGGAATATTCCTCTCCAGTAACAGTTTGTGTATTGCTTGTTGATGAATCCTTCAAAAAAAGAAAACCAGCCCCCAAAAGAGTGGGCATTGAAGTGTGAAAATGATTTATGGAGACTGAGATTTAAACTCTCCTTCTATAGAGATGGTGACAAAAACTGAACCTTAAAACTGTGGAAAATAGTTGAATTAAAAAGTGTTTACTTTTGAATTAAATAGTTGAATTAAAGTGTTAGTTGAATAGTTGAATTAAAAGTGTTCTGTTTACTAAGCTTTTTATTTACTTGTTTTTCTTTCATTTGTGCATTTTTCACACTGGATTGGGGCATCAGGAAAGGATTCCTGAAGGAAATGACAAGCAGACTTTAGTGAGGAAAATAAAAATTAAATGAGAGAGGAGATATTCCTAATCGCTTTACTGGGAAGCAGTTTGACATGGCTTATTAACTTAAAATTCCAGAAACTAAAAGGAATTTAGAGATGGAGAAAAAATAACTTTGGTGAGTGGCTGGAAATAAGGTCAGAGAGCTGTGCATTGATACATCATGGAGGAAATTCTGTGCTAAATTAAGATGTTTGAAACTTATTTGGAAAATTATAAAGAGCCAGTGAAAGACAATGCAATCAGTTTTCTATTGCTGCTGCAACAAATTACCACAAAGTTAGTAACTTTAAACTACTTTATTATCTTGCATATCTCGAAGTTCAAAGCCCAAAGTCAGTCTCACTGGCCTACAGTCAAATTGTCAGCTTGGCTGGTTCTTTCTGGAGGCTCTAAGTGGAAAATTCACTACTTTCTTGCCCTTCCTTTTTGTTTTTTCTTTTCTTTCTTTCTTTTTTTTTTTTTAGACTTTATTTAAATTCAAGTTACTTAATATACAATGCATTATTAGTTTCAGGGGTAGAATTTAGTGATTCACCAGTTGCATATAACACCCCGTGCTCATTACATCAATTACACCTCCTTAATGCCCATCGTCCAATTACCCCATCCCCTACCCATGTCCCCTCCAGCAACCCTCAGTTCGTTCCCTATAGTTAAGAATCTCTTATGGTTTGCCTTCCTGTTTTTATCTTATTTTATTTTTCCTTCCCTTTCCCTATGCTCTTCAGCTTTGTTTCTTATATTCCACATATGAGTGAAATCATATGATAATTGTCTTTCTCTGACATATTTTGCTTAGCATAATAAACTCTAGTTCCATCCACATCACTGCAAATGGCAAGATTTCATTCTTTTTGAAGGCTGAGTAATATTCCATTGTATAGGTATACCACATCTTCTTTATCCATTCATTGGTTGATGGACATCTGGGCTCTTTCCATATTTTGGCTACTGTGGACACTGCTGCTATGAACATTGGGGTGCATGTGCCCCCTTCAAATCACTATGCTTGTATGCTTTGGATAAATACCTAGTAGTACAACTGCTGGGTCATAGGGTAGCTCTATTTTTAACTTTTTGAGGAACCTCCATACTGTTTTCCAGAGTGGCTACAGCATTTTGCATTCCCACCAACAGCGTTAAGAGGGTTCCCCTTTCTCCATATCCTCTCCAACACCTGTTGTTTCTTATGTTGTTCATTTTAGCAATTCTGAATGGTGTGAGATGGTATCTTATCATGGTTTTGATTGTATTTTCCTGATGATGTGTGATCTTGAGCATTTTTTTATGTGTCTGTTAGCCTTTTGGATTGTTTTCTTTAAAGAAATGTCTGTTCATGTCTTCTGCCCATACCTTGTCTGGATTTTTTTGTTTTTTGTGTGTTGAGTTTGATAAGTTCTTTTTTTTTTTTAAGATTTTATTTATTTGAGAGAGAGAGTAAGCGAGACAGAGAAGGAGCAGGGGGAGGGGCAGAGGGAGAGAAAGAAGCAGACTCTCCACTGAAGAGGGAGCCCGGTGCAGGTCTCGATCCCAGGACTCTGGGATCATGACTTGAGCCAACGTCAGACACTTAACTGACTGAGCTGCCTAGGTGCCCCAAGTTCGATAAGTTCTTTATAGATTTTGGATACTAGCCCTTTTTCTGATATTTATCTGATTATTTGCAAATATCTTCTCTTATTCCGTAGGTTGCTTTTCAGTTTTGTTGATTGTTTCCTTCACTGTGCAGAAGCCTTTTATGAAGTCCCAATAGTTCATCTTTGCTTTTGTTTCCCTCGTGTCTGGAGACATGTCTCATAAGAAGTTGCTGCGGCCGAGGTCAAAAAGGTTGCTGCCTGCATTCTCCTCTAGGATTATGATTTCTTGCCTTTCTTGTATTCTAAAGACTGGCCTTCATTCCTTATTCATGGTCCGCTCCTCACATTACTCCTACTGCTGGCTTCCCACATCATATCTGCTACTACTAATGGAGTCTCCTGCCTCCCTATGGTAAGAAGCCCTACCTGAATAATCCTGGATACTATCCCATCGAGATCCTTAATCACATCTGCAAAGCCCCTTTCACTATGAAAGTTGTCCACAGGTTTTGGGAATCAGAATATGAACATCTTCAGGAAGCTATTATTCAGCTTACCACATATTATAAGCAGAGATATGATGGGATACACTTTATAATTTAGAAGGAATCTTCTGATACAGTGGGTGCTAGTTTGCAAAAGAGCCAGCCTGGAGGAAGGGGAACAGTTAAAAAAGAGGTTTCTGAGCTCCTGATGAAAAATGGATTATTCCATATCCCTTAATGTGCAATGTGAAACTCTGACTACTGCTTCCCATTTCTTCCACAGGAGCAAAGTCCTCTCCGATGATAGCAAATACATTTGTAAGGTGCCTTTTCACAGAAGCTAGAAACTAACTGGTTAGGGAGAGAAGTGAGGATAAAAGTAAAGGAAGTGACTTCAGTCTCCAAATTTAGATCACCTTGAGAAATAACAGGAAATTTAAAATGAGAGGAGAGTGAGAAAGAAAATAGAGTCCAATCAAAGACTTTACTAGCCTGTAGAGCATCGCCGTGCAAAATGGGAAAAGACAGCCCCTCTGGACAGGTGAAGTCCCACAGGCCCATGGCTTCATCACCAGGCCCTGCCTTTATACAGAAGAAAAGGTGCCCCTTCCTTCCAAATGACACAGCTCTCTGGTGGGGCAGTGAGAGCCCACCACAGGCCACAGTCATATGGAGTCCTGAGCTCAGGTTTGTACATGACACATAAAACATCAGTGAAAACCCAGCTAGAATCATCTACAGGCACTTCTCAGAAGCAAAGTCCAAAATCTGGACACTAGTCTTGTGACTGTCAGCAGAAAACTGATAGATGAGGACACAGGATGGCTGAGATTGCACAGGAAGAAAAGAAAAATTAACGTAACTTCAAGTGGCAGTCAAGTTTATTACTATTTGTTGAAGATTTTACTTTTTTATTTGAAAGAAAGAGAGAGAAGCAGACTCCCTGCTGAGTAGAGAGCCTGATGCGGGGCTCGATCCCAGGACCCTGGGATCACAACCCAAGCCTAAGGCAGATGCTTAACCAACTGTGGCACCCAGGCTCCCCCAGGCCATCAAATTTAAAGAGATAATGTTCAAAATCAGAGTATCATTGCTACCTCCAGAATGGGGCAATCTCTTGTTGCAGAAACCTTTCAGATGGATATTTAGTACCTTTCCCATCTTGCTCATTTTATTTTTTAAATTTCGATGTCTTAAATAGTAATGTGTTAGTTTTCATGTGCCTATTTACTAGTGTAAATTGTGTTTGGAGCAATAATAAGAAATGGAGCATATCTACGCTATTTGCTGTCATCAAAAGGGCAGCTGAGGTATCTCAACCATGGGTGGAAACAGCTAGAAAACCCCTTGATATGTATTTAAGTCAAAATCTCTTAGAATAACTTCTGGGAAGGGAAAGAGAGAGAGAAAACTGGAAAAGGGAGAGAATGAAAACTTTCAATTAATATATTGTTCCTGATTTGTTAACCAAGTTATTTTCAAAGGAATTAATTCCATGAAATGATGCTTCATACTAATTATTTGAACTTATGTGCAATGCTTTGACAAGGGAAATGCACTTCCTGACAATCCATTTGTGGAATTTACTTATCTATTCAATGTATGTATTTCATTTAACTTCAGCTGATTTGAGACACCCTAGTTCTCCACTGGGAGGCACTTGGCTTTTCTCATAAATGTGTAATTTTCAGCTCGAAGAAACACTTGCACCTTTAGGGAGCAATATATTCTCTTTTCCCAATAGTTTCTTATTTTATTTACCCTGTCAAGTAGCCAACAAGAACATTTTCTCATACTGTACCAGGCTTAAGTGAAGTTTAAGGCATTCAGTATCCCAACTTTTAGAAGAAAATTAGAAAATACTCTCTATCAAAATAACTATAGTAGTTTTTACTGAGTCATAAGCCACCGGTTTGGAATTATCAATCAGATTAGCTCCTAGGATAAAGACCAATGATTTTCTTAAGTATAATGCCTTCCAAAAGTGTTTGCATTTTTGCCTTTGGCATCTCTGCAAAATGCTAGAAGAAAAGAGTCTAAATCTTACAGCACACATTTGTTAATTGTCCCATTTTGGAGTAACCTAAGCATGAAAAAACTAGAAGTGCTTTTTCTCTTATTGGTCATTTAGTGAACTGCATAAAATTGAATATGGCAAGTTCTGATTCTTTGGATTGTTATTTGTTGAAAATGTGCAGAAATGAAGCTATCAGAAATGTTCCTTTTAAATGAATATTGAATAGAAGCTAGTGGCATCTTTCCAATAAAGTAATTTCTTCCTTAGTTAGAATGGCCTTAGTTAGAGGGGAAATCCTATTTCACTGCCATTTTTTCCTCCCCTCATTTATGCCTGAAGCATATTGTATGTAGAGATATCACGCCATGGACCCAGTAATAGTTCTGCTGTAGACAATTTCCACCTGACTGCATTTCTATTACTGTGGATAACCTTCAACTCAGGAACAGCATTCACAATTTATAAAGAATATAGAAAAAAGAGGTCTTCCATATAAATCCAGAATTCTGTGTGAAGTATGGATAAATTGCATAACTTTGAAAGTGAATGAGAAATCCTTTTGAATGTGATCCTTATGGGAAGGATTACTAGATTGTCGC